>NC_060140.1:120244281-120963448 GCF_021461385.2 Schistocerca piceifrons | reverse complement strand
ATAGAGCTGATCCAGGTTAGTGTGAGGGTAATTACCCCTGAGGGGTAAGTGAAATTTTCTAAACTGAAACTAAATCATTTTCAAAAGATTTTGAAGTTTGTGGTAAGGTCTTAAACAACCAAACTGCTGAGGTCATCGGTCCCTAGGCTTACGCACTACTTAATCTAACTTAGACTAACTTACACGCACACATCCATGCCCTAGGGAGGACTCGAAACATCGACGGGGGCAGCCGCGCAGACCGTCACAAGGCGCCTCAGAATGCGCGGCTACCTCGCGTGAACATTTGCAAAATATTATTACTATTATCACAATTTTGAAAGAATGTAATACTGATTATATAAATTATCAATAATTATTGTTTCTCAATTAGCAGCATTAATACGGTGGATGGTACAGGTTCCTCACATAGCCCAATACACACATACGTTGCGCTCTATCCCGTACATCGCTGATGATAAAAGCGAGACATACATGTAACAAATGCTAATTATCTCAAGAAAACCTCTTCTCCAAGCTATAGACAGAACCTGTAGTAGTTCGGAAACTGCACCATTACTCTCTTCCAAAGAGATAAAGGAAATAATTGACAGGATGTAACAGCAGTAATTCCACAATCGCTGCTATAGTGCTGTTATTATTGTTATTATGATTATTGGTATTACAACTACGCTACTGGCCATTAAAATTGCCACACCAAGAAGAAATGCAGATGATAAACGTATATTCATTGGACAAATGTATTAAACTAGAACTGACATGTGATGACATTTTCATGCAATTTGGGCGAATAGATCCTGAGAAATCAGTACCCAGAACAACCACCTCTGGCCGTAATAAAGGCCTTGATACGCCTGGGCATTGAGTCAAACAGAGCTTGGATGGCGTGTACAGGTACAGCTGCCCATGCAGCTTCAACAAGATAACACAGTTCATCAAGAGTACTGACTGGCGTATTGTGACGAGCCAGTTGCTCGGCCATCATTGACCACACGTTTTCAATTGGTGATAGGTCTGGAGAATGTGCTTGCCAGGGCAGAAGTCGAACATTTTCTGTATACAGCAAGGCCTGTACGGGACCTGCTACATGCGGCCGTGCATTATCCTGCTGAAGTGTAGGATTTCGCAGGGATCGAATGAAGGGTAGAGCTACAGGTCGTAACACTTCTGAAATGTAACGTAACCCTTCAAAGTGCCGTCAATGCAAACAAGAGGTGTCCGAGACGAGTAACGAATGGCACCCCCTATCACGCCGCGTGATGCGCCAGTATGGCGATGACGAATACACGCTTCCAAAGTGCGTTCACCGCGATGTCGCCAAACACGGATGCGACCATCATGCTCCTGTAAACAGAACCTGGATTCATCCGATAAAATGACGTTTTGCCATTCGTGCACCCAGGTTCGTTGTTGAGTACACCATCGCAGGCGCTCCTGTCTGTGATGCAGCGTCAAGGGTAACCGCAGCCATGGTCTCCGAGCTGATAGTCCATTCTGCTGCAAACGTCGTCGAACTGTTCGTGCAGATGGTTGTTGTCTTGCAAACGTCCCTATCTGTTGACTCAGGATCGAGACGTGGCTGCACGATCCGTTACAGCCATGCGAATAAGATGCCTGCCATCTCGACTGCTAGTGATACGAGGCCGTTGGGATCCAGCACGGCGTTCCGTATTACCCTCCTGAACCCACCGATTCCATATTCTGCTAACAGTCATTGGATCTCGACCAACGCGAGCAACAATGTCGTAATACGATAAACCGCAATCGCGATAGGCTACAATCCGACCTTTATCAAAGCCGGAAACATGATGGTACGCATTTCTCCTCCTTACACGAGGCATCACAACAACGTTTCACTAGGCAATGCCGGTCAACTCATGTCAGCACGTTGTAAGTGTCGCCACCGGCGCTAACCTTGTGTGAATGCTCTGAAAAGCTAATCATTTGCATATCACAGCATCTTCTTCCTGTCGGTTAAATTTCGCGTCTGTAGCACGTCATCTTCGTAGTGTAGGAATTTTAAGGGCTAGCGCATTACTGTTAGTGTCTGAAGTCCGACACAAATCATTAACAGTCTGAAGTCTTCCAATTTCCGACCATTCAGAAGTAGGAGGGCAGCTATCAATCGAGCAGTAACAACAGTGCACACATTTTAACTTGGTTGATTTTAAATGGATCTGCAGTGTGCACGTCAAGCGATTGTACAATGGACAGTAATAATGCCAGGGAATTGTGCTTTGTTCAAGTGTCTGCCCTCACTGCAGATAGTTAGCTTTCTTATCTGAGAAGGAGTTGTGGGTAACACTTGCCATGCACCACGAAGTCCTTCGTCATTCATTCTAACACCTTCCCTTCCCTCCCTAGTCCCGCCCCTCCCCCCCCCCCCCCCACTCTCTCTCACACACACACACACACACAAAAACCAAGTATCATTCATCTTTCGTTAATTTAAAAATAAATGTGTTCGAAGAAATGTCTTTCATTCTACAGTTTAGTTTGGTGCTAAAGATGGTAATGTGGAGGAGGGTGGCGGTAACAAGCGGCAGGGCAGGGCAGGGGGTGGGAGGGGGTGAGGGCGGGGGTGCTAGGTATTGTCTGACTGCACTTAGGGGAAGTGGTCTAGAAAAGGTTAGGAACCACTGGTCTAGTGCTATATTTTTATTGATATGTATTATCCAGGTTAGTAAAACACAAACAATAACCGGTACTACGGCACCGAATGAGCACCACTACATGACTGGCAGGAGCGGTCTGCACCCGCCAGGCCAATCGTATCACTGCCCGAGTAATGGTTATTGTTCGAGTTTTGCTGACCCTTTTAACTACACATACATAAAACAAATATTGAACCAGGCGAATCTGAGACCGCCTTATCGAATGAGCACGCAAAATTACGCTAATAAATCATTTTAAATCTAAAGGGGAAACAAAACGGTACTTTCCGTCGAGACTGGGCATCGCATGAAAGACTTGATGAGGAGTACTGACTCCAGCTACGCATTGCAGAAACGGCAGTGCAATTGTCTGACGAAACACCAGAGAAAATGTGCCTGTCAGCTGTTAGGAGAGACACATTGTATACACTAGGTGATCAAAAGTATCCGGACACCTGGCTGAATATGACTTACAAGTTCGCGGCGCCCTCCATCGGTAATTCTGGAATTCAGTAGGGTGTTGACCCACCCTTAGCCTTGATGACAGCTTCCACTCTCGCAGGCATACGTTCAGCCAGGGGTTGGAAGGTATCTTGGCGAATGGCAGGCCTTTCTTTACGGAGTGCTGCACTGAGGAGAGGTATCGACGTCGGTCGGTGAGGCCTGGCACCAAGTCGGCGTTCCAAAACATCCGAAAGGTGTTCTATAGGATTCAGGTCAGCCCTCTCTGCAGGCCAGTCCATTAAAGGGTTGTTATTGTGTAACAACTCCGCCCCAGGCCGTGCATTATGAGCAGGTGCTAGATATTGTTGAAAGATGCAATCGCCATCCCCGAATTGCTCTGCCACTGTGGGAAGCGAGAAGGTGCTTAAAACATCAATGTAGGCCTGTGCTGTGATACTGTCACGCAAAACAAGAGGGGGTGCAATCCCCCTCCATGAGAAACACGACCACACCATAACACGACCGCCTCAGAATTTTACTGTTGCCACTACACACGCTGGCAGATGACGTTCACGGGGCATACGGCATACCCGCACCCTGCCATTGGATCGCCACATTGTGTACCGTGATTCGTCACTCCACACAACGTTTTTCCACTGTTCAGTAGTCCAATGTTTACGCTCCTTACACCACACCTGGTGTCGATGGTCATTTACCGGCGTGGTGTGTGGCCTATGAGCAACCACTCGACCATGAAATGCAGGTTTTCTCACCTCCTGCATAACTATCATAGTGCGTGCAGTGGATCCTGATGCAGTTTGGAATTCCTGTGTGACGGTCTGCATAGATGTCTGCCTACTACACATTATGATCCTCTTCAACTGTCGGCAGTCTCTGTCAGTCAACAGACGAGGTTGGCCTGTACGCTTTGGTGCTGCACGTGTCCCTTCACGTATCCACTTCACTATCACATCGGAAACAGTGGACCTAGGCATGTTTAGGAGCGTGGAAATCTCGCGTACAGACGTAGGACGCAGGTGAAACTCAATCACCTGAGTGCGTTCGAATTCCGTGAATTCTTCGGAGCGCCCCATTCTGCTCTCACCATGTCTAATGACTACTGAGGTCGCTGATATGGAGTACCTGGCAGTAGGTGGCAGCACAATGGACCTATTATGAAAAACGTACGCTTTTGGAGTTGTCTGGATACTTTTGATCATATAGTGTACATACCATTGTAAGACTTTATGTTTCTGATTCTGTCATCTCTGCAAAAATTCTCTTTCCATTGTGATTTGTATAGATATTTGTTAATGTCTGTGAGAGTGCGCTTTGCACTGGGAATTTGGCAATTTGCGGCACCCCTAGTCCCAGTCTCGCGCAGCCAGCCAAATAAGCACTGCTCCTGAAGTAGTGCCTCAAAAGGAGGCACTGCTGGATCCAGTCAGAATTTACACGGAGACAAACGAGCCAGTTCTTCGCAGAGCCAAGTGCAAGATACTTGAGAAGCTGAAGTACTACCTGAGTGAATTTCATGATGATAGTTGCAACCTGATGGTTTTTAGATTGACACAGTGCACTGTGTTTTGTGCGAGTGGTGCCTTGGGTGTATCTGCCAGCAACAACATTCTACGTGGTAGCTGATGTAACATGCAGCGTGCAGGTGTGCACAGTGAGTGAGAGAAGTTCAGCTTCTTGAACTACAGGTGTAAGGTGTCAGGTAAATCCAACACCTTCCATGAAACCCTGACACAATAAGCAAATCCAGCAGTATGTCGCATACCTCCGAATAAATCGTGTCATTAAATTAACCAAAGTAATACTATTAACGAGTGAGCAAATGGAATGCCACAGACTGACACAAGAATGCCTAAATGCATGTCATACCCTACCACCGTAAAACAGATGCAGTTCCGAGGGGAGAAACGAGAGCAGAAGCCGAGAGCAGAACCGTGTTAAGCTAGAAGGCCCTACGATAAGGGACAGATACCCACGTCGCCAGCCAACCGCCAGGACCACCCCCCAGCCCATGTTAAAAGATAACACTAAAAGGGCCACACCAGCTACAAGTTTTAGCACGAGACTTTGTTGCGTCTCTGTTACGTTGCAAACGTTAAAAACATTGCCCCACCACGAGAAGTATAAAGTTTCTCATTGGATAGATAGAATTTTTGTAGGCGGGGCTTAAGGTTAACATTGAGACCCTGATTTGTCAGTTGAAAACACAGCCAGATAGCTTTTTTTAAACCAACTTCGGTAAATTGTAGTAAGGAGAAGTTAGAGAAGAGTTGCTTCCGAGACGGCGAGGTGAGTGGAGCTGTGCTGCCCGCCGACCCCTGACGAACACCGACAAGGTAATGAACGCATGCGATGCCGCATTTTTGAGCGCATAAGGCTTCACTCAGAACTGCAGAAGTCTCATCTGTTACATCTCCTTTTTGCGTAATACTAGTGTCGATCATCAATTAAAGGCCATGGTGTTCACATTTGCCACTTGAAGTAAAAATCTGAAACGCGATGATTTTTCTGTTATCTAGTTATTGAGAAGCCACATCAGCCACTGTAATTTACGACAAGTTAGGTAAGTAATTAAAAAGATAATTGAGGGTCACTGTAGACCATTTTGATAGTTTTCTCTTTTGTGAAACTTAATTTAAACCTAGATTATAGATGTGATATAGCATAGGTCATCCTTCGATCCATTGTAGAACTTGGAAACCCATTCAGGGAATATTCGTTCACATTTTTATTGAACGCAGTTGGTTTTTATCATCCTGTATTAAAACATTTCCTTTTATCAATAGTGCAATTTATAAACAATGTTTTGTGAGTAGAATAAAATTTCCAATGGTAAACTTAGTGATTTTTCAACGTTATTTTACCAGCTAAATAAAAACAGGAAAGCCTTGAACCCCTTCCACTAAATTTAGTTAGTATTAAGATTATTTTACAGGGAGTGCAGTGGAGCTGACGCTGAAATCATTAAGTATTTGGCTATATCATCGCTAGTCTCACTGAACTCTTCTGAACTCTACATGTCATGTGTGGTCTGGCGTCTCCTTATCAGTAACAGGTCCCAGGTTCAAACTAGTCAATTCCCTAAAAAACACGCTCAGAGCGTCGTCGTGGTAGGGGGACACGACTTAGAACAAACAGACGCCACGCAGAATGTTAGACAGGATGTGAACGTAACTAATTTTTTTGGTCGAGAATGCTTTTGTTTAAACGACACAGCGAGCTTAAATCAGTTGTTGACATAATTATACAAAGAATTCATCTTCTTATTTGTTCTATGCGAATTTTATTGAATAGATAATTTGAAGAAGGAAAGTGCCGGAAAATAGATTTTTGTTTGTTTTGTTTTACCATAAGCGTGTTAGCATACAGACGCACTTTGTGAGCTATAAATGAGTTATGAAAACGGAGAAACAAAACCTACTCATCTGCTGGCTTAACCCGACTTGGAAAATACTCGGCAGTTTGAAGAACGGAACGCACTGTAGTTTCGAAATTGTTCACCCTCTGCGCTGGTGGTCCTACCTGCTGTGCAGTTTGTTAACACATCGCGTTTTCAGTGCATCACGGCATTGTTTTGTGTTTAATTTGGAACATCTGAGTTTACATATCCGTCATAGAAGCAAATGAAGAACAAGTTATTGATGTAGTAGCTAAGCTACATGTTTCAAAATCGTGTTTGTTTGGAGTTTCTAATGCGATGCCATGATTTTTATTGTTGGCCACATTTCCTGACGAAGTATGTAGCATGCTGCTGTTGCAAATAAACAGTTTGAGCCCTGAGATTAAACAACTTCATGTTCTCAGTGGCATCTGATAAGGTCAAAACTGTAACACCACTTCAGTGCGCTTTCTCCTTGCATTCGTAGCTACTGGTCGATTCACAAAAATATGTGATACGTTAGTACCTCCCAAAGCGAGGGCACTCCTTTCTTCAAGGTAATCGCAATTTTGGGATTGCGGAAAGGAAAATCAAAAGACTACACAGAATTTAAATACCACAACAATACACTGATGTAATACAATTCACAAGGAAAATAAGATGCAATATTACTCAAATCTCTGATGAAAATACACTGGATTTCAACAATCAGTAGCCTTAATTCCACAAACAATCAACAAAGTTCCTGTAAAAGTCCCCATTTTCGATTTACAAGTTCAGGCAGTTACAATATTCCTTCCGCAGGGGTTAATTAACTGTATCTGCGTTGTCTGATATTTTGGTGAAAAATATTTTCTTTGCCGCAAGAGAACAAGGCAGGATGCCCCACATTCCATCAGAAACCGCGTGCAGTGAATAAATCCCGATACAAGATATGAAGGTACAACATGTACCCAAGATACCCAAGATAGTTACATACATTCCATATGAGAACTGGCCACGTTGCGAGGCGATGTTGATGTGACCAACAACAGCTACTGCGAGGGCGGGGAAAATGAAGCGCATTGATGGTCTTCAGAATAAACTTCATAGATAAGGCTTTCAAAGTCTGTGAATAGTATAGATGTTTCTTGCATATGTCATATTTTTTAAATGATTTGTGAAAATGTAACTGATTCTGATGTTGTAATATGAAGTTTTAGTGCTTAATTCATGATCAGGTTGAAGAAGGGAACAAATTCTCGGTTTTTAATATTGTGACGCCTCCTTCAGAACAATTCATCGTCCTAAGGTTCTGATATAGGAGTCTAACGTAAAGAATCTCATGTAACTGTTTGGTTAAGACAGAATTAAGAACAGGCGAAAGTTTTTTTTTTGTATTTACTCACAAAACGAGATTTTCGATTAGTTCCCTTCTTCAAACTACAGAATCAATTGTGTGTGTTAATATATTAGATTTTTTAAGATATTTGTGTCGGTGTTTTGGTGTAGTGTGTGGGTAGCTTGTGTGGTCGCTGTCTAGTGGAAGTAGTAGCAGTAGACCAATGTGTATTTATATGTTATTTACCTCATCCGAGATAAATCTAAGACTTGACTGGTATTCTTATGTTTAATTGCAGAAGATGTCTCCATTGTCACTAGTGGTTACGGCTGAGGGCCATGCTCTGTAAATTGTGAATGTTAATACACAATTACGTATCTAATGGCAAAGGCTCGATTTTAATTCTGTTGATTGTGTGAAAGATATTGGCTGCACTGAATGGTTTGAGCCCTGCTCAGGGACTTCTAGGAGCTACAGGAGGATATATTAATTTACTGAAAGTGTAACAGCATGCTGTTGCTCACATGTATTTTATGTTTAATAATTTAATACTTAAATTCATTTCCATGGCTGCACAACCACCAGCCCGACCCCATTCCAGCTATGGTCTACACAACAGTTGCCATTCCACTGTAAGCATATGATTTGTCATATTGACTGTTCTTTTGCTCTGTTATTAAATTCATGATTCATATTAGTTGATCTGTAGCGGTATTTTGGATTTGTGGGATTTCTGGGATTGTGAGCTGTTCTATTCCGATCTGTTTATCATTTATTTTTTAGGTTGATGGGAAGGAACTTTATGTACTTCCTTTTTCTAAGCTATTTAATACTGAGAAAAGTGTTAATGTGTGAACTTTTCCATGTAGCATGTGGCAGCATTCTTGAAACTCTTAACTAATCTCATTGGGGCATTTTCTTTATGTACTTTGGGCCTGGCTTCTCTGCTATTGTGCTGACGACTTTTTTTTTCTTTTTTGTGAGTAAATTTTTGACGGTCAATAGTTCGACCAACTTTAGTTCAACAATATTTTTTCTTATATGATTCGTATTTGTTTCATTCATATATTACTGTAAATCCGTCATCATTATAGTGTAAATCCTGCCTGTTTTGTAATTATGACTTACCCTCCCTAATCCCTTCCTACAGTTTTGTTTCTCTAATGTGCTTGCCTGTTATTTTTCTGTATGTTTCTCTCAGTTTTCTTGTTTTTGATTAAATCGTTTACTCATTTTACTATCAGCTCGATTATTAGCCTATTACTGATACAGCATTTTTCCTTCTGATGCTAAAATATAACTAATGTTTGCATTTGTTATTTTCTTCTTGTTAACTTTACATTTAAGAAATTTGTCTGTGACAGTTATATTTCCACTTCATTCAGTTGCATTTCAGTGATATTTATTATTCCTGAGTAAAATTTGTGTGGAAAGTTTTAACTATGTGTGTAGTGTGTGTGTTTGTGTGTGTGTGTGTGTGTGTGTGTGTGTGTGTGTGTGTGTAAGAGAGAGAGAGAGTGAGAGAGAAGGGGGATGCAGGAAGGGGGACAGAGAGACAGACAGACAGACAAACAGACAGGGATAGAAAGAGAGAAAGAGACAGAGGAAGAAGCACAGAGGGAGGTGAAGAGAGAGATGTAAGTAGTACATGTGCAAATTGTATAGTTTTTCGTTTAGTTCAAGTGCTTTCCAACACTGTCGCCTAATTTCAGTACAGAATGGCCAGCCTATTTCAGATATTAATGAAATTTCATGCAAAATTTCATATTTTATTTTTCTTTGAGTCTTTCAAGTTCTCAGATGGCTGTGAGCACTATGGGACTTAACAGCTGAGGTCATCAGTCCCCTAGAACTTAGAACTATTTAAACCTAACTAAGCTAAGGACATCACACACATCCATGACCGAGGAAGGATTCGAACCTGCGACCGTAGCAGTCGCGCGGCTCGAGACTGAAGCGCCTAGAACCGCTCGGTCACACCGGCCGGCTCAAGTTCTCTTGCATTATAATTTCAACTATGCCTGTCTGCCACTCAAACTTGTTCCTCAGGACAGAAGCAATTCATTTAAGAGGAAGGTACTAAAGTCAACCTCACACGACACACAACGGCGCCTCTGCACAATAAACCAGCGTACCCATACCACCGTTTAGCCAATGGGGGACATGAACATGGGGGTCATGTCGGCTGGAGAGTCTTGATGGGAAAAGCACAGCTGCAACTCTCTCTTGTGATACTGACTTCGGCAAGGACAACTCCTGCCGTCCACACACGGTCCTGCTCACCAGTACCAGCCGCCACTCTCACAAAACTAAACCAACACCTGTCCCGCAACCTACTCAGTTCATCTCTTTGTCCAGACACCTAGACTGGTAATCAACCTTTATCTGTGCTCCAAGGGAAGCCTTTCACATATTCTGAGAACCAAGACTATAGATCAAGTATTATTCATTTAAATCTCTTATATCCCTATCTGCCTTCTGATGCTCCTGTTCTGCATCCTGCGCACCTGGTGTCAGAATCAGAATCTAACCCATTGTTCAGTATGAAGGATGACCATGAAATTTTGTTTCAAATACAAAACTTTGTGGCCAGTTATAATAGTTGTTGCTGTTACTCTGTGCAAGCCAGGAGTTTAGTGGTCATGTCTTCCTGTGTGGCCTGATATTCACCTCGTTAGCGCATTTCAGTATGCCTGGGGCAGAGTCTAACTTGCAGCCACACTGCTGTGTGTGAGCTGAGCACTAGCCCGTCACCTACTGTCATCGTGGAAGTGAGCGAGAGCTGCTTGCCAGTGCCTCCCCTCGAGGGCAGAGCGCATCAGTGCACTGTGACTGATTGTTACGGCATGCTGCTGGCCAGAGGGATGCCCCATTGGCTGCAGGTCAACCACCAGCACCCCTCAATACCTGCCTGCCTGCTTGCCATGCCACTCCCACCGTGGCAAGCTGCTCATCAGTGCATGGCTTAGCTGCCAGCCACAGTGCTGCCAGCATCGTGGTCTCCTCGCCATGGCGACCTCCAGCCATGTGGCCCATCTGCTCTAGCTGTCTGTGCCGTAGACCATGCTGTCTCAAGCCACTCACACATGTGCCCATTTGACGCTACCAACCTCATGCCATGCCCACTCCATCGTCACCATCGCACTTTGCTCGCCACGGTTGCACCAGCCTTCTGAAATCTGAATCCATGCAGCCCATCTGCTATAGTTGTCTTTGCTGTGGACCATGCTGCTTGATGCCACTTACTCATGTGTCCCATTTCACGCCACCAACCTTATTCTGTAGCTGACCCATCATCAGGCCACCTTTGTCATGGCTACACCATGCTGCAGCAACCTGTTGCAAAGTGGCTCATCTGCTGTATCTGCCCCTGCTGCTGATCATGTTGCTTACTGCCACTTAGTCACATACTCAACTAGCCTCATTCCGTGACCAACCAGTCGACAAAATGGTACTGGCCTCACGATGGCCACACCAGCCCACTGTAACCTGTAGCCATGCGACTCATACTGTAGCCCCTTGTGCCGCCCTTGTAGCAGCACTTTCAACTTGCCATCATCCTACAGACGCTGTGTGCTTGTCGCCCTAGCAGCCACTTGTTACCGGGAATCCTGGCGCCCAGTTGTATGGTGCACAACGCTCACCTCCATGAGGACCACCTGCAAATTATATGTCAAAGCAGCCTGCCAAGAGCTGTTCTGCCTGATGGTCCTGGCAACGAACTCTGTGCCATATTCCGCTTCAATGCTTTTCCTGTTAGCTACGTCAGGGCCACACAACCCACATACACATTGCTGCCATCAACCATCACACAAAGTGCGTCACACTGGCCAGTACCATGACTAGGTGAGCACCCTTGAACATTGATTAACGAATGCAATTGGGGACTCTCAGACCTTGGAACTATAGTTCTAACTGGACAGTGTTAAACCTATTGTGGTCAGTTCGTTTATGGAGGACTTTGAGGAACGTGCATTGGAGTCAGCGACCTTGAAACCTGAGTGTTTTTCAGATATGTAGACGATACTTTCGTTGTTTGGCCTCATGGTAGTGAGAACTTAAACCGGTTTTTGCAATACCCGAATTCAATCCACCCGAATATTCAGTTCACTATGGAGGTGGAAAAGAATGGATGCCTTCCCTTCCTTGATTTGTTGGTCAGAAGGAAGACTGATGGTACGTTGGGATCTCGAAGTCACGTTTCGTCAGAATGGTTATAGTGAGAGGCACATCAAACGTGCGTTGCGCTATCAGCCTTCTATGCAACGGGTGAGTGACGATAGCAACGAAGTGGCACCTAAGTCTACGGCCTTTTTGCATTAAGCAGGAAGCATTTCCAACAGGATTGGCCGTATTTTGCGGAAATATGATGTGAAATGTGTTTTTCGACCACCTTCTAAGATTAAGGCCCTGTTGGCGTCCGTAAAAGATGGCTTGGTTTGCGTAAGGCTGGGGTCTATCGTATTCCTTGCAGTTGTGGCATGTCATATATTGGTCAGACAATCAGGACCGTGCAAGACCGGTGTATTGAACATAAGCGTCACACACGCTCGCAACACCCGAGCAAATCCGCTATTGCAGAACATTGCCTTGACACCAGTCATCCTATGAAATACAACAATACGGAGATTCTGGCTTGCACGTCCAGCTATTGGGATGGTATTATTAAGGAAGCTGTTGAAATCAAACTATCAAGCAACCTTATAAACAAAGAAGGTGGATTTTGTTTAAATGCTGCTTGGAATCCGCCTCTCTCTCATCAAAAAAACAGAGGGACATAATTAGTGCAACCCGACCTGTTGATTTATAGTCACTATCGACATTCCTGATGTTGGTTGTCTTTGGCTGTGTGTTGACTCCGCTGTTACTTGTTTGTGTGTGGTATCTTCCTTGTTTCTCCTCTGTGAACAGAGGTATTAAATTCCCTTGCACATTGCTTCCTCCTTGCAGTTGTGCCTTGAGAATGGCAGGGTGTGCTCCTATCGAAATATGGGTGGTGGTCGACGACGCCACCTGGCAGTAAACACGTAAGTTATTCGAGTGTTAAACTAGAATTTTTCATCTCCACTTTCAATTACAATTCTTACAAGAAACCCCCTGAATGCTAGGGCACAAAAAGCCAATAATGATTTTACAGCATTTTGTACCTCATACAGCGTCTTCCATGCAACCAAAATATAGCCGTCTAATGGCACAAGTGGCGGGACTGGAAGCATCCACTGGTGAGCACAGCATGAGGTTACGGGGCGTATTTGAACTGCTTAGTTGACGAGTAATTCCCAATCGTGCTACTGTGCTAGTGGTGTTATTACAGAATAGAGCAATGGGGACGACATGCAAAGCAAATATTCCATTGTATCTACAACAGAAGTTATCGACATTTCGTCAGAGAGGAACACAACGAATTTCACAGCCTGAGCAGGAAGAGGCATATGAAAATTAGCGCTTCTGCGAGATGAGTCAGCGGTTTGTGTGGTGTATACGCTCGTCTGTGTGGACAATGTACATGAGGAGTACAGGGTACATGCTTAACATGAAATCATAATTAAATCAAGACCTTAACCTGTCGACAGGCGTTGATATACATGAACGGGGACAGTTGAAAATGTGTGCCCCTACTGGGACTCGAACTCTGGATCTTCTGCTTACATGGCGGACGTCCTATCCATCTGAGCCACAGAGGGCACGGAGAATAGTGCGACTGCAGGGATTAACCCCCCCATGCTCCCCGTGAGACCCACATTCCCAACTCAATCTCCACACACTACATTCGTAGTGCACCTGCCCACTACACTCATTACTCGCGGCAGACAATCTTACCGAGTCCCGTAAGAGTTCGGGCAATGCGTGTGCATCCAGCACAGAAGAAGAAGGTCAACGACCGGTTAGCCTTAACTATATGAAGATGGTGTCTATTGTTTCGGACGTGTCCGAAAGAACAGATATAATCTTCATATACATGCTTAACAAGTGAAAGTGATACTGAAACAGGTATCGAGCGATGTAGTTAATCATCCCTTGGACAGAGAGCCACAAATTCCGTCTATTGTGAAACGCAATAAAGGACAATGGTTGTCCAACGAGTGCCGGGTACTAAAACATATTTACGTATTTGAAAAATCATCCACAGCATAGTAAAAAAAAAAAAAACCAATTATGAATAGATTTCGAGTAAGCTTGCAGCAGTAGAACCGGGTAGTGTGTAAGAAAAACAACGGATATTCAAAAGAGGCCAAGGCGCACTTGTTACAAAAACAAAAACAGATGTTTGAGCGTTTCAAGGATGCTCGACGAAATTTACAAAATATGCCTGACGGTAACATACTAGGTTATCCACACCAAATTTCGGGGGACTTATATTACAGTGATTTTAAGGGAAGCAGGGGTTCGCTGCGTAACTTCAGATTGTGCCGCGGAACTGGAAGACGTAATATGACGGAATTTCAAACAAAGAATCAACTTGACCATGTGGAATCGGCCCAGAAATTTATAGATCAGATAAACAAACTTATCCCATCATTCAGTAAGGAATTTTTTCTCAGTTTCGACAAATCGGGATGTGAAGAGGAAATGCATTTGAAAGGAACCCTGGAAATTAGAGGCACCAAGGGAGTCGTATCAATGTCAACGAACATCAAGGCCTTGCATTTTGTACACAATTTTGGTGTCTGTTAATGTGGATGATAAATTGGCTGGAAAGTTATTTACTGTGCTTCGAGAATTTGAGGTGTTCTGGCACATACGATTCCTCCTCATGTGGGTGATCTTGGAAGGGAAGTAGTGAATATTTACGTCACAGCAAGCAAGAGTGGGAAAATGGGCTTAAGGAAAATACAGCTACTGTATGAGTACTACTTTTGGGCCATAGCTCATCAAAATAACTTGCTTCCGCTTGATTCTTGGTCTCCGCATAAGAATCATACTTCTTTAAGGGGCTCTGGAAAGGCTCAAAATCATGAAAAGTTCAATTTTTACTTTTTTGCGTTTTCTGAATCTGCAGACTATTACCTTTTAATAGATATATAATTTATTCAATTCCGAAGACTACAACTATTTTTAAATTTTTTTTGAAATGTGTTCTACATGGGCGTGACCCACTGTGGCGCTGTTAAACTGCTGTCAAATGGTGTTATTATTAACGTCCGTGTTCATCAGGTACATTTTAGTGATGTGAGATAAAGTATGTGTTGTGGCTAACCTGTGATGGTTCAATATATATCGCTGGTGTGATTGTCGATTGTTTCATGTTTATTTACTCTGTCGTTATCTCGAAAATATTCGTAATTAATTCTGTTTCTTGAGTCTCTGTTTTGTTGAAGTATAATAATGAGTAAAAGTAAAGTTATTAGAAATCCTCTGAAGGCTTTTAAGAAAAGGAGAAATGTTGGAAAGCCAAAGGTATGTGTTATTACTGTAAACAATAAAGACGATAACCAAGTGAGTGAACCTAACCTCTCCAGTACACCTGCTCATAGCAGTCAAAGTGGGAAAGAAAATACTTCACAGAAGAAGCTTGGTTCAGTGAGTGACAACTATGAATGTTTTGTGGGCGAATCGGATGTGAATGAAATATTTGATTTGTCGGTTCTCGAAGGAATTTTTTCAAACTGTGTAAGATGTATTCATTGTAGTGGAGTTGGTCTGGAACTCTCCATAATAAAGCACGTAGGACTTGCTAGTGAAATACAACTGAAATGTGATAAGTGTTCATACATGACCACCTTTTGGAACAGTGTTGCAGTAACTGCAACTGAAGAAAATGGTAGTAAAATCTACGAACACAACAACGAGCGATGCTTGCTTTAGACAAGGAACGCCTTCGGGCTGCAGACAGGCCTGTAAAGAGTCTAGAAACACAAGCAAGAGTAAACAGGAGGAGGAACAAGAGGAAGCTGGAGGAGGAGTTTGCAGGGGATGAAGATAATCCATCCTATGGACCTGGAATGCACTAAAAAGTTAATCCAATCTTTGTCGCTCGATTCCCAAAACTTTTATTTTCTCATACTAATTACATGTTTTCTAAGGATCTTCCAAACATATTTGTTTCAAACTTTCAGTAAATGTTACACAGTACCTTCTGCATAATTTAACACAGCCTTTTTCCAAAAAGCTGTATATTTTTGAATATATAAATAAAAAATTGCAAAAAAATGTTGTGCATTTTCATTACAATTGAAAAAAAATCATCTTTAATAACTGGACTAAAATTTTGTAAAATCCCTGTGTTAAGTTGTAGCCCATATTGCAATAAATAACCTCTAAAAAGCTCAACTTCCTACCTCAAATACTTTGTGAGGAAAGATGTAATTTATAAGCGTTATTTTAACATTGCAAGTATAGGGCGTTCTGGAGCCCCTTAAGGCATACTATCACTCCTGAAAAGTGCGTGACATGGCAGATCACACCACCTGGAACAACATGACAAATTCAGCCTCTGGATGCTTTTTTTTTACGTGCCTGAACCACATATTATCGCACTATGTCTAACTATGCATTAAAGTTTAGCCAGTTTCACATAAGCTATAAGGCAGACAGTTTCGCATTCGATTACATACCATGACATTCCATCAGTTCTCATCACCCCGTTACACCAGAATTATTCTATATGCATTCCTTAAAAGTGGATACCTTTCTGAACGTCCTCCATGGTTTGTAACTCCCAAGCAGTCCGGTTCGATCTTGATGATGTGAACCTTTGTGATCTCCGTGGAACGCCATTTTCCATTCTGTGTTCATGGTGCAAGTTAATGGTTTGTTCTGACAATTTCTTGAATGTCGATGATGTCCTTTTTGTGAAGTGTAATACATACATACCATAGAAGGTTGATCTCTGCAACTTGTGGACAGTAATTTTATGTGATCGTCCTGATGTACATGGTGAGTCATTAGCTGCCACTATTTTTCGCGTCATAATTATTAACACAAGACTTTCAAATTACTCTTACCAAACCACTAAAGGGGTTGTTAGAGAAAATTAAAGTGTGACAAAAAAAAAAAAAAGGAAAAAACCAGGTGCAGTAGGTACGAGATAACAGAAAACAGACTGGTACGTAACTTTATGTTATGGAATCAATGACAGCAATGAGTAAGTCGTGACTCTTTCATTAGGAAGCGGTTGTTTCTGACTCGTTAGCGATCGTTATTTCATAGGTAGAACAGTTTATTTGGTAGCTGTGAAATTTTAATTCGTTGCTTTGGTCACATTGTTGCGCATATTTGGTGTGTAAGGCAGTGGGATAGACACCCGTGAACTGCATCGGTTGTAGATTCTTAAGCGTTGCTTTTTTTAATTAATTTTGATATCTACTAGTCATGTTAGTAATATTTTTAGATGGCTGAGGTGTGGAATATGACGAAAAATAAGAAAGGTAACGCCTTTGGACAGAATTATCTGTGTACGTACGTCTGTTTAATTTTGCCTTCCAGATGTAAATTGGGTAGAGTTTTCAGGTAATCTACAGTACCTTGTAGCTGGCAAGATGTAGCTTAATGGCGGCAGAGAGTCCGAGCTGAACGTGCATTCTCTTCTGTTACACTTCTGTGTCATGAGCAGCACTATCACTTTAAGCTTTCCTGTCAGAATCATTACTGCCAATTGGTGCCCTTCATGAATGTAGGTTGCTGACCCAAAAGACGTGAGGATTCTAAGAGTTGTGTTTCCCTTATTTACCCACCACACTACACCTACTGCAGACTCGAAACATTGGCGCCACGATATTTTAAATACTGGCAGACATTTCACTGTTCGTATAGAAATTAATAGTAAACAGATGAATCATGATACCTCAAGAAGAAACATGTACATTACTATTATTTGAACGACGATTATGATGCTGTAATCAGATTTCCAGTACGTTTAGTAGTTTAAAGATTAGTATCTGACGATGAATTATACAAGTAACACCCAGCAACGAATTTGCAAAATGTAAACGCTTCATCCGATTTTGTCGATCGCCATATCTTTAGAAAGCTACTAGTGTAAATCTAAATTGGTATGAATTACAGGCATGTAACTAGAATAGTACATAAGTTATTGGAGGTCAAAGCAGCCGATTATTATCGATCGCGTCAGGCCATAAGTACTCCACAGTTACACGAAAAAACAGTAGCAGCATGCTTATAAAAATATTTATTCATCTATGTCTTTGTTTATAGCCGATATATACTATTCATGAAGAAATTGGTTAAATATTTACTGTGTTTTAGAAAGCACAGAAACATTAGGCTCTTGGCCTACCTTTTGCTTCTTTTCTTTTGATATATGTTTATTTCATTGTTTATGTATTTAATAATGTGTGTTAGAGCGTGTTTATGGTCCAGCCATAGGAATATTTATTTAATTTCAAGTTATTTAAATGTAAATCCAGTATTTGGTATATGTTTCATTATGATTGTGACTGTGCGTTGGCATGAAGACATGGCGCGAAGACGCTAGCCAAATACAGCAGTCGTGAATCGGGAGACTGGATGGAAGCGAATTTCCGGAGAGGACACGGGGCGGTTGTGGACAGTTCGGGACAGAACACACGGGAGTGAGTGCTGGATGCGGACAGTACAGCGCGACGGACGCACAGTCGGCGGAAAGACTTGGACAGCGGAGCAGTTTGCGCGTGGTCGCGGCAGATAGAGAAACTTCGGAGTGCCAACTTGTGCACTTGTGAGAATTCCGTGGCTTCTACAGTGAAGACGTAGTGTGCGTTTAGAAGTGAATGACTCGCGAGCTGTGTTATTGTTCGTAACTAATTACGCCCTGTAGGAATCTATTGTTTCCCTGTTATTCAACTTATATTTTATTTAATTGCTGGGCCATCGACACCAATAAGTGTTTTGCAGAAATATACTACATTCTCAAAAGTACTTCTACTATCGTACTCATCATTTAAAGTCGTTAAGATAGTACCTGCAGATTTTATTTAATTGCAATCTTTCATTTATAAATTTATATGTTACTTTCATAATTCGCAACTGCCGAGTGATAGAAACCTTTGACCATTCGATTCATGTGTGCATTCTTATCATATACTGTACACTCAGCAGTATTTGGCCTGTAATGCGGCAACTACGTATCCCAGCTCCTAGACAACGAAACCAGCCAAAACTTTAAATATTTCAACCATGAGTCGGAGGGTTCGTAGTTGTTTGAAAGCCTGCAATCGTTTATCCGAAAATGGTATTTGATAAAGGGAACTATTACCGAAAAATTTCTAAAAACGTCAGTTGATGATAGTTCGTTTATTGTGTCCACTGTTTCTTGAGCATTATTTGCAATAACAGATGCTGCTTTCTCTCGAAACTCCTAATAGTAAATAATAATGTTTCACCTTTCTAAGCTCCACAGGGAAAACCAACAAAATGGGAATAAGAACTCATATTCGCCAGAAAACAACGACAGTTACAGTTTTTCCAATGTAGAACATTACGCACTATCGTCTTCACAACAAAAAACTTCTAACACAACGTTAGGCGATGAAATTTTGTTTTTGTGATCGCAGTGGAACATAATATCCAGTACACCTAAAATCTAAAGGAATTAAAAGCTATATTAGCCAGTCCATAACGTCAGTTGTATTTTTCTTGTGCACAGTGTACTGTATTATCATTACCACCCACCCACACCTCCCAAAATGGTGTTTGGTAAGATCAGATTAGATTAGATTAGATTTACTTTGATTCCAATTGATCCATAGTGAGGAGGTCCTCCAGGATGTGGAACACATCAGAAAATCAACAATACATGACAAATATTTACACCTAAAACAAATAAGCTAATGTACCATTCCACAGGTCCCAAGTGGAACGATCATCATTTTTTAATGAACAATATATGAAAGTCATTTCACAAATACTAATGCACTGAAATTAAAATATATATACAAATCAGTTGGTTTTACTGAGAAATTCATCAATGGAGTAGAAGGAGTTGTCCACCAATAAATCCTTTAGGCTTCTCTTAAACTGAATTTCATTGGTTGTTAAGCTGCTGGCAAGTTATTGAAAATGTGTGTTCCTGAATAATGAATACCTTTTTGTGCAAGACTAAATGACTTTAAATCCTTGTCAAGATTATTCTTATTCCTAGTATTGATTCCATGAATTGAGCTGTTGGTTTGAAAAAGTGATATATTGTTAATGACAAATTTCATTAATGAATAAATATATTAATATATTGAGAAGCAGTCTTGTGACAGCCAGAGCGAGAGCACCAGCAGCAGCGAGTACTGTTTGTATAAAGCGTTTATTTTGCATTTTGTTTACGACCTTCCACTAAGGAAGGGATTCTATTTGTGTTTATCTGCTCTGCATAGTAACTAACAGTTCTTGATAAAACTTTACGTAGTTTTCGTGTTAGATTTCTTAGTGTTTTCTTGATCGTTTAGAACAGAAAGCGCCCTAAAACCGTCTTTTGTTTGTTTCGCGGCCGTTAGCCACTAGTCACTTGAATCAGCAGTTGTCTTGTGACAGCCAGAGCGAGAGCACCAGCAGCAGCGAGTACTGTTTGTATAAAGCGTTTTTGTACTTATTTGCTCCGCTTAGCTTTTAAATAGTTTTTCTGGGAAAACCTAGCGTAGTTTTCGCGTCTCGTATTTCAGTGAGTGTTTCTTGATTATCAGAGTAGTTCATCAGAAGATTATCTTGGGAATTTGTCACCGTATAGAGTAGGGTAAACACAGTCATGTGTAGGAACTGTGGTTGTTGTGAGCGGACGCAAGGAGAATTGGCCACTCTTCGGGGGCAGGTGGACGCTTTGTCTGTTAGGCTCATCGAGCTCGAGGCGCAGGCGTCGGCTCGTAGTGGCGTTGGGGCAACTGTGGTGAGACCTATGCCTACTTCGGTGGCCTTGGAATCACATGGAACCCCTGATGTCGCTGCGTCTTCCGGCAGTGAGCATCTTACCGGTCAGCCACCACTCCAGGGTGAATGGCGGACAGTGGTGGGCTCGCGCGTGCCTGGCCGAAAGCTGCCTTACCCCTTTCCAACAGGTACGGGGTGCTTCCTAGTGGTGATGACATCGTTTCCGAGCCACCACAGGATGCCTCGCCTGTTGGGCCAGTGGCCGATTCTCCGGCAAGGTCCCGACAGTCACAGAGGGCGGGCCTATTAGTTATAGGGAGCTCCAACGTTAGGCGGGTTATGGAGCCCCTCAGGAAAATAGCGGGTAGGTCGGGTAAGAATGCCTGTGTGCACTCGGTGTGCTTGCCGGGGGGTCTCGTCCGTAATGTGGAGGAGGCCCTTCCGGCAGCTATTGAACGCACTGGGTGTGACCGGCTGCAGATAGTAGCACATGTCGGAACGAATGACGCCTGCCGCTTGGGTTCTGAGGCCATCCTTGGTTCCTTCCGGCGGCTGGCTGATTTGGTGAAGACAACCAGCATCGCACGCGGAGTGCAAGCTGAGCTTAATATCTGCAGCATAGTGCCCAGAGTCGAGCGCGGTCCTCTGGTTTGGAGCCGTGTGGAGAGTCTAAACCAGAGGCTCAGACGACTCTGCGACTATAATGGTTGCAAATTCATCGACCTCCGTTATTGGGTGGAGAATTGTAGGGCCCCCCTAGACAGGTCAGGCGTGCACTACACACCGGAAGCAGCTACTAGGGTAGCAGAGTACGTGTGGCGTGCACACGGGGGTTTTTTAGGTTAGAGGGACCCCCCCTTGGGCGAAACGATAAAATACCTGACGGCTTACCAGAGAGGACATTATCATCGTTGATAAAGAACGTCCGCCCTCAGAGACCAAAAACAGGAAAAGTTAACGTAATATTGGTAAACTGCAGGAGTATCCAGCGCAAGGTTCCTGAATTAGTGTCTCTTATTGAAGGAAATAGTGCGCATATAGTATTAGGAACGGAAAGTTGGTTAAAACCGGATGTGAACAGTAACGAAATCCTAGACACAGAATGGAATATATACCGCAAGGATAGGATAAACGCCAATGGTGGAGGAGTATTTATAGCAGTAAAGAATTCAATAATATCCAGTGAAGTTATTAGCGAATGCGAATGTGAAATAATCTGGGTTAAGTTAAGTATCAAAGGTGGGTCAGATATGATAGTCGGATGCTTCTATAGACCACCTGCATCAGCAACCGTAGTAGTTGAGCGCCTCAGAGAGAACCTGCAGAACGTCGTGAAGAAGTTTCGTGATCATACTATTGTAATAGGGGGAGACTTCAATCTACCAGGTATAGAATGGGATAGTCACACAATCAGAACTGGGGCCAGGGACAGAGACTCTTGTGACATTATCCTGACTGCCTTGTCCGAGAATTACTTCGAGCAGATAGTTAGAGAACCAACTCGTGAAGCTAACGTTTTAGACCTCATAGCAACAAATAGACCGGAACTTTTCGAATCCGTGAATGTAGAAGAGGGTATCAGTGATCATAAGTCAGTGGTTGCATCAATGACTACAAGTGTAATAAGAAATGCCAAGAAAGGAAGGAAAATATATTTGCTTAACAAGAGTGATAGGGCACAAATCGCAGAATATCTGAGTGACCACCATCAAACGTTCATTTCTGAGGAAGAGGATGTGGAACAAAAATGGAAAAAATTCAGAAACATCGTCCAGTACGCCTTAGATAAGTTCGTACCGACTAAGGTCCAAAGCGAGGGGAAAGATCCACCGTGGTATAACAATCATGTACGAAAGGTACTACGGAAACAAAGAAAGCTTCATCATAGGTTTAAGAGTAGTCGAATCATAGCTGATAAGGAAAAGCTGAACGAAGCGAAAAAGAGCGTAAAGAGAGCAATGAGAGAAGCATTCAACGAATTCGAACATAAAACATTGGCAAACAATCTAAACAAGAACCCTAAAAAGTTTTGGTCATATGTAAAATCGGTAAGCGGATCTAAATCCCCTATTCAGTCACTCGTTGACCACGATGGCACCGAAACAGAGGACGACCGAAGAAAGGCAGAAATATTGAATTCAGTGTTCCGAAACTGTTTCACTGCGGAAAATCGTAACACGGTCCCTGACTTCAGCCGTCGCACGGACGCCAAAATGGAAAATATTGAAATAAACGATATCGGAATTGAAAAACAACTGCTATCACTTAGTAGCGGAAAAGCATCCGGACCAGACGAGATACCCTTAAGATTCTACAGTGATTATGCTAAAGAACTTGCCCCCTTTCTATCAGCAATTTATCGTAGATCGCTGGAAGAACGTAAAGTACCTAGCGACTGGAAGAAAGCGCAGGTCGTTCCCATTTTCAAGAAGGGTCATAAATCAGATGCGAATAATTATAGGCCTATTTCGCTTACGTCAATCTGTTGTAGAATAACGGAACATGTTTTGTGTTCTCGTATTATGACGTTCTTAGATAATACAAACCTCCTTCATCATAACCAACATGGATTCCGCAAACAGAGATCATGTGAAACTCAGCTCGCCCTATTTGCCCAAGAAATTCACAGTGCCGTAGACACTGGCGAGCAGATTGATGCCGTATTCCTGGACTTCAGGAAGGCATTTGATACGGTTCCGCACTTACGTTTAGTGAAAAAAATACGAGCTTACGGAATATCGGACCAGGTTTGTGATTGGATTCAGGATTTCCTAGAAGAAAGAACACAACATGTCATTCTTAACGGTTCAAAATCTGCAGATGTAGAGGTAATTTCGGGAGTACCGCAGGGAAGCGTGATAGGACCTTTATTGTTTACAATATACATAAATGACTTAGTTGACAACATCGGTAGCTCCGTGAGGCTATTTGCAGATGACACGGTTGTCTACAAGAAAGTAGCAACATCAGAAGACTCGTACGTACTCCAGGAGGACCTGCGGAGGATTAATGCATGGTGCAACAGCTGGCAGCTTTCCCTAAACGTAGATAAATGTAATATAATGCGCATACATAGGGGCAGAAATCCATTCCAGTACGATTATGCCATAGGTGGTAAATCATTGGAAGCGGTAACGACCGTAAAATACTTAGGAGTTACTATCCGGAGCGATCTGAAGTGGAATGATCACATAAAACAAATAGTGGGAAAAGCAGGCGCCAAGTTGAGATTCATAGGAAGAATTGTAAGAAAATGTGACTCATCGACGAAAGAAGTAGCTTACAAAACGCTTGTTCGTCCGATTCTTGAGTATTGCTCATCAGTATGGGACCCTTACCAGGTTGGATTAATAGAAGAGATAGACATGATCCAGCGAAAAGCAGCGCGATTCGTCATGGGCACATTTAGTCAGCGCGAGAGCGTTACGGAGATGCTGAACAAGCTCCAGTGGCGGACACTTCAAGAAAGGCGTTACGCAATACGGAGAGTTTTATTATCGAAATTACGAGAGAGCACATTCCGGGAAGAGATGGGCAACATATTACTACCGCCCACATATATCTCGCGTAATGATCACAACGAAAAGATCCGAGAAATTAGAGCAAATACGGAGACTTACAAGCAGTCGTTCTTCCCACGCACAATTCGTGAATGGAACAGGGAAGGGGGGATCAGATAGTGGTACAATAAGTACCCTCCGCCACACACCGTAAGGTGGCTCGCGGAGTATAGATGTAGATGTAGATGCCTAGTTCCCCAAACAGGCTTCTGCAGGATGTTCTTGAGTTCACACCACATATAACTCTTACTGCATGTTTTTGTGCCCGGAAAACTTTAGCTTGGCTAGATGAATTATCCCAAAAAATAATCCCATATGACATTATGGAATGAAAGTAAGCATAGTATGCCAGCTTTTTCATTTTT
Source organism: Schistocerca piceifrons (assembly GCF_021461385.2). Lineage (NCBI taxonomy): Eukaryota > Metazoa > Arthropoda > Insecta > Orthoptera > Acrididae > Schistocerca > Schistocerca piceifrons. The sequence goes on along the minus strand of NC_060140.1, from coordinate 120,938,915 downwards.
ATATCACCTATATCTGACAAAATTCCCATTGCAAACAGAGATTTGTTAAGACGCTTAAGCAGTTCTGTGGTGTGCTCCTCCCAGTTGAATTTATTGTCAAGCTGTAACCCCAAGAATTTAACACTGTCCACTTCTTCTATCTTCTTGTCATCGTATGTTAGACATATACTCGTGGGACACCCCTTACAAGTTCTGAACTGCATGTAGTGTGTTTTTTCAATGTTTAGTGACAAAGAATTGGCTAGGAACCAGTGATTAATGTCCACACATATTTTATTAGCTGATCTTTCTAAGACTATGCTTGATTTGCTATTTATTGCAATGTTTGTATCATCGGCAAACAAAACGAACTTGGCATCTGGTAATGTTACTGATGAAAGGTCATTGATACACACAAGAAAAAGTAAGGGCCCTAAAATGGAGCCTTGTGGGGCCCCACATGTAATTAGTTCCCGGTTGGATGATGCCTGATAGCTTGATATATGTCTATTTCATAATATAAGGTTTGAACCATTTTGCAGCATTTCCTGCTTTACTATAATACTCTAATTTACTTAAAAGGATATTGTGATTTACACAGTCAAATGAATTTGACAGATCATAAAATATACCAGTTGCCTGCAATTTTTTGTCAAATGAATTAAGCACATTTTCACTGTAAGTGTAGATAGCCTTCTCAATATCAAAACCTTTTAGAAATGCCAACTGTGACTTTGACAGTATGTTATTTGAGATAAGATGGTTATAAAGCCGACTGTACATTTCTTTTTCGAAAATTTTTGAGAATGCTGGCAACAGTGAAATTGGACGGAAATTTGATGCTATTTCTTTATCTCCCTTCTTAAACAGTGGCTTAACTTCAGCATATTTAAGCCATTCAGGAAATATTCCACTGATAAATGACTAGTTACACAGATAGCTTAATATGTTAGTTAGCTCAGAATCACATTCTTTAATTAACTTTGTTGATATTTCATCATACCCACTAGATGTTTTTGATTTTAAAGTTTTTATGATGGACATTATTTCTGTTGGGGTAGTGATGGTCAAATTCATATTATGGAAGTTGCTTGAAATTTCTGGTCTGAGGTATTCCATAGCAGCATCTACCGAACTTGACAACCCCATCTTTTCGGTAACAGTTATAAAATGTTTATTAAAAAGTTCTGCAACACTATACACATCTGTCACCAAAGTATCATTTACTCTTGATGCTATTTGTTCCTCTTCATGTGTGGTTCTACCGGTCTCCTCCTTCCCTATATCCCACATTGTCTTTATTTTGTTATCTGATATGACTATCTTTTCCTTGTAATATATTTGCTTTGACATCCGTATTACAGTCTTTAATATTTTGCAGTATTTCTTGTAATGTGCTATAGCATCAACATCAGAACTGTTTCGGATTGACAGATACAGTTTTCTTTTTGTTTTACAAGATACCCCTATTCCTCGAGTAATCCATGGCTTTTTTGTAGACTTTGCTCTAACCTTCGTAAGTTTTGGGGGAAAACAGTGTTCGAATAAGGTAAGCCTAGGTGAACCGTTCACGAAAAACTTTTACAAATTTCAGGTGATGTGACTTCGTCTTTTGTACCCACCATACCTTGAACATTATTTGGAATGACAGATGCAGTCCCCACATCGCATCATCAAAAATCAGCTCCTTTTACTTAGAATAGAGTGGTTTAAGAACTCAAAATCATAGTACATAGTAAGTGAGCAAAAATGTTTTTAAGTTCCGCTTACAAATACTTTCAAATATAGCTAAACAAAAATAAGTTATTGACTTTTCTGTGGAACTAGCTGTAACTTCATGTCTTTTTTCTGTAAAACTTCAAATTACGAGATAAGGGTCACTAGAAAATTACGAATGTTCAACAGACAAATTTTAATGCACAAACTACTCGCAACAGCCTTATCGAAATCAGAAAATACACTCCTGGAAATTGAAATAAGAACGGCTTGCCATGCCATTTCCACCTGGCGCCTCAGTTGGACCAGCGTTCGTGCTGGACGTGCAGACCGCGTGAGACGACGCTTCATCCAGTCCCAAACATGCTCAATGGGGGACAGATCCGGAGATCTTGCTGGCCAGGGTAGTTGATTTACACCTTCTAGAGCACGTTGGGTGGCACGGAATACATGCGGACGTGCATTGTCCTGTTGGAACAGCAAGTTCCCTTGCCGGTCTAGGAATGGTAGAACGATGGGTTCGATGACGGTTTGGATGTACCGTACACTATTCAGTGTCCCCTCGACCAGTGGTGTACGGCCAGTGTAGGAGATCGCTCCCCACACCATGATGCCGGGTGTTGGCCCTGTGTGCCTCGGTTGTATGCAGTCCTGATTGTGGCGCTCACCTGCACGGCGCCAAACACGCATACGACCATCATTGGCACCAAGGCAGAAGCGACTCTCATCGCTGAAGACGACACGTCTCCATTCGTCCCTCCATTCACGCCTGTCGCGACACCACTGGAAGCGGGCTGCACGATGTTGGGGCGTGAGCGGAAGACGGCCTAACGGTGTGCGGGACCGTAGCCCAGCTTCATGGAGACGGTTGCGAATGGTCCTCGCCGATACCCCAGGAGCAACAGTGTCCCTAATTTGCTGGGAAGTGGCGGTGCGGTCCCCTACGGCACTGCGTAGGATCCTACGGTCTTGGCGTGCATCCGTGCGTCGCTGCGGTCCGGTCCCAGGTCGACGGGCACGTGCACCTTCCGCGGACCACTGGCGACAACATCGATGTACTGTGGAGACCTCACGCCCCACGTGTTGAGCAATTCGGCGGTACGTCCACCCGGCCTCCCGCATGCCCACTATACGCCCTCGCCCAAAGTCCGTCAACTGCACATACGGTTCACGTCCACGATGTCGCGGCATGCTACCAGTGTTAAAGACTGCGATGGAGCTCCGTATGCCACGGCAAACTGGCTGACACTGACGGCGGCGGTGCACAAATGCTGCGCAGCTAGCGCCATTCGACGGCCAACACCGCGGTTCCTGGTGTGTCCGCTGTGCCGTGCGTGTGATCATTGCTTGTACAGCCCTCTCGCAGTGTCCGGAGCAAGTATGGTGGGTCTGACACACCGGTGTCAATGTGTTCTTTTTTCCATTTCCAGGAGTGTATATCAAATTAAGCCAATTATACCTTTTCAAATTCTTTATGTAATTAGGGCCTCAGATTACAGCAAATGGACTAAGATTAGCAATGGTGCAGATTTGTTCGACGCCATGCATACATTATGCAATTGCTAACACTACTGGACGAGAATAATGTTAAGTACCTCCCATCACAATGGGAATTTCGAAAGAAGGGGTGTGTGACTTAAGAAGGAGTCGAGGAACGTAACTGAGCAGAAAAATACTGAGCTGTGGTGGAGAGATGCATGTGCATTGGTTTAGAAGCTCTCTGAGTGTCCCATTCCCAAGAAAATGGGAGGTGTAGCTTAAGGATGAGTTAAGAAATGTGGTTGGACAGGTACATGCTGAGCTGTTATTGGGAGAGCTAAATATGTGGGAGGCTTAGAAACCCTCTCGTTGGCCTGTTTTCAAAAAGGGGGGTTTGGTTTGCAAAGGGAGCATCGCTTAATATGGGAGGAGGAGAGGGTGTGGGTAGGAGAATGGGGCATGGCTTACGAGGGGCGTTGCTTAGGAGGGGGGCAGGATATGATGACGTCATGCATTTGTCTCTCTATGTAGGCGACCTGACGGGCAAAGGTCAAATCTGATTGGAAGTCACTATAGCATTCCTACTGATATATATCTGTTATTGATTTAAGAGATCGCATTTTCTCAGCTTCTGTTAAATAAAAATCACATGGACTATATCTAAATATATATCTTACTTGGGGATAGTGGCGCTCTTCCACTCATCAAGAGTTAAGTTGGTGAACTCTCTCCCAGGGACGTGACACCAGTGATCGGGAGTTTGCATAACGAAATTGTACATTTGCGCGCTCAGCACATTGACGATTGTGCCATAGCAAATGAAAACAGTGTTTAATCTCTTCTGGAACTTTCCTCTAGAACCAATGACATCCATGATGTCCTCGAAAGCTGGTACAACCTCTCGATCCTGATGGTATTCATTGGTCTGGTTGACAGTCTGTAACCGAAGAAGGTATTATTCAATTTTGGTAAACATTTTTGGAAAGCAGTGATCAATTAATTGTTATATTTTGACTAAAGTTCAGTCTTGATCACATGTTTTAATGATATAGATAACCGGTTTCGGTTCTTTCTACAAAACCATCATCAGACCCATGGCACCCTTAGGATGGTAGGCGGAGCTCTCCTCGCTGCTACGCAGTCAACTCAGTTGACTGCGTAGCAGCGACGAGAGCTCCGCCAACCATCCTAAGGGAGCCATGGGTCTGATGATGGTTTTGTAGAAAGAACCGAAACCGGTTATCTATATCATTAAAACATGTGATCAAGACTGAACTTTAGTCAAAATATAAGGTATTATTCATTGCACAAATCACTGGCCAATTAACCTATTTGTTCAATAATCGAGGGTGAGTATAACATAGACTCAACTTAATTTATCCTGCCTAAAATCGTCTGTAATCAGGTAAAAATGTGACAAAATTTCATGTATTAACATGCATTTATGATAAAGATAAGAATGAATTACAAGAGATTGAAATATGTGAGCTACGTAGTGATCTTGTTGAATACTCTGTAATGATATGAAAAGTATTATACATTTAGCTACACGCATTTAGAGAATGTCAAACCGAAGCAATTGCTATGGAGCATGAATTGTACAATCTGCCCATTGTTGTGTGGCAGGTGAAAACGTTTGCTCATACGCATCCAAGTCAGAATGATTATTGCGTCTTACTTCCGATGGTCACGGGTACTGCAGTTCCGTATTTGTACACTGACACCGAGCAAACGACTTTCAGTTCTGTATGGGAATATACGTAATGGATGTAAAAGTGGCAGTTGTAGACACTTGGCTGACGACATATGGAAGTTTTAGTCCGACCGTGAAGCGTGTTTGGATAGCCTAATAATAAAGGGACCGTTCGCAATAACCGAAAAATCTGCTTTCGAACCACTCCATTATACACCGGATGGTTCTCCATATTCACAACTGTGAATACATTTCATGTATTTCATAACAGCTGTATTTGCCACAGTGCCCGTGCCTTTGGAAACGCAATATCGTCGTGACGTACCAGATGGATCCTCTCCATCTGTTACGTTTTTCTAGCCCCCTAAATAACTTCATTTTCATGTAATTTTCAATTTATTTATCCGTTGACATGCAATAACTATATTAAAACCTCACGCTTCTATTTAGACTTAATTTCACTTAAATTAATTATTCAGATCCTCATTTAAAGTGTTCTGATTACATTTTTGTAATTAGGTTTCATTAGGACATTGTTAATTAAAAGTTACAGTTCATTCCAGTTAGTATTACTGTTCGTTACATGCCAAATCCTACGAACGAGTAATTATATTTGAGAAAGGTGACCTAAACCACCTGAAAGATTAGCGTTCTCAAGTTCCAGTAAATACTTCAAATTATGTACAATTTATTTTCTCCATAGAAATTAACTTGAAAGCTCATAGCAAGTACTATTTTACAGAGCAGATGTAGTAATAACTACTGTTAGATTCCGGACGTCAGCTATACGGATTGATCAGGAACAATGCGCAAAGCTTGTAAGAATCTTGCAGGGTAGTTGGTGCTGAGTAATAATCGTCAAGAAAAGAATTCGATACGTTCCCCGTTTCCGAGTTGATTAGCATTGAAGTTAGCCAACCAGGCCATTGTGCCAACAAATTCATGTGGCCTGCATTAAACGGTGTTGCAAAACACGTCCTTCGTTTGGTTTCTTGTAGCCGAATAAGGGAGCGATACAAGAATTGAACTTTTGATGGTAATTAGGATCGAATCCGAGCCAAAGGCTGAGAATTCTCCTGTTCTGTCGTCTAGGCCTTGAGATCAGTTGACGCTAGTTGTGTCTGGTCGGCCACTTTAATTTGCGTGCGCAGCAGCCTGATTGGCTAACTTAAGTGCTAATTGACTTGCCACACCATAGAGAATTTCTTTCTCAGCACAGCCTACCCTGCAACACGCTTACAGGTTCTTCACACTGTTTCTGACCACACTGCATAATTTTGTTGCCTTAATTTCGCACTAAAATATGACCTACAGCATTGATTAGTTAATGCACTAATTGATTTCATGAAATTTACCATAATTGGCAATATGGCACTCACATATGTAACCGAGGAGATTCACAGATAGAAGAAAAATAGTGTCGTTTTGTAGGGGACATCCTGAGACATCAAAGGATCACCAATTTAGTACTGGAGGAAAGCATCGGGGTAAAGATCGTAGAGGGAGACCAGGAGATGAATACAGTAAGAATGTTCAGAGGGATTTTGAAGAGGCTTGCACAGGATAGAGTAGCACGGAGAGCTGCATCAAACCTGTATTTGGACTGAAGACCAAAAGAACAACCTAGTTTTCAAAGTAACGGTTTCATCTTACGCCAGTCTGTAAGTAATGGGACGTCACTCAGAATTGCCAGTCGATAGTTTAAAAGTATTCGAGTAATGTCTACGTTCGAGTGCACCCTCAGTGTTGGTTCACCCCACAGTCATGTGCATTCTGTACGCAACAATACGCGCACATCTAACTGCGAAACTCAGAAATTGTAATACGCCATTATTTTCAGGTGAAATCTGTAATCTACTTTAATGCACTTTCTAATAGAGCCGTGATGTGATCAATAAGTACCGTGAACTAAACTACTGTTGAGCTCAGCAATGTATATGATGGGCCCACTTAAATGAATAACAGGAGTGTAATTGTCTTTAACAGAAACTGTAATAAGAGAGAAGTGTAATATTCTCGTCTAAACAATCTAACATTCAACTTCATTAGTGGACAGTGACTGTTATCAATGTCGGTTGTGTCCTGGATATCTGTACTAACAATTTTTGGTAGCGTAACAAACTGCTCACCCTACTTAGTAACTGAACTTCACGTGAAATACATTGTAGTCACCCTACTTAGTAACTGAACTTCACATGGAATACATCGTATATGTTATATAATGTTTGAATGGTTCATCCTCGAGTAAACACCATCTCGCAATACTTTAAACATCCAGCTTCAAGGTGATGAAAATTTTTGCTCCCTAGGAGAGACGCAAGTTCTAAGTAATAGAATTACTAGTGTGTTGGTCTTGACAGATAACCATAACTATTACTTCTGCTCCTCAGCAGGATATTTAGCGTCTTGTGTGCTGTTGTATTTATTACAGAGGTTCAACTGAGCCATATTCTATTTGCCATCCGCAAATCCCATAGAAGCTACAGGCGATCATACATGTATTATTTATGGCCAAATGTGTAATTCGTCGAGCCAGCTTAATAACTATCTCCAACTTTGCTTAAAATACTTTCTTGAATCATTCAAGCTTAATTTATTGTCCTAGATGCCATGTAAAATCATTGGTTCAGCTGAAGGGCTTCACCTCCAACTAACATAGTCTCTGGCAGTGGCACCTAGCCAGTTAGGACGTGTTCCACTTGTACTGTAGTTCCTAAAGGACTAGCTCTTCTAATGTATCATTGTAAGGTGGCGTGCTCTCCTGACCTTCATTTCTTATGTATTCCGACCTCACCATCGTATTCTGCGTATCAAGACGTTTCATTCGAGCCCAAACTCGATAGGGTACAGTCAGTTTTACATATTTCCATTTAATCAATATGCAAATGTAATAAATAAATCGCAATTTCTCTCTGAGATTAAAAAGTCGACGCTGGCGTACACAAACATTCAAGACACGACGGCCACAGGAGTTTTTGTTCGGTGGAGGCAACCTGCCCACTGGAAAGTCTGTAGGAGGGCGCGTTAGCACGCAGCTGTGCCGGCCAGTCGACCGCCTAGGGACCAAAACAGTTCTTTGCCAGAGAAAAGGGATAAAGCCCCTGAACCTGTGCATCTAGTGTCAAAAGTGATATCCACTTACCCTTACATCTAAAAGACCGCCCATTATGTTTGGTGGCAACATCTGCAACAAGTTTTGTCTCTGTACCTAGCTGGACTGGTGAGACACCACCAAGCCATAGCCCATACAATAAAGTTGTAGCCCGAATAGCAGAGTCGTCAAACGAAGATCGCTGGCTCTCGGCAGCGCTGTTGTCAGCTTTGAATTGAACTACGAACAGCTGCAAGAGAATGATATATATATATATATATATATATATATATATATATATATATATATATATATATATATATTCGTTTTGAGAACTGCAACAACACTTAGGCGTTGGCATAGACAGACACTGAGCTGACAGAAGTCTTGAGACACCTTCTAATCTCCTAGTATCTTGTCAGGCCTCCTTTAGTCCGGTGTAGTGCAGCAGCTCGACGTGGCATGGACTCAACAAGTTGTTGGAAGTCACCTGCAGAAACAGTGGGCCATGCTGCGTCTATAGCCATCCATAACTGCGAAGGTGTTGAAGGTGAAGAATTTTGCACACGAACTGACATTTAGATTACATTGCACAGATGTTCGATTGGAATTAGGTTGGAATATCGGACCGACTAAATCTTTCCTCAAACTATCCAGAACTTTCTTCAAACCAATCGCAAGGAATAGTGATCCATAAAAATTCAACAGTTCTTTCGGTACATGACGTCCATGAGTGGCTGCAAACGGCCTCCAAGTATCCTAACATACCGAGGATCCAGCCAATTCCGTGCAAACTCAGCCCACATCATTATGTAGCCACCACTAACTAGCACAGTGCCTTGTTGATAACTACTTGCCTCCATGGCTTCGTGGGGTCTGCACCACAATTGACACCTACCGTCAGATAGAAACGTCTGAAACAGCTGAGTGAAACTGAACAAACTCAGACATTTCTCTCTCTAATTATTCTGATCGTCACTAAACTGACACACAATTATTTTTTAGCGCAACGCAGTCTGACTTTGAATAATCCCTACAAAAGAATGGTCCTGACTAACAATAACCTATACCTTTCATGAATCACTTACCTCACAAAAATCTTAGTTACTCGAACTACTGCAATACAGCGAGCACCAATACTACCAGCTAAATAAGATTCCAACTACTGAAGGACATTGACTAGTGATAGGCATAGTTAGCAAATGAAAGATTTTGATAGAGAACAAACAATGTATTTACCTTAATTATATTTCATGGCATCCAGTCTTATAAATTTCCTTTTTATGACGGACACCTGTCCAGATTGTCCGCACTCAAAACTGTTACCTCTAACCCCACATCCACCATTGCTGGCGGCTCACCTCCAACTGCCCAACGCTACGTGCTGTTGACATCCAACTGCCCAACACTACATAAGCGAATATTCCAACAATGAGTCCAACCAGCCACAGACTGCACGCAGCACAGTCAGTGATTTTCATACAGAGCGCTACGTGGCGTTACCAACATACAAACCTAAACAGCCCACTTACAAGCTCTTGGTAACTCAAATGCGGACTCATATGACCAGGCCACGGGTTTGCAGCAGTCTAGGCCACAACCAAGGCGCTGCAGGTGATGTCATGCTGTTAGAAAAGGCACTCGCGTCGGTCGTCTCCTGCCATAGCCCATTAACATCAAATTTTATCGCACTGTCCTAATGGATGCGGTGTGCTTTCTGCGGTTATTTCACTCAGTGTTGACAACTCTACGCAAACGGTGCTGCACTCAGTCGTTAACTGGAGGCCGTCGGCCACTGCTTTGTCCATGGTGAGAAGTATTCGATCACATTTGGCCTTCTTGGCACAGTCTTGACACAGTCGATCCCGGAATATTAAATTCCCTAACGATTTCCGAAATCGAATATCGTCCCATGTGTCTAGCTCCAGCTACCATTCCGCGTTCAAAGTCTGTCAGTTCCCGTCCTGAGGGCACAATCACATCGGTAATATGTTCACAGGCACCACCTGAATACAATTAAGAGTTCCACAGATGCACTGTCCTTTTATATCTAGTGTACGCAACACTACCGTCATCAGTATACAGTGACTAGCCAGAACATTGTAACTACCTACCTAAAACGTGGTACATCCACCACTGGCATGGATAACAGCAGCGACGCTTCGTGGCATGGTAGCAACGAGGCCTTGGTAGGAAACTGGAGGGAGTTGCCACCACATCTGCACACACATGACACCTAATCCCCATAAATTACGGCGAGGGAGCGTTGACCTCTGACATCATGTTCAATCACATCCCAGATGTGTTCGATCAGGTTCAGATATGGTGAGCAGGGTGGCAAGCACATCAATTGGAACTCGCACCTCTGCTCCTCGAACCACTCTATCACACTCCTGGCCTTTTGACATGGCGCATTATCTTGACGAAAGGTGCCATTGCCGTCGGGAAACATGATCGTCATTAAGGGGTGTACGTAGTATGCAACCAGTGTACGATAGTCCTTTGCTGTCATAGTGCCTTGCACAAGCTCTGCTGGACCTATGGATGCATACATCAATGTTCCCCAGAGCTTAATGGAGCCACCATCAGCTTGTCTCCGTCCTGCAGCACGGGTGTCAAAGAGGTATTCCCCTGAAAGATAAGGATTTGCGCCCTCCCATCGGCATGACGAAGAACATATGATTCATCAGACCATTCAGCATTCTGTCACTGCCCCAACGTCCAGTGCCGATTGTCGCGTTTGGTCTGTCTGGTGACATAACTCTTTCAGAGAGTGTCTTATAGTCAGGAGATCCTCAGATTATCTGACTGCTAGTATGTGCTAGTTCATTTAGTGCTACCCAGGGTGCACATGTAGTGTTATACTACTAACGCGAACTAGTTTCACACCCCAGAATTGTTAGCCCAGAATTGTTCAGGGTAATCCCAATTGAGCAGGCAGGCTTTCAGCCAGGAAGAAGTTGTACTGACCAAGTGTTGTCACTCACGACTTACATTGAGGCGGGATTCCAGAGAAAATTGAAAACATCAGTGGCCTTTATTGACCTCTCAGCAGCTTATGACACTATGTGGAGAGAAGGCATCATGTGCAAAACTCTCCAAGTAATTCCTTGCAAATCTATAGCACGCTTAATAGACAGCATATTCAATCATAGGGTGTTCCAAATAAGTATGGGCACTGACTACAGCTCCATCAAAAAACTAAAGAATGGCTTACCACAAGGATCAGTGCTCACACCACTGCTGTTTAGTCTCTATAATGCAGACCTGCCGGAAACACAGTCAAGAAAGTTCGGGTATGCTGACGATTGGGCCCTCACTACACGATGGAGCACAATTGAAGCATCTAGGGACATCCTAACGAAAGACCTGAAGATAATGGGCGAATATTTCCTTTAGTGGAGACTTCAACCAAATGCTTCCAGAACAGATGTTAGTTGCTTCCATATCAACAACAAAATCGCTAGAAAGGACCTCAACATTCGATTTGAAACCACCATTCTCAGGCACAATAAAACTCCGAAGTACTTGGGCATGACGCTGGACCGAACACTATCTTTTAAAGAGCACCTAACAAGGACTGCCAAAAAATTAAAGACAAGGAACAACATTATTCAAAAGCTCTGTGGTACCACCTGGGGAGCAACGGCCTCCACTCTCCGCACCTCTGCTCTCGGCTGCCGAATACTGTGCTCCGATTTGGCGAAAAAGCCCACACGTGAAGAAAGGTGGATGTCCAGTTGCATAACACTCTAAGGATGATTTCTAGAGTAATTAAACCCACTCCAATGGAATGTCTCCCAATACTAAGCCACATCCCGCCGCCACACCTTCGACATACTGACGCCCTTTTACGTGAATACAAAAACATCATCTGAAATCGAAGCCTGCCACTCCACCAAGACATTGAGGCTGCAAACTCTAATAGGCTTCGGTCTAGGAACTCGCCAACAAGAACAGCAAGGACCTGTGCACAAGAACGTTTCACTATCAAAAACGCGTGGTCTGAAAAATGGAACGCATGGCAAAATCATAACATGCCTTGCATCACACACAAGCCACCTGGTTTTCACCTACCACGCAAAACGTGGTCCACTCCAAATAGGATTCGAACTCGTCATGGCAGATGTGCTTACTCCCTGTATAAATGGGGTAAAATACCATCCCCTCAGTGCGACTGCGGAGAAAATTTGACCATCAGGCACATTGTTGAAGAGTGTTCCAGAAGAGCCTATAATGGGATCCCCGACGACTTCCTGCTCGCAACTCCAGAGTCGTTGTTGTTGTTGTTGTTGTTGTTGTTGTTCAGGTCTTCAGTCCTCAGACTGGTTTCATGCAGCACTCCATGCTACTCTATCCTGTGCAAGCTTCATCTCCCAGTACTTACTGCAGCCTACATCCTTCTGAATCTGCTTAGTGTATTCATCTCTTGGTCTCCCTCTACGATTTTTACCCTCCACGCTGCCCTCCAATATTAAATTGGTGATCCCTTGATGTCTCAGAACATGTCCTACCAACCGATCGCTTCTTCTAGTCAAGTTGTGCCACAAGCTCCTCTTCTCCCCAATTCTATTGAATACCTCCTCATTAGTCATGTGATCTACCCATCTAATCTTCAGCATTCTTCTGTAACACCACATTTCGAAAGTTTCTATTCTCTTCTTGTCTAAACTATGTATCGTCCACGTTTCACTTCCATACATGGCTACACTCCATACAAATACTTTCAGAAACGACTTCTTGACATTTAAATCTATATTCAATGTTAACAAATTTTTCTTCTTCAGAAACGCTTTCCTTGCCTTTGCCAGTCTACATTTTCTATCCACTCTACTTCGACCATCAGTTATTTTGCTCCCCCAAATAGCAAAAGTCATTTACTACTTTAAGTGTGTCATTTCCTAGTCTAATTCCCTCTGCATCACCTGAGTTAATTCGACTACATTCCATTATCCTCGTTTTGCTTTTGTTGATGTTCATCTTATGCCCTCCTTTCAAGACACTGTCCATTCCGTTCAGCTGCTCTTCCAAGTCCTTTGCTGTCTCTGACAGAATTACAATGTCATCGGCGAACCTCAAAGTTTTTACTTCTTCTCCATGGATTTTAATACTTATTCCGAACTTTTCTTTTGTTTCCTTTATTGCTTGCTCAATATACAGATTGAATAACATCGGGGATAGGCTACAACCCTGTCTCACTCCCTTCCCTACCACGATAGATTATATTAATAGACTTGATGTTTGTTTGTAATCCTTAAACTTTGTTATATTAGTGATGTTTGTTTGCAATTATTAACGTTCGTTATATTAGTGATTTGTCTGTTTCATTCTTGTGTGTCTGTGTTGACATACGATAAATAATAAATAGATGGTCACGTATTCGTTTCAGTGGTAGGTACCGATATCATGTTGTTAACAATGGCACATGCATGGCTCGCCGGCTGCTGACGTCCTTCGGTAGGAGCGTTGTATTCGCTGCACTGTGTTTGTGTTCAGACACAGTTGTACTCTGACCAGCACTGAAATCTGATGTTAGTTCGGCAACAGTTCGCCGCCTGTCCTGTTTTACCAGTTTGTCCAGCCTGCGACGTCGAACACAAGTAATGATTAGATTAGATTAGATTAGATTACTACTAGTTCCATGGATCATGAATACGATATTTCGTAATGATGTGGAACGAGTCGAATTTTCCAATACATGACATAATTAGGTTAATTTAACAACATACTTAAGTTAATATAACAACTTTATTTTTTGTGTTTTTTTCTTTAATGATTGCGCTGAGCCTCTCGGTTATCATAATCTGCCCTCAGTCAGACAGCGCGCCTTCCCCGGCGCTCACTGATACTACACGCGCCCTGTGTGTGTCTGACTAACAGTCATTCCTCGCCAGGTGACGCTGCTATCGCCTGCACGGGTTTAAATCGATAGCACGTCGGTGTCATAATGTTTACTCATTAGTGTATATGTATATCGCTACCCCATTACTTCTACCGAGCGAGGTGGCGCATTGGTTAGCACACTGGACTCGCACTCGGGACGACACCTGTTCAATCCCGCGTCTGGACATCCTGATTTCGGATTTCCGTGATTTCTCTAAATCGCTCCAGGCAAATGCCGGGATGGTTCCTTAGAAAGGGCACGGCCGACGTCCTTCCCCATCCTTCCCTAATCCTATGAGACCGATGAGCTCGCTGGTCTCTTCCCCCAAACATCCCAACCCAACCCGTTACTTCTATCTCCCCACTGTACACAAAATCCCATTACGTGATTGGTCAAGAACACCAAATGAAGAGATGTCTAAAAGAGGAAACACCAGCCCAACCGAAAGAACAGAAAGAAGGAAGAGAAGTAAAGCCTATAGCCTTCCTACCGTGTGAGGGAAATATTGCTTCAAAAACAGCAATAACAGTGATGGAGCATTAAGCGTATGTGATTTTTGTTCCACCTCAAGACGCAAGTTGTTCTGGAGTCTGTGAATGATGATCTGCTTTTACGAATGGCTAATGTATACATGAAATTCCTTGAAAGTGTCGTAAAAGGTACACAGGAAATTTAAGAACGTTGCACTGAACAGCTGCGATCAGCCCACTTTCTACGGCTCAATAAATGTTGAATGGTCGACAACTATTTCCACTAGACATGCCATCGATTACGGGGAAGTCAAGAAACCAGCATCAGCCTAATCGTACTGGGTTTTAGTGGTCAAGGAAGCCTTGGAAATACAATTACTAGACAATCTGCTCAACTGAGACAAGAGTTTTCAGCTCGTTAAAGGTCGCTAACCCCTCATTTCACGTGTGCGCTTGCAAAGAAAATGTTGTTCTAAGTCTTCACTGCCTGGCATTCGAACGTATGCCACCCATAACAATCAACCACATAATTCGTAAGCACAGAAGATTCCCCGATTCTGAACTTGCTTTGTTTTACTCTTGGGTGCACATAATTTTGGGGTAACACCCTTTATACAACGCTTCCTGCAAACGTGACTTCATTTTGGCGTCCACACAATATCGACAACCGCAGTAATTGCTGTCGACTTCCGTTAGCGTTAGATGTGGATTTCTCTCGCCTTGGTAAAAGGCCACCTATTTCGTTAGTGGCAGAAACATACCACCGGTTTTTAGGAAGTATTGTGAGGTGAGTGTTACGAAATAATTGTGATACGGAAGAATATGATGTTATAGCTCACAGTTTCACTTGCATCAATTTCAGTTGTGCTCTTACGTTCCTACCTAGCCACACTCTCTGAAATCGCCACATATTCGGAAATAAACAGTCAATTATTCACATCATTTTTCGTTGTCTAAGCAGACGGTAATGTTAAATGACACCGAAATTACAGAACACACTTTTACTACATTTATAAGAAACTCCCACAATGTCTTAACAACACTAAGATCGGAAAAAGATATTACGCATGTAGCAGGATGAGAACCTACAGCCTTCGGCGCCATAAACCTCTAACTTATCCATTACGTTGCGGCTTAGTCGTAAGATTTTTGACATGTCGCGGTTATCATACTATCTCTGTCGATATCAAAATCTAGGGTGTAGTCGATATTGCTTGTGATGTCAAAATGACATCAGGTTTGTAGGAAGTACTGTCTGACGATTTTTACCATGGAGGTAAAGAAAGAAAAGAGGTGATGCTATAGAATAACACAGATCATTAACAGACTATTGTTTACGACTGCTTCTTGTTCGCTGTGTCTGTCGTGTGCACGCACAGCTGTTTTAAATACTAAAAACTACAGTCCTTACATGAATAACACAGTATCAGGAAGGCAATATCAAACGTTTCCCTGTTCTTGAATACTTATTTGATCTAGTAATACGACTCACGTGGCCTCGTTAATGTGATATGTTTCGAATAAGCAAGAAGAGAAGGAAGTGATGAAAGAAGCATCGTTTCGTTATTCATTTACTTCCGCTTTTGCTGTATTTGTATCGATAGCAAATGAAGCTGGAACTCCGAAACCAGTGCTTTTTTGTTACTGGTACTACTTCTTGTTCGTTGCATTTTCAGCTTTCAACTCGTACTTACAACGTTTTTAATGTTCACGTTATCAAAAAACTTACCTATGTGTTCTTTGCTAGCCCATAAACATATGTAATGAGGAAAGAAGCAATTTATGCTATCATTTGTTGTACCTCACAGTCCACTTTTGTTGAAATGTCAATGAATCAGAACTGCATACCTTCAAAACAGAGTTCTGTTTTATTAGAGCGTCACTGCATTAGTTTCACTGTTGTTACGCATCTTCTCACTTCAATGTCTTCTCCACGATGCCTCATTCTGTGTGCGACCAAGAATGACGGTTTCCAGAGTAAAAAAACAATATAACTTTTTAAATATGTTCTAGCACTAAGCAATACTGTAAATGTGATTAAGGGAATAGTCTCAAGCGATTAGACTCCCTAAAATGGGTATTTTGCTTTAACATACATGTAAGTCATTTCCCAGCAACGATAGCTTAACTAGTGTAACGTGTACCTTTCCAACAGTAGCCTAGTTTCTTCTTTACCCGCAATATTTCTCGCCAGGAACTGTCAGTTTTTCAGCAATAATAAAGTGTATCACAATTGGAATGTAAGTCCACTTTGATTATCTGCTTCATTTTACATTCTAATTTAATTTTGAGGTTTTCTGAGTATGTAAATTTACACCATTCTTTGTTATATACCAAAAGTTAGTTAGTTAATTACTTTCGTGTTCTATGTATCAATTACACAATAAACAGTAATGATGTGGATGAGTCATTTTATATTAGCATCAGTTTCTTTTTAAATATCCCTCTTGTTGATAATTTATTACTTTCTTTGCTTTTTAATTAAGCACAGACCGATCACTATTTACACATATCAATAATAGACAGTCTTCTGCAGAATAGGAGGAGTTGTCAAAGAGGAACGTTTTCAGTTTAGTTTCAAATTTTACTTTGCTGTCTTTCAGACACCTTATATCACTGGGTAAGTTATCAAAACTTTTGGTTGTAGCATTGTGAACCCCTGTTTGTGCTACAGACCATCTTAATGTGGCGTAATGAATGTCAGTTTTTGCATTTGCTTCTGGTTTTGTAATTGCCTACATCATTGTTTCTCATGAAGTGCAGTGGATTATTTGTTATTTCTAATACACTTTATGAAAGAATAAAGTTTAAGGCCTTCTTCACAAAGGAATCCAGCCACATGCGCACATTGATAGAATCATACACTCAAAAGTAACACACACAAGACAACTGTCTCCGGCTCTTCTAGTCAGAATCGTTTTTATTTAAAGAGGGAGGAAACACGAACAATGGATAATTATCGGCGGGAGAAATTTAAGGCATGACATGCTGCATCAACTTAGCCGTGTGTTGTGTGGCAACGAGATCGTTGATAAAGTTTGGCTCGGATATTGGATCGTTTACGGCAATGAGAAACACAGGAAAGAATAAAAGTAAACAATGCAACCATAATTCATGTATAAAAAAGGAACCAGTAATTGAATGGATCCACTTATAAATGAAATGTGATTCTTTTAAACTTTAGATTACGATCGGATTGATTAGTACACCCATAAACGACACAAGCTGGCATTTTTCATAAAGCAACTACGTCTCCACACGATAGAAGCACAAGATACAATTTAGGATACGACCACAAAAACCGATAAATATTCCCAACGATCGAAACTGGACATGGACGTTTCAGTGATATCACGGGAAAGTATCACCGCTATGAGCCATGGAAGTATAAATACGTTGAAACTATGTTTTGGGCTACAGCGGATGGCGGATGTCAGCTACAAGATTGTGATGTAATAACAAGTCTCTTCTTTTTTTTACCTCCGAGTTAGGCGCTATACATTTACGCTGTATGTTCTTTTGAAGCCAGAGTGGGCGGGGCTTGCTGCCATCTTAAATAGCCCAAAACATTAGCACACTACTGTTTATGATTCTTCTTGTTCATTATTTCTGCCGTGTGTACACGTAACAGCTGCCTGAAAAACTAAAAATTACGTTGCATACATGAGTAACATAGCGTCAGGAGGGCAATTTCGAACGTTCTTCTATTCTTGAAT
The DNA here is from genome assembly GCF_021461385.2 of Schistocerca piceifrons. Taxonomy (NCBI): domain Eukaryota; kingdom Metazoa; phylum Arthropoda; class Insecta; order Orthoptera; family Acrididae; genus Schistocerca; species Schistocerca piceifrons. The sequence continues at coordinate 120,920,887 of NC_060140.1, read as the reverse complement.
TCGTATTTTCCTCTAGTGATACGACACATTTGGCCTCGGTAATGTTGCTTAGTCTTTTGTTGATATATTTCGAACAACCAAGAAGAGAAGGATGTGTCGTGAACAGGATACCTTAGTAATCCATTTAATTCCACTTTTACCATGTTTGTATCGATAGCAATTGAATTGTGGAACTCCGAAACAGATGCTAGTTTGCTTACTGATACTGTGTCCTGTCCATTGCACTTCCAACTTTCATCTCGTATGCACTTTTAAAGTTCAAGTTTGCAAAAAAAAAAACTTACTTATTTTTATTTGTTAGCGCACATAGGTGTAATGAAAGAAGCAAGGCATGCTATCGTATCTTGCGCATTTCAACAAAGTGAACGATTACTGAAATGTCAAAGAAACGGAACTGCATAGATGTACAGTATACTTCCATGATGAATAGAGTTCTTGTCCTATTAGACTGTCAGTGCGCCATTCTCATTATAATTTACACATGTTCTCACTTTGAAATCTTACCATGATGCGTCATTTTACGGGATAAGAAAACGATATAATTTTTAAACATGTTCCAGAATTTTGCAATGTTAATAACAGTCATTAAGAGGATGGTCCCAAACTGTTAGGCCCTGTGAAATGGATACTTTCCCGTAACATGTGTTTAAGTAATTCTTTGAGTAATGATAGCCTAACCTGTGTAACATGTAGGTCTACGTTCCCAACATAGCCTTTTTTCATCTTTTCCCAGAATATCTGTTGCCAGTACCTCTGTCAGTTGTTCAGGAAAACATACCACAATTGAAATGTAAGTCTAGTTTGATTATCTGCTTCATTTCACATTTCAGTTTTATTTTAAGGTTTTTAAACTTTGTAAATGTATACCATGCTTCGTCATATATCAACAGCTAGTTAACTAGTTTCATGTTCCATGTGTCATTTGCACGCTAAATCATAATGATGTTACATTAACATCATAATGATGTTATATTAACATCAATTTTTGTTGTAAATATCCATCCATGCTGATCCTGCTTTAGTCTTTTTCCTTTGCTTTTTAATTAAAGACAGAGAGATTTTAATCAGTAATTTCTTCTCATCACCATTCACACATTACAATAACAGTCAAAGAGAATAGTTTTCATTTTTGTTTCAAATTTAACTTTGTTAACTGGCAGGCATTTTATATCATTGTGTAAGTAACCAAAACTTTTCCGGACAGCATAGTGAACTCCTGTTTGTGCTGTGGGCGACCTTAATGTGGCGTAAAGAACGTCATTTTTTCCTTCTGGTGTTATTATGTTTATCAGTGTTCCTATTGAAGTACAGCAGATTATTTACCATAAACTTCATCAGGAAGTAACTATACCGTGAAGTGGATAGACTGCTAATTACACGCCGAGCAGACACACACACACACACACACACACACACACACACATATTCATATAATCATGCACACAAAACTCGCACACACATAACCGCTGTCTCCGGCTGTACTGTCCAGAATCTTTTTTATAGAGAGATAAAATGTGAACAATGAATAATTGTCAGCGTGGGAGGAATACAGAGCATGAGGCGCTGCACTAACAATCAGTGCGGTCACGAAGCCGCGTGTTGTGCGGTGACGAGGTCGTTCATACACTGGTGCTCGGGTGACGGAACGTTTGCGGTTTGGAAGGCAGTGAAAAACATACGAAAGAATAAAAGTAAACAGTGCAACCATAACTCATGTATTACAAAACATCATATTTCTTGAACGGCACCGCTTACGATTGAAATGTGATATTTTACAACTCTAAGTTACGATCGGATCGATTAGTACGCCCGTAAACGACGCAAGCTGCCATTTTTGATGAAACAACTACGTCTCCGCACAATCAAAGCGCCAGATGCTATCAGCTACACGATACAAAAGTTGATAATCATCGTCAGCCGTCAGAACTGTTTATTTGTAGTAATTTGTACGCCTGTTTGATTTCAAAAATTACTTCCTGAATTCCATCGCATTAGTTATGTAAATTAGGCACTTCAAAATGAGATTCGTTCGGAAATAGTCTTGTCTATCTGGTGTGTGTTAAAACTGCTGCAGTCCTGGAAAAATGTGTTCCGTTTTATTTAGCAGACAGTGCCATAATAAGCATAATTAATGAAATGTTCCGGGCTATTATGCCGTGGTCGAAAGGATTTTCCTTGAATGCGAACGCTTCGTCCCCAATTGCGGAGGACATTTACATTGGGCATCGTACCCACTTTTTTTGAATGTCCAATTCACACCCTGGCTCGCTACTGACTACAGCAAAATTCCGCTTCCGCGCAATGGCGTAACATTTTTAATGAAAAAAATGGAAATGAGCGTTTGGCGTCATTGGCCGGGAGGCCCCTTACGGGGCAGGTCCGGCCGCCTTGGTGCAGGTCTTATTACATTCGACCCCACACTGGGCGATCTGCGCGCTGGATGGGGTTAAATGATGATGATGACAGTCCCTGAGCGGAGAAAATCCCCGACCCAGCCTGGAATCGAGCCCGGGCCCGTAGGACGGCAATTCGTCACGCTGACCACTCAGCTATCGGGGCGGACACGTGTTTTGAATGAGTGACCGCAACTTGCCATTGTCAGCTGGCATCGTCCGCTGCTGTTAACACCTCATGGTGTATGACTGGTACACCTCTTCTTCAGCACCAGAATCCACGTGTCATTCAATGTCATGCCCTCCTCCTTCCTGTTGAAACTGCTGTGGTGTTTCACAATCTCTATGGCCTCCCTGTATAACCTTTCATTGCATCTGCTTGTGGCTGCCAGTACTTGAGTCCTACCAAAGCGAATGCAGTGGTCTCCTGGCTGCAAAGCATGTTTCGCAGTATCTGATCTGTCAATCTCCCCTCTTCTGCAGCTTCCCTTGTGCTCACTAGCCGCTTTGCGACCGTTCTTTTCGTAGTATCCACGTACATCTCCCCACAACTACACAGAATCCTCTAAATTCATGCTTCTTCCAGCAGTTGGCGAGTATCCTTGGCCAATTTCAGGGGACCTTATATCTTCAGAGTGGGCTTGGATGTTACCGCGATCTTCCACTTTTTCAAGTTTTCCCTACGCTGTCAGTAACGTTCTTAATTAAAGGCAGGGAAACTTTCGATTTCATCGGCGCTTGCGCATCGGTACGATGTTTACTCAGTGGTCTTAAAGCTCGCCGGCCGCTGTGAACGAGCGGTTCTAGGCTCTTCAGTCCGGAACCGCGCTGCGGCTATGGTCGCAGGTTCGAATCCTGCCTCGGTCATGGATGTGTGTGATAGCCTTAGGTTAGTTAGGTTTAAGTAGTTCTAAGTCTAGGGGACTGATGAACTCAAATGTTAAGTCCCAAAGTGCTTAGAGCCATTTGCACCATCTTAAACCTCTTTTCACCTCAGCAAACGAATAATCACTCTTGAACAATGCACTGATGAGATTTTTTAATTTTGTGTCAAGCAGCTCTGGTTTGCAGATTTTACTTGCCCTACCCGCCATCGTTTTTATGATGTATCGCTATTGTTTTTGATGGTAGTTCGAATACCGGTGTAGGTAACGGACTATTTGCATCGCTTTTCGGTAAACCGTGTGGCCCAATCTACCATCATCTTTCTTGAAAACTGGCACGTGTGGAAAATTCAATCTTCCTCCTGCCTCCTCCATGGTAGATTGAATATTCGGATTGATCCCGTTGAGACTATTGTGAAAACGATCCAGTTCGTTCCTGCCACGCCACCACAAAACAAATGAATTATCCCCGTACTGGAACCAAATATTCGATTTCTTGTTCGCGGTTACCAATGACTGCTCCTCGAATTTTGCCATAAAGGAGTTTGCTGTAGCCGTTCTTAAGGAGCTCCCCACAATGACACTATCCTATTCATAGAACTCATCGCTCCATTTGAAATACATGGTTGTGCGGCAATATTTAAATAGTTCTACAGCATCGAGAGGAAAAATCTGAGTCAGGTGTTGCAACACTTTATTGAGTGAAACCGTAGTGAATAGCGAAACCACATCAAAACTTCCTCCAGTTGTACCACTCTGCCGTTTAATTTGATACAGTGTGCCGAATTCTTCATATACGAATCCAATAGGCCCAAAAACAGTCGTAAAAATGTTGTCGAGAACTTGGCAATCGAATAGGTAGGAACCAATCGCGCACATTATAGGCCTTAGAGAAACGTGTTTCTTGTGCACTTTCTCCAATCCTTAAACTCATGATAATAGCGCAACTGACCTCAACAGACTTTTCTGAAAGCTCTATTCTATAGAGGACTTCTTTATCAACCTCGTAAAAATTCTAAGAGATTTGTCAGTGGGGTCTTTACTCAGTTTCCTATACAGGGTGGTCCATTGACAGTGACCGGATCAAATATCTCACGAAACAAGCATCGAAAGAAAAACTGCAAAGAACGAAACTTGTCTAGCTTGAAGGGGGAAACTAGATGGCGCTATGGTTGGCCCGCTAGATGGCGCTGACACAGGTCAAACGAATATCGACTGCGTTTTCTTAAATAGGAACCCGCATTTTTATAACATATTCGTGTAGTACGTAGAGAAATATGATTGTTTTAGTTGTACCACTTTTTTCGCTTTGTGATACATGGCATTGTAGTAGTCAAAAACGTATAAGTACGTGGTATCATGTAACATTCCGCCAGTGCGGACGGTATTTGCTTCGTGATACATTAGCCATGTTAAAATGGACCGTTTACCAATTCGTGTCGACGTATGGCTATAGTGATCAAAATGCCCAACGAGCGTGTGCTATGTATGCTGCTCGGTATCCTGGACGACATCATCCAAGTGTCCGAATAGTTCGCCTGATAGTTACGTTATTTAAGGAAAGAGGAAGTGTTCGGCCACATGTGAAACGTCAACCACGACCTACAACAAATGATGATGCCCAAGTAGGTGTTTTAGCTGCTGTCGCGGCTAATGCGCACATTAGTAGCAGACAAATTGCGCGGGAATCGGGAATCTCACGAACATCGGTGTTGAGAATGCTATGTCAACATCGATTGCACCCGTACCATATTTCTATGCACCAGGAATTGCATGGCGGCCACTTTGAACGTTGTGTACAGTTCTGCCACTGGGCACAAGAGAAATTACGCGACGATGACAGATTGTTTGCACGCGTTCTATTTAGTGTCGAAGCGTCATTCACCAACAGCGGTAACGTAAACCGGCAAAATATGCACAATTGGGCAACGGAAAATCCACGATGGTTGCGACAAGCGGAACATCAGCGACCTTGGTGGGTTAATGTATGGTGCGGCATTATGGGAGGAAGGATAATTGGCCTCCATTTTATCGAATGCAATCTAAATAGTGCAATGTATGCTGATTTCCTACGTAATGTTCTGCCGATGTTACTACAAGATGTTTCACTGCATGACAGAATGGCGATGTACTTCCAACATGATGGATGTCCAGCACGTAGCTCACGTGCTGTTGAAGCGGTATTGAATACCATATTTCATGACTGGTGGATTGGTCGTCGAAGCACCATACAATGGCCCGCACGTTCACTGGATCTGACGTCCCCGGATTTCTTTCTGTGGGGAAAGTTGAAGGATATCTGATATCGTGATCCACCGACAACGCCTGACAATATGCGTCAGCGCATTGTCAATGCATGTGCGAATATTATGGAAGGCGAACTACTCGCTGTTGAGAGGAATATCTTTACACGTATTGCCAAATGCATTGAGGTTGACGGACATAATTTTGAGCATTTATTGCATTAATGTGGTATTTACAGGTAATCACCCCGTAACAGCTTGCGTACTCAGAAATGATAGGTTCACAAAGGTACATTTATCAGATTGGAACAACCGAAATAAGATGTTCAAACGTACCTACATTCCGTATTTTAATTTAAGAAACCTACCTGTCACCAACTGCTCATCTAAAATTGTGAGCCATATGTTTGTGACTAGTACAGCGCCATCTATCAGAAAGCGAAAAAAGTGGTCCAACTGATACATTCATATTTCTTTACGTACTACACGAATATGAAATAAAACATGGGGGTTCCTATTTAAATAAACGCATTGATATCCATTTGACCTATGGCAGCGCCAACTAGTGGGCCAACCATAGCGCCACCTGGTCTCCCCCTTTAAGCTAGAGAAGTTTTGTTCTTTGTAGTTTTTTCGTTTGACGCTTATTTCGTGAGATATTTGGCCTGCTCATGATGAATGGACCACCCTGTATATTTCCTTGTAAGATGTCCACATTGTCGGGCCCTGCATAAGCTGCATGACGACGATACCGAAAAAATTCCGATCAAATAACGATATTATTGACAACAAGAAATAACTAGCGTCATCTCATGTACGGCATAACAAACTATTTACCCTTTTAACGACAGGGCCATGAATAATATAACAAAGTGAACGCAGCTAGGAGACGGACAGAGCAGGTGGCTAATGACATTGGAATGACTCAGATAGCTTTAACAAAAGAAAGTCCAGATGCGCTGCAGAAAGAAATAAGTTGAGTCAATATAATACCAATCAGAATAAACACGGCCAGGACGCAAGCAAATGGACAGATTACATTAACGAGTGAAGACCTGGGCAAGAAAAATAAGAATTTACCTTTAACGTGTGTACGGTCATCCGAAGCCAGACGTGTGACGTAGTAGAGTCAAGGTGGGGATGATAACCTCATATAAAAGCACTTTGAGAACTCAATTAAGACACAGAGACAGAGAGAGCGGTCGCTCATGTCTAGCGGTGGGCCACATACGTGCGTGTGGTAAAGGCGCGACTCTGACTCTACTTTATGTTTGCGAAGTGAGGACGATACACTTCACGTATCGTGGCAACAAACGTAAAGCGACAGTTAAATATTCCTGCGGGAATCTTTTCTGGCTGAATTTTCCGCACATCACTTCAACCCAGAGCGAGTGTGTAATTGCCATCAATTTCGATTTGCGAAATTTGAACGTTCCACAGAACGCATAGCGTTTGAGACTGATTACTTTCAGTCACGGCCAGAGTAGGGAATTAGCGATTTCAGATCCAGCACGGACACAACGCCGCCGCAGTTGCCGTGTGGTAATGTACAAAGCGCTTTAGGCGAAATTAAACGTTGAGTCCAAATTTGCGAGAGTTGCATACTCCAACATGTGTACGTTTTGCATAGAGATATTCAAGAGCTAATTACTGACCTACCCTCCAATGAGAACATGAGAATAGATTAGATAAAGTCATCCTCCCCCAACTTAGTTCATTGTACAGCTATGACGTAGGTGTAATTTTCAATGGTAAAGATTTACTTAATTTCCTTTAATTTACGTCTATGGTCACAAACTTTTTGTTAACAGATTACCGGTTTCAGTCTTTGATGACCATCATCAGATCTGTTTCATGAAAACAAAGTCCTAATGTACTGCAGCCATAGTGGCATCGTCAAATGTTAAATGCGGAATCAGCAGCAGCATCGTCAAATACATATAAATAACATCACATGCACGATCACGTGTGAAAGATTTACTTGTTTCAATTGATAACATTTTCACATATAGAGTTATAGATTGATTAATTACATATTCAATGTTTAAATATTAATTGATATATTGAGAGAAGAAGTAATTAAACTTACTTATTGATTATAACTTGATTCGTGAGAGCTTTGGTAAATTGAATGCAATATGGAAGAGGGAGAGATTGTGTTATCATTTTAGGTTAAATCACAAACTTGTCATCAATATCAATTTATGTGTTCTTGGAATGTCGCAGTAGTATTTTTGATTACTTTGAGATAGGGCCAGCATTAATAGGTATGTGGAATGTCTGTTTACCACGCTGGGCTTGAGAAGACAGTCAGAACATTATCCTTTGCCGCATTCAAAATTAACAAATACAACAAATCCTTACTAAATGGCTTTACCCTGCAAGGATACTGAATTAACAGCATTCTGATAGCGTGTCAGCATTTTGAATTAAAAGCATTCTGTCAGACAAGATAGCAAACTGATAGTAGAGAGGTAGACAAAAGCTAACGCAAATTGGAGAAAATTAATTTTAACATTAAATGTGAGTCAACTGAGTAGTTAAGTAAATAAGTAGTACATAAGTGTAGATAGAAGTGTATTTTTGTATGTTGATTGCTGGCTCAAAAATATTGTTGTATTGGGTTGTGTTGAGTTCTGTGTGAACACCATGAACAGAAAAGATTGATTTTAGAACTGTGTGAATGATATTTTGGGGTAGTGTCAAATCTTACAACCTGATGTTAACGCATAGTCAAGTTCATAAAATTCAAGAACAACAACACGTAGAAGAACGATCGAAAATGACAGACAACAATAGGTCAAGACAGAGCGAAATAATGGCAGCCCCTGATAGGATCAAGTTGGACACGCAACAGCCACGTGAACAGAGAATGTGGCAATACCAAATGAGACTGAAAATGCAACCCATGGCGTTCATTCAGATCAAAGTAATGGGCATGAGAATAGTGTTGCACATGATTCAGATGTAGAATAAGTAGATAGCAATTTACTGTATGTAGAACTGAACGTGATAATAATGAATCAGACAGTTTCACAGTCATATGAAAGAACAAGTGTTAGTGCACATACACTGTGTTCGGAAGAGAGGGAAACAGTGTTACGAAGAGCGAGATGGGGAATGATTGCATCACATGGCAACAGGTGAGAATGATGTAAGTGTAGAACATGCTAACATATTGGTTATGTTCCAGCGTTTACTACAAACATCTTAAGAAACTAATAAAGGACAAAAAGAATTAGCAGAGTGCTAAGAAGGACGAATAACACAGGGGCTGAAAAAAACTAATAGAGAAATACAGAAAACGCGTGATAATATACAAGGACTATTAGATCAAATCCGAACTGAAGCTCAAGAAGCACAAGTCACGCTTCAAACGCTTATGACAGGGCAAATGAGAACAGATATCGACACTGTACAAGCAGATGTGAATACATTACGTGAAGATACCAACAAAGTGTCAAGAAAGTACAACAACTGGTCGAAGCTTTTGCCATCAGAGCGTCGACAAAAAGGAAACATGTCATTGCCGAGACGATGTCTCATAAACGAACAACTAAAGCTGCATTAGGGAAATTCGATGCTCGTATCGTAAAGACTCAAGAGAAAAACGAACATCAACTTCAAAAGCTCAAGTCGGAATTTTTGCGTTCAACTGGAAGTCGATTAGACGCAGAAAGCGTTAGTGGGGAGTCGCAGACGACGACAGAATCCACGTTAATATCAGTAGATACGACTGTGAAGACGGCAAAGTCAGCAGTCGCCACCAACGCAACAGAAAACGAACGTGAAAGTACGTGTAACACACGACGAAAAGGCACATGTGAATGTCATTCTGAAAACACAAACAGAGATCGGGAAATTAATTCAAAACAGCATATTCCAGAACAGTACAGTAACACTAGGGAACAACGTGGTTTACAGCAAGGTTACATACGTCAAACACAAAGCGTGACGTACGCAGACCAAGCGATAGCACCACATTACGCAATACCACAACCAGTACCAAGATTACCGACAAGTTACTGTACGGTACCTCACGAGCCAGAATTGCTTTCTAGACAAGATACAGAGCCGGTAGCGGCGAGTGTTATGCACGCATATTGCGAAAAGAAACCTGTAAGTGATTCTGAAACACAAATGTCACACAATGAGCAGCCAAATTACACACGTATGCGGAGATTTGATGCAAACCTAGGGCAGAATTTGAGTTTCCAAAACACAGAAGGTACATCGCAGAACAAAGTACAGAACTTTGATGGTAGGCACTTTCTTACAGTGAGCAAATATCAGAACTATAAGGAAGACACAAACAGTCTGCACCCTCGCACGTTCATAGATCAATTCAAAGTAGGGATACTAACGTTCTATCCTGTGAAACATAAATTAGATTTCATTTGTGCACACATGGACGGAAATATAGTGGAAACTATGCAAAAGATAGCGGGGACTTGTGACTCGTATGACTCGTTTCGTGCTGCCTTCGTTGCCAGGTATTGGTCACCGGAGACGCAAATGAGAATAAAGAATGGCCCATTGCAAAATGTCTCATTTGAAAACTCGCGAGAGAAAACTGCAGTCAAATTATTCGAGAATATGGCTAACCGAATCAATATTTAGACAGTCCAACCCAAATACGCAAGACGAAGTTACCGACGAGATATCCACAGATATTGATAGGACGAGGGGGTGACAATGTTGAAACATTCAAAGGTGTTTTGCGAGGGGTCGAAGTCATATATGAAAAAGACGCTCAAAGACGTCTCGAGTCAGGATAGAATAGCTTTGAAAGGACAAGTAATAAGAATGACAGTATTGGCAGTAATGGTAAACAGGAAATAGGCTTGCATTGTGAGAGAAATGGCAATAATTACGTAGGTGGGAACAGTGTAAACACGTGGCCACAACGTAACGGATATGGCTTTAATAATAATAATAATAATTATTGGAACAGGACAAACAGGGACGATAATCGGAATGGCAACTGGAGAACTGGGGAAACCGATAGCCTGATTTCAATCAGTGATCGCCAGGTCCGTGGAGAGAAAGCAGATTGGGGGGGTTGGTGCTGGAACGCAGCCACAACAAAACACGTCTGGAAATTACAGGAGAAATGAACCGCAGAGGAAGGTGGAATTACGACCACCAAATCCAGGGAAATGTACAGAATGACGAACATCCGGTATGGCAGGGGTTTGATAAGATGATATACCTTCTGCGCTCATGTCTAGCGGCGGGCCACAACCCTGCGTGTGGTAAAGGCGCGACTCTGACTCTACTTTATGTTTGGGAAGTGACGGCGATACACTTCATGTACCATAGCGACAAACGTAAAGCGATAGTTAAATATTCCTGGGGGATACTTTTCTGGCTGAATTTTGCACACATCGGTTCAACCCAGAGCGAGCGTGCAATTGCCATCAATTTCGACTAGTGAAATTTGAACGTTCCACAGAGCACACAGCGTTTGAGACTGATTACTTTCAGTCACGGCCAGAGTAGGGAATTAGCGATTTCAGATCCAGCACGGAGACAACGCCACTTCAGTTGCCGTGTGGTAATGTACAAAGCGCTTTTGGTGAAATTAAATGTTGAGTCCAATTTTGCGAAAGTTGAATACTCCAACATGTGTACCCTTTGAATAGAGAAATTCAAGAGCTAATTCCTAACCTACCCTCCAACGAGTACATGAGAATGGATTAGATAAAGTCATCTTCCCCCAACTTAGTTCACTGTATAGCTACGGCATAGGTGTAATTTTCACTGCTAAAGATTTACTTGTTTCAATTGATAACATTTTCACATATAGAGATATAGTTTGATTAATTACATATTCAAGGTTTAAGTATTAATTGATTTATTGAGAGAAGAAGTAATTAAAATTGCTTACTGATTATAACTTGATTCTTGAGAGCTTTGGTAAATTAAATCTAATATGGAAAAGTGAGAAATTGTGTTATCATTTTAGGTTAAATCACAAACTTGTCATCAATATCAATTTATGTATTCTTGGAATGTCACAGTAGCAGTTTTGATTACTTTGAGATAGGGCCGGCATTAATAGCTATGTGGAATGTCTGTTTACCACCCTGGGCTTCAGAAGACAGTCAGAACGTTATCCCGTGCCCCATTCAAAATTAACAATTACGACGACACATTACATATTGATTTAATAAGCCTGTAATATTACAATCATAGTCGGTCACATTTAAAACAACCGTTGCGTTTTCCTTGTCAACAGGACAACATACTCGTTTGGTGAAGTCTACCAGTTGCGATAATGCTAGTATTGGTGTTGCTGGAAGAGAAATAACATCCTCCAGATTACTTCCGTGATGACAGATGTGCTGTTAACTAACAACTAAATTAGTCTCTTTGAGAGGGTTTTACATTAAGAATACTGGTGTATTTTTTGTAGCGTGTAGCGTGGTTCTATAGGTTTGATTTATTAAGCAATGATAGATGGCGGTGTTTTCTACAGCCATGTAGAGCTAATCTAATACAGAATATTGTACGATGAAAATTAGTACCGTTTTAAGTAGTGATTTGTTGATTTTTTGTATTGTTTGTGAGCGATTAGCTTAACTATAGATTACATTTATGCTCATTTTGCCTCATCTTCTTAACATAATACTGGGTTAAATGTGAAGTTAGGCAATTTACACTGGCTGTTCAAAAAGTTCTGAGAGTGATTTTACTCTTGGCGTAGAAGGAACATCAGCACAGGAAGTATGGCAGCATCTTGACCTGTAGCTCTGCTCAGATGTACTGATGGGTGGCTGTTAGTGCCCTGTTTCGAAAACGTAGTGACTCTGTTACGTCAGACCGCTCGCTCACAAGTGGCTGTTTTTCCCTCGATTGTGCGCATGCCGGTAACGTGGAACGGGCGAGTCCATTTACTCGGAGATCAGGTAGATATGTCAAGAACGTGCGCTATCAGCGACAACAGTAGATTCCATTGCATAGTGTCTCCACAGCAGTGCTGCCACTGTCTAAGTTCCAACCTATGTATTTATGGACCAATGTACAGTTCGCGCAGTCAGTTTAATAATTATTTCGTGTTTTTCAAATGTAATTCATTTTGTCCTACATGCCACGTAAGAGTGTCGCTTCAGCAGAGGTACATTTCTGTGAAACTTGATCTGCAGATAATAATGTGACAAGGGTCACATGTTGACTACCAGCTACAGCCGAAGGACATCAGCCGCAAAGTCACACACCCTACCAGGCACTGGCATCCAGCTGGTTAAGACGTTTTTCATTACTGACTCCTTTAAGGATTGTAGCTCCGAAACGACTTACATTTCTAATGTGTCCCCTCTCGGCCACATCAAGACTGGCTGATGGCCTTGTAATCCGACCTGGGCGCGCCTGTCTGTACCCCTGTATGGAATAACGATCTTTCAATTTATAAAAACCTACATCTTATGATTTAAGACTCCCTAAAGACGCCCACACCTCTGCCATCCAGATCAGGCTCCTCTGCAACTGGACGTCTAGTGTCAAAAGTGATATATCCTACTTTTAGACCTAAGAGACTGGCCGTTATGTTTTGTGCCAACATCTGCCACGAGTTACATATCTCTTCCTAGTTGGGCCGGCAAGAGACACACCACTCGGGAGCCATCATGCCGTAGTCAGCTTGTAGTACAATCGATAAATAAAGATCGCTGGCATCTGCCAACGCTACTGCTAGTTTCCAGCTGAACTACTAACGGCTGCTGGCAAGAAATGTTTATTCTTGTGTTTGGACCCACAGCAACACTTACGCGTTGCCATAGAGACACACACTGAGATGACAGAAGTCATGGAATAACTCCTGATATCGTGTCGAACCTCCTTCGGCGCGGCGTAGCTTGCCGTGGCATGGACTCAACATGTCGTTGAAAGTCCCATGCAGAAATATTGAGTTATGCTGCCTGTGCAATATATCCGTCCATAATTGCGAAAGTATTGCCAGTGCAACGTTCGATGGGATTCACGTCGAGTGATCTCAGTGGCCAAATCATTCACTCGAAATGTCCAGAATGTTCTTCAAACAAATTGCGAACAATTGTGGCCCAGTGATATAGCACATAGTCACTCAAAAACATTCCATCATCGTTGGCGAACATGAAATTCATGAATGGCGGAAAATGGTCTCTGAGCCGTGCACGGCTCGCGTTTATCCAATATATTGTTTGTCATCTTCTATTACGGTACTGCCGCCTCGTTTTCTTATTCCATTTGCTGGCGTAACTAACTTCCTGCCTTACTTGCTCGTGTGCGGCAGCAGCAGCGCGTATCGATAAGTGCACTGTCGTACCATCTCTGGAGCGACCGATAGTGTTTCCAGGTCGCCGTATGTCTGGCACTACGTGCGGGATGGACCAGTAGTGCAGTCGGGACGCAGCAGCAGTGAAGTCGGGGGACGGAGCGCCGATGAGGCGCCGACAGCCAGTGCTCGCCGACCGCTGGCGACATACGTGAACTGTCCGACGGAGGGAGAATGGAGCTGGACTACCTTTGGTTGGTCATTCGGTTGGTCGTCTCATCGGCCAACATATACTTGCTCCTTTCACTGTTTCCGGGCCTGCGAGCGTTAGTGTTTGAATTCCAGGCCGACCCTCGAAACTTCTGAGCGCCCTTGGGTGTACTGCCTTTTTTTAATTTGTTCTTGTTGTTTGTACTTGCATGGCTTCTAGCCGACGTTTTTTAAAATTAAGGTTGTTTTGCCCTTAAGGCGTAAGGTTCCTTAGGCCTTCAACATAATGTAAAGAACTGTTTCACGTAAGACCTTTGGCATTTTAAAAATTTTAATGTTGTTGAATTTTATGTGTTGGGCCTTCAGCCGATTTTTAGTTGTTTTGCTCCTAAGGCCTTCAGCCTAAATTAGAGAACAATTTCACGTAAGGCCTTGGGTATTTAAAAAAAATTAATGTTATGGAGTTTTAAGTGTTGGGCCTTCAGCCGATTTGAATTTAACTTGTTTGCTCTTGAAGTGTCTGATTCTTTGGGCCTTCAGCCTAACTAAAGAACTGTTGAAAGATAAGGCTTTGCCTTTAAAATCTTGGTTGAGTTTTGCGTAATTAAGAACTGTTTTACGTAACGCCTTTGGTTTTTTTTATTTAATGTTGTTTAGCGATAAGTGTTAGGCTTTCAGCCAATTTTGAATTCAAACTGTTTGCTCTGAGAATCTCAGATTCTTTGGGCCTTCAGCCTAAATAAAGAACTATTGTAGGTTAAGGCATGCCTTTTAAATTTCTGATTAGGCTTGCGTTTTAAGTTTTTGGCCTTCAGTCGTTTTTAAATTAAAGTGGCTTTCAGCTGGTAATTAAGTCCCAAAGATTAAAGCTGTGTGTTTAAAAAAAATTCTTTTGGGATCTCGTAATGTTTCATCAAGTAATAAAGTTGTATGTTCGAGTGCAACTGACAGCCCCTTAGTTTGGCCCCTTTCCTCAATTTAGACTACCTGTCCTGTCCTGCGAGTTTAGCAGGGCGTCTCAGTCTCCAGGTAGCTTGACATAACCAGCACTCAGTCCATTCCAAGTAAACACAGATCACACCATTATGGAGCCACCATTAGCTTGCACATTCCATTGTCAACAACTGGGATCCATAGCGTCTTGGTGTTTGCGGCACATTCGAACCCTACCATCAGCTCTTACCAACTGAAATCGGAACTCATGTGACCAGACCACTGTTTTCCGATCGTCTAGGATCGATCCCATATGGTCACGAGCCCAGGAGAGGCACTGTAGGCGTTGTCGTGCTGTTAGCAAAGGCACTCGCGTCGGTCGTCTGTTGCTATAGCCCCTTAACGTCATATTTCGATGCACTGTCCTAACGATTGGTCTCATATTGATATCTGGGTTATTTCACGCAGTGTTGCTTGTCTGTTAGCATTGACAACTCTACGCGAATGCCACTGCCCTGGGTCGTTAAGTGAAGGCCGTCTGAGATCATCAGTCGCCTAGAACTTAGAACTAATAAACCTAACTAACCTAAGGACATCACACACATCCATGCCCGAGGCAGGATTCGAACCTGCGACCGTAGCGGTCGCCCGGCTCCAGACTGCAGCACCTAGAACCGCATGGCCACTCCGGCCGGCGTCAAACTAGTACCCTAGAACTAAGACATGGAGGGGAATCAGAAACTAATGATGCTCCTGTTGCACATATATAGCAATTATCTCCTATTAAATTAAATGTCGTGTGACTAGGGCCTCCTGTGGGGGAAGAGCGTTAGCCGGGTGCAAGTCTTTCGATTTGACGCCACCTCGGCGACTTGCGCGTCGATGGGGATGAAATGATGATTATTAGGATAACACAACACACAGTCCCTGAGCGGAGAAAATCTCTGACCCAGCCGGGAATCGAACCCATACCCTGAGGAATGACATTCTGTCGCGCTGACAACTTTCTTTTCTTATTTTTTTTTTTTTTTTCGTTGCGTTTGGTCTGGGCGGACGTCACAGGACATCCGTTTAAGTTGATCGTTGATTTCTTTACTCAGTTTATTTGTTAGAGGGCGAGCAGCCCTCTGACCGAACACGCTGAGCTACCGTGCCGGCATCCACTCAGCTACCAGGAGCGGACGTTATCTCCTATTGACAAGGGACATCTTTGATCTCGAACGCTCAGTACCTCACGAGACCATACTTAGACAAATACTTGATCATAAAAGTGACATTGGGCTTTGTCATTTCCATGCAGATCTCTGATAGCACTATCAGACGGTGGCATTTTGTAGCTGCACAAACAAACGCTCGCGTTGCTTGAATGCTGCAATACGGATGTCTGCCTTGCAGCGTTCGCATGCAGCTTGCTGTGTAAACAGTGTACAGTGATATCACGAAGAGAATTATTCTTACGAGTGTAATCCTAATATTAGGGACAAAGCTACGACGTGTTAATATGGAATTGAAATCAAGGTCGAGGATAGAGAGTTCGCGGATGTGTTATATAACATAATAATTCAGAAATATGATGGGAATGATACAGAAATATATGACGTTACGCTCGATAGATATACTGACTTTGAAGGACAGGAAGAACCTGAACCTGAAGGTGGCTGTTCAACCAGTACACGACGTTCATCTCCAGAGCGACAGGAACTGCCCAGTCAAAGTGAGTACGAAATGTCTTCACCGAAACAGTCGAGGCACAGTGTACTAGAAGATATTGATGACAGAGTACTAGAAAACATTTCTGAAGATTATTTGCAATGGTGGTTTCAATTCATAATAAGGCACCATATGCGCATTAGAAGTAACGCCAATAGCGGATTAATTCTAAATAATGCGTCTAGCAAAAGGCGAGCAGGGGCTTGTTTCAAAGGAAACATACTGTCGCAATTACAAACAATGAAAGATTAAGTAATACTGCAATTTGACACAGGAAACTCGTATGGATCTACAGTTCACTATTAGCCTGTGCAAATGTGTCCACTAGATGCGCCTAAAATGGTTGACTTGGACAATTTCAACGCTGCGACTTCTTTTATCGACAATCTTAACGATGAACATGGCGTTTCATCCAGGCAAGTTGCTACATTCGTCACACGTAGTGATACACAAGACGATAATAGTATACGTCAGAAGGCACAAACAACTGTTTGTAGAGGACGTGAACACACTTCTGACTTAGAAGGGTGTAGAGAAAGGAAATGTTTGGAACAGTGAAAAGATTCAGTTCCGTTATGAAGTGTCAGCATCATTAACACTGTATCGCAGAGGAGAGAAAACTACAGCTAGTATGTTGCAGACTGCTTGTGTCTCTACCCAAAGGTACACGATTTATGTGGCTTTATCATTGACAGGCAGACTAACAACCAAGTTATGCATCTGTTTTCAAAAGACGCAAGACACTTTCGGCCCAAATATTTCGAAAAAAAGGCTTAAGAGCACATGAAACGTTTTCTAACTTCATTCCTTGGCAAACATGTAACAAGTGAAAAGAGCCTATTGCTGTGTCATTCCTGGTCAGGTCGTACAGGTCGTAGCCTTCGAGATGCAAGTTTTCCAAACAAAGATGTTACGTTGAAGATATTACCTCCGAAAACAACAAAATATTGCCAACCCCTTTATGCTTACTTTTTTCGGCAATATAAGCTCTATATCAGAAGAACTATTCATTTTGTGTCAAACTACAAATGAAGGTACTTGATCGTTATTCCATCGTCAAACTTCACTCTGTGATTTATAATACATTTTCTGCGACCATTATACGGGTATGTTGCAATATCCTTTGCGAAAGGCAGGTTATGACATTGACATACCCATATTATTATTTGACGGTGTAAGTAGTGTTGCTTTTGGTATTGCACTTCTGGAATGCGAAAGTGATTTCGAATGTAAAAATATTGCTTTACTGACGTGTGCACGTAGTTCTCTTCCGCTTTGTGTTAACCACTTCATCGAAATCCCGCATCTGCACTATGAGGACTAACATAAGCAGTATCAAGTGTGTAGGATATTTGTGGTTTGCGCCATTATAATCAGTTTAAGCAGTGGGTTTTTGGCACTGTTCATTGAAAATCTAGTGATTCACTGGTGTAATTGAATGACATACAGTTTCCTTCCTGTAGGACTGATATATTCTCACTTTGTTTCTCTCTACTAAAATGTCACTAGTGGTAAAATGCAAAGTTTTGCATGGGAGACCGCTTCTGTTTTTATTATGGTAGAGTGTTATTTCAAGCATGGTTTCGTGCAGTTCCGAGCATTAGAGATCAAAAGTGCTCCTTGTGAGTAAATTCCAATAGACAGGTAGACAGGGGGCCCCCGACCGTCACACCCCTGCTGGAAAGAAAAAGTGAAAGTTTATCAAGCACGATGTAGATATTCCATTATTTTTTAGGTGTGCATCCGGGATATTATTAATTCTTGTTCCGATATTTCGGCTGACAACCTTACAGCCATTACCAAGGTGCGTCGCTTCCAAGATTAATAAATCTTTTACACAATAGTGTGGCGTAAACTCCGGATCTACAGTGGGGCCAGTATTGAGCCTTTAAGCTTTTAACGAGAGAGATGTAACAGCGCAAGTGAAAAAACAAATGAAATTATCGTATGGCATTGTTGACCGGAAGGTCCCATTCGAGTTCGGTCGCCAAGTTCAAGTCTTATATCAGTCGACGCTACATTGAACGACTTGCGACCGACGATGGGGATGAAATGGTGAGGACAACACAACACCCTGCCCACGAGAGGAGAAAAATCTGCAACCGGGCTGGGCATCGAACCCTGGCGCAGTGCATAGGAGACAAGCACCTTACCATACAGATTTCTTTTTTATATTTTGTTCGTTGCGTTTGGTCTGGGTGGACGTCATAGGACATCCGTTCAAGTTGATCGTTGACTACTTTACTCAGTTTTTTTATTACTGAGGGCCAGCGCCTCTCTGACCAAACACGCTGAGCTACCGTGGCGGCACCATGCGCCTTTACTGCAAAGTATTTAAAAATCTAGCAATCGACTCACCTCGGTAATAGCTGCAAACGTAATATCGGAACAAGAACTAATAATATCCCGGATGTACATCCGAAAGACGATGGAACATTCGATCCGCCAAGAAAACATCAAGAAAAAGTATATTTGTATGTTTGTAAGAAGACAAGTGGAAGAATACAAACAGGAGGGTCAATGACAGAGTTTCCTGACGACTTTTAAAATAACGGTGAGGCATGCGGTGCCATATCTCACTTTCACTGTTTTCCCCGTAGCGCAGAAGTTTCATTTCCTTGCGATATGCTTTAAACATGTTGTCCTCTGAGTTGTATAACAAGACAGCGATATACATTTTTAACTATTTGGCCTTAAAATTGTCTTCCTTTCTACAGAGACATGAACACTATCAAATATCTGGACGCTAATTAGTAACTTTCTGTCTCATGTACCCCATTTTAATGATGTATTATTTAACACTTCAATACTGACGTAGTGTAGGGAAGACTGTCGAAATTATTGTCGTAGTCCTAGTATATTTGCCCTCCGTGCGGGGAATACCTTTTATTCGTTATTGACTGAAATTTTGCTCGTTTGGGAAAGTCCACAAGTGATGAAAATGACAGTATTGTCGATTCTGGAGGAAAAGAACATCCTCTGGAGATCTACCGCGTTGAAAGCCGTGCTATTAACTAACATTTGCGTTAGTCGGCTGACAATGCTTTGCATAGCAGCGTTTTATAGGTTTGATTTATTAAGCAACCATAGATGGTAACTGTTTTTACAGTTTTCTTCAGAGTTGTAGCGTTAATCAGGTATAGAATTTTGTACGAAGAAAAATGGTACGGTCTTGAGTTGTAATATGTTAGGTTTGTATACTGTTTGTGGGTGGTCAGCTTAATTACAGGTTAAGTTTATGCTCATTTTGCTTTATCTATTTAATATAATAATGGGCTAAATCTGTGGCTGATTAGGTAATTTACACTGTCTGTCCAAAAAGTTCAGAGACTGATTTTATTCCTGGAGTACAAGCGACGTGGCGCAGTAACTACGGTAGCAGCTTGAACTATCAATGGCGAACAACAGATCCGGCCAGGTCACTTGCGAACTTGGAGAGTTGAATAGTCGATCTGTTGCTGTAGTATGTCAGCGTTACTGAGTCACAAATCTCTACGCAGCAACATTTCTGAACCAAGTGTGCAAGATGTTTTTGAAAATAGTCTGAAGAAGACAAAGGTATTGTAAGAGGTTCATTAGAGGTTCATTACTATTCGCTAGCGCACTTGGGCAGATGTAATTTCGATGGAATGCTCACGCGCTTCTTGCGATACGGAATATCTATGCTGCAATAGAATCGCAGGTCAGAGCAGTGTTGGCAGTAAGTCCAGTTTTGTAACTCACAGAGAGCAGTCGTGTTTTGTAGGTCGCACAGAGCACTTGAGTTATGGAATTGGGACGGGCCAGTCCAGCGATTGACTTGTGTTGGGCCAGTCGTGCAGAACGATGACAGTGCCTGAGCGATGTAGCACAAGGTAAAAAAAAGAAATATTATTGTTCTTTGTTGCCGTGTGCATATGTTAATTGCCACAACTGATTTAACCACGACTGTAATGTTAAAGTACCATGTAATTCCTTGCAGAAATATTTCAATAATAACTTTTGTTCTGAAGAAAACTTTAGCCAGAGTTTAAAGATTTTTAGAATTTTCTTGTGCGTACTCAGTTGTTTTCCTACAATGAAAATCTAGTGGCCAGCGTTGCACTGGGCTGTGCTAAAAATTTCGTATAGGAGCAGATATATAGATAGTGGGCCGTGGCGCTAGTTACTGGCGCGCCAGTCTCTTGGATGTCCATTATCGATCCTTCGATGTTTCTTATCCTTGCTTGCCTTGTTGTTTCCGGCATTCACGGAACGAGCGGCATTTGACGGTTTGCTCGGGGGACCTGCTGAGACGCCGCGAGGTACAAGGTGGGAAGCAATCACGTATATGTGGGTTGTACGCGGTCTGCCGGTTGAGGATGGAGGATATGTGCTGACTGGCTGCCTGTCTGCTCTCCTGATTTTGCTCGCCGTGCCTTGCGACTACCTAGCTTGGGTATCCCACACGAGCCATACCGGACGTCCAGCAGAAGTTAAGCAGCCTTGTGTTTCTTTTAAAGAAAATGAGAAAATGTATAAGACCTTTTTAACCAATTTTGGTGGCCTCGTAAGCGTGGCCTTAGCGTTTACACTGCATTTGGGGAGAGCTAATTCTTCGAAAGTTAAATAGTTGGAGTTCCCGGTCCTTTAAAATCTTCTGGGGGTTTTATTTGAATTTTCTCTTTGGGGTTCCTTCCTTGTGCTTGGTTAAATGTTTACTTGTATAGCGGGAAGTAACTCCTGGTTAAAACTCGGAGAAGGTGTTTGATATTACTGCCGCCTCCGGCATTCGTCTTTTCACTTGTCATCCCTTCGAGCGACCTGGTGTCATTCCTCGTTAATTAATGCTGGTTTATGTGTACTTAATTTTGAATTGGCCATTTGAATTAATATTTTGGAGCGCAGTATAGCACTAAGGCAACTTCATTGTATACCACCTTGTGCCCCGGTCTAGTACCTTAATTTTCAGTGGCACGAGTTAGCTTCACTATCGGTTTTACTGATGTGCTCCCTTCAAAATCTTGTCTTGTGTAAGTTTGCCCCATGTGTGTCTGGGAACACAGAGATGAGCTTTAGTGTGACTTCAGTTCTAGTCAGTTAATGGAATCATCATTTTGGCTTATGGTTATATTTCTGTAGGATTGGCGCCCATCACATATTCCAACACATCGGCTACACCTCTCCTCAGAGGGGATCATGTTCTGGGTGTGTGGGTGGGATACCTCTCTCTGAAGCTTTTTTATGGTCCTCTCGTTCCCACATTCCGGACTTTCTCACTTTCTCACACCATTCTGATTCTCTTAAATACGACTGGCAGAACTCCGATTTTCCCATAGAGCAGCGTTTAATGCCGAAGAGTGGTTGTTGGTTTTCCCAGTATGCTTCTCGATCTGCATTTCAATTCCACAACTCTTTATCCTACGTATATCATAGCAACGACATATTTAATATCGAGATTCCTACTTAATGACACTGAGAATATTTCCTTCCAGTTATGCTACTTTTAAATTAACTGCGTTATTCGTACGAAAACCTATTTCCACAATTTATTTTTGAAATGTGTATGCAATTCTATCAGAGATTTCCTCAAAATATGTCACGTTCGGAAATTTTATGGACTTACTCTCTTGTGTACACACAATTACGACGATCTAATCATTATGTTTCCTTCCTATCTGTTTCTTTCTATCGTACTAGTGTCAATACATCTAAAAGCTTGAAGCACTTGCTGGTTTCTGAAAATGCAATGTGCAGCATTTCGTTAATAATTGCATGTAAAGCACTTTTATGAAAGAAAAACTAACATGACGCGCTGTGAAGTTCGCAGTAGTACTGGATAATGGTAAATGATGAACGTATGTTGCCAATGATTAGTCTCAAACCTCAGATATATATAAAGTTCAACCGCTTGTCTACCTCATTTCCAGTCATGGAAGTAAATGACAATGCAAACTACTAAAAATACGCTTTCATCACGCCAATCAATGAGGATAATTGTGTAATCGGCGTATCGCCAATCAAATAAAAGGGTACCATAATATTCGAAGAAATACTCGAGTGCCAAAATATTTAAAGGCTATTTTGGCTCTGAAGTGCTTCTTCAAACATTGCAATCTGCAGATCGCCCCGGATCAGAATGTTTATAACATATAAAATAATAGTTTTTAAGTCAGGGCTATAAGTAAAAATACTATTCTTTAAAAATATGTTAACCAGTTGAAATCTGGGTTCGCAGAACAGAGCGGATCAGGTTATTGTTGTGGAAAGGGGCCGAAATCAGTTACTTTCAGTTGCACAAAACACACAGACTTTATTTCCTAAAAACACTTAATCACACATGCCCCTAAAAGGATTGAAAAAATAAAACAGCTGAAGGCCTGAACACAAGTTATTAAAAATTGCTTTAAGCAATACACGCGGCTGAACGTCTTCCTTAAAAAAAATTACATAAATACTCGGCTGAAAGCCACACACTGGACATAGAGGAACTGAGAGCTTAACACCTAGATAACAAGAATATCAAAGAGAGAAGAAAATTTAAAGTTTTAAACAAGTGACTTTCCAAGTTTCACCTTAAGACCGCTGAAAGCCTTATCTTAAGAATATCTGACGTAAAAGCTCGGGTGAAGGCGACATACTGAACATAGAACAACTCAAGGCTTAAGGCCTGGTTAACAAAGATTTCAAATGGAGCCAAATCTCCTTTTTAAAATTAGTTTTAAAGAAATCAATCTTGAAAGCTCAGTTTAAGTAGGCTGAAGGCCTTATTTTAAAATTAAAACAAGCTAAACTAATAGACGGCTGAAGGTCTCGCACAGTACTTCAGACCAAAAGAGAATCACAACAGAACAGTGGCGCTCAGAAGAGTTCCAAGGGTCGGCCTGAGGAGGTAATTCTAACATAAGGTCAGGTGAGACAGGCAGCCAAAGGTAAGACTAAATAATTGGATGGGAACCCGACACAGGGACGGCTCAAAGACAGACCAACAACCTATTCAGTTCCCTTCCAGCCCACCAACGGCACCATAACGGAAAATGTCAGCGAGGGCAGAAGCACTACGTCTTCAAATACTGGCGTCTAAATACACCCAAGGCACAACAACCCCTGAAAAATATGAATAAACTCCAAGGGCTGTCGAACTACTCGCCCTACCGGGCAGCATCAACACGGCGAGGAAAAAAACACTGCGGAACACTACGCTAATGCAACTTCCTGGCAGATTAAAACCGTGTGCCGGACCGAGACTCGAACTCGAGACCTTTGCCTTTCGCGGGCAAGTGCTCTACCGACCTTTCTTTTATACAAAATTAGGCAGTTCACAAACATTAAATGAAATGCATCCTCTGCAAAAACATAAAAAAAATTTAAAAAATCATTGTAAAACAAATCACAAATGTAAAGGAACAGGGATACAGGGATGTTGTTCTTATTTATTTATTTCCCATAAAGATCACTCTGTTAAAAAGAACATGTAGATCATTTCATGGTATAGTATGTGCATTACATATGAAGCGGTGAGAGAAGTGGAGGTTCATTATCAGCTGTCAAATGTGCACACTGACTGCACCCGGCACATCCCAACTGCGTGGGGGGTCGAGGAAGACTGCCTGAAGATAGTTGGCAAAGGTTTTCCGATAGTTTGACCATCTATGAACCTCATTGTGGGCTTACTGCAAGAAATACCAAAAGTCGAGTCACGACTTGGCAGCATCCCCATAGAGGTACGCGATCGTCCAACCTTTAACCCTGATGATCGACTGTGATTTAGTCGCCGGGAAGTAGTCACTCTCCGGATGTAAGAAGGAAGCAGGCGTAATATGTTGCGGGGTCACACGGAGGTAGCAAGCCACCATCTGTCTTCCTAGGAGTCATACGTCCTCCACCGCGATACAAGTTAAGCGGTGATGGTCGTCATCCACTTGGCGACATTTCGGGCATAGTGGAGTGTCCACTAGTCCAATTGCATGGAGTCGTTGGTTGGTGTTGAACTTGCCACACGTGACAGAGAACCACAGTGCCCGAACGAAGGTAGGAAGGAATTTTTCGTGCACATGTCTCCAAATCTTCGGCCAAAGCAACTTGGGGTGTTTGAGTTCAATGACATTACGACTTATCCGTCGTAGCAGCCAAACATAAAAATCCTTCGCGCATGGCGGTCTCGTTCGCGGAAGCTCGTCTCTGATATAACTAAGTTCCACGATAAATGTTGATACATGCGCAAAATGTGGCGTAATGGTGCCCACCGCCACCGGAGGTGTGAGGGACGCTGGAACCAGGAGATCCAGTAGGCGGGATGTAAGGGAATCACGTCCGCTACGCCATTGCTTGTACATCGTGGCTAGAAGGAGCGCCGTCGCTCGTCAGTGAACATTCGTAAGTCCGAGTCCCCCCTTGTCCGTAGGGAGCGTGAGCGTTGCGTATCGCTCCTTGAGGGGCGATCCAATCATCACAAAATAACCTAGTGCTGATTGAAGTCGACGTCCAAGCGTGAGTGGTAGGGGCAGGATCTGCGAAATATGCACCATTCGAGAAACCACATAAGTGTTCAGATATTCGACTCGCTACAAAGGATCAAGGCGCCGTAGGGGATGTTGTCGGACCATGGTACGTGTTGTCTGTAAAATATGTCGGTAGTTAACTGCCGCAGTATGTTTTACAGATGAGGTAAAGTCTATGCTGAGATAGCGGAATCGTTGCACATAAGGAAACAGACTGATTTCTTCCGGCGTAAGGCCCCTTCCAGCCGGCATTGCTGCCGATTTGTTCATGTTCACTGCACTATATCGACTGAGCTACCCAAGCACGACTCACGCGCCGTCCTCACAGCTTTACTTCTGCCAGTACCTCGTCTCCTACCTTCCGAGCTTACAGAAGCTCTCCTGCGAACCTTGCCCGCGAAAGGCAAAGGTCCCGAGTTCGAGTCTCGGTCCGGCACACAGTTTTAATCTGCCAGGAAGTTGCATATCAGCGCACACTCCGCTGTAGAGTAAAAATTTCGTTCTAGACTACGCTAATGCCATCGCCGCGGGGACTTCCTCGCTGCTCTGTCCCAACCGACCGACTGCCTATTCCAGGACGCAGACAGCATTAAAATAACGCTCAGTCGAAATCCCACAAGCCAGACACAGTTCCACGAAAATACTTCCACAAGAACTCGAACAGTCCTAAAAGAATCACTGTCAAACAACAAGGACGAATGACAAGTCGACACATACAGAGAACCCGAGACGATCGACCGAACGACGAACCAAGGTCGTCCCCATCCAAGTCAAGTGTGTCAGTAACAGCCGGGCGAATCTTGGCTGTCCGGAACTCACTGCAGCTCAATCTTAACTCCATCTCTGTTCAGAACTATGTAATCAAGAGTATCCGGACACCTGGCTGGAAATGACTTGCAATGTCGTGGCGCCCCCCGTCGGTAATGATAGAATTCAATATGGTGTTGGCACTCCATTAGCCTTGATGACAGCTTGCACTCTCGCAGGTATTCGCTCAATCAGGTGCTAGCAGGTTTCTTGGCGAATGACAGCCCATTCTTCACGGAATGCTACACTGAGTAGAGGTATCGACGGTGGTCGGTGAGGCGTAGCACGAAGACGTTCCAAAACATCTCAAAGGTGTTCTATAGGATTCAGGTCAGACCAGTCCATTACAGGGATGTTACTGCCGTGTAACCACTCCGCCACAGGTCACGCATTGTGAACAGGTGCTCGATCGTGTTAAAAGATGCAGTTGCCATCCCCGAATTGCTCTCTAACAGTGGGAAGCAAGAAGGTGCTTAAAACATCAATGTAGGCCTGTTCTGTAATACGCCACGCAAAACAACGAGTGGTACAAGCCCCTTCCATGAAAAACACGAGCACATCATAACACCACAGCCTCCGAATTTTACTGTTGGCACTACACACGCTGGCAGATGACGTTCACCGGGCATTTGCCATACGCACAACCTGCCATCGGATCGCCACATTGTGTACCGTGATTCGTCACTCCATACAACCTTTCTCCACTGTTCAATCGTCCAATGATTACGCTCCTTACACCAAGCGAGGCGTTGTTTGGCACTTACCGACGTGATGTGTGACTTATGGGCAGCCTCTCGACCATGAAATCCAAGTTTTCTCACCTCCCGCCTAACTGCCATAGTACTTGCAGTGGATCCTGATGCAGTTTTGAATTTCTGTGTTTGGATTTCCTGGGTAGATGACTGCCTATTACACATTACGAACCTCTTCAAATGCCGGTGGTCTCTGTCATTCAGCAGACGAGGTCGGTCTGCACGCTTTTGGCTGTACGTGTCCCTTCACGTTCACTATCACGTCGGAAACAGTGGACATAGGGATTTTTAGGTGGGTGGAAATCTCGCGTACAGACGTATGAGACAAGTGGCACCCAATCACCTGACCACGTTCGAAGTCCGTGAGTGCTGCGGATCGCCCCATTCTGCTCTCCCACGATGTCTAATAACTTCTGAAGTCGCTGATACGGAGTAGCTGGCAGTAGGTGGTAGCACAATGCATCTAATATGAAAAACGTATTGTTTTGGAGGTGTCCGGATACTTTTCATCACTTAGTGTGCATACAGACTAAAATCTTTAGATTTATACGATATTTATTCGTAGTCGTAGGGTAATGTTGTTGACACTAATGTGGTAGATGTCTGTGACACTGTTCCTTTGACACATGCATAATACAAATGTAACAGATAGACGAATATATTTAACATCATCAGCTCATGGGCTATTCCGTCCTGTTATTACACACAATTTCGCAAGCAAGTCATTCATTCACATGCTGAAGAGGAACTCTGCGAGTTTTCAAACATGATCCTCATGTAGACCATGTAACGGATTACAGTGACTTTCATATTACATAGTTTTAGGAAGTCAATTTAAACACCTTTCAGCCATCAAATTTCAGCCTTATTTATTTGGCAACCAGTTTCAGTGTTTTACTACGCTATCTTCAGGCCCTTCACCGACATGTAGGAAGAATCTACCTTAGTTATAATCGAAACAGGGGCAAACAATACTGGTATTAATAGATATTTGTTATAGTGATCACCTACCTGCAGGTAATTATCGAAGTGATCACTATAGCAAATATCTACTGGGGGTTATTCAAAGTAATAGTTCTCCTACCAGCGGACTGAAATGGGTGCCTGGAGAAGATGCACACACATACTACGTTTTGACACAGCCATCGACCAAGAAAGATGGTGGGCTACTAAAATAAGTACAGTCCGCGTACTACAATGCCCTAGCAGGATCCTTGAGGTGCTGTCCAGTACCGCTGGTTCTGACATAGCCTTTGACCATAAAGCATAATCTGTTAAAATAACAAAAGTGCTCCTACTACTGGACTGCAGTAAGTTCCTTGAGACAACGCTCGCTCTAATTTCGTTCTGAAGCAGCCATCCGGCAAGAAGCAGTGGGCTATTAAAACGACTATTGGTTCAAATGGCTCTGAGCACTATGGGACTCAACTGCTGAGGTCATTAGTCCCCTAGAACTTAGAACTAGTTAAACCTAACTAACCTAAGGACATCACAAACATCCATGCCCGAGGCAGGATTCGAACCTGCGACCGTAGCGGTCTTGCGGTTCCAGACTGCAGCGCCTTTAACCGCACGGCCACTTCGGCCGGCTAAAACGACTACACACCACCATCTAGAAGACTTTAGTAGCTGCCTTGAGAATATGCTCACTTCCATCACTTTTTTTTATGCAGCCATCAGCCAAGAAGTATAATGGTCTATTGTAATGACTTGGAGTCCTGCTCTAGTGAACTCTAACAGGTGCCTTGAAACGATGTTCTCTTCTACTATGTTCTGACGTAACCATCGTCCTAATAGAATAATGGGATATTAGAATGACCAGAGTAACTCCACTAGTGGACAGGGGACCTTGGGGAGATGGTCATTCCTTGTACGTTCTGAAGCAGCCACCTGTAACAGTGCAATCTGGTTCTTTACACAAGAAAGTTCTACTCACCTTCCACTGGTCTTCTCATGCAACACGCGTTTCCCCGAAGAAAACTATTGATGTTTGTCATCTACAGAAGCTGTAGTTAAGACTAGCCGCAATAAACGTATTTACTGGACGCAAAAAATTGTTTTTTAGTTCCATTTTGTACTAACTAGTAAATGAGAGAAAGGAATAGAATAAAAGTTTCAATATACCGTCACATCTAGGACACCATGTCAACTGCCAAATCGAGATTAATTTTGAGTTAACATTACGACATTTGCAAGTAGATACATTCACTCTCAATAGCCATCTGGGTACACAGCGTAACCTATTACTGTAAAAGTACACCCCCCATCGGAGGTTCGAGTCCTCCCTCTGACATGGGTATTTGTGTTATCCTTACCACAAGTTAGTTTGAGTTAGATTAAGTAGTGTGTAAGCCTAGCGACCGATGACCTCAGGGGTTTTGTCCCATAGGAACTTACCGCAAATAGAAAAATACATACTGATTGTCTGTGAATGGAACGCTCGCACAATATTCTACAGAGTGTTTATTTCGAACTATCACTTCTAGGTTACTGTAATGTGCTCACAAAAGTGAGTTCCCATGTTAATAGTGGAAGTGCTATGTGTCAGAAGATATAGTTACCAGCAACAGAGGATCGTTTACAAGCGAATCAGACATAACACCTTTCTGTGAAATACACTAGCAGCCATCGTATCAGTGGACTTCATAAAATTTATGTTACCAGCAACACTCACGAACTCTCAGAAAGTGAAATACACTAGCAGCCATCGTATCAGTGGACTTCATAAAATTTATGTTACCAGCAACACTCACGAACTCTCAGAAAGGACACAAATTTACATAATATATCACAAGATGCACACATTTAAGGGGATCAGATTAAATTTATTCCGAAGGCGAAAGATGACCATTTATACTACCAAACTACAAAAACAGTGCATACCGCACGGATGTCCTTGCAGGATGCCTATCTATCAGTTTTCCAGGGTAACTAAAGTTACAGTATTTCATGTAATTATTGACCAAATAGAAAAATTTAAAACACTGTCGTTGTCTACTCAGTAAGAGGTTCAATCTTACGCTGAAGGTTTTTACACAATAAGTCAAGTATTAAAGCTAGAAATTGTCTACAAATCTTGAGGCAACACACGCATACTCCCTAGACTATATTCATCCAGCATTTGAGATTGAGAGGACTTAGCGACTTCCAACAAACAATAAATACAATTTCAAACCTTTTCGAAACTTTTTGTCGACCCCTGCCCTACCCTCGCATCCTACCACAAAATAATGAAAGGAAAAATGGTAATCGCCTACTACATTTTCGTTGTTCATGTAGTAAAACTTCAACATGAGTTACCACTGAATGTATCTGCAAAATTATATCACTGTACTACACGTAGTTCAGAAGGTGTCACCTCATAAACAAGAAGACGCGAGGAAAACGGAGCAGATATTACTCACACTATACTCATTCATTGTTTGGTAATGAGAGTAATTTGCCACTGCTAACAGACTTTCGATATAATTTCAAACCTTTTCTATATTTTTCATTGTCTGTCGCTGAGTATACTGAAATTAATATAATCCAACATAATTAGGGTTTCGAATCATCAACCACAAATGCTTTACATGAATGGCCTCACATTTTTAACACTTTAACAATGCAAGGGAGTTCGATTCTTTAAATAATTTGGGACTCGAGGCTTATTATTGATAAAGCTAAAACATCGGCGTGAGGTTAGTATAAGGCAGAGCCTTCCTAAAATTTCCTATATAATAATGCAAAATGAAGCGAGTAAACTATTTTGGCCGTACCTGAAAAGCAATGGAATCGTCTTCGTGAGCAAAGTTTCGCATCGCTGCAGTTCTGCGTATGGCCGTGCAGTCACTGGTTCGGTACGTGACACACCGTTCATACTTTTTTCGCTCTAATACACCATCCACGAAGTTGTTAGTCGTAGAAGGACAGATAGTATATCGCATTTTATCGCTTGCATTTCAAGATAATGCAAGTACACCATATCGTTTACTATTATGCCACTGCACTTCCCTATACTTATCTACACGTCCACTCGTTTTCTTACAGTTACCTCTCCTAAAATATATAAATATGCATATCACACAACGCGCGCTATCGCGGGAAATGATTCATTGTCGAGAATTGTTAACAGTCGAGAAATCGGCACACACGTCGTCTCCGTGCACAGTATATCACCCCCCCCCCCTCCACACACACACACACACACACCCAAGCGAATGGTAGTACGCTCTTGAACTTGTAAGCGTACACACAGAATGTCTAGGGTCTAGTAAATAAAACAGTCTCTTCCAAAATTGCGGACGAAAGTATACAAATCGTTGCCTGCCAGATAACTTTCTCTTTCCAAACGAATTATAGCGCAACTTAGTGAAAAAGCGCAGTCGCAAGTAACATAGTGCGAAAGAAAAACTAGATAATTTTTGTAGTCCCAGAAAGGATGCCAGTCCAGCTGAAGAACAGACCAGATTAAACAATCTTTATACGCATGATGATGTTACGTAACATGAACGAAAGAAATATGTGCTGTGCACAGTGAGCGATATTCACTTCAAAATCTAAAGAAGTTTGCTATTTATTTCAAAATATTAAAATAGAAAATTGATTCATACTGAAATATTTCAAATCCATAAGAGGCAAGGTCTCCAAATTATCAACGAATACATAGTGTCTCACAGTAAAATCAACCCATAGTTTTTTGTTATTGTGCACTTTAAACGAAATCGTAGATGTTAACCATTGGGTCGCAGGTACGTTTTTGATACGTGGAAATTCCCAATGTTGTAACAGACAAAAATTTTAATATTCAGAAAAATGAGTTAATTTAATTTACTTTAGCTATCATTTACGCTCTGTTGAAGAATCCTTAATTACATCCATAACAGTTTGTCTCCGTCTTCGTTTCTCCTTATCTAGTTTCGGGCCAGACTATGTTATCTATGGTACTTTTTCTTCTATAACTTTTGTTCCAGTGTAGATTCCACCTCCTTATACTGGTCTTGTCCAGTCAGTCCATCTCGCTCATTGTGTTACTCTTTCCCTCAAACTTTGCCTCCATAATTCATTTTGCTAATCTCTCTGTTTCCCCTACTCTTCTAAGTTCTGTCATTCAACTTCTCTGTTCGAAGTTCCTTCCTAACATCTTCATTTCTCACTCTTTCACTCCACGTTAGTAGTAGGGAATGACAGTGTCAGCGAAGTTTTCAAATCAAATTGCTGTCAAACTTCTAAGCAAATTAATTAAATTTATCAGTCAACTAGTTTCATTCCCATCCACCCCCACATACGTACATCCACACCCACCCCCATCCCCAGATGACATCATGTGTTTACCCCAGCCTGCATGTGGCTTCCCTGTCCCTCACCCCTCACCCCTTCCATCACCTACACTAATGGCAGAAATTTCGAATTTTGGCGGGAATTTCGAATTTTTGCAGGAATTTCGAATTTTGGTGGGAATTTCTTTATCCCAGGAATGCGCTCAGATCCCACCACACCACCCACCCGGGAACTGGCGGGAAATGTGCCGTTTCCTGTAGTCGAACCATGTCCTTCTGGATGGAAAGCCCAAGTGCACCCCCTCCATCACTTGGAAACTGTCCAGATGCAGGAGAGGAAGGTTAGGTTAGTGTGCTTTATTTGTTTTGGTTGGGAAACTGAAGTAAAGATCAGTCCTAATTATGTAATTAATCATAAATATCAGTCCTAAGTACACAAATATATGCATAGCGCTACACAGGAACTGCCTAAAGTCGCAATACAGGTCAGAAATTGATGAAATCATACAACTGGTGTTAGCCTGCTGGGAAAAACTTCAACGTACCACTCGAAACTAGTGGCAGATGCACTCAAACTGTACCCTTCAGCTACAGGCTTGTGGGAAAAAAGGTTGGAGTGTGAGGTACTATTATTTTATTTTTTTTGTGGGGGTGGGGGAGGGGGGAATATTTTCAACTCGCGAGATATTGGTGTTGGACATAAAGGAGTTCAATAAGTGTATCCTGTAAAAATACAGCTGAGGAATGTATCTGTCACTGTTTTATGTTAGAGTTCGCTACAGACGCCTCACGCTGCAGTCCAGGTCACTGAAGCCAAAACACGCTACTGCAACTGACGGAAAATGTTTCAGTGTTCTAATTATATATCGAAACTGACGTGAAAAAACCAGCACTCGTAATGAATGGATGATAATGTAACACATGTACTGGGGATAATCGTCAACCCAAAAGACTGCACATGGGTGGCAGCTGAATGTGTGTTCTCCTTGAGATATAATCACAAACTGTCGAAATTAGAGGTCCTCTTACCTTCCCTCAGCGCTCCCCCTCCCTCCCTCCCTCCTTGCATATACGGTGGAGACACAGACTTTTCAAACAGTCAACTGCTAGCCCATACACCTAGAGATTTTTCTACCGCCCTTCTGCCAGTGGCCGGCCGATGTGGCCGAGCGGTTCTAGGCGCTTCAGTCTGGAACCGCGCGACCGCTACGGTCGCAGGTTCGAATCATGCCTCGGACATGGATGTGTGTGATGTCCTTAGGTTAGTTAGGTTTAAGTAATTCTAAGTTCTAGGGGACTGATGACCTCAGATGTTATGTGCCATAGTGCTCAGAGCCATTTGAACCATTTTGAGCGTTCCGCCAGTGAATGAGCTCGCCATGGTCACTGACCGCTTTGAGGTAATGGTCCTTCACCCACACAAAAGCATGAAGCAACCATGCACCACCCTGGCAAATGCCCAATATTCTGAGGGGAAACACTACACTGTAACAACCGTATTTGACGTCAACATAGCTCCTATAATCGAGCATCTATTAAAAAGGTAAACATGTCCTCTTTCCACAAAAATAGGCGCAGCCCCTTTGCTTTTAGTTTTGTGAGCAAAATCGGTATAGCTATTACTTCAACTGCAGGATGCAATTCGCATCTCATCCAACGAAGTGCACTGCTACATTACAGATGACCAAAATTCTTAGGTCGAGCTATACATCTCCTGTATATGTCCAACCTGCATAAAACTGGGAAAAAAAGCTTTCACTACTTTGATGCGAAAAATATCGATCACCATAGAATATTGTCGTTATTTCTAAAGCGTCATCAGAGTAAAGAAAAAGCGAGGATTTAAGCTCCGAAGAAAACACATCTATGTTAAGCAATTTCTTTCAGTTTGATGGACAAATTACACGGCCTGAGAGTGTCTTTCGCGTTCAAATCAGTGTCCATAAATAAACAGTCATGCACATGTGTATCACAGACATTTCAGACACGTGAAATAACATTACAGAATACAATTTGTCACACCATTTAATCACATCTTGAAAAAAAAACACAATTATTTTACGTTTGACAACAACAAACAATAATTCAAGAGGACATTCATGTTTTGTACGTATTGACAGGTTCTGTTTTACCAATGCAATGCCGTATCACAGTGGCGTTTACAAAACAAATAGAACCTACTATAAGACTTTAGTGTATCTCTTTCTTCCTATACATCGAAATCAAATACTGCCTGCATGCTTACATTTCACAGTTTTCATCCAGAACTTACCTCTACCGATATGTGTGTAAAGTTTCTATTATACAGCAGATTCTTGCATTCTAGTTTTGCAAGGAATTTGATCATCACAGCCTGCTTCACACAAATTTCTCACATGTCGGGAAGAAACTACCATTTCTAGGTTCCACAATGAGGTATAACTCAAGTGGTGTCTACTTTATAATTAGAGGTTATGAAGTATGAAATGACATAGTACTTGCGGTAATACCTACTTTTAAACATGCAGCGCTGACAATGATAATAAAAACAGTAATGATCCCATGAAGACAGATACAGCCCATTTATATTAGTTTTATGAGCAAAATCGGTGTATTTTGGAGAGAACTATCTACATTCAAACTTTAACCAGCTACATTGCCCCTTGTAATAGAACCTCTTACAAGATATTACTGCATCTATCTCTTCCAATATACTGAAAAACAAATACTGTCTGTGTGTTGATATGGAGCATATTACATATACATGTGCCACTCCACTGGAGCAGGTCACTAATGGTCAAAGTTGCTTGCACAGGTGTGCATCAATTTTTTATCAATGGTACTGGAAAATGATCTTATCCAACAGACCATCAATCACAAGAGAGGGTTCCTGTATTGTTCGGTCATAATGCGTTTAAAGCATTGTTTTTTTCAGCTCTAATGCATCCATGCAGTTTATGACTACAGCTCTGTACATCACTTTACACATTGTGTTTCTACCATGACTTCGAGGACAGTGTCAGGAGCTAAACTGGCATTAACATATTTTGATTCATTGGCTCTCACAGAAAGTTGAGCATCGCATAGTGTAAACTATGCAGCTTCCACAATCCACAATACACAGATTTGTAGAAATGAAACACAGACATGACGTTTCTCACTGACAAGAATGTGGAAGACTTTGCAACATATGGAAACTGGAAGAGTGTGCGGCATTGTAGAGTGTTTCTAACAGCTATCTGAAGGTGATGACCTGTACAGTTAATCTCATCATCCACACTGATGGGGTAGTGGATGTCTCCGTGTTGTTTTGAAGATCATTGCCGGCCGCTGTGGCC
The DNA here is from genome assembly GCF_021461385.2 of Schistocerca piceifrons. Classification (NCBI taxonomy): domain Eukaryota; kingdom Metazoa; phylum Arthropoda; class Insecta; order Orthoptera; family Acrididae; genus Schistocerca; species Schistocerca piceifrons. The sequence goes on along the minus strand of NC_060140.1, from coordinate 120,885,667 downwards.
GAGCGGTTATAGGCGCTTCAGTCTGGAACCGCGCGACCGCTACTATCGCGAGTTCGAATCCTACCTCAGGCAGGGTTGTGTGTGATGTCCTTAGGTTAGTTAGGTTTAAGTAGTTCTAAGTTCTAGGGGACTGATGACCCCAGATGTTAAGTCCCATAGTGCTCAGAGCCATTTGAACCTTTTTTTTAAGAGTATGGTTTTCTAATTTTACAGTGATTAATGTTTCAGTGTTGAAGGTGCCGTTCACACCATGAGTGAGGTAATAGAAAAACAGAGGTACCATTTTCTTATTGATGGAAAGAAAAAACATGTGAATCAACATCATTTAGTAATGCCTGCAAAAACAGTTTGAAGATGATGACCTGTACATTTAATCTCATGCTCCACAGGACAAGTAGCAGATATCTACCTTTCTGCCAAGGCTCTCTATGTCCCAACCAAGTTGATGCCTGTCTATTATTATGTGGTAATGAGCAGCATACCATCAGACAGATGGTATGAGAAAGACACCGTTGGTATGGGATGATGTACTGTATTACACACTGCAGTTGATAGTGTGATCAATTTAAGAATTTTATCAGTTGCTCCTTAATTTCAACTCCAACCAATGACATGGCAGAATGCTTCCCAAATTCTGCAACATTGCTAAATCACCTCCACTACTATTCAAGTAGCATATATTAGATTGCGACTGTATACCAGACAGTGTCTTATACTGACACAATTATCTACTTATTTGCAGTACATCAATCATAGTGCACAATTTATGATTAAAACTGGCTATCTTTCCCTCTATGGATGGGTGTCACAGAGTATTCTCGCATTCGAAGGATAAAATTGGAGATTGACAGATCCATCCCACATTAGACTTGACCAATCCTCCCTGTAACATCAATCTTACTCAGGGCAACCATCTACATGCACGACATACCTCCAGATGTGCGCGTTTCAATTAGGGTAGCACCTCTTATCGCTGTATAATAAACGTAGGAGTGCTGCAGTGATAGACACTTAAGAATACACACATGGTTTACACATGATGGAGATCCAGATGGACGGAATTTGAAACATTTCACGTGAATCAATCGCGTTATCAATTCTGAAGAATTATTCCACTGTCTGGAGTCAGTACCAGGAAGGCACCAGCGTAAGAGAAATTATGATAGAGCATTAACAGACACTCCTACAGTTACACGGTTCTGCACTTAAAAGTGCTACAATGTTAAAACCATATGGTTTGTGAAATATTAATCGTGCAGAAAGCAACGCTCTTAATACTCTAATGCAGGATATATGAGTCCGTCATCAGACATAAAACCACACGAGAAATGCCGTAACCCAATCACTATTGTGACAAATTTCAAAACAATAAAACTATTTTCTTCTACACTATTCTGTTGTCCTAGGAAGGCATTGTCAGTGTATATCGGCTGCTCGAGCTGCTTATAAACCAGCTAGAACGAAGTCAGGAGACTGGTGTTCTATCTCTTAGGAAATTAATGGATTTTATACATATTTTTAAATTGGAAATGTATGTACCCTCAATCAGACTTCCCATGTCAGTCATGTTTATCATTAGTAGTAGCAGTATTGGTTTTGATGGATGCAGCTATGTCTCACCAGGAAACAGAGCGGGGAAAAGCGGACATGAATAGTTGTAATAGCTGATACTTGAGGTACCACCCACGCCTTGCTGCACGAAAGCGCACACAAGCAAGTAGCAGCTTCTTATGATGAAGTAAGCATCACAATCAGTAGTCGAAGGACATGTACCAGCTTTATTGTTGTTTACAGTAACATGACTACAGCTCTGGTAACATTCCTCTTGCACAAAGATGTCTTGGTCTGATATTAAGTAGTTTTCCTCATGTGTAGGACAATGTGGCAATGTGTCTTTCGATTACATCCCCGTCATATTCTTAAAGGTGATATATGTGACATTGCTCCACTGCCTCACAGGACCCTAAGGGGATGGCTGAAGTCTGATAAACGCATTGATTCATCTCCTTTATACGTACGGAATAACATTGTGTGTGAGAAGCAGCTGTAATTCGGGAATACCTGTATCTATATTCGACTTCATGTGTGATAACACAGTTATGGATTAGGATAGACATGTTTTGCATGCTTTATTATGACACTTCTGTGTAATACTTTGTTGAACTATGCATTACCAAAACCCACATTGTTTACAGGGAGAGGGGCAGGGTAAAAGAGAATATAGTCAGAGTATAGTTCTTAAGCTTTTCTCAGTCCTGCGTGTCCTGGTACCCCCAACCCACATCATTCCCCGCATTTTGTGGTACTTTTTTTCTAATTTTGTTTATTCTTAGTCAATTTAGGTAATTTTACAAGTCTTTTCATGATTTTGCATATTTTGTCGTATTTTCCTCAATTCGAGGTAATTTCCCACCAATTTGTCGTAAATATACCAGGTTTTCCTCGATTTTTACCGATTTCATGTCATTTTCTACGTTTTTTGATATTTTCCCAATGTATCTGTTCATTTTTACTTAAAAATCCTAAGAATTCCCCTCCTCCAGATGATCTGCAAGCATGCGTTTTGGATAGGAAGATCATGAAAAGTACAGTGACACTCGCATCGTACATAGATGAGGCTCAGTCGGTGGTGCAGATTAAAAACTTGTAGTCTAGGAACAAATCTATGTACTGTTATGATACATAAGAGAGCTTGTGTGGAGGCTCATGTAGCGATGCACTTGATGCAAACTCAGAGTCTGGCACACCTCTACACATTCATCAGTTATCCAACTCTATCGTGTAGAGATCTACAACAGGGAGATGTCATTCATTTATTTATTTATTTACACATCAAGTCCCTTAGGAGCAAATTCAGGAGCTGATATCCAAGGTCATGGAACGTGTCAGTACTTGAAATTACATCATAAAAGTAAAAACAGATAAAAATAAAATGTTTATGAACCCCCCCCCAAAAAAAACACAAGCCATATGTTTAAGTAAACGCAATCAACATATAACATAAGAATCAGCTAAATTTTTCAAGGAATTCCTCAACAGGAGTTACCCATGAGGAAACTCTTCAGTTTCGATTTGAAAGCGCTTGGATAACTGCTAAAATTTTTTAATTCTTGTAGTAGCTTATTGAAATTTGATGCAGCAGTATACTGCACACATTTCTGCATAAGAGTTAAGGAAGTCCGATCCAGATGCAGGTTTCATTTCTGCTGAGTATTAAGTGAGCAAAAGCTACTTACTCATGGTAATAAGCTGATATTGTTAACAAGGAACTACAGAAAGAATAAGTATATTAAGAGGCCAATGTCAAAATACCAAGACTAATGAACAGGGATTGACAAGGGGTTCACAAAATATCACCTATTGCCCGAACCACCCGTTTCTGAGCCAAAAATATTCTTTTACAATGGGAAGACTTACCATTGTAAAAGGATATATTACCACAAAATATAATACCATATGACATAAACGAATTAAAATAAGCAAAGTAAACTAATTTTCGTGTCGAACGATTACTTACTTCACATACCGTTCGAGTAGTAAAAATGGTAGCATTAAGTTTTTGAACAAGATCCTGATTGTGGGCTTCTCACGACAGTTTTCTGTCTATCTGAACACCTAGAAACTTGAACTATTCAGTTTCACTAATCATCTGGCCATACTAAGAAAATAAAACGTCGGGTTGTGATGAACTGTGTGTTAGAAACTGTAAAAACTGAGTCTTATGGTGATTTAGCGTTAGTTTATTTTCTACAAACCATGAACTTATCTCATGAACTGCACTATTTGAAACCGAGATAAGGTTGCACACAACACCCCTTACTACCAAGCTAGTGTTATCAGCCAACAGAAATATTTTAGAGGTATCTGTAATACTACAGGGCAAGGCCATTTAAACAAATAAGGAACAGAAGTGGCCCCAGCACTGACCCCTGGGGCACCTCCCATTTGAGCATACCCCACTGAGACCCCACATTACAGCCATTCTCAACACTGTGAATAATGACCTTTTCCTGTCTGTTGTTAAAGTAAGAGGTGAACCAGTTGTGAGCTACTTCTCATATTCCATAATGGTCCAACTTCAGGAGCAATATTTTATGATCAACACAACACCTTAGTTAAATCAAAGAAACATGTCTAGCGTTCTAAACCTTTTATTTAACCCATCCAGTACCTCACACACAAAAGGGAATATAGAATTTTCAATCATTAAACGACTTCTAAAGCAGAACTGTACATCTGATTAAATTATGTGGTATAAAATGATCAATTATCCTTACATACACCGCCTTTTAAATAACTGTAGCAAACACTGATGGCATATAAATAGGTCTACATTATCCCTTTCTCGCTTTTTATAAAGTGGCTTTACTACTGAGTACTTTAATCGTTTACTACTCTCCACTCCTAAAGGAAAAATTATAAATATGACTAAATACGGGCCTGACATGTCCGGCACAATACTTTAATATTGTTCCAGGAGCTCCATCATATCCATGAGAGTCCTTAGTCTTCTGTGGTTTAATTATTTACCTGATCTCCCCCTTGTCTGTATCACAGAGCTATATGATTCCCTGTAGAAACAGAATTTTTATTTAATTCACCAGCAATGTTCAGATAATGAGTGTTAAATACTTTACATATATCTGATTTATCAGTAAGAGAAATATTTTTATTAGAAACTGACTTTATATCATCAACCTTTTGCTTCTGGCCAGACACTTCCTTCACAACTGACTACATGCTTTTAATTTTATCCCGTGAATTAGCTATTGTCTTTGCATACCACTTACTCTTTGCTTTCCTAAACATGGAAACATGACGTTCTCTGAAGGTGATTCCTTAGTTAAAGAGACTGCCTTTAGGCAGCTGATTTCAGTCTAAAAAAGGAGCAGCTGTAACATCAACTACTACAGGAGTCTTTCCATGAGTGATCCCACCACAACCCACTACACTGTCATCTATAATCATTGCCAGCCTCCCCTTCCCATACCTATCGAGGTGCAGGCCATGCCTAGTGAACCCCAATCTACTGGTAGACTGAGCGGGCACCACTGAGATGTGACCCATGCCCTCTGCCATCAGCACCCTCCCCAGCCCCATGTTAACAGGCTTGACAGCCACATTAAGATGTGTACAGTGTCGATTTCCACTGCTGCTCTGATATCTTTTTCTCATAAGTGTATGCTCTTATTGGGTACCAGATGAACTGCAGTACTATTGTTTCCATCTTACAGGCCTGATACGTCAGCATAACCGTCTTAGGGCATCTACAAATTGTATAATTTTTTAAGCCTAGTAATAAGTTATTCCTTAGTGGATAGTGTGTCGACTGCACTTAGCATCCTGAAAGATGAGATTTTCCCCTCCCCATACCTACAGAGTGTGCACCCCTGGCAACAGAAAATTAATGTGTTTTTTTCGGACATGTGACTAAATGGCGTGAAAGATTGTATTCTATAATATTATTCCACGCGTCTGAAATGTTTGTAATAGATATGTGCATAACGATTTATTCACAGACACTGATTTGCTCACGAGAGATGCTCTTAGGTTGTGTAAGTTGTTCGTCAAGCTGAGAGAAATTGCTTGACATAGATGTTTTATCTTCAGAGTTTAAATTCTCGCTTTTTCTTTACTCCGTCAACAGTTTTGGAATAACAAGGTTATTTTGTGGTGATCGTAGTCCACACAACAAAATACTCGAAACTTTTTTTCCCAATTTTAAGCAGCAGGGACATGTTTAAATGTTCAAACGGTGACCAAACTGCTGAGGTCATCGGCCCCTAGGCTTATACACCACTTAAACTAACATATGCTAAGAACAGTACACCCAACCATGCCCGAGGGAGGAATCGAACCTCCCGCAGGAGGGGCCACACAGTCTATGGCATGGCGCCTCAAACAGCGGGGCCACTCCGCACGGTGTAGGATGGACACGTATCAGAGGTATACAACCCCACCAATGAATTTTGGTCATCTGTAATCGGTGATGGTGCACTTTGTTAGATGTTGCAAAATAATGAGGTGCGAATTTTATCCTGCAGTCGAATGTGATATCTATACAGATTTTGCTCATAAACTAAAAGAGAGTGGACTGCATCTATGTTCCAGGATAGAGGACATGCTTTCCCTTTTAATAGCTACTCGATTATAAGAGATATGTTGATGTTAAATACAATTGTCACATTGCAGTGTTTCTCCGTACATGGTTGCTCCATATGGCTGTGTTTCAGTAGGGTAGGAGGGGGGGGGGGCAGGTGGGGTGGGGCTCTGCTGGTCCTATTAGATAAACAAACAAGTTGGGGCAGCCCTTCATTTATCTCCTACTGTTTAGCGGACTGCAAATCCTTTTGTGTTGATGAAGGATCATTACCTCAGGGCAGTAAATGACCACGGCGAGCTCGTCCACTCGTCGAAAGGCAGTAGGTTGCAGAAAAACTGGGAGGTGCATGGCGTTAGCAGTTGACAATGTGGAAGGAGAGGGGGATGGATGGGGACGGATGAGGGAAGGTAAGAGGCCTCTAATTTCAGGGTGAGGAATGAGAGAAGGTAATAGGGCTTCTAATTTTGGCAATTTGTGATTGCATCTCAAGGAGAATACACATTCAGCTGCCACCAATCTGTAGTATTTTGGGATGACGATTATCCCCAATACACGTGTTACATTATGACCCATTAATTATGAGTGCTGGTTTCTTCACGACAGTTTTGATAATTAAGGTAGTAAAGCATTTTTCGTCAGTTGCCGTAATGTGTTCTGGCTTCAGTTACCTGGGCTGCAGCGTGAGGTGTCAGTAGTGGACTCAGCTGTATGTTTACAGGTAATACAATTATTGAACTCCTTTATGTCCAACACCAGTATCTCATGAGTTGAGCATATTCCCCACAAAAAATTAATAATGGTACCTTCCATTCCAGCCTTTTTTTCCCACCAGCTTGTAGCTGAAGGGTAGAGTTTGAGTGCATCCGCCACTAGTTTCGAATGGTATTGTGAAATTTTTTCCCTACAGGCTAACACCAGTTGTATGGCATCATCAATTTTTGAGCTGTATTGCGATTTTAGACAGCACTTGCGTAGCTCTAAGTATATATTCGCGTAATTAGCACTAATATTAATGATTAAATAATTAGGACTGATCTTTACTTCAGTTTCCCAACCAAAATTAATGAATTACACCAAGCCAACCTTCCTCTCTTGAGTCTGGACAGTTTCCATTTTTAATTTCCCACCAATTCACAGGTTCAGGTGTTGGGCTGGACGTCAGCACAGCTCTGGGACAAAGATATTCCCACCAAAATTCGAAATTTTCGTGAAAATTCAAAATTTCTGCCAATACTGTTGGTGTGGAACGGGGGGGGGGGAGGGGGAAGGGGCGAGGGGGGGAATATTAGGAAAGCCACATACAGACTGAAGAAAAGTGAGCGTGGATAGTGGTTGGGCGTGGTGGATGGGGGTGGGGTGGATGGAGGGCCATTAATCGTTCAATTTCATTAATTTGCTTATCAACTTGATATCAATAATGCGCTGATACCGCCAAGTTCCTACTACTCACTTTTTGCTTAAAAAACTTCTTATGAATTTCATTTCACTAACTGAAATTCCACTCCCCCCTTTCTTCTTGTCGTTGTCCAAGACTTCAATGTATACGTCAATATGGGTGTAAAGCAGGTCCTACGCAGACTAAGACCTTCCCATGTTGGGAACACAGATTAGTTACTATTTAAAAATAAAAGCAACTTTCTTACTTTATTTTGCAATTTCATTACAACTCATTTTTACAAAATTAGTGAGCAGCACTTTTGCATTAATATGACCTGTTTTTCAGTGTACTAAGCAAGGAACTCATTCATTTATGACATTATTATTTCAATAAGAAAATGGGCTTAGGATCATAGTTTATGGTAGTTATCACATAGAACGATAATAAAAATACGACATGACTACATTTTAAAGAGAATCAATTATTGTTATGAAAAAGTTTAGCACTGAAACATCTGGCAAGTCTTGTACGTCTTGATTGTAAACGATGTTAAATGGTACACTTGTTGTTGAAGTATATATTTTGTGGTCGCCTGCCCTCGACAGTGGTACAACTTCTAAATTTAATGAGAGGCTACTCATGGTTGGCCCATAGCCAGTCAGAGGCTCATGATGTTAGCGTCTCTCCATCCAAATAAAGCTATATGTGCCGAAAATGCGTTTGGTTTGCTAACTGTGTGAGCAGCACTGTGTGTCCACTTGCATCGCTCACTGAATAACGACTTGCGCTTTTTCCTTAGACTGCATAATGCTTAATTCCAAAGATACTGCACACACAGTCTACCATCTCCTGTTGCCTGCATTGCTAACTATGCAGTCTTCTCCCTTACCCAATGTCACAAAATTATGCCATGCACCACGTCATACATAACAGTCGTTCAAGTAAACAGGAAATAAAGCTTCATAATCCAAATGTTTGCGTCTCTATGTTTAAATTCTCACATACGATCGGCTAAAACACAATGAATATATCGTAAAACGTAGCTAAAACGAGATGGAAAGATGCACTTTACCCCTCCCACTCAACTTCCAGTAAATAATGTGTTAATTTTTATGCAGTGTGACACAAATTCGTGGAAGCCCAACACAGCTGAGGTGATCACTACTTGTTAAAAATAGAAAAAAAGGAGAAAGTGAAATTATCGCACTAGGAAAAGTTACACTAATTAATTATCGAAGAATGGGTGTCGTAATTTAGAAATACAGATGTGTTTACTATTCAAAGAGATCCGTTAGATCGTTTTCATAACAATTAAACTTGCTTTGTTTTATTATTGTCTCTTGCTACTTGTTGATGACAGTGGGTGAAAGTACAAGAATCGCCGTGATTCTCTAATTTTTCTGCTCCGTCAAAAGAGTATCAGCGTTACTTCTGTCTTTCCCAGCATCATTCTGAATGAGTGATATAATGGGTGGAACATATCTTCTAGTCGGTGGAGGATTTGTTTTCTGGTAACTCAGTCTTGCGAGTCTTTGAGATTCTAGTGTGTGGACAGAGAGGTTACGTGTATCAGCACAAAAGGTGTAGTGATGAGGGTCAGCCCCATTATGTTGGCCAGGGTGTGATGAGCTTATTTGGAGCGGTCGTTTTCCCCCACCACTGCTCTGTACCCGTAGATAATGGTAGAAGGTTTGAAATGGCACTCTGGCAGACGACTCTAGATAAGACAGACATGTTTTCTATTCACTCTGTAATAGGTACAAGGAAGGTATTTGTATGTGCGGAATGTTCTTTAGGAGTGCTGATATTCTGAGCAACCGTTATTCATTGCAGATTCAGAGTGTTAATTGAAGACTCAGTTGTGGAAATGCATATGATTTTGTAGATAAACGATATTTTCCAATTTTTGGCGGGAATGCTTTGTGTTCAGGGTAAGTAGACCATGTCCTTCCTATTACACAAAGGAACTGCTCTTTTACTATCATCTTTGAGATGTAGATCAGCGGAATTAATTGCGCTCGTTGCAAGATTGAAATTTCTATTTTTTGTTAGACTAGAAGACTTGAGAAGTTGTTGCTGGTGTTGAAATAATGTAATCGTGTGTAGGGATCGTACTGAGTGAATTTAAAGCTATGAGTGCTTCAGTTGTTTAAGGCAAGTGTTGTTTTCAAATCTTTATGCCATTTTGTGCTGAAATACTTGATCCTTCATTGTCCATTGTTCGTTTGTGACCATCCAACTGACTTTCAGATGCTTGGTATGTTCCTAAATGAATAGGGTGGCTTTTCCAAAGTCTGTCTGCTTTTTGCACGTGTGGAAAACTTTGTTAAATAACACGGATGAGAAATTATTTTCATGGATGTCTGTATGTCTTTCTTTCAAACACATTTGCATATCTGTCCTTCTTATTCGGCATAAGATAAATTATCAGTCCTTCGTATCTACAGTCAACAGACTACCCCCAAAATATATCTCTATCAGAGTTCCAGAGGCATAGTATGGCATGCCTCTGGAACTCTGATAGAGATGTATTTTGGGGGTAGGCTGTTGATTGTAGATACGAGGGACTGATAACTTATGTTATGTTGAATAAGTAGGACCACTGCGACTGTTTAAAATTTTCGTTTAAAGAAACGACTATTTTTGCAAACTGTATTTGCCTTATCAAGTGTTCGTTATCAATCCATAAAAGCGGTTTACAAAAGCTGCAGACAGCACATTCTGATCAAGGTATTTTAAATTTCGAATTCGGAAATATTGGAACGCCCTTAAATAAAAAGTGGAGGCTACGGCCATCCTGAAGCCTGCAGTGTAGACAGCCTTGAGAGGAAATGTTGCTGTAGGCAATTTAATACAGTCCTCCTTATGCAACGTGGAATATTTAGACTGGAGATGACCTTCATAGAAAGTGTATTTTATTTTGTGTTGCTCCAAAGCGCTATCACCTGCTCATCCTGAATGCAGTAATACACATGATACTCTCAACTAACATGTATTTAAAATAAAGTGCAGTGTCTTTGAATGATGACTAAATTATTCTTATCATCAGAGCCCGGATTTGTATGCATAGTGCTTCGAGTTTTTGAATAGACTGAATGTAGGCATTAGCAATATTCATTACCATCCTCACCTTTATGTGGTCACTGAAGCTCAAAATGGTCCAAATGGCTCGGAGCACTATGGTACTTAGCATCTGAGGTCATCAGTCCCCTAGAACTTAGAACTACTTAAACCTAACTAACCTAAGGACATCACACACATCAATGCCCGAGGCAGGATTCGAACCTGCGACCGTAGTAGTCGCGCGGTTCCGGACTGAAGCACCTAGAACCGCTCGGCCACCACGGCCGGCTCAGTGTCCTAGAACTTAGAGCTACTTAAACCTAACTAACCTAAGCACATCACACACATTCATGTCCGAGGCAAGATTCGAACCTGCGACCGTAGTGGTCGCGCGGTTCCAGACTGAAGCGCCTAGAACCGCTCGTCCACACCGACCGGTGTCACTGAAGTACTTTTAAAATTTTTATAATTGTATATTTTGGGGAAAATTGATTCTGTATGCATATTTATTAAAATTTACAAGAAGTGGAATATTGTTCTTTATCTAGCCAAAATAGAACTTCGCATTCATAATCAAATAACATTTTATCACAAAATCATAAATTGCAGTATTTAAAATTCTAGTTGGTTGACAAATGCAATAGCTTTCTTTTTTTTTCTTGAAATAACGATAGTGACTGCAGTTGTTCGATTTCATTGTATAAGCTAATCTTTTAGCCGTGTTTCAACAGAAGCCGGAGTTACCCTTCCTCATATTGCGATGTTGAACCATCTGTAGTACGATATAAGATCACAACTACCGGACAAATTACATGCATTTACTTGCATTTACAATCGCACTTCAAAAGCAATAACACAGAGTGAATAATACTTTGCTTTGTTATTCCACCAATGAAACTGCCATGACGTCTGTGTTGTGTAAAGACGTTACTGAGTTCGGCAGTGATATCTGTGAAGATGGACAAGTATTTTTTTTATCATGTGAATGAAGAATTGCTTCTGACAAAGAGTTCCAATTAGCACAACATCGAAACACTGTGAAACACAAACAAAATACAGCCAGAATTTCAGTTTTAAGTCAAAAATTTTTAAGTATGTCATTTAGGAAATAGGTCGCCGTCCTTGGAGGTGCAAGTGACTTACGCGCTAAGGAATTTTGTTCAGCATTTGTAATTCTTGCAAACATAACGTATGTGACCGAGTATTTCAAAGAAGTTATACGTGATATCCGGGAATCGTTAAGAGATGGAAACATTTCTGTTTCAATAGACGGGACGACAGACGCTGAATGTAGTGCATATGCTGGGCAGCAGTCAGTGGAATGAAATCCAGAAGTAAAACTTAGCTGTTAAATATTCAGATACTGAAAATGGTAAATCAAGCTGCAATTGCAAATTTTTTTAACGGTTCCCGTGCCTCCTTGCAAATGGCCAATATAAAATATGACAGTGTGACGTTATTTCTTACAGATGATACTTCATACGTTTTAAAAGTAGCAAATGGATTCAAAGCTCTTTACCCAAAACTAATTCTGAGCTGTGCGCGGCTCGTGTCCATGCAGCTTCTTGCTTGACAGCTTCTCTTTACGGAACTGTCGCCTCGCTTCTTATACGATTTACTGGCGTCGCTAAGTTGCTGCCTTGCCTGCCCGTGAATGGCAGCAGCAACCCGTATTGATAAGAGCCAGCCGTTGTGGCCGTGCGGTTCTAGGCGCGTCAGTCTGGAACCGCCTGACCGCTACGTTCGCAGGTTCGAATCCTGCCTCGGCATGGATGTGTGTGATGTCCTTAGGTTAGTTATGTTTAATTTGTTCTATGTTCTAGGCGACTGATGACCTCAGAAGTTAAGTCGCATAGTGCTCAGAGCCATTTGAACCGTATCGATAAGAGCACTGTCGTATTATGTTTGAAGCGATCGCTAGTGTTTCCAGCTCGGCGTGTGTCGGGGGTTCAGCCGGGACGCAGCGTCGACCGCCTGTGACACGCATGCACTGTCCAACGGAAGGAGATTGCAGCGGAAACGACCATTGGTTGGTCGTTCGGTCGGTCGTTTCATCGGGCGATGTGTATTTCGTCTTTCGACCATTTCTGGGCCTCATTAGTTGGTCATCTTGCCGGACGTTGGTCGGTTCCTTCCTTGTGCAGAGATGTCGGGTGGCGGGTCTTCCCTCTGCATGGTTGGATCCGAGCAAGTGTTGTGAGTGTGTGGGTTTTATTCTGTCAAGTTGCGCAATGGACTGATTCAACAAGTACCCTTTGGCTCCTGCAAGAAACAATTTCCACCTCATACTACTACAGAAGTCAGTCAGACGCTCCTAATGTACCAACAAGAACTGCTTGAAAAACATTCAGCAACAAATATCTTCTGGAATCGTCCGCTGTAAGGAAAAGACACTAAAACATTATATCTATTCTTACGTAACTAGTGGAATACTTGGGTATGGGAGTATTGCTAGTAAGAAAAACATTAAACGAACGAAAAATATTATTTACTACAAAAATTCTGAGAAATCAAGTGAAACTTTTTCTTATAAAATAATATTAAATTTCCGGATTCTTTTCGGAACAGTAGATTGCCTCTTATGGATAGGAATGCTATTATTTTACAAAGTAGTGAAAGGTTCTTCTCTCGCTTTTCTTCAAGAATGCTATTTACTTGGCAGAATGGCTGAGAGCCACACCTACACAGCTTGAATAACTTGTCTAGATACGGTTAAGGCTGTCACATTGGAAATGTAGTGGAGCGTACTGTTATGGAGGACATATGGGACTCGCATACGCTGTTGTGCACAATACCGTGAGCTGCGACGACTGCTGCCTGCGTTGCTCACTGCTGGCAAATAACACAACTATCTGTTTCTATCTGGATTGACCTTCACCAATCATACTCTCCCTATACCTTGATGAAGTCAAAGACTCCTATCCACCCCTAGGCTAACTATTGGCATGGTACACTGGTCAGATAACCACCACGATGCCACTCAATACTCGCTCACAGGTGTTTAACTAGTACTCTGTCCGTGTTCACACCACACAATAAGTATGGTGGCCAACACAATGAACAGACACTTAATCGCAACCGACCCAATATAGAGTGTCACTCTGATTCGCTAACGACAGAGGTGTTCTCCCAGTGAAGTACTGGGGAGAGACTTTGTTCGTCTCTCTCTTTGCGTACACGTACAAGCGCACTCGCTCTCTTTATGTGTTCCCACTCCAAGAGCGACAACGGAACGGCCCCTTTTTCTGGAAAAGTTGCAATAATATATTATTTGCTGTCTTCCCTCACTCCTCTGGCTCTTTGCTTCAGGAATATTCCGCCAATCAGCATTGCTCTTTTAAACGGGAGAATGATGTTTCGTTTAAGTCGACCACTGCGGAAATCTGTAGCATCTCATTAGGCGTATACTGTCCTCCTGTGAGAACTCCATAACTACGCAGTCAGTCTATGAAAAAATGCGTCTTCTGGGCGCTCCCACTCAATGGAATTGGCTTTTAAGTTGAACACGGGGGTCGTTATCCCTTTACTCTGGCAAAAGCTGTCTTCTCTCTGGGCAGTCGCTTCGGCTAAAGTAGGTGTGTTGTTGACTCAGCGCTCTGAAGGGATGGTCTTCCCAGCAGGCTGGAAACGAAAATTCCTGTGGCTGTCATGTTGTGTACACCAGCTTCGACTTTTTTCAGCCTAGGTGTGTGCACTTGCGATTTACTTATTAGATTTGCGTATCATTTACGTGAATTCATTCAAAATTGACTCTGCCTTATCGAGTTTGGGTTCGAAAAAGAGTCTTGATGTGCAGAGTACGATTGTGAGGATAGAATATGTAAGAAATGAAGGTCAGGAGACCACGCCACCTTACAGTGTCTCCAGGTCGTCGTGCGTCCTAAGGCAGTCAGGGCGGAGCAGCAGTTAGGTCTAGACAGCCATGACTCGCCCGACTGTTGCTGACACACATGATTTGAGCGGGGACGACCTTGGTTGGTCGTTCGGTCGGATGTCTCATCGGACGATGTATATTTGGTTGCCAGCCACTTCTGGTTCTCTGTGTGTGTCGACTTCTCATTCGTCCTGGTGGTTCCACAGTGATTGCTTTTACGATTGTTCGAGTTCTTGAGGAAGTGTTTTGGTGGAACTGCGCCTAGCTCGTGTAATTTCGACTAGGCAGTTATGTTAATGCTGTCTGCGTACTGGAGTAGGCAGTCGGTCAGCTGGGACAGAGCAGCGAGGAAGCCTCTGCAGCGTGGGGATTAGCGTAGTGTTCCGCAGTGCGTTTTTTGTCGCCGTGTTGATGCTGTCCATACCACATGTAGTTTGACAGCCTTTGGTGTTGTTTATATTTCTGAGTGGTTATTGTGCCTTGGCTGGTTTTAGACACCAATTTTGAAGACGTAGTGCTGCTGGTATCTTCGTCCTCGGTTGATATTTTCCATTGCCGTGCCGTTGGTCGACGGAGCGGAATTGATTAGGTATTTGGTCAGTCCTTCAGCTGTCCCTGGGTCGGGTTGCCATCTGACTACTTAATCTTATTCTTGGCTGTGTATATCACCTAGCCTTACGTTAGAGTTAACTCCTCAGGCTGACCCTTGGAACACTTCTGAGCACCATTGTTCTGTTGTATTTAGATTGTGATTTTTGTCTCAAGTACGGTGCGAGGCCTTCAGCTGCCTATTAATTTAGTTTGTTTTAATTTTAAAATAAGGCCTTCAGCCGTCTTAAGTTAAAACTGAAGATTCTTGCTTAAACCAATTTTTTTAAAAAAGAAAAGAAAAAAGGGGACTTTTGCTCTACTGGAAATCCTTGTTATCCAGGCCTCAAGCCGTGAGTTGTTCTGTTCGCTGGCATGGTGGCCGAGCGGTTCTAGGTGCTTCAGTCTGGAACGACGCGACCGCTAAGGTCGCAGGTTCGAATCCTGCCTTGGGCATGGATGTGTGTGATACCCTCAGGTTAGTTAGGTTTAAGTAGTTATAAGTTCTAGGGGACTGATGACCTCAGAAGTTAAGTCCCATAGTGCTCAGAGCCATTTGAACCATTTTGTTCTATGTTCAGTATGTGGCCTTCAACCGAGCTTTTGTGCCAAATTTTTTTAAGATAAGGCCTTCAGCTGTCTTAAATTAAAATTTGAAAATTCACTTGTTTAAAACCTTTTTAAATTTTCTTCTCTATTGGAAATTCTTGTTATATAGGCCTTAAGCCTCAGTTCTTCTGTGTCCAGTGTGTGTCCTTCAGCCGAGTATTTATATAAGATTTTCTTCTTTAAGTAAGGCCTTCAGCCACCCATATTCCTTTAAGCAATTGTGATAACTTGTGTTTGGGCTTTCAGCCGTATTGTTCTGAATCATTTTAAGGATACGTGTGGTTAAGTGATTTAGGAAAATAAAGTTTGTGTCTTTTGTGCAAGTGATGGTAACTGATTTTGGCCCCTTTCCACAACCATAACCTGATCCGCTCTGTCCTGCGAAACAAGATTTCAAATACATTTGATCCGCTGGGCTACACCGCGCAGCAGAAACGACTAGATCACAGTCTCGGGAAGTGAACCATCTTGTTTCCAATGTCAACAAAATTTTCATTAAAGCACTTGCCTGCCTTTTAATTTTCAGACAGGTGGCTCCAAAGCTATCATCGGTTTCTCAGCCTATTTTAACGCTATTGGGCTCGTGGTTGGAGACCTATTTTACTGTGCTGAGCATTTGAGCGATGTGAAAAAAATAGTACATAGTTTCGATCCGGAAGACGCAGCTTCTATAGGGATTGCTCAAGAATGTTTCAACTCAAGTGATACAGAAAGGAAGTTGCATTATATACGTGGTCGCTTTTGAATGCTGCCAGAAATCGTAAAGGAACTGCAGTCTACGAAAATCTGAAGACATGCGCGGAGAAACGATCTGTCCGTCAAATGTAAAACCTTAGAGATAAGTGTTGTCACCAGTTGCTGGGTACGGCAACTATGAAAAATGACATTGATCTCACCACTAAAAATCACACTAGGTTATTTAGGGATGAGACCAGCAACAGGTGACAACACTTACCTCGAAGGTTTTACATTTGACGGTTAGATCGTTTTTCCGCGGATGTCTTCAATCCGTTGCAACTATCATTGTTCCTAGTCATTCATGGAAATGCGATATATGCTTTTGATTAGTTCACTGCAGTTCTTGGTAAAAGTTCAAAACATCTGGCAGGAGAAAAGTGTAAAGTGCAAGAGGACATTACCGAGAACAGCCTCTCTCATGTACTGCTGGCATCCTGTGACGTAGAGAGGTCTTTTTCATTCCACAAACCCGTATTCACGGACAATCGATGATGTTTCGCCTTGGGAAATCTCAAGATGACATTTCTCACTATTGCAACAGCAGAGTTGAAAAATAGAGTGAGTTTCTAATATAAGATATTCTTTATTTCTCTTCCCGTTATGATTTAGGTAAAAACAGTACAATACGTTTCTACAGTAACTGATTACAAATTATTAAATTGTTATGAACTGATGACAATATTTATAAGTCACAGCATTTGTGTTATGCTTATGGGCTGTACACATTTTACAAATTTTTAGTGTATATTTTTTCTTGGAGTGTATGGAATGTTCATTGAGATTTGCCTTTTGTCAGTTAATCAAGATTCTGCTAATCTCAGGCTAGTATCTTACGCACGTCCCACCCAATCACTATCCTCGTTTGTCAGTCTGAATCGTTAAAAGCGATCTGCATTAGACCATGTCACTGTAAAGTAACGGTTGGTTCTGGGTAGGGTTAATAAAGACGTTAAAATTGGACTATCTCTACTTACTTGAACATATTAATAAAGTCGTTATCCGTTGCTACCCAGTAAACTATATTATCCACATTCTTAACCTGATTAGCATGTCCATTCTCTTCTCCCGACTACTTTCAGTTATTTTATGAACTTACACGAACCGCACCATAAAACTTGATCAAACCGCCACGTAGCACTTCTGTATTTGCCCAGGGACTGGGTGGTTCATTAGGTGACGGTGTTAGGTCAAGATCAGGTAAGAAAGTAGCTCCTCGGGCATGGGTGAGCAGTAGCTCGGTGGGTAGTGGACGGTTTGGAGCCCAAGACTGCTAACGAATCATCAAGCATTTATTGTTGCTATGTAAAGTCATCTTCATTCACTGTCACCAGCAACAGGAGCAGGTAGGAGGTTGCTAGGCGCAGTGGACTGTGCTGACACCCACACGTTTACCTGCTGCAGCTATGGTGGCGCGTATTCATCATCCTGTGACGTCATGGCAGTCTGGGCTCAGCTGAGTTGGTATTGTCCACGCTGACTCAGGTGTTAGCAGCTTGTGGCACTGGGTTACCAGGGGACTCTCACGACATCATCGTACACGGTGCTCCAGTAACCTCCCACTGGCTCTGCACGGAGTGTGCGACATTGGAATGAGTCGCACTACAGCCTTCTACATGGAAGAAAGGTAGGTGGTGGACCATGGCACGCTCCTCTGCAATGACGTTTGTTGGCAGCTCCATGGTCCCGCTGGTTAGGCGTCCAGAATGCCTGATAGTGGATGTCGCCCACAGATTCCCATCAAGCCTGACTCGAATGGCACCACTGCGGCTTGCAGTGACAAACATCTTCTGATAGGACTCTTTGTTCCATCAGAGTTCGAAGATTTCCTTAAGAGACAGATGATGTACCGGCACCGGTCCCGTCTTCAGGTTGATGGGCTGCGAACTGAATACAAGGAGACCAAGCCATTGTATAGGACAAATATTTATACAAGAACTGTTTCACTTGTAGGGCTATTGCTAGCTGACGATTACTTCAATAGACCTACATTTCTTGACTGGCCAGCATTCCAACTGCTTCAGCTACAGCTGAAAGGTGTCTTGCTTTTCCCTTTCAGAAGCAGCACTGGTCGTATTCTGCATCATTTTTACGCCTGTTTTGCATCTTGTTACTTCACTCTGCGATGTCGACACAATGGTCTTCTCTCTGTGACGTCATTCTGCTGTGCTGGAGCTTTGGGCTCCTAACTGTTATGATGTGCAGCAATGTACTCTGTCCTGTGGCCATATTGCATGTAACATCAGCTGTCTTTCCTGGTTGGCTTTCCGCTCAGCTGTTGCGCACCGACCTGCTTTTCTCTCGTGTTACCAAGTGGAGACTTCTAAAATTCTCCTCCACTACCAAGTCAAATTATTTCAGGGAGCTCCATTCCGCTTGCCTATACCAAATCCGCCTCAGACTTCACTCTAGGTGTTCCTAGATCATACACATAAGTTTACATTGTACGTTTTAGTTTTCCATTTTTGCTTCAGCTGAAATGGAATACAACGGTCCCTGGTTGACAAAAAAATTACATGTATCAAGCGGTGGAAGACTAACAGGGCTGCATGGCTCTAGTGAATAGTAGACCTGGTTCTGCTTCTTCGATGTCCAACAGCACATCCTCAACAAGTAGACCTCACCTGATCTTACCTGTAGTGCAGCCGCCAGGACAATCCGCTACACCACATGACCTCTGCTACGACAACAGTACTCTGAGTGAAGTCGGTACACCCAAAAACGAATAACATGTAAATCTGGTAAAAGCCTAATATGCTGTGGAGGTCCAGTGTCCGAGCTCACACGATCGCTAACTTCTTACTGTCGACTCGACTACGCTGATACTCGAGAAGAAGTTACTATCACACGAATCTACGTTGTTAAGCTGTGAGAACTCTTTTACTCATCGCCCATCTCCGCAGCCGAGGTCGCTAACGCATGCCCGTGCGGTGGCACTCGACCCAGTGGTAAGCCGGTTCGAGTCCTGGTGATGGGAAAGAAAATTCACTGCCAGTATTCGGCCTTCAACGGGAAGAGAGGTAGTGACATAAAGTTCCTGGTCAACAGACTTTCTACCAATGTGCCTGATCTAAATACAAAACCTCTCTGCAATGTCGCATGAAGTGAGGGCATGTGACACTGTTGATGCTGACCCGTCTGGCAGGTGGCGACATTGAGCTTGGCGACCTCCTTGGTACTTTTCACAAGTAGTCGGCTATGTGCTGACACCGCTTTTTACCCTCTCCATGCTCTCACCGTCGTCGTCGTCATACAACGAAAATATTACGCCACACTCCCCACACTCTCTCTCTCTCTCCCTCACTCACACACACACACACACACACACACACACACACACACACACACACACACACACGCAGTGGATGTCTCAAATGAGGCATGTTGCAAATAAATAAATAAATCCGCTATATGACTGTTGCTACGTTCCATGCAGGATGTCTAATTACAATGCCAGCAAAGTGTAGGAATTTCTGGCACTGAATAAACTGGTATTCTCCAGACGCAAAAGTATGAAATAACCTCACTGTTGCAAATAAGTGGTCATCAGCGACGATAAAATCACGACACTCAGGCAGTACATAGTCAAAGCGCGCAATCTACTGGCATCTATAAGTATGTGTAAGTTGTCACAAACCAAGGTATACTTTAGCAACACCAAAAAAATTCACTTCCTATGCAACTCTGTGCGCTGAAACGTAATATGCGTGAAATGGAAGCTTATTACGACATTACTGTGGAGCACTTTCGCCGTACATCCGACCGCTCCAAATGCGAGCGGAGTTGTCCTCTAACGGTGGTGCGTCACCCCTTCTTTTGACTAGCCTGGGAGACAGTGACGTCATCCCATCCAGTTTAAAAACTGGTTATGCTTTTCATACTCTAACGACTTAACATCGATTTCTCCACGGGAGAGACTCTCTGGCGTATATCAGATGGAATTTATACTACTTCCTCACGATAACAACACTTAGCATTCTCCTGCACTATTTTTCCTCTGTCCTTGTGCACTCCCATTGACTTTCCCAGCAGATCGTAGTATGCAGTGTGCAGTATTTTTGCTTGGGACACAGTTTTGTAACTCCACCAGCATTCGAACCCTCCCAGTGTCCATACCACCGGTGACTTGAGTTTTTGTGGCCACCACTGCACTGCTACGTGACCGTGGCAGTCCGATGCTGCCTCTGTCTCTTACGAATTCAAATCAATAAGCTGAATCAAAATTCAAATATCTCGTGGTTCTCCGCTAGGATCACTCTTAGAAGTTATCTCAATACTTAACAGTACTGATTTCAAAAAACACAAAATGATAACACTACCATATAAAATGCCTCTAAGCAAAACTTAGTACTAATACATCAGATTACAGGAAGACCCTTTCCTTATTCGATATATGCACTGTTTCACAGTTACTGTCACACATCGAATCAGTCTTCACCTCACCTTTTCACACACTAGTGTTCGTATGGCAATCGAGAAGATCTGGGAGGAGACCTGGGAAGAGTGACACAGAATCTTCTCCATCTTGAGGTCTAGCGATAGGCATCGGACAATGGATGGTCCTCCTGCACGCTGAACCTACGACGACGTCGCCTCCTACCTCGTGACTTTCTCTGTCTGCTCCAATCCCTGCCTCTTAGCTCTCTTTCTCAACCGGGGGTAAGGTCCACAAATCTCAGAATTTTGGCCTCGTAATTGAGCTTGAAGTCCAACAATTGCCTTACTTCATAACGAACTATGTTTTCTATCTATTTCAAGGTTCCTTTGTGTTGTTACTTTTTCTAGATAGCTTCTGAATACTTTTACTCATAATTCGGAACATTTTTGGGGCTACCATTATTTCTCATCGTGGTTTATTCCGACCAACGACTATCACTCATAACTCTATGGAGTTCCCTCTTTCAGTTACAGTACTGTCATGCTTTTGTATTAGACTGAATGTCAAATTTTCTTGGTTATTTTTGCTGCTTTTGTTTAATACCTTGACCTTCATATTTGTACACACTTAATCCTCCTTTTCTGGTGCTCATGACTACTCAACCCTCAATTCCCTTTTACTGCCTTATAACTATGGAACTGTAAAGCTTAGCATGATTTTGGCGGTTGCTGCATCTCAGTCCATTAGTTACCAAAAACATGACATGCTCATGTCTTCTAACTAATAGTATTCTAGCACTCTAGCTTCTTAAACTATGTGTCCTTTTCCTAACACATAACATATAAAATTTACAGCTTAATCGCCTAATGATACCCCAAAGCACTTATCTCCTTGACATAAGATTCTCACCCTCATAAATACTCTACACTTTACACTATTACCTTAGTTCCAGGCTGCATTTCCTTAATACTTAATCGTCTCTTAACCTCTTTAACTTAAACCACAAACACATAGTTCATCTATAAATATTCTGACGCGTTGCTTCCAATATCTTTGTTTATCCATAAGTGTGTCTCGGTTGAACCTCACTTGCATCTCGTTAGTTTCCCTATGTTTCAAAACTCTCTTTGCTTGCTCTGACTCTGCTACTTCACATTTCTGCTGATAACCTCACAGCTCAGGTTACTTCACATTTCCTTTTTCCATTTCTATAACTTCTCCAGCGGTTACTTTACGAGAAATTTTCTACTGCGTAGACAAGTACTAAAGTGTCAAAAACACCTATAGATTACAAACCAGAGATAAAGATAACAGAAAAAAACGCGGGTCACTCCAGTGCATAAAAAGCATAAAAGAACGGACACGCAAAATTACATACCAACATTACTAACTTCGGTTTGCTGCAGAATCCTCGGACGTATTGCCAGTTCCAGTATAATAAACTTTCTTGAGACTCGCTTATGTCCAAGAATCAGCATGGTTTTAAAAAACATCGCTCATGCGAAACTCAGCTTGCCCTCTTCTCACAAGACACAGTGCGAACTATAGATGAAGCGGAACAGGTAGATGCCATATTTCTACACTCCTGGAAATTGAAATAAGAACACCGTGAATTCATTGTCCCAGGAAGGGGAAACTTTATTGACACATTCCTGGGGTCAGATACATCACATGATCACACTGACAGAACCACAGGCATATAGACACAGGCAACAGAGCATGCACAATGTCGGCACTAGTACAGTGTATATCCACCTTTCGCAGCAATGCAGGCTGCTATTCTCCCATGGAGACGATCGTAGAGATGCTGGATGTAGTCCTGTGGAACGGCTTGCCATGCCATTTCCACCTGGCGCCTCAGTTGGACCAGCGTTCGTGCTGGACGTGCAGACCGCGTGAGACGACGCTTCATCCAGTCCCAAACATGCTCAATGGGGGACAGATCCGGAGATCTTGCTGGCCAGGGTAGTTGACTTACACCTTCTAGAGCACGTTGGGTGGCACGGGATACATGCGGACGTGCTTTGTCCTGTTGGAGCAGCAAGTTCCCTTGCCGTCTAGGAATCGTAGAACGATGGGTTCGATGACGGTTTGGATGTACCGTGCACTATTCAGTGTCCCCTCGACGATCACCAGTGATGTACGGCCAGTGTAGGAGATCGCTCCCCACACCATGATGCCGGGTGTTGGCCTGTGTGCCTTGGTCGTATGCAGTCCTGATTGTGGCGCTCACCTGCACGGCGCCAAACACGCATACGACCATCATTGGCACCAAGGCAGTAGCGACTCTCATCGCTGAAGACGACACGTCTCCATTCGTCCCTCCATTCACGCCTCTCGCGACACCACCGGAGGCGGGCTGCACGATGTTGGGGCGTGAGCGGAAGACGGCCTAACGGTGTGCGGGACCGTAGCCCAGCTTCATGGAGACGGTTGCGAATGGTCCTCGCCGATACCCCAGGAGCAACAGTGTCCCTAATTTGCTGGGAAGTGGCGGTGCGGTCCCCTACGGCACTGCGTAGGATCCTACGGTCTTGGCGTGCATCCGTGCGTCGCTGCGGTCCGGTCCCAGGTCGACGGGCACGTGCACCTTCCGCCAACCACTGGCGACAACATCGATGTACTGTGGAGACCTCACGCCCCACGTGTTGAGCAATTCGGCGGTACGTCCACCCGGCCTCCCGCATGCCCACTATACGCCCTCGCTCAAAGTCCGTCAACTGCACATACGGTTCACGTCCACGCTGTCGCGGCATGCTACCAGTGTTAAAGACTGCGATGGAGCTCCGTATGCCACGGCAAACTGGCTGACACTGACGGCAGCGGTGCACAAATGGTGCGCAGCTAGCGCCATTCGACAGCCAACACCGCGGTTCCTGGTGTGTCCGCTGTGCCGTGCGTGTGATCATTGCTTGTACAGCCCTCTCGCAGTGTCCGGAGCAAGTATGGTGGGTCTGACACACCGGTGTCAATGTGTTCTTTTTTCCATTTCCAGGAGTGTAGATTTCCTGAAAGCATTTGACATGGTGCCCAACTGCAGACTGTTAACGAATGTAAGAGCGCATAGAAAAAGTTCGCAGATATCTGAGTGGCTCGAAGACCTCTTAAGTAATAGAACCCAATATGTTGTCCTCAACGGCGAATGTTCATGAGAGACAGGGGTATAGTGAGGAGTGCGCCAGGAAGTGTGATAGGACAGCTGTTGTTCTCCATGTACATAAATGATTTGGCGGACAAGGTGGGCAGCAATCTGATGTTGTTTGCTGTTGATGCCCTGGTGTTTATTAGAGTGTGGTTCATCTGAAACCGCATATAGGACGCTCGTGTGACCTGTTCTTGAGTACTGCTCGAGTGTTTGCAATACGTACGAAGTCAGATTAAAGGAAGACATCGAAGAAATTCGGAGACGGGCTGCTAGATTTGTTACCGGTAGATTCGAACAACACGTAGTTGTTACGGAGATGCTTCGGGAACTCAAGTGGGAATTCCTGAAGGCGACGTTCTTTTCGAGAAACACTACTGAGAAAAGTTAGAGAACCAGCATTTGAAGCTGACTGTAGAACGATTCTACTGCCGCCAACACACATTGCGCGTAAGGACCACGAAGATAAGATTCGAGAAATTAGAACTTACGGAGGCATACAGGCGGTTGTTTCTCCCTCGCTCTGTTTGCAAGTGGATCAGGAAAGGAAACGGCTAGTAGTCATACAGGGTTCCCTCCAACCACAGATCGTATGGTGGCTTACGGAGTGTGTATGTAGATGTAGATGTAAAGTAAGGACAGGAAGAACTATTCTACCCTGGTGGAGTGTGCACAGTTGAAAGATAGAAACTACACTACTGGCCATTAAAATTGCTACACAACGAAGATGACTTACTGCAGACGCGAAATTTAACCGACAGGAAGAAGATGCTGTGATATGCAAATGATTAGCTTTTCAGAGCATTCACACAAGGTCTTCCCCTGGTGGCTACACCTACAACGTGCTGACATGACGAAAGTTTCCAACCGATTTCTCATACTCAAACAGCAGTTGACCGGGGTTGCCTGGTGAAACGTTGTTGTGATGCCTCGAGTAAGGAGGAGAAATGCGTACCATCACGTTTCGGACTTTGATAAAGGTCGGATTGTAGCCTATCGCGATTGCGGTTTATCGTATCGCGACATTGATGCTCGCGTTGTTAGCAGAATATGGAATCGGTGGGTTCAGGAGGGTAATACGGAACGCCGTGATGGATCCCAACGGCCTCGTATCACTAGCAGTCGAGATGACAGGCATCTTATCCGCATGGCTGCAACGGATCGTGCAGCTACGTCTGGATCCCTGAGTCAACAGATGGCGACGTCTGCAAGACAACAACCATCTGCAGGAACAGTTCGACGACGTTTGCAGCAGCATGGACTATCAGATCGGAGACCGTGGCTGCGGTTAGCCTTGACACTGCATCACAGATAGGAGCGCCTGCGATGGTGTACTCAACGACAAACATGGATGCTCGAATGGCAAAACGTCATTTTTTCGGATGAATCCAGTTTCTGTTTCCAGCATCATGATGGTCGCATCCGTGTTTGGCGACATCGCGGTGAACGCACATTGGAAGCATGTATTCGCCATTCCCATACTGCCGTATCAACCGGCGGAATGGTATGGGGTGCCATTGGTTACACGTCTCGGTCACCTCTTGTTCGCACTGACGGCACTTTGAACAGTGGACGTTATATTTCAGATGTGTTACGACCCGTGGCTCTAACCGTCATTCGATCCCTGCGAAACCCTACATTTCAGCAGGATAATGCGTGACCGCATATTTGCAACTCGTGTACGGGCCTTTCTGGATACAGAAAATTTTCGACTGCTGACCTGGCCAGCACATTCTCCAGATCTCTCACCAATTGAAAACGTCTGGTCAATGGTGGCCGAGCAACTGGCTCGTCACAATACGCCCATATCTACTCTTGATGAACTGGGGTATCGTGTTGAAGCTGCATGGGCAGCTGTACCTGTAACGACATCCAAGCGCTGTTTTACTCAATGCCCAGGCGTATCAAGGGCGTTATTACGGCCAGAGGTGGTTGTTCCGGGTACTGATTTCTCGGGATCTATGCACCCAAATTACGTGAAAATGTAATCACATGTCAGTTCTAGTATAATATATTTGTCCAATGAATACCCGTTTATCATCTGCAGTTCTTCTTGGTGCAGCAGTTTTAATGGCCAGTAGTGTACTTACGGCTTGGGGTTTGCCTCCTTTCCACTTTTCCTATTGTTATGACGTTTGATGACATGGAATGAAAGTGATTGCATACTGCTTGCCTCATCATATAATTGCACTGGGTAATTACCTATGATGACTGTTGCCTTGTGTTGACTAAGGTTTTGTGTTTTGTCTGTGCTGCAATTACGTGGAGAGCAACGCAATTCTCAGAGTTCTACCTGAGGGCCAAGGTAGGCGGAAGTGGCTGGTCGTAGGTAGAATGCCAGGGAGCGCATGGTGGCTCATGACTGCTTTCACATTACTGGAGTTCACACAAGGGCCAGTGGGAGACGACGCAGGGAATCACCGAGCGACCTGCAGTGGCCTGCTGTTCTCCCCACCGTTGGCCGGAGAAGGTTTTATGACTTTCTGGCCTCTATCACGATGGACAGACACCCTCGAAGTTATTCCCAGTCAGAAGAGCAATTTTGACAGCATATGCAAGTATCTTTGGGCTAAATGGCCGAGAACCTTCTCTGCGATGAGGCGTTTCCATTAGCATAACAAAAACGTTCTTCTCCGAATCTGAAGTAGTCCTGCACTGCTACCTGTCCGACAGTCTGTCGCAGATGCATCCACTGACTTCCTGTGCACATTAAAAAAAAATAACGCCGTGGTTGGGAATGAGCCACTGATATCAGAGACGTAGCAGTGGCATCAGTAACAATTAGAGGCAAGCGTTTCTATTGGGGGAGTGTCTTTCGCCCGTCTCCTGGAGATAAACAGTGTGGCTAGTTTTGAATACGCAGTTGATGCAGAGAAACCTTGCCACCTGCAGTTGGTAGGATGAGTTTCAGAGGTGCTCCATATGGAGTAACTTTTCCTGGAAGTGACGATTTTAAAGGGAGATCGAGAAAAATGTTTCAAATGACCCTGAGCACTATGCGACTAAACTTCTGAGGTCATCAGTCGCCTAGAACTTAGAACTAATTAAACCTAACTAACCTAAGGACATCACACACATCCATGCCCGAGGCAGGATTCCAACCTGCGACCGTAGCGGTCGCTCGGCTCTAGACTGTAGCGCCTAGAACCGCACGGCCACTCCGGCCGGCTGGAGATCGAGAAGATTCGTTTCAGATGAGCAGGAGAGCAGAGTAAGTTTCAGGACGAGCCGGTGTATGCCAGTCCATTTCACAACTCTGAGGTTAGGAGTTCATTCGGAGAGAGCGTTGTGGACGAATCACAGAGTTGAGTTTACGCATGGCAATTGTCTCGGAGTATGGGGGTCCTGGGTGCAAACTTACAGGTTCTTTGCATCCCCGAGAACAGGGTTTACCCAGGAAGGGCAGCTATCTACGGTGAACATCTTTGCGCGTCCAGCACATAGGGATTTTTCTGTGTTGCTTCAAAACGTCAACAGAGTGTTCTTTCAACTTCCAGCACTAGTTAATCAATTAACGCATGTTATATGGCTTTTCAGTCTCATGCTTCACAACCACTGTCATGTCAGCCAGAGTCAGTCAGACAGCGTTACCAATTTTAAACAAGGGGGGAGGCATCGCATAGAGAATTTCATACCTTCATGAATCTTCACCATCCCAGCAGTATTGTAGAAACTACTTGTGACCTACACTGTTTTGAAGGATGTGTTTGGTGTGTTGTTTACTTTGAACATCATACTTCCCACACTGTTCCGCTATAATAAACTAGTAGTTTCAGTGAGTAGCCTTTCTTATGTCAATAGAGTATGTTGTCTAATCATTTATTAACTTTTGTTCTTCGTTATTGAACATTATATGTTTGATATTATTTTATCAAAGTTTGCCAACATATAACGGAATCGTCCAAACGGACGTGTCGAAACCTACCCTGAAATTTTCAGCCGGGTAGAGCACACCGAAATAAATGCATCGTCACAATTTTGGCTGTTAAGGCGCACCAAAGTGCACCCGTGGTCTTGGGGTAGCGTCTTTGATTCATAACCAAAACGTGTCCGAAACCTGCAGCTGCTTAAATTTTGATTAATAATCAGCATTGGCGGCCGAAGACTTCCGACATAAGAAGTCATCCTCATTCTGCCAACGGCCTTGTCAAAGAGGGCGGAGGAGCAGACAGAAGTTCAAGGCACTCTCATGTCTTAGGGGTGGGAAACTGCCCCTGAAAGCGGAAGAATCAACAAAGATCAACGGCACGAGGATGCAGAAGGCAATGGAAACCACTGCATTAAAGTCACGTAACGTGTATCCGCAGGACATGTTGCCTGTATTTGAAGAAGTTTCATGATGATCTCTCCATTGGCAAAAGATTCCGGAATAGTTCCCCATTCGGATCTCCGGGAGGGGGCTGCCAAGGGGGAGGTTACCATGAGAAAAAGATTGAATAAGCAACGAAAGGATAACGTTCTACGAGTCGGGGTGTGGAATGTCAGAAGCTTGAATGTGGTAGGGAAACTAGAAAATCTGAAAAGGGAAATGCAAAGGCTCAATCTAGATACAGTGGGGGTCAGTGAAGTGAAGTGGAAGGAAGACAAGGATTTCTGGTCGGATGAGTATCAGGTAATATCAACAGCAGCAGAAAATGGTGTAACAGGTGTAGGATTCGTTATGAATAGGAAGGTAGGGCCGAGGGTGTGTTACTATGAACAGTTCAGTGACCGGGTTGTTCCAATCAGAATCGACAGCAGACCAACACCGACAACGATAGTTCAGGTACACATGCCGACATCGAAAGCTGAAGATGAAGATGTAAGTAGGTTGTTTAGGTTTTCTTATTGGTAACGCCACGTAGCGCTCTGTATAAAAATCACTGGCTGTGCTGTGTGCAGTCTGTGTCTAGTTTGCATTGTTGTCTGCCATTGTAGTGTTGGGCAGCGGCAGCTGGATGTGAACAGCGCGTAGCGTTGCGCAGTTGGAGGTGAGCCGCCAGCAGTGGTGGATGTGGGGAGAGAGATGGCGGAGTTTTGAAATTTGTCATGAACTGCTAAATATATATATATATATATATATATATATATATATATATATATATATATATGATATTAAGGTAAATACATTGTTTGTTCTCTATTAATATCTTTCATTTGCTAACTATTCCTATCAGTAGTTAGTGCCTTCCGTAGTTTGGATCTTATATCTAGCTGGCAGTAGTGGTGCTCGCTGTATTGCAGTAGTTCGAGTAACCAAGATTTTTGTGAGGTAAGTGATTTGTGAAACGTATAGGTTAATGTTAGTCAGGGCCATTCTTTTGTAGGGATTTTTGAAATTCAGATTGCGTTGCGCTAAAAATATTGTATGTCAGTTTAAGCACAGTCATGAATAAATTGTTCAAAGGGGACGTTTCATATGTCGACCCTTAGCCGAGGATAGCTCACTGGAATCTTCTGATTTTTTCTTGTAGTTTGTGTAATTAGTGTAGCTATTGTTTATTGCTAGCGCGTAATTGTAGAGAGAACTTCCTTTGTAGTTGTAGTTTTTCATTCTTGTACAGTAAAACAGTTGCGGCATGCATGTAGATTTGCACCAAGTATTTCGCAGCTGCGCTTGCAATTAACGAGATATTATTTTCAGTGCTATGTTAATGTATTCTCTTATTTTTGCTCTTCAAATTGTGCTTTTCTGTGTTATCGTGTGAAATATTGTGACAATAATGGCGTGTGAAAAACGTAACACTAGGCTCCAAAGTAAACTGAGAAATAATAGTGACGACGAGTGTAGTTTACCAGCACCGCTGTGTAATGAATTAAGAGACATTCAAAGTAGTAATTTGGTAACTGTGCATAGGGAAATGGAGCGGGCGTCAAATAGTGAACAGGGAAGCATTATCGATCGATCGGTCGGCAACAGCTCGCCTCAGGAATCGGGAATGACAGAACACAATATTGCAAATACTGTAGACTCAGGTTTTGGGTTCTCACCGTTTTCTCAAATGAGTCAAGAAACATTTTCTGCTTGTCAAAATGTGAATGTTGCCGGTGCAACTTCACTGCCGAAAAGCACTGAGGAACATGTTTCAGACACCAGTGCGTTGTTATTACAGTTAATGCAAGAAATGGAACAAAGGCTACAAAAATTAGGCACAATGGAACAAAATCTTCAAAAGTTAGACACAATGGAACGACACCAGAGACAAACACAGCAACAGTTAGACACAGTGGAACAAAATCTAAAAAAGTTAGACACAGTGGAACAAATTCTCAAAAAGTTAGACACAGTGGAACAAAATCTTAAAAAGTTAGACACAATGGAACAAAATTTTCAAAAGTTAGACACCACACTTGAACAAACACGTGAAGATTTAACTACTGAGTTACATAACATCGAATCGAAATGTCAAAAAGTCTGTAATGACGTAAAAACACAAATTTGTGAGCATTTTCAACCTATTTTTTCGCGGCATGAAAATGCATTACAGAATCACGAAGCAGCCATAAAAGAACTGCAAACTATTGTTCATCAAAATCATGAGACCCTGCAAGTTAAAATTGACTCAGTTGCATCTACCGATTCGGTTACGCAACTTGCAAAAACTCAAGAAAACTTAAAGGACTCAATAGATACTCTGAAAATTGGTTCAGAAAGACACATGGAGGAAATTAGTTCATTATCAGAGAAAGTAGTTGAACTTTCGGATCAGCTAAATAATTTATCTACGAAGGTAGATGATAATCTGAATGATACGAAACCGGTAGTCTTTAATGACACAGAAGAGAGCGTAAAATTAGGAAACTGAAACAAAATCTGAATCAAATTAATACGCAACACCAAAGAGAAATCTGGGAAGTACAAGATCAGCTGACACAGGTAATACAAGAGTTACGTATTTCAGAGGATACTCGCGCTCCAACACGGGAAGAGGGACATAGAAATATGGAACAACCACAAAATAATAACACAGGACACTTCGGAAATTATGAAAGAAATTGGCAAGGCCCATTGTATTTTGAGATGGAACCGCCGACACGACATAACAATGACCGATATGCTACTCGCCGACATGATGATTTTGACTATAAGCTGTTCATTACTACACGTAAATTCAAAACGTTTAAGAATTCTGCCAACGACATTCATCCACAGGCGTGGCTCCATCAATTCTCTCATTGTTTTCCTCCCAACTGGTCATTGGAGCACAGGTTAGAATTTATGTGTGGCTACTTGGAGAATGAACCAGCTGTAAGAATGCAATCGGTCATTCACGATTGTCACAGTGAAGGAGAATTTTACCATGCCTTCCTCTCAGCATATTGGTCTCAAGCCACACAAGACCGAGTAAAACATGGCATCATAATGATGAAACACTTCGAACAATCTGAATTTTCCAGTCTTGTGAAATATTTTGAAGACATGTTACATAAGAATCAATATCTTTCAAACCCATACAGCCCTTCAGATCTCATCCGCATTTGCTTAATGAAATTGCCTGAACATTTAAGAAATATAATTTTAGCAGGACGTTGCAAAGACGACATTGAAGCTTTTCAGGGACTCTTACAAGAATTAGAAATTGACACAGACAGTCGCGGGATGCGAAAACAGGAAAACAATCACTACAGGTCACATACGTCACAATTCCGCAATGACAGAAACAATAACTGGACACGACAAGGCTATTCTTACAACGCAAATCGTGACCAAAACAGACACCACCCATATGACAACCACTGGCAGAGTAATAATAGTTACAAAGAAAGATCACATTTCCGTAGTAATGACTATCACAGAGACAATCTGAGAAACAGACAATATGGGAACCAAAATAATTATTATCACGGGAGACAGAATAACTTCAGACGCAACAGTTCAGTGCGCAGTTACGATTCAGGAGGAAATTCTCCACCACATGACTGACGAGAAAGAAATTATGAAATCTATCGACATGACGACAGACGAGATAATCATAACGACAGACCTGAATTTCATCAGAACTGGCGGGATTCAAACAGAGCAGGGCACTTTCGACAACGTGAATTTGTAGAAGGTAGGTCTCCTAATCCCAATAACGACGTGCGCCAACAAAGAGACAGACAATGACTCGCACCGCAGGCAGCCGCGTGCGCCGGTTGGCTCAGAGAAAAATAACATTGACGCTAACCTTGAGAAAAATTTTAGCACTCCTCACCGAAGTATACCGCATGATAATTCCATTCAAGTTGAAACTCTGAGTACTAGGAAGAGTAAAGGACTGCACCACGTTTCTCATGTAAAACCGTTTATTGAAAGATAATCTGCTTTTTAACTTAGTCTTTGCTATAAAATTTTTCACTTTACGTTACTAGTATGCTTTGTCAGACTTAAGAAACTGTTAACATGCAACAATGTTTGAAGTTAAATATCCAGTCAAGAACCAAGAGAACTTATTTAAACAGAAATTACGAATGCATTGTTATTGTGAACAGACAACACAGTGTTATTGTGTGTGTGCATTCTTGCTTGTTTGTTGCACGATTACGTAACGACTATAAGGCTCACATACTTAGAACATTTACCAGTACTGCTAATAAGATTTTAATGCAACATTTTGGTTTATTTGAAAATACATTCTGAATTTACAGTGCTTTCTGAGAGATATCATATGACACAGAGGTTAGTTTATGTGACAGCTACACGATTTTACCAGGACGCTACTAATGAGTGACAATTTACAATGTTGCTTTTGCGGTGTGTCTGTTTTATATCTGCACAGTTTTCTGAATTCTTCTGGAAAGTAAAACATGTTTTAGTAGTAACTTTTGTGGTATAGCAAAAATGAGACAGCCTTTTTCGTGGCACAACAATACGTTACTGTACAGTACTTTCTTCATCACGCCAATAAGCATAATAACTACGATATCTATACGCAAAGCATTTCACTTTTGTTTATCATGAGGTAAGTACATTGACTTCTACAGAACTTAGCTTTCGGAGGACAATAACTACGACACTTCCACAGAGATTATCTTACAACAAGACGCACAGTTTAGCGCTACAGTACATGTATTTGAGTGATTAATTTTATACTTAAAACATTTATTTTTAAGGGTTGTTGATTTACAAAGAAAGTTTTCCGTAATACATTTTATTCCATTGAAATAATCTGTAA
The DNA here is from genome assembly GCF_021461385.2 of Schistocerca piceifrons. NCBI lineage: Eukaryota > Metazoa > Arthropoda > Insecta > Orthoptera > Acrididae > Schistocerca > Schistocerca piceifrons. The sequence goes on along the minus strand of NC_060140.1, from coordinate 120,852,663 downwards.
CACCTGAGGGTATAATTACATTAATCCTCAGGGGGTACACGCCTACTTTGTGTACCATGTGTTTGGCAAGCACAAGGAGCCCTAGCTAATATGGTATTTGCTTATACAACTTTACACATCGGTACCATATTTCTCTAACACACAAATTACACAGCTATCTGATCATTTAACTGAGAGATAAATATTTATTTTACTACATCAATGACAGATGTTTAAGTAATTACACAGTTGGATAACTTCACACTTATGAAATTGTATTTTGTCTGTACTTTGTGAACTGTTCAAATTTTTTTCCAGAACCATTGTGATACTTTGAATGATATATTTGTTATGGGATCACGATTTTTAAAGTAAGTTTGAGGTAGATGACACTATTGAAATGAGCAGAGAATTTTTTTAGGTTTTTTAATTATTGCAGAAGGCTACGACATTTTTGAGATTTGACTGAGGTGTTATGATGTTGATCCTATATGAGGAATTTGATTATGCTATGTATCGGTTATGATGAAATATTGTAGAAGTGTCGACGAATATGTATATGTGTAATAAGGTAAGGAATAACGAGTAGTGGTTACGGACTCTGGTTTGTGAAACAGGTTGTTGGAAACCAAGAATCATACTTTAAGAGTTATGAAATGTATGTAAATGCGTGAATGTATTACAATGCCGACGAAAATTTTTTGGACACTGTTATATCAATAAGTTTTGTTTCTACAGATTTGTAACGCAAATTCTTGACCTGTGAAATTTTTTGTATGAGACTGTCACTGTAGCGGAAACTGCTGTCGTAAATATTTCGGTAAGAAAGCTAAGTGACCTTGATGTAATGCATTGTGGCGCCCAGCCTGGCCAGCCGCCTGGAGAAAAAGCCATTAGGTGGAGAAAAAAAAGAGGCCATTAACCTCGCTTCTGACATTCCTTTGTAGAAAGCATCGCAAATACGACACTCTCATTACTTGGAAACATATCGTACTTTCTGATATTTACTGAAATGCCCAATGAAATGACAAGAAATAGTTTGTCTGCACACCTGATTATGACTACTGTCTTTCTAGATGAGAGATTTTTTTACTACTCATGAAATGCCACATGGCTATTGAACGATGTTCTTATGCTTTGCTTTGTACATAGTCGCTTATTTCATTTGATATCTAGTTTCTAGCTGCACTGCAGCATTGTTTAAAATAAAATTTTATAGATGTACTAATATAAATATTTTCTGTCTACAGATCGAGTAAATAATAATTTTTTTCAAAAAAATGAGGGAGCACAAAAAGACATTTACCTTCACAGGAACTGCATTCATAATTTTTTTTAAGTACTTGGTAATTTCTTTTGTAGAATAAATTGTGATGCATCACTCTAGTGTTAAGACGTGACATAGGTATTAGACATGGCCATTTTTTAGTGTAATAATTTTTCTGCTTGAGCTATGTCATGTTTAGATATAAGTTTTTGCATTTGCTGCTATTGTTTGCCAGGCATAGTGCTACTAAATTTCACTATACATTACTCTGTTAAGCCAGTTTTAGTACTGATTTATTTTACTTGTTTGCTGCTCATTGCCTTACATTAGTTGTAATATTGCAATTGCTTTGACAATTTCCAATTTTTTTCATTGCTGTTTGTATTAATTGTTTTATGCTGCTGCATTGCCTCGTCCCTTAGTTTAGCATCTGAGCTCCGTAGATTTAAGTTAGCTTAAGAGGGGTACACTATATAAGAAACTGACTATGGGGAATAGGTAAAGAATGCATTGCGAAGTTATATGAAAAAGATTTGGGCCAAAATGAGTATTGTACAATCAGAAATAATTATTTTGAAAGAAATATGAATAGAATACAGGAAGGAGGTATAGATAGGGCTTTTTGGGAATAACGGTGAACGAAGGGAGATCTCTGAGAAGTAAAGAAAGTTTTGTTTGCAAAATACTGCAGTACAACAAACCCTGTCCTTTCCTTTTGTATTATTCCGCTATATATTTGTGTACCCTTGTGTATTTGTGTTCATCCTGTCTTTATGTGTTTAGCTGATGTTGTTATGTTGTAGAATTTTTCTAATAATATGTTATTTACTTTGTAAAGATGTTTAAACATTATTTATTCTGTTTTGTTTTAATACTCATGTGTAAAGTTGATGTTTCAAAAGTCATTCTGATCTTTTATGTATTTACTTATGTCATAATTCCTGTAACAATGATGTATATGTTTATTTCTATTCTGCTGTAAAGCCTGTATTACTACAAATGTTATCTGTACTGTTATGTTCTTTAATGATGTATTTTGTACCTTTGTAATTGTATTCTTATGTTATAAAATTGTAATTGACACCACCAGTTCATCATATTATTAACTTGTAAGTTACATTTCACTGCACACGTTTCGGTTGGTCATAGTAAATGGACAATATGTGGGAAGTAGGGACTGTTAGTGTTTGCACGTGTGTTAATAATTCAGCAAGGGACTGGATAACAGCATTGCTGGTTCGGAGGACAATTCCAAAAACTTTGTGAGAGCACAAGTGGTGGTTATGGACTTGCTACATTATCTGCAAGACTCTTCAATGGTGATTGTGCACCTGCACAGTCACAACAGATGGCTGCTGGCCATCTCTACAAGGACTACAGTGGGTCTGCATCTTTGATGACCAACCAATACCATTATTTCCACAAGGACAGCAGTGGGTCTGCACCTCTGGTGGCCCACCAATACTGTAGTCTCTACCAGGACTACAGTGGGTCTGCTCTGTGATGACCTACCTACCAATATTCTTCAAAACTTCGACTGACTCTGCTGTGGGTTTGCTCTGTTGTGGCCCATTACCTGTGTGCATGTCAAGAGTCAGCACTGTCTTTCCATTGGAAGGACAACACTACTTCTTCAAGATGGCATGGAAATCCACTACTTCCGTGTGCATTCTCTTTTACTACTCAGACTTTGAGAAAAAGACACTGTAATTTTACTGTGATGAATGATGAGGACTGTCTTTATGGGACTGTGAGAAAATTTTAGCTTTTAACCAACATTGTATCAATAAGTGTGAGCATTTGATATCTTTGTTATTGTAATTATGAAAAATTTTATCAAATCATTATTGGCCACTGCCCAAAACAATTTGTAAAATTTTTTGTGGGGAGCATGGGGGCTATGTAAGTAGGCTGTTTAAGTTTTCTTATTGGTAACGCCATGTAGCGCTCTGTATAAAAATCACTGGCTGTGCTGTGTGCAGTCTGTGTCTAGTTTGCATTGTTGTCTGCCATTGTAGTGTTGGGCAGCGGCAGCTGGATGTGAACAGCGCGTAGCATTGCACAGTTGGAGGTGAGCCGCCAGCAGTGGTGGATGTGGGGAGAGAGATGGTGGAGTTTTGAAATTTGTCATGAACTGCTATATACACTCCTGGAAATTGAAATAAGAACACCGTGAATTCATTGTCCCAGGAAGGGGAAACTTTATTGACACATTCCTGGGGTCAGATACATCACATGATCACACTGACAGAACCACAGGCACATAGACACAGGAAACAGAGCATGCACAATGTCGGCACTAGTACAGTGTATATCCACCTTTCGCAGCAACACGGGCTGCTATTCTCCCATGGAGACGATCGTAGAGATGCTGGATGTAGTCCTGTGGAACGGCTTGCCATGCCATTTCCACCTGGCGCCTCAGTTGGACCAGCGTTCGTGCTGGACGTTGTGATATTCGCTATTTTTGGCTTAATTAAAACAGCAAATTCAGCCAAAAGGCAAATACTTGTTTATAAAGAATGATTAATATATAATAAGGCGTCGCATGGCGACGGTGGAATTTTCTAGATAATGTAATTCGTCGTCTTTGGGCGGCAATATAAACAGAAAAGTACGGATGCATATGCGATCCTTCACTATTTTGTTCGCTGGAGAACAAATGAAGCCTGGAGCGCTAAGAAGACTTTTACTGTTTTTCTGAAGTAAGACGGACGTAGATTTGTGGCAGTCTGATCTAATTTTTACTAAATGTATAAAAACGTGTATGTCTGAGTTGAGTGAAGTGTAAAGAACTGTTATAACTTACCGTGACGACGCACGAGCGACTCAAAGAAGACAATGGCTATATAAAAGAGCGCTAAATGGACATGATACGGACATAAAAATCTACCGTCATTGTTGTATTAAGCTTAAGGTACGATATATGTTTTAGTTATAATAAATATTTGTTCTGGGAATACTGAATCATTTAGCAGTGCTCATTCCTATTATCTCCTCAGCATTATTTTCATTTTAATTATGCATTTTGCTAATATTACAGACACCAAGATCAGCAGTCTAATGTGCGTGTTACATTGATAAAAAGAAAACTGTTTTATCGTCTTCTTGCATCAGCTTTAATATTGAATTTCTCTTTTGTGTGATGTTACAGTTGTTTTTGCGCCCTTAAGAACTTTCTGGTCCCTTAGGAAATTTCTTTGTCATAACAATAACTTCACAACCGGGTATGATCGTATCTACGATCATGAAGTAATTAGAAAGACGATAACGCAACTTCTTAATCAATAGCACGCTAGTTGTGACTGCCTCAAGCCACGCGAAACCGCAAGTAAAAACTATTCACATCTCATAATGCAATATTTTATGACAAGGGTCAATCCATGATTCTTACGCCAATTGTGATTGATAAAACAGTTAGTTAAATCTCAATTTCCAACTTTCCATTGAATAGCAACATCACTTCTATTTTGTAACATCACACTTGGCGCCCGAACAGGGACTTGACCAAAAATTAGTTCAGATTCTTGGAAAATTTTCTATGTGCTTGTGTTAATAAATGTTCTGTCGTTTCATGTACACATCGTCTCTCTGTGAGAATAACGGTCAATAATGCAGTTTAATTACCGAGAGAAAAGGAAAAGAAAAGAGACGCGAATTTGCTGAGACAACATAGCGGTATTCAAGCCATCAAAAAGTAAGTCAGAATTTTGCATACGCAGTGTAGTGCTTCAGTAGCAACGTTGCTTTTCCAAGTCGATCCACATCCTTTCTATCTCCTTCCCGCTATAGAAAATCTGCTTTATTTTATCTTTCAAAGTAAAATTCTTCGTAGTCTGATAATAGAAATTATTTCTCCCCATTGTTAGTATGCCTGTATTGCATTTTCAACATGGTGGATAGTGTGCGCAATTTGCAGTGAAGAGCATCTTCATTCATTTGTCTGAAACGGTTAGGTTCCATCTTGTCTTCTCGCAAGATAGAATTTCATTTGTTGCTCACGCGAGAGCGGTGCTCTTAGCGGACTCACCACGTCACTGACAAACGACGAAAGCCTTGCGTAGCACGTGATTTACTAACGAAAATGGCAGATAGTAAACAGAGACAGGTGACAACAGGAGACGGGAGTGAAGACGTTAATAGTATTCCATACCCTTTACGATCGCGAACGGTAGGTTCCCGTGTGGAAACTGAACTAACCATGTCTGTAACAGGGGAAAGTGACCCTAAAGTCCAAATTCTTCCCGCTGCAGCTACAAATGACCTCGGTGCGTTAATGGAAATGCTGAAACAACAGTTTGACGCAGTAAATGAGACTATAAAAACACAAAATGAGACTGTTAACGCCCGATTAGATGCTGTAAGCGAATCAGTAAAAACACAAAATGAGACTATAAAAGCACAAAATGAGACTGTTAACGCCCGATTAGATGCTGTAAGCGAATCATTAAAAACACAGCTAGGCACAATCAAAACAGATCTGCATAAAGAAATTACGGCTGAATTAAATACCCATTTGGGTGAGGTGCAAACTAAGATCAGTGATCAAATTCAGAAAATGCAGAAACAGGTGAAAAGTGAAATAGCTGAAGTATCTGGAACATTAAACACAAAAATTCAGGCAGCTACCAAAGAAATAAACTCAGTTAGAAATGCAGTATCTGACATTGAAGGTGTAGTGGAGGATCTGTCGAGGCAGATAGACTCAATCAATATTGAAGAACAGGTTAAGAGCACCGTGAAAGCACACGCGGAGGCATTGTCGGAACACTACGGTGAATGGATAAAGGGTAAAGATATTTTTATCGAAAAGAAGGTCAGGGAGGAGCTTAGGGAGACTGTCAAGGATGTAACTTATGAAATCTTAGCTGCTCCTGGTAAGTCTGGAGACACAGTAGTTTCTGAATTGGGACAGATTCGGAGGACACTTACACGGGATCCTCCCGAGTGGAAGCAGCAAGTAGTGGACGAAGTCAGAATGCTGAGAAACTGGGTAGAAAATCCGCACACACATACGCAAACTATAGGGAACAACTCTTTAGACGGTGACGAATGTCAGTCAACTCCTTATCGTTCACCGCCTGATTACATGCAAAACAACAGTCCTGTTGAGTCCCGAGTAGGGAAAATAAATGATCCGCCCACAATCGTGAGTTTAATGCAAGAGGAAAATGTGATTAAGCATCGCACTTTTCCTGTTTTTCATCCGCAGAAGCGAGAAATACACCCCATCGTGTTCCTAAAGAATTTTTCCGGCATATTTCCCAGGAGCTGGACAGACAGACAGCGTATTCAGTTCGTCACTGGCTTTATTTCTGGTGATGCAGCATTATGGGGAACGGAAATGGTAGACACGTGTAGGAATTATGAAGAGTTTGAGAAAATGTTCTCGGCAAAATTTTGGAGTAATGGGGTACAGCAAAGATTAAGGAAGGAGGTGTATGGTGCGGAAATTTTCAATGAGAAGCATGGAAGTCTCCGGCGATACTTTGAGAAGTATCTAGCAAAAATTAAATTCTGGGATTCTCCGATTCCTTCCAAGGACGTAATTATGATTCTCAAAAGCAAACTCCCTGTGTCTATTAGAGAGAAATTAGTAAATGTGTCCGAAGAAGACACGGATGTATTCCTTTCTGTGCTAGATTCCTTAGATTTAATTAGCGAGGTTGTGCGCTCCAAGGTTGGCAGCGGCAAATTCTTCCCTGGCAGCCAGCAGAATGCATCGCACGCGGACAACAATGCGCCCAAGGAGAGAGCGAGCTACTGCGACCGCTGTTACCAACCTGCCAGCGGTTATCAAAACGCAAACGGCAATAACTTTAAATGGAAGCAGAAAACCAATTACAGTAATCAGCAGAGATACCACCCAATTTACAACCACCAGGAACAACATCAGTACGGAAACCCACCCTTTAATTCTGCGCCTGAGCAGTATGGAAATTCTCCACAAACGATTGGTAATTTTTCAAATGGACCAGTGTACAATCAAAGTTATAGGTCGAAAAATAGCAAGTGGCATGGGCAAGGCGGAGGCCACCCAGCACATCAGAACAACTTTTCACAGAATAGAGGACCGCGGAACAATTTTCAAACGGTACCAAATGCGAACTTTCCTTCACAAGGAAATGATTCTGCCGGCAACCAAAAGATCGGGCGACAGCAGCCGTCTCAAGTATTTTATTCACAAGTGAATGCACTCAGTGGATTTTAGGATTTTACCCCTCTACACCGGCATTTGTACCACATAACCAGCACCAATATGAAACGGAACAAACACTTAAGGCCATGAATGACAAACAGGTTAAACATCCTGCGGAAAATTAGAGGCAGCACCTTTCAGCCTCCTAGAGGTCGCTGCCGGTTCCAGTGGGGGTACTAACGAATACTCTGATTCTGAGTATGTTAATGCGATACGGTACGACCATGAGACCGACTTACGAGATGACCTTGCACCTGACCTAGAAGCTCAAGACATTAATGACATTTATGATGAACAGGTCCAGGCTTCGATTAAGATTTCTATTACTAACATTCCTGTCACAGCCATTGTTGATACAGGAGCAAACATCAATGTGATGTCATCATGTCTTTTCAGACAGGTGTCTTCTGTTTCAAAAGTTTTATCATTGCCGATTCAGGGTTGCTCCATATCGGGAGCGATTGGTCCATTGAAACAGAGAGTTAGTTTACAGACACAGCCTCAACTGCAGATAGAATCTGTTTTGGTTTCTTACCTCTTGCGTACTGGAAATTTCCTTGTGTGAACTGTTAATGATAAGTATTGTGTTGAACAGCGCACTGACTACATGGTAACGGCTATTACATGTAAACTTTAAGTATTAAATGTTAAGTATGAAAAAATTGTTTATAGTGATGGACATGAACCGATATTTCTTCAACAAGCTGAAGCAGGAAACTGGGGTTGCACCAAGAATTTCAATTTAATTTTAAGTTAGTAATAAGAAAAAAAGTGCTTGCGAGGTGATTGCCCGGAGCTAAATAAAATATGTAAAGGTGAGAAATGGAGGAGGATGCGTAAATAAGCACTTCTCTCAAGGTACAAGAATATTTATAGATTTATTTTTAGTAATGTAAGTACTTGAAGTTCTGTAGTAAAAGCCCAAATTACCTGCTTAAAAAAAAGGGTACATGTTCAAACAGTCCAGACAGTGGACAGGAGTAGAAGAAATAGCTTAAAGTTCAGTTAAAGCGTGCTGTTAAATGGAAAAACAAGTGGTAACCCACATGTGTTCACGCAAGGAGACAATAAGCTGTAGTAAACTAAGTTAGGTGAAATACAGTACAAATGGAGGCAAACCATGAAGTATCAATAATGTAGTGTAAGTACTCCACGAGGCCATTAATTGCTATGAAAGTAAACTATTTCCCTGTGATCTGAGCCCAATGTAAAGAGCATATGAGGAATGTTAGCTGACGAATTGATTTCAGTAGAATCGAGGTACTAAATAACCACACAGCAAGCCCCCTGTATCATAAATAAGTCCAAGTAAAGATCTTCAGAAGATCTGTAGTGTAATCTAGCGACCATTCAATACCCTAATTGAAGGCTAATCTAAAGAACAAGCAATGCAGTGATATTTAAACTTAATATTGACTATAACCTGAGTAAGACGTAGAAGTAGCAAAGCATGCTGTAAGGAATGAGGTTGAAGTTTATATATATGCCTATGTTTATTAAGATAATTTTATTTACATGCAGATTTTATTGCAAAAATATCTCCTAAGACACTCCTCTTATAAAATCCATTTTCCTTGTGCCCGTTCCTTTTGATCCTGGTTCATTAACCCAGACCAAGGGTCGACTTGTAAAAGGCACGTGTGCTTCGAAGCAAAGCAGTGCTTATGAGAAATGAGACACGTAGCGTGATGAACTTCGCTAGCTTTGGTAATGTTTGTTATGGACCGGTTGCGTAAACCCAGTGAACTGTCGGTAATTCCATTCATGCAAAAAAATAGTAGACACGCGTTACCCTATTTTTTTTTTAACAGAGAACGATTGCTGAGTACATGAAGCGAAGAGGGAGAACTATTGTTATCCAGTCTGCCCTCAAATATAAAAAAAAATTTGGCAAGCACAAAGGAAAGCACAAAAAGAAAAAAAAAGATTCAGCGTTAAATGTGTACTCGTTAAGTAGTAGATATGCTGCGTGGCAGTAGAAAATGATCTTGGGTGCACTAAAGAATAAATGCAACGAGTGTTGCGAAACCTGTAGTTTTCATAATGAGGAGATGAGCACTTAAAAGAAAGTTTGAAAGAATATTTTTAGGTTCACTAGTGAAAGTAAACCTTGAGATATAAAGAGTCCATTCATAAAGCAGTTGTTCACTGGACTTAACAAAAGGAGTGACCATTAATTGTAAATATTAGCTCGTAAGTGATCTTTTGTAAATAGTAGAATATAAGTCTTTCTGTACCAATGGAGGAAACCTGCAAAATTTATTGTTTTGTAAATGAAGTCTATCGGCGAAGGAACTAAGCACGAATGCTGTGTGAAGATGCACACTAAAGTGCGACGTGCATAATAAAAGTAACTGTTCACTGTATATTAGTGGTAGTGTTGTACTGCAAGTGTAAAAAGAAGTCAAGGCTACGACAACAGGTGCAACGCAAAGTTCAGTGTTGTTCTAAGTGCAGCGACAGCTAAAACATTCGTCGTCACTTACCTGTGAGCCTCATGGGAGGCAGTTGACAGAAGTATGGAGGCAACTTCAGTGTCCGGCTCCTCCGATGGGAAACGCGCGCGAGGTGTTTGTATCGACGCACTCGTGTGATACGAAGTTCACAAAAAGAAGGAGCAATCTACGACCAGCAGCTCTGTTACAGCCTTAGCGCGAACGGATACTGAGTATTGGAGCTCACGCAACACTGTGCAGCCGCTGTGAGTGGCTGACGTGTGGGTGACGAAACAATCCAAACTTTAAACTGCTAACCGCCATGACTTCAATCGTACATACTGGAGGAAAGACATTTGTACACTTGTGTGACTACATTTTCATATGTAAATTATGCAATTTTCTTGTGTTGAAGTTAAGATGAGTGAGAAGTAGATTGATAGATTACTCAGACCTTAAAGCCATTAATACCGGCACTCCTGAACACTGCTAAAATGAATTATAATCCTGTCTCTTGATGGACAAAGAAAATGAATGTGCACTATAGGAAGACCCTAAACTCCAGACCAGTCCCGATCCTTAACAAATGTATCCAATAGGTTGTAAGTCATACTAATAATTTTCCACTTCTTCTGTTTCATATTGTAAATAAAAACCCGGGAAGCCACTTGAATTCCTGGCACCACAGTGGAAAGGACAGATGTACTGCATGATGAACGCCGTAGACAGCTAACACAGAAAGTGAAAGCATCACGAAGTGTAGTGCTACGTTATTAAACTGTAATTGAACCACAATGAGTCAACAGATGCTCGAACATTGTCCACTCTAGTTTAGTGAAAATAAGCACTCACTGTACTCATGTATTAGTTGTTAAGCTCAAGAGAAAGTAATTTCTGAATTCTATCCCCTGCAGAGCGAAATGAACGTTCACTTATTGTTATAAGCAAATATGGACCAAACTTAAAAATGCACATAAATGTTAGTCTTGGTATTATGGAATGAAGTGACTGATGAACAAAGAATGAAAAACTTTATTTTGAAAAATGATAAATATCTGATATATGTTTATAAATGTAATTTCAATTTAAGTACATGGTACGCCAGTAACGTTATGTAAATGTCACACCAAAAATCACGAATATCTCATGAGGACATGAGGATCGAGGTAATCCTTCGGCATTCCCTCTCTCCTCATGGGAGGCAATGTGATATTCGCTATTTTTGGCTTAATTAAAACAGCAAATTCAGCCAAAAGGCAACTACTTGTTTATAAAGAATGATTAATATATAATAAGGCGTCGCATGGCGACGGTGGAATTTTCTAGATAATGTAATTCGTCGTCTTTGGGCGGCAATATAAACAGAAAAGTACGGATGGATATGCGATCCTTCACTATTTTGTTCGCTGGAGAACAGATGAAGCCTGGAGCGCTAAGAAGACTTTTACTGTTTTTCTGAAGTAAGACGGACGCAGATTTGTGGCAGTCTGATCTAATTTTTACTAAATGTATAAAAACGTGTATGTCTGAGTTGAGTGAAGTGTAAAGAACTGTTATAACTTACCGTGACGACGCACGAGCGACTCAAAGAAGACAATGGCTATATAAAAGAGCGCTAAATGGACATGATACGGACATAAAAATCTACCGTCATTGTTGTATTAAGCTTAAGGTACGATATATGTTTTAGTTATAATAAATATTTGTTCTGGGAATACTGAATCATTTAGCAGTGCTCATTCCTATTATCTCCTCAGTATTATTTTCATTTTAATTATGCATTTTGCTAATATTACAGACACCAAGATCAGCAGTCTAATGTGCGTGTTACATTGATAAAAAGAAAACTGTTTTATCGTCTTCTTGCATCAGCTTTAATATTGAATTTCTCTTTTGTGTGATGTTACAGTTGTTTTTGCGCCCTTAAGAACTTTCTGGTCCCTTAGGAAATTTCTTTGTCATAACAATAACTTCACAACCGGGTATGATCGTATCTACGATCATGAAGTAATTAGAAAGACGATAACGCAACTTCTTAATCAATAGCACGCTAGTTGTGACTGCCTCAAGCCAATTGTGATTGATAAAACAGTTAGTTAAATCTCAATTTCCAACTTTCGATTGAATAGCAACATCACTTCTATTTTGTAACATCACAACGTGCAGACCGCGTGAGACGACGCTTCATCCAGTCCCAAACATGCTCAATGGGGGACAGATCCGGAGATCTTGCTGGCCAGGGTAGTTGACTTACACCTTCTAGAGCACGTTGGGTGGCACGGGATACATGCGGACGTGCATTGTCCTGTTCGAACAGCAAGTTCCCTTGCCAGTCTAGGAATGGTAGAACGATGGGTTCGATGACTGTTTGGATGTACCGTGCACTATTCAGTGTCCCCTCGGCGATCACCAGTGGTGTACGGCCAGTGTAGGAGATCGCTCCCAACACCATGATGCCGGGTGTTGGCCCTGTGTGCCACGGTCGTATGCAGTCCTGATTGTGGCGCTCACCTGCACGGCGCCAAACACGCATACGACCATCATTGGCACCAAGGCAGAAGCGACTCTCATCGCTGAAGACGACACGTCTCCATTCGTCCCTCCATTCACGCCTGTCGCGACACCACTGGAGGCGGGCTGCACGATGTTGGGGCGTGAGCGGAAGACGGCCTAACGGTGTGCGGGACCGTAGCCCAGCTTCATGGAGACGGTTGCGAATGGTCCTCGCCGATACCCCAGGAGCAACAGTGTCCCTAATTTGCTGGGAAGTGGCGGTGCGGTCCCCTACGGCACTGCGTAGGATCCTACGGTCTTGGCGTGCATCCGTGGGTCGCTGCGGTCCGGTCCCATGTTGACGGGCACGTGCACCTTCCACCGACCACTGGCGACAACATCGATGTACTGTGGAGACCTCACGCCCCACGTGTTGAGCAATTCGGCGGTACGTCCACCCGGCCTCCCGCATGCCCACTATACGCCCTCGCTCAAAGTCCGTCAACTGCACATACGGTTCACGTCCACGCTGTCGCGGCATGCTACCAGTGTTAAAGACTGCGATGGAGCTCCGTATGCCACGGCAAACTGGCTGACACTGACGGCAGCGGTGCACAAATGCTGCGCAGCTAGCGCCATTCGACGGCCAACACCGCGGTTCCTGGTGTGTCCGATGTGCCGTGCGTGTGATCATTGCTTGTACAGCCCTCTCGCAGTGTCCGGAGCAAGTATGGTGGGTCTGACACACCGGTGTCAATGTGTTCTTTTTTCCATTTCCAGGAGTATATATATATATATATATATATATATGATATTAAGGTAAATACATTGTTTGTTCTCTATTAATATCTTTCATTTGCTAACTATCCCTATCAGTAGTTAGTGCCTTCCGTAGTTTGAATCTTATATCTAGCTGGCAGTAGTGGTGCTTGCTGTATTACAGTAGTTCGAGTAACCAAGATTTTTGTGAGGTAAGTGATTTGTGAAACGTATAGGTTAATGTTAGTCAGGGCCATTCTTTTGTAGGGAATTTTGAAAGTCAGATTGCATTGCGCTAAAAATATTGTGTGTCAGTTTAAGCACAGTCATGAATAAATTGTTCAAAGGGGACGTTTCAAAGAGATAGAGAAAATGTATGAGGATATTGAAAGGGTACTACAGTATGTAAAGGGAAATGAAAAACTAAGAGTCATAGGGGTAGTTGTAGGGGAAGGAGTAGAAGAAAGGTTACAGGAAAGTATGGGCTTGGGACAAGGAATGAGAGAGGAGCAAAATTAATTTGAGGTCTGTAATAAATTTCAGCTAGTAATAGCGAATACTCTGTTGAGGAATCCCAAGAGGAGGAGGCATAGTTGGAAAAGGCCGGGTGATACGGGAAGATTTCAGTTACATTATATCACGCTCAGACAGAGATTGGATTGTAAGGCGTACTCAGGAGCAGATAGATCTCAATACAGTAGTGATGAAGAGTAGGCTGAAGTTCAAGACATTAGTCAGGAAGAATCAATATGCAAAGAAGTGGGATACGGAAGTACTAAGGAATGACGAGATACGTTTGAAGTTCTCTAACGCTATACATACAGCAATAAGGAATAGCGCAGTGGGCAGTACATTTGAAGAGGAATGGACATCCCTGAAAACGGCGGTAACAGAAGTTGTTAAGGAAAACATAGGTACAAAGAAGGTAGACTGCGAAGAAACCATGGGTAACTTACGAATTACTCCAGGTGATCGATGAAAGGAGTAAATAAGAAAATGTGCCGGGAGGATCAGGAATACAAGTCGCTGAGGAATGAAATAAATAGGAAGTGCAAGGAAGCTAAGACGAAGTGGCTGCATGAAAAATGTGAACAAATCGAGAAAGAAATGATTGTCGGTAGGACTGACTCAGTATACAGGAAAGTCAAAATAACATTCGGTGACATTAAAAGCATGGTTGATAACATTAGAAATGCAACGGGAATTCCACTGTGAAATGCAGAGGAAAGAACGGATATGAGAGGGAGGATTTGTCTGATGTGATAGAAGAAGAGACAGGAGTCGATTTAGAAGAGAAAGGGAACCTGGTATTTAAGAGAGCTCTGGAGGACTTAAAAGATCAAATAAGGCAGAAGGGATAGATAACATTCCATTAAAATTTCTAAAATAGTTGGGGAAGTAGTAATAAAACGACTATTCACGTTGGTGTGTAGGAGGTATGAATCTGGCGACATACCATCTGACTTTCGGAAAAACATTATCTACACAAATTCGAAAAAGGCAGGAGCTGACAAGCTTAACAGCTCATACATCCAAGTTGCTGACGAGAATAATATACAAAAGAATGGAAAGTAAAATTGAGGATGCGCTAGACGTCGACCAGTTTGACTTTAGGAAAGGTAAATGGCAATTCTGACATTGTGGTTAATAATGGAAGCAAGACTAAAGAAAAATCAAGACATGTTCGTAGGATTTGTCGACCTGGAAGAAGCGTTCGACAATGCAAAATGGTGCAAGAAGTTCGAAATTCTCAGAAAAATAGGGGTAAGCTATAGGGAGAGACGGGTCATATGCATTATGTACAACAACCAAGAGGGAATATTAAGAGTGGATGACCAAGAACGAAGTGCTCCTATTAAAAAGGGTGTAAGACAAGGATGTAGTCTTTCGCTCCTACTGTTCAATCTGTAAATCGACGAAGCAATGATGGAAATAAAAGGAAGGTTCAGAAGTGGAATTAAAATTCAGGGTGAAAGGATCTCAGTGATACGATACGCTGATGACATTGCTATCCTGAGTGAAAGTGAAGAAGAATTATATGATCTGCTGAATGAAGTGAACACTCTAATGAGTACAGAGTATGGACTGAAAGTAAATCGAAGAATGACGAAGGTAATAGAAGGAGTAGAAATGAGAACAGCGAGAAACTTAATATCAAATGGCTCTGAGCACTATGGGACTCAACTGCTGTGGTCATAAGTCCCGTAGAACTTAGAACTACTTAAACCTAACTAACCAAATTAAGGATATCACACACAGCCATGCCCGAAGCAGGATTCGAATCTGCGACCGTAGTGGTCGTGCGGTTCCAGACTGTAGCGCCTTTAACCGCTCGGCCACTCCGGCCGGCAAACTTAATATCAGGATCGATGGTCACGAAGTAGGTGGAGTTAAGGGATTTTAGGCAGTAAAATAACGAGTGACGGACGGAACAGGGAGGACATCAAAAGCGGACTAGAAATGGCAAAAAGGGCATTCCTGGCCAAGAGAAGTCTTCTAATTTCAGATATAGACCTAAATTTCAGGAAGAAATTTCTGAGAATGTACGTCTGGAGTCCAGTACTGAATGGTTGTGAAACGTGGACTGTGGGAAAACCGGAACAGAAGAGAATCGAAGCATCTGAGATGTGGTGCTACAGACGAATGTTGAAAATTACGTGGACTGATAAGATAAGGAATGAGGAGGTTCTGTGCAGAATCGGAGAGGAAAGGAATTTGTGGAAAACACCGATAAGGAGAAGAGACAGGATGATAGGACATCCGTGAACTTACTTGTCTTGACTTAGTTCCTGTCGCCCCTCTGGAACATAGGTCCGTGACGGAATTCCTCCATCTGGTAGTATTTCTAGCGAGTCTCTTCCTCTGCAACTTCTCTCTCGATCGTCCTTTTCCAGGTCTGTTTGGGACGACCACGTTTTCTAACTCCTTGAGGGTTCCAGTCCAAAGCCATCCTTTCAACAGCTCCATCTGGTTTCCACAATGAAAGCCCAATCCAGTTCCATTTTGTTTCCTTGATTTGTATATTGATTGTTTGTTGATTTATCTCCCTCCAAAGATTTTCGTTTGTCATTATATCTGGCCATCTCACATTTAAAACGCGCCAGAGACAGCGGTTAATAAAAACTTGGAGCTGGTTTTTGATGTGGTTAGTCACCATCCAAGTTTCGCAACCATACAACAGAACAGCCTTCGCATTGCTACTGAAAAGCCGGAGTTTGGTCTTCTTTGAGATGTTCTTTTTTTTCCAAACAGGGTACAGTTGTACAAACGCATCGTTTGCTGTACGTATGCAACAACGGACATCCTCCTCCGCGGCTCATGTAGTCATGACTACACTTCCGACTTAGGGGAAAGATTGGATCTGTTCTACGTCCTCTCCATTAGTGGTCAACCTATTCGTGATGGTAGAATTTATCCGCATTTCTTTTGTTTTGCGTTTATTTTGAGGCCTGCAACTTCTGCCTCTCTCTGTAACCGGGCCAGTTTCTCGTCGATGTCTCGATATCATTGTGCCATTAAGCACATATCGTCTGCGAAATCTATATCATCGAGCCTATCCTGCATCCTCCATTCCACGCCTCTCTTCCGTCCCCCCGTGACTCTCTTCATCACATGATCCAACATCGAAAGAAATAGTGTTGGCGAAAGAATACACCCTTGTTGTACTCCTGAATTAACTTGGAAAGGCTCTGTTAGTTCTCCAGTATGCAGTACTTCGCATTCATATAGTCTTCATACATTTCTTTGATGATGTTAATAATCTTCGTTGGAATGCCATATTTTGCTAGTGCATCCCACATGACTCTTCGATTGACAGAGTCGAATGCCTTTTCAATTCTGAGAGTACTGATAGGGTCCACACAGCTTCGATTTTTCTAAAACCCGCCTACTCTCTCCTCAGTTGTGCTTCCACAGGATTCTTAACGCAGTTTAAAATGATCCTCGAAAGTAGTTTCCTCGGTACTGACAATAGAGTAATGCCCCACCAGTTGCTGCAGTTAAAAACATCTCCTTTTTTGGGTATTTTCACGATAATACCTCGTTTCCAATCTGCTGGCAGTTTTTCCTCTCTCCATATCTTCTTTAAGAGGATGTACAATAGCTCAACAGTGGTGTCCAAGTCTGTTTTCAGCATCTCAGATGTTATATTATCTGGTCCTGGTGCCTTCGCATTCTTCATCTACTTCAGCGCTAGGCGAGTTTCTGCTTTCATGGGTGCATGTACACCAATGCTGGGACTAGGATCATTGTATTCCGTTTGTTCTTGTTCTTCTACCTCCCCACCGAGGTCTCTATTTAGAACTTCGTTAAAGTGTTCCTTCCACCTAAGTAGCTGTTCTTCATATGTAGTTAGTATCTGGCCGGCCGCGGTGGTCTAGCGGTTCTAGGCGCTCAGTCCGGAACCGCGCGACTGCTACGGTCGCAGGTTCGAATCCTGCCTCGGGCATGGATGTGTGTGATGTCCTTAGGTTGGTTAGGTTTAAGTAGTTCTAAGTTCTAGGGGACTGATGACCACAGATGTTAAGTCCCATAGCGCTCACAGCCATTTTTTTTGAGTTAGTATCACCACTTTCTTATTCCTTACTGGTCATTTCCTCTGGAAGCTTTTCTTTGAGAGCATCTTAGCGATATCATAGAGCTCTTTCACATCCCCCCTCCGCGCTGCCTGTTCTGCTCTATCAGCCTGTTCATCCATGCATCTTCTGTGGTCTCTTCTCACACTCCTTTTCACTTCCTTATCTGCCGCTCTATAATCAACTTGTGCCTGAGTTTTTTGTTGCCTGCTCCTGCACTGGATTACTCTTCCCTTGGCCTCTTTCCTATGGGTGAGCTTCCCCCAGCTATGTACGGACATCCAGTCTCTCCGCAGGCGATTTTTAAAGCCAAGTTGTCTCTCACTTACTTGCACAAAAGTAATCTTAACTTCTGTTCACATTTTCTCCACGTCCTTATCTCCAGTCCCAGCGCCTGGAATCTATTCCAGAGTTCCAGCTGGAACCCCTCACCTATCTGTGGATCTTTCACTTTACCTACGTTGAATCTTCTGTTCTCTGGCTCGAATTTCCTTCTGGAAGCCACAATCTTCATTCGGGAATTGGTAGTAACAAGATGGGGGTCGCAACGTGCGTCTTCTCCTCTTCTATTCCGCACGTCTTCCAGACTCCTCCCGAATTTTCTGGACACTGCGATGTGGTCAATTTGATTTTCTGTAACATGATCTTGGGATAACCATGTTATCTTATATCATCTTCGATGAGGAAACAAGGTCTGTTAAGACATGAGGGAATGACTTCCGTGGTACCAGAGGGAGCTGTAGAAGGCTAAAACTGTAGTGGAAGACAGAGATTGGAATACATCCGGCATATAAGACTGATGACCCAAAAAACAAAAAATTGCATAGCATTTTTTTTTTAAAATGTTACTCATTTCTGCTGATCGAAGAACCGCTTACGATAGCGGTTTGTACAGTCCTTCTCACCTAGCGAAGAAGCAGACAATTGTCAGCCCCCGGTAGCTGAGTGGTCAGCGCGACAGAATGTCAATCCTAAGAGCCCGGGTTCGATTCATGGCTGGGTCGGAGATTTTCTCCGCTCAGGGACTGGGTGTTGTGTTGTCCTAACCATCATCATTTCATCCTCATCGACGCGCAAATCGCCGAAGTGGCGACAAATCGAAAGGCTTGCACCCAGCGAACGGTCTACCCGACGGGAACCCCTACTCACAGGACATTCACATTTTTTTTTAGCCAGCATCAGCCATCACAAGAGGACGTAGCGCTGCGTAGCGCCAAGTCCAAAGTGCACAGTCGTCAATTTCAAGCATTTAAACCATAGCATGAATGTCTCACTTTATTAATTTCTGGAATAAGTTGCAGTTCATGTCGACAGCTAAACTGTTCAGATAGAAGTGACTAGCAGAGGAAAGAAAATCAAGTCAGTGTATGATGTTACATTACAGACGACTTCCATTAATTGGGTCGCCCATTTGTTGGCATTAAATATTTTATAACAATTCCTGTAGCACAGTTTTATGATAGTTTTTTGAATAAGTACATTTTATTAACGAAAATGCAGTTAATAGTTTCTCCCAGTAATTGCCATAAAAATTCGAATTTTGTATCGGATGACGAAAACAAACATTTTTCTTACACCAGGCACCTCCGATAAAAGAAAAATTAATGCATTCAGGCTCTCCACAGTAACTGCTAGTTTTATTTAGACATTATAGGAATGCAGCAAGAAATGGCCATAGCCGTTGTTCTGAACATTATGCTGCGTGCCAGGCGTTCTAGATCAAATTAGTAAAATGAAGACATGGAAACTGACAATGCAGAAATGACTGAAATTTAACAATCCTACTCCGTTAATAAACCTGAAATGACAAAAAGTTAATGAAAATTACATTTTCCAGCAGTTATCTCAGAAATGCTTTACATTGTCGAAAATTTTTTATCGACAGGCTGAATCACACTATTAGTTGCGTGTATATTCCGAATTATATTAACAGTCGTTTCGTCGTCATCTTCAAGACATATGTGTCGTTAAATCCAGGCCAAGATTCCACTGACTGGCTTTATACACAGCTTTCAGGGGATAACAAGACGCTTCGTCTTCACGTCAGTTGCGAATTTCTCTGTAATATTACCTATCGACATTTCCTCCACTTATTTACTTGAGGTAGATTTCGTAATTCTGCAACTTCTTTTTCCGCATAATTTCCCGAATCTGTTTAATCAGGTCGTAGAAGTCTGGAAAACAGTAAAGTTCATCGCACCTGCAGTGAAGGGCGCTGAGTCCCATAGATCTCCCTCGATAATTGTGTATTGCTACCATCCATGAGAACCACATGCGCCGTCTCCCTCGAGAGGTCAAAGACCTCGTAAAGGCTCCAGATTCAGACTGGAGTTATTATTCTGGATATGTTTCGAAGCTTTTGACACAGCTTAATACTATTACAGGAAATAGAAAAATGTGAAACTTACAGGTTGAGAATAATGGTTACAGTAAGTACTGGTAATTACCTACCAGATTATGATGTTTATTTTTTTGTTGAGAATGGCATACTTAATTTGACTTAAGCGTGTTTTCCGCACGCATTCTCAAACAGGTGTTTTGCAGTTTTTTGTTTTTCTACAGATGAGTTTTACATTCCATGTCAGGATTTACAGGTAATAGAAGTAATGTTGATGGAAACAGTTTTGTGAATCAATTATGCTTTTTAATTCAAAAGTACGAAGCGATTTCCACATTTAAAATTTAGCTATTTTCTATTTGGGATAGAACTGGCAAAAACTCGGAAGCATTTCCGTGTCATTGTCACCTAAGTATTCGGGTAGGACATAAAGCTCTAAAAGACGATTTAATTAATAATTTAACAATATTGCTCAATTTCTAATTTCCCCTTTTTTTCGACATTGAAATTAACATGGCTATTTCTATGATGTCAGTGCTTAGAGGTTTGTTCACGTATAAAGTACATTTTGTCTGTTCAAAAAATTTGTGTTTTCTTGATAACTGTGTGGTTGCAAATCTGTTTGTAAGTCTATATTGAAGATGATTTTCGATAAGTGTAAAATGCATCGTATATTTCTTGTCTATAGAACGTACAGGGTGTCTACAAGTGTTATCTGTCGAAATATTGTGCGAACAGTTTCAACAGATTGTAAAGATGAACTACAAAGTTTTACTGAATCTACCGATACCGTTTCCATAATGTTACAACTCACACGATCATTTCTAAATGTTTCGAGTAGTGGCTTTCACACTTTTGCGATTATCGTTTTCGCGCACATTTCGTACTTTGTATTTATCTTTCTTCCATTTATACAAATCATGTTTAGATTTTACGTAACGAAAAGCGCTTTCCACACTACTTTATTTTAAGCGTTTTCTTCCTCCTTTGTTTAACAAAAAAAAATTACGGCCTTTTCTTTGTCATTGAAAGCTATTATTGCAAATATTTTCTTTTGGCTTGGAAGGTACTCTATTTCTGTTCTGGTCCTTAATTAGCAAAACGATTGTCGTTGGAATCAGAATTCACCGAATTGTTATTTCCTGTTTCTTATTGCTACCACAATTTCTAACCGAATGTCGACATTATTGGAATTAATGTTCAAGAAATTAACTAATAAATAATGCATATGTAGGCTTTCGGGAGATGTAGGTGATTTAGATTGCATACCACGTTCATATTTTATGTTTGTGAAGTTAGATTCCATATTATTATGGAACCTGCACAAAGACAGATGCTATTAGTAACGTTTTGGCAACAGATCACAAAGAAAATGAATACAATTTTATGTCCAGTGTTCATACTTATCCATCCTGCAAACGCAGTTGCTACTTATTATGGATTTTAAATGTTTTGCAGATTCGAGTGAATAGTGACTGTGAACACTTGTGTCAGAGGTGGGTGTCGCTGGGGTGTACATTACTCCAGCTGTCTGTAGAGCTACGGATTTGGCATATTTCAACATTTAAAAAAAATTACTTACAATGTGACATACCAGCTAAAATTTTGACACTGTGTTTCTTTCAGTGAATTGTTCCTGAATAAGAAAATTCAGGGCAGGTTTCGACACGTCGGATTGGACAACTCCCTTCTTAGATTTCGCTGCTAGGGCCAGATAACACTTATAAGCGATCAGACAGTCCATTGTTCACAGATTTCCGTGGTGTTTATGAAGGGTCGTTCTATGTCGAGAGTCATTCCAGAAAAGAAATATATCTCAGATAACCCCACACATTACCAAATCCACTGGCATCCTGTACAAACTGACGAAACTGTCGGGGATTTGGACTTTGTAGGAATATTTTGACGCTCAGTCTTTTATGAATTGGTGGGACCAGTACCATAAAACGAATCAGAATATTCAAATTCCCAATCAGATAAATCGTTTATAATATTTTCCATGTTTTCACTGCTCTTTTACATTTGTGGTAGCTATAGTACGATTGCCGGCAACTTATAAACAACATGTGAATTTATTTCAGCATTCTTGCTCTGGTTTCGTGGATTCTGTTCGACGACTGTTTGATATAACATTGCTGCTATCAGCACTGTACAGTTTTCGAAAGGGCTGATTATGTGTGTATATCTTGTGTTAGGCATAGTTTAGGAATTCGTTTCCTTTAATTATTGGTATGTTAGATAGCCATTTGAAGAAATTGTGGAAGTAAAGCAAGGTTTGTACTGGGGGAAGATAAGAGTGAACGTTTTAACGACATGGGACATAGAATAGAGACAAAAATGCGCCCTGCAGAAGATTTACGGACAAGCGTAGGCGGTATGGATCACTCGACTACAGGGAATTAGACAAAACGAATGATTCATTGGAGATGAGGATTTAGACTATTTTTAAAACGTTGATGCGGTGGTAAAAACACACAACAATCCGGTAATGGATTACAATAGGTCGATCACAACGCTGAACTGCCCTTCCACAGAGCAGTCAGATACCTCAAAATCAGAATCTACGACGAACAAAAATAGTCAGAGGGACACTGTCCTAGAATTCCTAAAGCAGATGGAAGAGAGGACGCAGGAGTCAGGAAAGAGGAGGCAGATAGAAATTAAGGACATAGAAAAGAGGTTGACATGATACCTGAGTGAAATGAAAGAGTTGGTGATGGAAAGAAGGAAGATGTCAGGTGAGTCGATGTAAGTAGTTACTGCAATTAAGAAAGATGCGAGAGTAGTCAGGATGCAGGTAGCCAGAGCCAAGAAAGTGGCGCTCGTAGACAATAAAATGGCGCTCGTAGCCAAGAATCATGCAACTCTGACTACGAATGTAGCGAGTCGAAATACGAGAGATCTGGCCACGCTACAAGTTCAAAGTGAAAACATAGTAGAGAAATTATGCTTATCCATTACGGATATTTTAGAACACGTGACTGTTAATTGAATGTAAATACGTAAAACCGCAACCAACAAATATGTTTGAATAACTATTTATTATACACTGACCCTGTTTTCGAAACTTATCAGGTTCATCTTTAGATGGTTACATATATATTTCTAGCATAATGCTGGGTGCTGGCTTGCGACAGTATGGCCATTTTTCTGTTACTGTACATCTGTCTTTTTCCATTTTGATGGGCAATTGATATATCACATCACCCACATTTACACAGTCTGTATGCATTTACACTGTGATAGTGAAACTCTGTCAGCATCCAGCATGTGCTATACAACTACTGCTTGTTGCTATACAACAGTTGTATGCTAGCAGAGTTTCGCTATCATGGTGTAAATGTATACAGAATGTGCAGAAGTGTATGAAGTGATATACCAACTAGTCATCAAAATGCAAGGAGGCACATGGACACTAACAGAAAAAGCCGCCCATACTGTCGCAAGCCAGCACCCAGCATTACGCTAGAAACAGATACGTAACTTGCGGAAAACCATCTCATGATGAACCTGAAAAGTTTCGAAAACAGGTCCATACGTGAACAAATAACTATTCAAAAAAGTGAGTGGTTTCAGTTTTATGTATTTATATAGTAGAGAAAACTATCCTAGTATACAAAGAGAGTAGGCGAGATAAATACAGAAAATAGAAATACATAACAAAATTAAAGAAACGACAGGTCGAGTAGAACGTGTGGAAGATCAAGCTGGCAAAATGTTCAAAGAGAAAAACGATTGTCTTAAACAGGTGGAGCAGGAAATGAGAATGTAAGGATGGGGATCTGGAAAATAGAATCGGTATAGGTCCATCTGCGTATGTGTGTCACACACAAATCAGCACGCCACAACCTGCAAGCCACAACATAGAGAGCGGCGTGTCACACCTCTGTGTCCCACTTGGGAGATTTGATACCCACATTAAGTACGGATATAAGGCAGGACAAATAGCAACCACTTGCGTCGTGAGGTTATGCACCTTGTGGCGGAAATGAGAGTAGGAGAAGCTGAGATAAAAAGAGCGGAGGAGAGTGGTGTAAGTTCGCTATCCTCCTGTCGATCCCTATTCACTATTCTGGGTGTTTTGACATTGCCCTCTAAATATATATATATTCTTTAATGTCGTTTCTTGTAGGCAATATCAGCTTAGTCCCAAGAATTAGCAGCGTTCACTCAGTTAATACTCGGCAGAAATCCAACCTACAATTGGATCGCATTTCCTTAACCTTAACTCTTGTGCAGAAAAGTGTGCGGTATACTGCTGCGTCCATTTTCAATAAGCTACCACAAGACGGTCTATAAAAGGGCGATGTACTTGAGGACAATATTATGGAAATGGAAGAGGATGTAGATGAGGAGGAAATGGGAGATACGATACTGCGTGAAGAGTTTGACAGAGCACTGAAAGACATGAGTCGAAACAAGGCCCCGGGAGTAGACAACATTCCATTGGAACTACTGACGGCCTTGGGAGAGCCAGTCCTGACAAAACTCTACCATCTGGTGAGCAAGATGTATGAGACAGGCGAAATACCCTCACACTTCAAGAAGAATGTAATAATTCCAATCCCAAAGAAAGCAGGTGTTGACAGATGTGAAAATTACCGAACTATCAGTTTAATAAGTCACAGCTGAAAAATACTAACGCGAATTCTTTACAGATGAATGGAGAAACTGGTAGAAGCCGACCTTGGGGAAGATCAGTTTGGATTCCGTAGAAATGTTTTAACACGTGAGGCAATAATGACCGTAAGACTTATCTTAGACAGTAGATTAAGGAAAGGCAAACCTAAGTTTCTAGCATTTGTAGACTTAGAGAAAGCTTTGGAGAATGTTGACTGGAATAGTCTCTTTCAAATTCTGATGTGGGATGGGTAAAATACAGGGAGCGAAAGGCTATTTACAATTTGTACAGAAACCAGATGGCAGTTATAAGAGTCGACAGGCATGAAAGGGAAGCAGTGGTTGGGAAAGCAGTAAGACAGATTTTTAGCCCATCCCCGATGTTATTCAATCTGTATATTGAGCAGGCAGTAAAGGAAACGAAAGAAAAATTCCGAGTAGGAATTAAAATCCACGGAGAAGAAATAAAAACTTTGAGGTTCGCCGATGACATTGTAATTCTGTCAGAGACAGCAAAGGACTTGGAAGAGCAGTTGAACGGAATGGACAGTGTCTTGAAAGGAGGATATAAGATGAACATCAACAAAAGCAAAACTCGGATAATGCAATGTAGTCGAATTAAGTCGGGTGATGCTGCGGGAATTAGATTAGGAAATGAGACAGTTAAAATGGTAAAGGAGTTTTGCTATTTGGGGAGCAAAATAACTGATGATGGTCGAAGTAGAGAGGATATAAAATGTAAACTGCCAATGGCAAGGAAAGCGTTTCTGAAGAAGAGGAATTTGTTAACATCGAGTATAGATTTAAGTGTCAGGAAGTTGTTTCTGAAAGTATTTGTATGGTGTGTAACCATGTGTGGAGGTGAAATATGGACGATAAATAGTTTGGACAAGAAGAGAATAGAAGCTTTCGAAATGTGGTGCTACAAAAGAATGCTGAAGATTAGATGAGTAGATCACATAACTAATGAAGATGTAGTGAATGGAACTGGGGAGAAGAGGAGTTTGTGGCACAACTTGACAAGAAGAAGGGACCGATTGGTAGGACATGATCTGAGGCATCAAGGGATCACAAATTTAGCATTGGAGGGCAGCGTGGAGGGTAAAAATCGTAGAGGGAGACCGAGAGATGAATACACTAAGCAGATTCAGAAGAATGCAGGTTGCAGTAAGTACTGGCAGATGAAGAAGCTTGCACAGGATAGAGTAGCATGGAGAGCTGCATCAAACCAGTCTCAGGACTGAAGACCACAACAACAACAACCACAAGAATTCAAAAATCTTAGCAGTAATCTACGCTCTTTCAAATCTAAAACGACGAGTTTCCTCGTGGGTCACTTCTGCTATTCTGCTGAGGAGTTCTTTGAAAAATTAAGCTGATTCTTATCTTATATTGTCGATTGCGTTTACTTAAACTTGTGGCTTGACTTTTTTGGGTACATAAACGTTATATATTATGTGTTATTACTTTTATGGTGTAATTTCATTTACTGACACGTTCCACGACCTTGGAGGAATTCCTCCTCAATTTGGTCCTGCGGAACTAGACTTATAAACAAGTAGATAAAGAAAGATGGTGGCGGCTTTCGAATACAAATATTTTATGTCAGTGCAGAACCTTCAAATCTATCGGCGTAGTGGGAATACCCTGCACCCAAAGGCTTCGATTACCAGTTTGAAAGGTTAAAACAGTCATCTTAGCCATTGGAATATAAATCACACTTTATTTGTGGACACAAGGAAGAGTCAGTAGAAAAGGCGAGGAATTACGGCTGCCAGCATTTCATGCAAGGAGTTTAATAAAGCTTTCCTTGCTAGCTATTGGTCACCTGGGACTCAAGACCAAATCAGACACAACATAATGATTTGTAAAGATTTGTAAACATCTGGATTCAGAACAACAGTGAACCTGTTTGAGTCATTAGTTAAGAAATGTCACTTTCTGGGTGCGTCGTGTAGCACAAGTGAAATAATCAGGTTCTGCTATATAAAAAAAATTAACTATCAACAGGAACCTGCAGAGGGTAATGTGAGAGAATTCAAGAGCGTTCTCCATGAGTTAGAGTTCGTGTATGACACGCACAGTGTGAGAGAAAAGAGAAGATATTACGAAGGAAACTATCGTAAACCGTTACGCAAAAATAATGACTGGAGGAATGGTAGGAACTGGTCACTGGGAGGACAGGGTCGCCACTTTCTGAAATCAGAGTGAGGAGGCGATTGGAACAATTTTAATGAGGGAAACAACAGTTGCCAGTTAGAGCAGAACTGGCGTGAACCTGAGAGGAATCTCCACCAGGCAGAAATCGTGGAGATTCGACCACCAATTGCAACAAACACACTCCATAACAGTGGTCTCTCTCGTGATTGCCGTAGTAACTGAAGCAGTAACTGGATCTGGACGAAGCAATATGTTGGACTACGCCAAATGTAGTGGAACTGGAATCGAGCAAAACTCAGCGGTTCCGCTATCGATAAGCAACGATTGCAGCCTTGCCCAAAGTGATGCCACCTGGCAGAGGCTCGCTAGCAGCGATGGTACAGGAAGCACGTGGCCCACCTCAGGAGGCGAGCCCGCGTTCTGCCTCAGTCAGTGAGTGCCTTGTGAATGAGCGGCTAAACCAGCAGTACCTACCCTAGGTAGTGAGCTCTTGTTGACTACGTTAGTTACAAGGCTCTGTTTAATGGACTAGCAGTTGGCATCAGTAGCCGACGGTGCATCTTGGAAAGAGCCAACCTCGGCAGCTATAGTGTTTCTTGGTGGTTACTGCCCTGTCGTGTTGATGTTATTTGGATGGCGGGTTGGAGAAACAGACGGAGCTCACAGGGCTTTCATCCAATAGCTGCCTGTGGTTCTGATAAACGGCTGATGGTGTTTAATGCTAAAAACTGATCAGTACATCAGCGTATTAAATGGTGAGTATGGTGTTCTCTTGTAAACAGATTGAAACTGCATTTCAACAATCATCTTACTCGTTTGACTGAAACTGCGGCTAATAACTGTACCTTTAGCTTCCCTTGATTTCGGGGGCTGCAGGCACCCACTTACTTGGTAAACTTGTCTAAGGATTAACCAGCTTGTTCGGTGTAGTATTTCAGGTTGCTCAGATGTGGCTCGTTTCCTTAGTTAACGGCAAATTTTTCTTTAAGGGCACCTTTGAGCGGTCAGAGCTGAACTGTTTTGATTGGCTTCCATTCAGATAGTGCAGTAAGTCAGGACGAGGGCCATTACGTTTTTATATTTATGTGAGAAAGCTTCCGTAGAAATATTCTGGCTGACCATATTTCATTTTCTTTAGAGGTTGGGCTCTTCCAGCCACAGTGAAATTTATACTGTTCTGTTAGTCATTGCTGATTTCAATTATCTAAAGCTTCTTTGACTGTGTCAGTAGTGGACAAACAAATAACTTTCTTAAAATTTTCCTGGTTAAATTTCAGTAAAGTATTGGCCCCTTCTAACTACTGTCCTGTGGGTCAGCCGAGCGGAATTAGCGAGCGGTCTGAGGCGCTGCAGTCATGGACTGTGAGGCTGGTCCCGGCGGAGGTTCGAGTTCTCATGGGTGTGTGTGTCTGTCCTTAGGATAATTTAGGTTAAGTAGTGTGTAAGTTTAGGGACTGATGACCTTAGATGTTAAGTCCCACAAAATTTCACACGGTTTTTCCTGTGGGTCATTAGCTGCTGGAAGTTCTTAATTACGGCAGAACTCGCTGAACAGGTCTGATCTTTACTAAGTGTTACATCCTTTTAATTTTGGAGCCTGATTCATGTCTTTGTTTGTTAGCGACATGTGTCTAATTATTTTAATATATGTGTTTTAGATTTTCCCTTGGCGTTATTTATCAATGTATTTTTCAAGACAGGTGACAGGGAGGCCAAAAGGCGCCATTCTATTGTGAAAACCACGCCATCCATTGTACTGTTTACATTAGTGTAACATAAATTTGTTCTTGACTGTGTAAATCAGCGCATCCTGCATGTTGTTACAGCTTTTGGATTATCGCAATTATGGTTTAAATAAATGTGTGTTGTGTACTATACTGCCTCTGGGTTCGTATCCACGATCCTTTCAGGTCCAGAATGAGCGTAGATAGCTTCGTTATTTGAAACTTCCTGGCAGATTAAAACTGTGTGCCGGACCGAGACTCGAACTCGGGATCTTTGCCTTTCGCGGGCAAGTGCACTCACTACCAACTGAGCTACCCAAGCACGACTCACGCCCCGTCCTCACAGCTTTACTTTCGCCAATACCTCGTCTCCTACCTTCCAAACTTCTCATTCTAGCTTCGTTACTTGTTGTTTACAAGTCAGACAGCTCGGTAGCAGGCGCAAATCTGGTTGTAATGGTAGTAGCCATAGACTCAGACCTGTGTAAGAGTAGGTGTTGGTTTTGTGTTTTACGTTTCAGAATAGTGTCTGGACCTCGCGCTCTACTGTTGCAACCTATTTGAAGAAAGCTTGTCTAGACTACGAAATACAGATTCAGAAAGCCACGGTTGAAGCTACTTTTCCCAAACAGGTCCAGTAATTGCGCAGCATCTTGGTCAGCTGGTTAACGTCTCTGTACACACCGTGTAGGTGAGGAGTGCTTGACTGCCGTGTTCTAGGCTGTTGTGAACGACTGAGAGGGTATTCAGATTTTAGAGCAAGCCGCTCCGTCGTGTCCACAGGTGTTATGTGTTCAGGCACGTTGTGTCCACTTATATAACAGAACCTCAGACTTGATTTTGGTTAATATAGAATTCAAATGTCGTCTGCAGATTGAGCATATGGGAAATGATTTGTGTTGACTGCAGCACAGAATAGGGCTTACTGAACTGGCAAGACCAAAGGGAATGATACATTCTGCAGTTAAGCCAAATTGTGGATTTGCAAATTAGTAGTCGGAAAATTAAGTTTTGGCCGGGTTATGCTAAACTGCCAAATCTGCTACTGTCGTTAAGATTATAAAATTTTTCCTTGGAAGATAGTAGGGAAATCATGAAGGTCAGATCGGCCACGAAATGGAAATCACTGTGAAAATCAGAAATGTTTTATTTACAACAGTTAGCTACACCTTCCAGCTACTTCTGTACACAGTCACCACTCAGACATTTGTCGTAGCGTTGTACCAACATTCCAATATCCTCGTCATAGAAGGCAGGCGCCTGTGCTTGCCGCCAATCCTCTACTTTGTACTGCAGGTCGTTGTGCATGCCAAAAGGTTTTCTTCATAGTCAGCGATTTATGTGAGCAGAGATGAAGCTCAAGGGGGAGAAAATTACAGGCTGTATTATGAGCGATCAACCACTTCCTAATCGAAAACGAAGCAGGAGCATCTTCATTGCCCCTGCCGAGTGCGGCCAAGAATTGTCATCAAGATGGAAACGCGTGACAGTTGTGTTATGTGGACTGCATAACATCAGGCGAAATCTCTCACCAGGCCCTCGTACTTGGCCGGAGACACTATTGTTCTAAGCATCTTTACTTGCTCACTGTGCGCTCAGGACTGAAAAGAGCGACGTGACTCGATAGATGGGAATACTATAGACACTGCCAACACATCTGTGGAAAGCCTCATCTGATGTTCACAGTTGTTTCCATTTCACGCCCCATCGGAACTTACTTGCCGAATAAGACTCGTAATTGTTAGAAGAGCATGAGCTGCTTTACGTCTCTCCCATGCTTTTATCTTGCAAGTATTGTATCCGGTGGCTGTAGAATTTCTTAATAAGATGGTCGCTGAGGGTACTGAGAATGGGATATCAGTAGCTGATTTTCGTAATAGAATTTTTCAGGATCAGATGGATGTCTGCGTGAGAGAAGACTTGAATATGTTTTTAGAATACAAGGAATGCAAAAATGGCTGTGTACTTACGCCGAAAGTACTCGGAATGCTGGTATAGATTTATCTGTAAAATGAGAAGAGAGTGATATTTGTCCTTGAAGGAGTGCGCCCGCAGGATGCGCCCTATATGGTGTTGTGTGATGAACTGACTTCGTTCATGTACACGAAATGGTTTCAGTAGTTGAGAATATTAGGTTCGCGGACCCAGGATCTGCGGGAAACAGCTGAAGGAGAGCAACCACTAATTACTGTACGAAACTGATTTCCAGAAGTTTGTTTTCAATGCAGTCAGCCCACTCGTATATTTCGCAGCTGTCAACTATCGCGACAGCCTTTAAGGACTAGAGTCCTTGTGTTGGATGGCGGGAGGGGGATAGCGAACCACTAAGTGTTCAGAATATGCATAAGTTACGGGTAGATACCTTAATCTTTGTGTGTCGCTTTTGAGATTATGAACCAGTCTGCACGTTGGTTGACTCTGGCAACTCGATATCTGTATCAGAGAGTTGGCGCTACTTTCTGTATCGTACCATGGAAGGTTTTGGGTCATTAACCCACTTGGAGAAGAGATGTTTTATGCCAAAAGTAGTTCGCTATCAATAGTGGCCAGTGTCGCTTGAAGGTTAAGGTAGGTCAGTTTTCGTGTCCCCTCCAGTTTTTCGTGGTTAAAGGGTTAACAGCTAAGGTACTATTATGGTGTGACCTAATTAAGATAGTATGTATTTTGTACTACGCTGACAAACATTATTCTTTTAAATCCAAAGAAGGGGTAAAGGTTCCCTTTCGTCAGCAAACGCGTCGACGGACGTTTCACGTTGTGAGTCGTGTTGCCAGAAGATTCCACTTATGCCATTTCAGTAAACAGAAAACTGACAAAGTACTCTGACTTCTTGAACAATTCCCTAAGGTTCTCAAAAGTTACTAAAAAGATCTAATACCGCATCCATCTCACTGATCTCACTCCTGTTACACAAACACAGTACGGGTATCTCCGCCGGCCGCGGTGGCCGAACGGTTCTAGGCGCTACAGTCTGGAACCGTGCGACTGCTACGGTCGCAGGTTCGAATCCTGCCTCGGGCATCGATGTGTGTGATGTCTTTAGGTTAGTTAGGTTTAAGTAGTTTTAAGTTCTAGTGGACTGATGACCTCAGAAGTTAAGTCCCATAGTGCTCAGAGCCATTTGAACCATTTTGAACGGGTATCTCCACCGAAAATGGAGGAGGTACGAACGGTTGTCAGTGTACTTGTGAAGGCAGCTGAAAAGGAGGCCGTAAGGGGCCGTTCTGTTGTGAAAGACACGCGGTCCGTTCTATTGTTTACACCAGTGTAATATAAATATTTTCTGAATTGTGTAAACCAGCGAATTCGGTATCCTGTTGCAGCTTTTGCATTATTGTAATTATGGTTTAAATAAACGTGTGTTATTTATTGTACTGTCTCTTGGTTTGTGTCCGCTATCATTCCACGTCCGAATTGAGCGTAGGTAGCTTGGTACTTTGTTGTTTACAAGTCAGGCAGCTCAGAAACAGAAAATCGGCAGGAGTAAGTCATATATGTCACATTAAACTATATGCCAAGTAGTGTACTGATGTGGGCCCAATCAGACTAGGAATATGTGGTTACCTTCTAGTGATAGTGAGTGCAATCTGAGTCGTGGAGGTACAAAGTTCACGAGAACCATACCCCATGCTTGCGTATTTATCATAGTACGTTGATAAAAGGGAGTAATGAATGTGTTTCAAACTCAATGGAATCATATTAGTAATAATGCACATGTGGTAGATCGCTTGGAACTGTGCTCCATGTTTCTGTGAATCGGGTTGACTGTCACATGGGAGAAGCCGACTGGCAACTCCAGGTTGTGAACAACCGGGTTGTTTTTCGTGCCGAAGCTTGGCCGTCTTTGCTCTAGTTAGCAGCGTCTTTGGAGTTTTGCTCTGCTGTTTTGTTTAGCTACGCTTGAGATGCGTTGTATGCGTGTTGGTTTCTCGAGGGAGTTTTTAGTGTATGCACGCCCCAGATGCGTGTTTGACGCACCTTGAGCTCTTGAGTTAGGTCCCAAGTAGAGAGAGTAGTGGTGGGATTGTATTTGTAAATGGCGAGAGCTATTTGCTAGTGTCTCACGCCGAAGAGTGCGTCCATAGCGCTGAGCATTATTCCTCTCTGACAGAGATTTGTGGTAAGTCGCAGGGAGGACGTGAGGCATTAATAGTAGCGACACTGCCTGTAGTGCCATAGAGAATGTAGAGGTGAGCACAGGATGTACGCAGACCACACCCTCAGGACGACGATTTCTTGCCAGTTCACAAATATTCAGGACTGAAATGAGAATGGCCTGTCTCGCTTCATTCAGTGGATTATTTGTACACTATAATTCATACATACGCATGACTTGAAGGTATTCGAAGACACGATATTATACCAGGAAATCCTACAACAGCATCAAACATAAAGAGGTGAAGGGAAACCTCAAGTTGCTAGTTATGATTACAAGTCCACAAAGATACGTAGCATTTGAGTCCACGTCGCTAGGCGGTGGGGCAAAATAACCCTCACATTACTCACGATGGCACAGTAATCTCTTTGTTATTGTCCTTGTTTGTGCGGTAAAAGTTAAATTTGCAGTTCACCCAGTTACCGCATTATGATGGGCCCATCGTCATTTACGATGTGAGAACAGTGGAAAGAGATGGTAATTGCATGTGATATCTTGTTTGGTGCAGCATGTTGGAGGTACTGGTTTCTTATAAGAGATGGTAATTGCATGTGATATCTTGTTTGGTGCAGCATGTTGGGGGTACTGGTTTCTTATAAATTCTCCGAATGTTCCTTTACGATAATACGAGTGTAAGTCAATTATTACCCGCAGTTTGGTTACATTTTTGGTTATTTTGGTAGTACTGTTGTTTTACGTTGATGCTTTCTTTGTTGTTATATCTTTGCAGTTTTCAAGCTGGTAGGTTAGTTTCGTTTTCGCTGCCGTGCTAATCATGGCTGCTCCGCTGTCTATTTGCACCAAAGAAGAGAAACATTCAGTGATCCGTTTCTTGTGGACGGAAGGCGTATCAGGGGTCGAAATTCATCGACGACTTTCGGTACAGTACGGGAACAGTGTTTTGCCACAACAGTGTGTCTAGGAATGGATTGAAAGATTCAGAAATGGTCGATGGTCGCTGAAGGAGCCGGACGACCGTTTACCGCCACAAATGAATAAACCATGGAGCGTTCACGTGAAATAATTCTCTTAGACAGACGATGAACTATTGACTAACGGCACATCGTCTGTAAATTAGTCACGGTTCTGTCTACAAAATGATCCACAACGCCGGCCGGTGTGGCCGAGTGGTTCTGGGCGCTACAGTCTGGAACCGCGCGACCGCTACGGTCGCAGGTTCGTATCCTGCCTCGGGCATGGATGTGTGTGGTGTCCTTAGATTAGTTAGGTTTAGGTAGATCTAAGTTCTAGGGGACTGATGACCTCAGAAGTTAAGTCCCATAGTGCTCAGAGCCATTTGAACCAATCATCCACAACAGACTTTGGTTTCATAAAGTTTGTGCAAGATGTGTCCCAAAGCAACTCACACAGTTTCATAAACAAAAGCGCTTGGACATCTGCAAAAAACATTTGGATCGCTATGGTAACGAAGGGGACAACTTTTTAGACAGCATCATTACTGGCGACGATAGATGGGTCCATCGTTACGACCCGGAGAGTAAACGGCAGATTATGGAATGAAAACATCCAAATTCGCTGTGCAAGGAAGAGTTCAAGACGCCACCGTCAGCAGGAAAACGGTTCTTACGGTTTTTTAGGACGCACAAGGTCCAGTACTGTAACATTATTGGGAAAGGGGACAACAATAAACAGTATACGTTACAGTGAGATGCTTACTGCCAGGCTAAGACCTGTAATTCGAAGCAAACGCCGAGGATTGCTATCAAAAGATGTTGTAGTACGACAGTGTCCGTCCGCATACTGCTTCCCACACTGCTGAAACGTTCCAGAAACTCAAATTTGAAGTACCGGATCATCCTGTATGTAGTCCCGATCTTCTGACTGCCACTTGTTTGGTCCACTCAAACAGGCATTAAGGTGTCGTCGATTTGCCCCGGACGAGGCAGTGAAAGAAGCGGTGCATTCCTGACTCACAGCTCAACCGAGAACCTTCTTTATGGGGGGATCAGGAAGCTTGTACAACGATGGACCAAGTGCGCTGAAACGCAAGGAGACTATGTCGAAATATGATGTTCTTGTAAGTTTCCTATTTGATTACAATAAAATTTTGTAACTACTTAGCAAATAATAATTGTCTTATCCTCGTATATTGAGCCACGTTTAGTTCACTGTAAAGGGTAATGTTAGTCTTTTTCTTATTTTGCAGTGGTGGTGATTGTGTATAAAGTATTTTAGATGCATTTATGTACACTGCTACATGATAATGATAGATGGGTCCTACTATCATGTTTAAAGCATATTCGTTGTCCTTTTGGTCACATATTTACTTGTCACAATCAGTACATTAAGTGTACGACAGAAATTCTTTGTACAGTAATTTCCACCTCAATATATTACCAAATATGCACTTTTTACGTAGATTTATTATTATTACATTTAATGTATTTCATATCTCTTGTGTAAAAAAATCCTTGTGAGTTGATCACTGATTTGACATGTACACAAAGGAGCCAAAGAAACTGGTACACCTGCCTAATATCGTGTAGGCACCCGCGAGCACGCAGAAGTGCCGCAAAACGACGTGGCACGGACTCGACTAGTGTCTGAAGTATGCTGGAGGTAATGACATCCTGAATCCTGCAGGGCTGTCCATAAATCCGTAAGAGTACGGGGGAGTGGAGATCTCTCCTAAACAGCACGTTGCAAGGCATTCCAGACTTGCTCAATAATGTTCACGTCTGAGGAGTTTGGTGGCCAGCGGAAGTCTTTAGACTCAGAAGAGTGTTCCTGGAGCCACTCTGTAGCAGTTCTAGACATGTAGGGTGTCGCATTGTCCTGCTGGAATTGCCCAAGTTCGTCGGAATGCACAATGGTCATGAACGGACGCAGGTGAATAGACACGCCGGTCTCACTAATTCTCGATTGAATTTAAATACGGGGAGTTTGGTGACCAGGTGAGTACAGTGGAACTATTCTGATAGTCTTCGAATCACGCATGTACACTGCGATCCGTACGCTAGTACGCTAGTAGATGCCAACGTGTCGAGGAAAATGGTTCAAATGACTCTGAGTACTATAGGACTTAACATCTGTGGTCATCAGTCTCCTAGAACTTAGAACTACTTAAACCTAACTAACCTAAGGACATCACACACATCTATGCCCTAGGTAGGATTCGAACCTGCGACCGTATGTCGAGGAAAAACAAACTGCATGTGGGCGTAGATATGGACCCCCCAGGACGCAGGCAGATTGTGTTGATCAACCGTGCATTCAACAATGACGAGATCATTCAGAAACGCCACGAAACCATTCTGCCGAACATAGTGATCCCTGCTCCGGCCTCGACTCTTCCGACAACTGTTGCACGGTATTTCACATCATACACGCCAACGGCCATGTGTCCGACGGAGCATAAAACGAGATTCATGTGAAAAAATCATCTGTAGCCATTCAGCTGACATGTGCGAGAATTACTGCACAATCAGCTTAACAGCTCATGCATCCAAGTTGCTGACAAGAATAAAACACATAAGAATCGAAAAGACCATTGAGGATGTGTTAGATGACAAAAAGTTGGGCTTTAGGAAAGGTAAAGGCACCAGGAGGCAACTCTCACGTTGCGGTTGATAATGGAAGCAAGACTAAAGAAAGATCAAGACACGTTCATAGGATTTGTTGACCTTGAAAAAGCGCTCGACAATTTAAAATAAGGCAAGTTGTTGAAATTCTGAAAAAAATAGGGGTAAGCTATAGAGAAAGACAGGCTAATATACAATACGTACAAGAACCAAGAGGGAACAATAAGGCTGAAAGAGCAAGAACGAAGTGCTCAGATTAAAAAAGGTGCAAGACTAGGATGTAGTCTTTCGCCCCTACTGTTCAATCTGTACGTCGAAGAAGCAATGATGGAAATAAAAGAAAGGTTCAGGAGTGGAATTAAAATTCAAGGTAGAAGGATGTCAAGGATAAGCTTCGCTGATGACATTACTTTCCTGAGTGAAAATGATAGACAATTACACGATCTGCTCAATGTAATGAACAGTCTATTTAGTACAGAATATGGACTGAGAGTAAAGATGAAAGTAACGAGAAGTAGCAGAAATGAGAACACCGAGAAATTTAACATCGGGCTATCTAGGCTACAAAATAGCCAATAACGGCGGATCAAGGAGAACATCAAAAGCAGACTAGTACTGGCAAAAAGGGCATTTCTGGCCAAGAGAAGTTTACTAGTATCTAACATAGGCCTTAATTTGAGGAAGAAATTTCTGAGAATGTACCTTTGCAGCACAGCATTCTATGGCAGTGAAACATGAACTGCGCGAAAACCAGAACAGAAGAGAATCGAAGCATTTGAGATGTGGTGCAACAGACGAATATTGAAAATTAGGTGGAATGACAGAGTAGGGCTAGAGTTGTGTGCAGAACTGGAGAGGAAAGGAATATGTTGGAAACACTGAAAGGAGAAGGGACAAGATGATAGGGCATCTGTCGAAACATCAGGGGATGACTTCCCTGTTACTAGAGGTAGCTGTAGAGGGCAAAAACTGTGGAGGAAGACAGAGATTGGAATACTTCGAGCAAATATCTGAGGACGCAGATTGCAACTACTACTCTGAGATGAAGAGTTTGGCACAAAAGGCGGGCCGTATGAAACGAGTCAGAAGGCTGATGACTCAAAAAAAGAAAAAGTCGTTCAGTGGACATCCACGTGCGGTAGTGGCGTCCATATTCCAGCCTTCGTCGCCAGAGAACAGCAGTCAGCATGGATGCATGAACCAGGTGCCTGCTGCGGAGGTCCATACGCAGCAACGTTCGCTGAACGGCCGTTATGGAGACCCTGGTGGTACAACCTTCATTCATCTGCGAGGTCAGTTGCTCAACAGTTGCACGTCTATTCGCCTGTACACATCTTCGTAGCTGCGTTCTCGTCTATGGCCCATGGAGCACCACATTTGCATCGGAGCCGGTTTCGGATAGCGCCATTTTCCCACGTGTGATATGCTTTAACCACAGCGGGACGCGAGCAGTTTAATCTTAGCCGTTTCAGAAATGCTTCAACCATTTGCCTGAAAGCCAATGACCATGCCCCTTCGGACGCCAGATGAATCGCTCCTTTTCCGCATTACGACAACGAGTACACTGTTTTCCGCGTCTTCTCCCCCCCCCCCCCCCCCCCTTTCCACCTTTGCCGACGCGCTTTATATACGTTCCACTGTTAGTGCTGCGACCTGCCGTGTGTGAGTGGTTACCGCGCAGATGGTTCAAATGGCTCTGAGCACTATGGGACTTAACATCTGAGGCCATCAGTCCCCTAGAACTTAGAACTACTCCAACCTAACTAACCTAAAGACATCACAAACATCCGTGCCCGAGGCAGGATTCGAACCTGCGACCGTAGTGGTCGCGCGGTTCCAGACTGAAGCGCCTAGAACCGCTCGGCCACTGTGGCCAGCTACTGCGCAGACTTTGAACATAGGGGGTGGTCACATTAGTGTTAATGCACTGTGTATATTTACTTTTCCGTCAGAAGTCTTTAACGTTTAATCCATTTAACGTCAATTACAGTTTGTAGTCCGCTTAAGGTACGTTGTCCAAGACGCGACGCACACTAGCGACTGCGACGGGTCGCTACGTGACGTCAGAAGTTGTCCGCTGGCGCATGCGCAGTTCGAGTTTGGGATGCGACGCGCGACTGTTGCGGCAGCTGTCGCAGCACTGCACCAGTGAGCAGTGTTGCGACGGAAGTCGCACGACACAAAGACGTACGGCTGCGAGAAAGATGTCGAGCCAGTCAAGGAAAACTGAAATGAGCCACTCACAGGATGTGATGCTCTGTGAGCTGGTCTCGCAACATCCTTGCCTTTACGATTTGAAGAACCCTAAATATAGAGACACTATGTTCAGAGACAGAATTTGGGAAGAAATTGGTGCACAGTTGAAACTGGCAGGTGAGTGAAATATATAATATTTTCCCATTAATGCAAATTTTTCAGGCCTGTTATGAAAATCAGTATAATCCATGCAGATGTAGAATTAGAATGATGAAAATGAACTTGAAGTTCAATTTTCGCATTACTCTTTTTTGTGACGATAAAAATTGAAAACGGCAAATACATTATAAAATGAACAATCTAAAGTACAACGAGAAAGTTACATTTTACAATACCTTCACTTTGAAAGTAAACGGTAGATTGGTGTCTTGATGATACCTTCTAGTTGTGAAAAACCACCACCAGATTGTTGTACAGCTTTCTGTAATCAATAGATGTTCGTTTTTGAGGAAGGCGTTTCTCAACAGATTGCGCAAACAGTATGCTGCAATAAGTAATTTGTCACATTCACTTCAATTCATTGGTAGAAGATGGTGCTCAAAAAACTTGTGCCAAAAGTGCACTACTGTTTTACAAGGCCGTTCTGGTCTGACACAGTTCACAATTGAAATTCGTCTTTTGTAAATCCTGGAGTCATCTTTTTGAGTGCAGCTTGGCAAGATTAAATGTTGATGTCATCCATAACGATGTATGCTGTCAGAATACAAGAATATGGAAGTTCATTTCGATGGGAATAAAGATTCAGTCGGCTATGAAAGTTGCCTTAGCTTGTTCCAAAAGTATCTGCATGGGAGAAACTGACAAGTATAATTTGGGGAAATTTTGTGAACAAGCATGGACATTATTTCTTCCACATTTCTGCCAGTGTATACTGTAGACGTTCAGAATCAAAATTCTAGAGATGTTTAAGGTGTAACCCTATCTTGTTGTCAAGAACTTGAAACAATGCAATGAAGCTAGCGTGCGCTTATTGTTAATAAACTTATCTTTCATTGGGATTATAGGTGAAATGTGCAAAAACAGATGGAGGAATATTCGGGACTCGTATCAGAGAAATAAACGAGAAAGAAAGCTTGGAACAGGTTCAGGTGCCTCAGCAAAACCAAGAAAATGGGTTCTGCTTGATCACTTGGCTTTAAGAAACCTACGTTTCGTGGCATTTTAAATGAAATTGTCAAGAGCATATGGAGAAATATTAGTAACTCATACCGGAGGAATATGACATAAAATGGTTTCATTAGGTCCAAATGTGTCAGCGAAACAAAAAAAATGCATTCTCTATCGTGTGATGACCACACGATTCTCGTTGCGCGTCGACAGAACTGCCGGCTAGTCGCGACGCTCCCGGAGATATATGAGCCCAAATCTCGGAAACGGAGATCGATATCAATCTGATCTCAACTTAAAAAATAATTTCGATATGTTAGCTTCTTTTCATCGGCAACGATGTATGACCTAACGTGAACCATACGTAAAGTAGCCAGCGACCACATTTTTCCCTGTACACAATTCAAATTTTATGCAGTAGGTTACTTGTAAATTAAGTATCGGGATAACTGTGACGAATATCGGAAAAATAGACACCTCATTATCAAGCTGTGATGTGAAACTGTAAGATACGCAAACATCAATTTTTTGTGCCTTTTACTTTCCTCACAATTGATTGAGAAGTAATATACAGCGAAAAAAACACGCAAAACCGGAAGAGATACTTTTCAATTTTTTAAAGTAAAAGGAGAATCTGTATCGAAAAACTAACTCTGGGAGCCGATGTAACTTTGTTGCATTAACATACAGCATTTTTTACAGCAAGAAAATCGGAATTCTTATTTTTCTTATGTATTTGAATCCGCCGCCGCCGACCGGAGCTTGGGAAACGGCGACGACTCCAGTCGTGTTGCGGCCGTGTCGCCGTCTGCCAGGGCGGGGAAAGAGGAGGGGGCAGCGTCGCAGTCGCAGCCAACTGTCGCGTCTAGCACAACGTAACTTTACAGGGTAGAGAATGTACACAGCCCAGCTATTACATACTAACGTGCTTTTCTCGGCGCCTGCATTAACAAAGGAAGAGTTCTAAAATATACTCCATTCCCAAGCCTGTTAGTTCGGGGGTTTTCACTTCATATGTGTCCGCCCCCGGTAGCTGAGTGGTCAGCGCGACAGACTGTCAATCCAAAGGGCCCGGGTTCGATTCCCGGCTGGGTCGGAGATTTTCTCCGCTCAGGGACTGGGTGTTGTGTTGTCCTAATCATCATCATTTCATCCCCATCGACGCGCAAGTCACCGAAGTGGCGTCAAATCGAAAGACTTGCACCAGGCGAACGGTCTACCCGACGGGAGGCCTTCGTCACACGACATTTCCATTTACTTCATATGTGCTCCACGCAAGACCAAAATTTAAGTACTTAAATGTGTGTTGTTTCTCCCCCCTCCCCCCAACACCTCCCCAGACAGACTGCGTTATACACAACTGCTAAGTTATAAATGTTGGGGATTGGTATTTGGAACCAGGTGTCCGTGCCACGACCAATAGCTGTGTCCTGGATATTGGGTATACTATACTGTTGTGTAAATTGCTACGAGTACGAAGCGAAAATAAAATTTTCTATGTATGATTCAAAAATAAGTTACATCGGTTTAAGATTTTTCATTAAAAACTATTAATACTACAATTAGGGTTTAATTAATGTGACTCAGATAACACATACACGACAATGGAAACATGTCACGACTCATTAAACTTACTTGTACAGCTTTTGCACTTCCAATCTGACTAAGACATTTAAAATTATTTTTTGAATAACACAGGACACTCAGAATGATGATTCAAGCACAGACAGGTTTTATAAAATAGTTAAATGGCGATGGAAAAAGGTGTGCCAGAATAATTATTACCAGAGAACATACATTTATATTTCATTAATGGTAGTGATTACTTTCCGCTTTTAAGACTGTTTCGAAAGCTAGCCGTTTTCTTCCGCTTTCAACATGAATGTTCAGCTAAATTTGTGAAACATCTATTTAAATGAACTTTTAACCATTTTACAGCAAGTGCATGTGATAACGCTATCTGCTTGAAAAATATCCCGTGATGATTAACTTCTGCAGGCACAACGTCAAATTTGTTTGTGTGATTCAGAAGTAAACGTATTAACTAATAGCATGAAAGCTGATTTGGAAAAGCTAACAGAATCTTATGGTTAGAGGTTAGTCTTAGAACCAAACATCCGTGCAGTGTGTACGACCATGCAGCCTGTGCAAGCTGAAGCAGCAGTGAAATTTGAATTACATTCCCAAAACGTTAACTTCTGAATTTTTGTGAATCTTCGACAGACTTACTGCTCGAAGTAGAGCAGCCGGTGTAACTGCACTCAGCTCGGAAATGCAGCACAGATACTGAAATATTACGTAGAATATGAGAAGAATATGTGCCGCTACTATGTGACCATATTCTTTGTTCAAAGTGGAATCGTTAAATAGGACAGAAATTACGATATGACTAGTTCAAGTCACGAACGTGCATAGCTGCGAGGTTCCAAGTGCAGACAAAAGAGGTTTATACACAATAAACAGAAGAATGTGGATTCTAATTACAGTAGTACTGTGACGGTCACGGTATAGAACAGACGTTCGTGTATAGAAACTCACATTGTCAAGCGTTACGTACAGAACCATGATATGCAACGAATTTTACAATGTTCAAAAACATGTTACTGAGAGACAGAGGGGTTGAATACTACGCATGATGATGGATGTACGAGGGATTCGTCGATATTCGTATCCACGACAAGACACGATTCGAAACTCATCACAAAGAAAAATGAAGTTCTGTTTTCATTGCAACATGTAGCAAGCGCGAATAATTTAGCCGGCCTAACCGTGACTTAAGAAAACAAACTAGCCCTACAGTAACATTTCTGCATACAAACTGTAATTTAAGCCAAGGGCAAGCCGCAACCTCATCCAACGAGTGTGAAGCAGCACGATGAAACTGCAGACAGCTACCACATCCGCAGGGAACAAGATTCAGTCCTTGAGTGTCTTCCGCTTCACACCAAGCTACGAAGCAACTTCAAAATTCGCCGTAACCCACCTGATTGGCTCTCTCTAATCAAAGTGCCTGGACTAATATGTGGCCAAGCCTCGCGTATTCGCTTGCTAGTAAAACGTATACCATTGTTCTGAAGCACACGCTAAACCACTCTCACATAAACAGCTACAAATACACTAATCAGCGAGAACATTTTCACAACCGTCCTAAGATCGATATAAAACCCGTCCAGGCTATAGTAGCGTCACCTGGCGAGGAATGACTGCTGCTCAGACACACGGACCATGCATGTGGTATCAGTGAGTGTGCTGTCCGTGAGTCGAATGGGAAAGGCATTTGGCCTATTTGAGTTCGACCAAAGATCCGGAGGCTCGGAACGAGCATTTCGGAAACTGCGCGACTTGGGTGTGCGAGGCGTGCTTTGGTGAGTGTCGTCAACACGTGGCGAAAATAAGGTGAAACCACGTCCAGACGTCGTGGGGTTGAGCGGCCACTTCTCATTACAAATGTCGGACTCGTAGGCGCTTCAGTCCGGAACCACGGTGCTGCTACGGTCGCAGATTTGAATCCTGCCTCGGGCATCGAAGTGTGTGATGTCCTTCGGTTAGTTAGGTTTAAGTTGTTCTAAGTCCAGGTGACTGATGACCTCATCTACATCTACATCTACATCTACATATATACTCCGCTAGCCACCAAGCGGTGTGTGACAGAGGGCACAATTCGCGCCAAAATAATATTTCCCCCCCCCCCCCCCTCTGTTCCACTCGACTGTCTGAACGCCTCAGTACGAGATCTAATTTTCCTTATCTTTGAATGGTGATCATTGCGCGCCTTGAAAGTTAGTGGTAATAATATATGCTCTACATCCTCCGTGAAGATCGGATTTCGGTATTTAGTGAGCAGCCCCTTCTGTTTAGCACGCCATCTATCTGCAAGTGTGTCCCAATTCAAACTTTCTATGAGATTTGTAACGCTCTCGCTATGGCTAAATGTACCAGTCAAGAATCTTGCCGCTCTTCTTTGGACTTTCTCAATCTCTTGAATCAGACCCAACTGGTAAGGGTCCCATACAGACGAACAATACTGCAAGACTGGATGAACTAACGTATTTTAAGCAATTTACTTTGACGAAGGACTGCTTCGCTTCAGGACTCTACCAATAATCCGC
Source organism: Schistocerca piceifrons (assembly GCF_021461385.2). NCBI lineage: Eukaryota > Metazoa > Arthropoda > Insecta > Orthoptera > Acrididae > Schistocerca > Schistocerca piceifrons. The sequence continues at coordinate 120,808,945 of NC_060140.1, read as the reverse complement.
AATCTAGAGTTATCGTTTCAGGATTCTACCAATAAACCGCAATCTAGAGTTTGCCATACCCGTTACTTGAGTAACCTGATCATTCCAATTGAGATCATTTTGAATACTCACAACCGTGTACTTGACGGACGTTACCGCTTCCAAAGACTGGGCATTTATTTTGTACTCTTACATTAATGGGGATTTTCGCCTTATTATGGCCAGTAGGTTACACTTACTAATACTGAGAGATAACTGCCAGTCATTGCACCATGCATTTATTTTCTGCAAATCCTCATTTATTTGTTCACAAATTTCGCGTGATACTACTTTCCAGTAGACTACAGCATCATCGGCAAACAGTCTCAGACCGCTGTCAGTACCATCAACCAGATCGTTATGCAAATTGTAAAAAGCAGAGGACCTATTACGCTGTCCTGGGGCACACCCGAAGTCACGCTTGTTTCTGCCAAAGTCACCCCGTTCAGGACGACATACTGCTCCCCGTCTGATAGAAAACTTTCTATCCAACCGCATATGTCATCGGATAGACCGTAAGCGCGCACTTTTTGTAGCAAGCGACAGTGCGGAACTAAGTCGAACGCCTTTCGAAAGTGGATAAATGTGGCATCAACCTGGGAGCCGGTATCTACAGCCTGTTGTATATCATGCACAAAGAGGGCCAGCTGTGTCTCGCATGACCGCTGTTTCCTAAAACCGTGCTGGTTTCTGCAGATGATTTTCTTAGAGTCTAGAAAGGTAATTATGACTGAACACAAAATATGTTCCATGATTCTACAACAAATCGATGTCAGTGAAATTGGCCTGTAATTCTACGCATCCGGTTTTCTACCCTTTTTACAGATTGCTATGACCTGGGCCTTCTTCCAATCTCGTGGAACTTTCCGCTGTTCCAGTGATCTCTGATAGATGATGGAGAAGATTGGTACTTTATTGTAGCATAGTCAACATAAAATCTTACGGGATACCGTCTGGGCCAAATGCCTTCAAATGGTTCAAATGGCTCTGAGCACTATGGGACTTATAATCTGTGGTCATCAGTCCCCTAGAAATTAGAACTACTTAAACCTAACTGACATAAGGACATCACACACATCCATGCCCGAGGCAGGATTCGAACCTGCGACCGTAGCAGTTGTGCGGTTCCGGACTGCGCGCCTAGAACCGCGAGACCACCGCGGCCGGCCCAAATGCCTACCTGACGTCTAAGGATCTTAACTGTTCTACAATCTCAGATACACTAAAGACTACGTCAGCCATCCTTTCGTTTGTTCGATAACTGAAAGGGGGAATGGTGCTGCAGTCGTCTACCGTAAACAAGTTTTTGAAAGCTAGGTTTAGAATTTCGGCCTTCTGTTTATCATCATCAGTTACATTACCTGTACTGTCAGCAAAAAAAGGTATTGAATTATTTGTAGATGTTAAGTCCCAGTTAAGAGCCATTTGAACCACTTGACTCGTAGGATGGGCAGACTGGTAAAACGGGACAGCTGGCGTACTGTAGCGGAACTAACATCGGACTTTAATGCTGGGCATAGCACAAGTGTGTCTGAATACACAGCCCACCGAACACTCCCAAGGATGGGCCTCCGCACCTGACGATCCATGCATGTGTCAATGTTAACATCACAACATCGGTAACTACTACTGAAATGGGCACGCGACCATCAGCACTGGACATTACCGCAGTGGCAGAGCGTTGCATGGTCTGACGAATCCCGATACCTTCGTCATCATGTCAATGGGAGGGGGTGAATCCGTCGTTTTCCCGGGAAACAACCCCTTGACACCTATACTATGGGACGGAGACAAGCTGGCGGCGCCTCCATTATGGTGTCAGCAACATTCAGGTGGGTATCCATGGGTCCAGTGCAGCTCATGCAAGGTACCATGACGACTAAGGAACACTGCACACTGGTTTCAGACCACGTACACCCGTGTATGACGATCATGTTTCCCAACAGCAGTGGCATTATTCTACAAGATAATGCGCCATGTCACAAGGTCAGGAATGTGATGGAGTGGATCAAGGAACACAGTGGCGAGTTCCAATTCATGTGCTGGACCCCTAACTCGCCACATCTGAACCGGATGGAACACATATGGGATGGTACCGAACGTGACGTCAGAGCTAACCGCCCAGCCCATCCCCCACCCGCCCTACCCCCACGTTTGAATATATGGGAATTAAATTAAGACATCCAATATCAATAATACTCTTCATTATCTTTCAAACCTTCCTAGTTGGGTTAATAACAGGAACAATAACGAAAAGCTATTGATTGTCATATATTCTACTCTTAACATTTCATGGTGGTATATTAGTTCTATTTACCTATACCATAAGAATTGCATCAAATGAAATATTTCAGCCTGAATCAATTACTATAATCGTCACTTTAACCATATGAACTGTGTACAGATGTGACGCTAGGTCCCTTTAGCGAGCTACCAAGGCCTCATTCCTTCCATACCATGACGTGTCGCCGCTGTTATCTGTTCCAGTGGCAGATGTATGGAGTATTTGGCAGGTAGTCATAACGTTCTGGTTGATCAATGTATCACATTATAATAGAGTTTGTATCTTTTGGTAAGTAAAATGGATTATGTATCGATGGAGGCAAAGTTCCTGTGAGTGAATGTGGAGTGGGAAAAAGCGCAGGTGACTTCTACACCTGAGAAGGGTAAAAGGACGGACCCGCAAGATTACAGAACAGCATACCTAACTTCGGTTTTCTGCAGAATACTTGAACACATTCTCAATTCGATTATAGTAAATTTTCTTGAGAGCGGGAAGCTTATATCCACGAATAAGCACGGTTTTAGAAAGAATCGCTCGTGCGATACTCAGCTTGCCCTTCTGACACATGATATACTGAGAACTATGGACGAACGGCAATAGGCAGATTCCATATTTCTAGCTTTCCGGAAACCGTCTGATAGGGGCTACATTGCAGGCTGTTCACGAAGGTACGAGCATATGGATTAGGTCCGCAGATATGTGATTGGCTCGAATAATTCTTAAGTAATAGAACCCAATATGTCGTCCTCGACGGCGAGTGTTCATCAGAGACAAGGGTATCGTCAGGAGCGACCCATTCATGTGTGATAGGACCGCTGTTGTTCTCTACATAAGTAGATAATTTGGCTGACAGGGTGGGCAGCCATCTGCGGTTGTTTTCTGATGGTTCTGCGGTATATAGTAAGGTGTCGAAGTTGAGCGACTATAGTAAGATACAAGGCGCTTCAGAGAAAATTTCTAGTTGGTATGATGAATGGCAGCTATCTCTAAATGGGGAAAAATTAAGAACAAACCTGTAATGTTCGGTTACAGTGTTACTAGCGTGCTGCTCGATACAGTCAAGTCGTTTAAATATCTGGCAGTAACATTGCTGTGGTAGGAAAGACGAATCTTCAACTTCGGTTTGTTGGGAGACTTCTGCGAAAGCGTGGTCCATCTGTAAAGGAGACCGCATATAGCGCGCTGGTGCAACCAGTTCTTGAGTACTGCTCGAGTGGTTGGGATCTGTACCAGGCCAGATTAAAGGAAGACATACACTATTGGCCATTAAAATAGCAGCACCAAGAAGAAATGGAGATGATAAACGGGTATTCATCGGACACATATATTATACTAGAACTGACATGTGATTACATTTTCACGCAATTTGGGTGCGTAGATCCTGAGAAATCAGTACCCAGAACAACAACCTCTGGCCGTATAACGACCTTGATAAACCTGGGCATTGATTCAAACAGAGCTTGGATGGCGTGTACAGGTACAGCTGCCCATGCAGCTTAAACACGATACCACAGTTCATCAAGAGTAGTGACTGGTGTATTGTAAGGAGCCAGTTGCTCGGCCATCATTAACCAGACGTTTTCAATTGCTGAGAGATCTGGAGAATTTGCTGACCAGGGCAGCAGTCGAACATTTTCTGTATCCAGAAAGTCCCGAACAGCACCTGCAAGATGCGGTCGCGCATTATCCTGCTGAAATGTAGGGTTTCGCAAGGGATAGAATGAAGGGTAGAGCCACGGGTCGTAACACATCTGAAATGTAACGTCCACTCTTCAAAGTGCCGTCAGTGCGAACAAGAGGTGACCGAGACGTGTAACCAATGGCAGCCCATACCATCACGCAGGGTGATACGCCAGTATGGTGATGACGAATACATGCTTCCAATGTGCGTTCACCGCGATATCGCCAAACACGGATGCGACCATCATGATGCTGTAAAAAGAACCTGGATTCATCCGAAAAAATGACGTTTTGCCATTGTGCACCCAGGTTCGTCGTTGAGTACACCATTGCAGGCCCTTCTGTCTGTGTTGCAGCGTCAAGGGTAACCGCAGCCACGGTCTCCGAGCTGATAGTCTATGCTGCGGCAAAGGTCGTCGAACTGTTTGTGCAGATGATTGTTGTCTTGCAAACGCCCTATCTGTTGACTCAGGAATCGAGACGTGGCTGCACGATCCGTTACAGCCATGCGGATAAGATGCCTGTTATCTCGACTGCTAGTGATACGAGGCCGTTGGGATCCAGCACGGCGTTCCGTATTACCCTCCTGAACCCACCGATTCCATATTCTGCTAACAGTAATTGGATCTCGACCAACGTGATTAGCAATGTCGCGATACGATAAACTGTAATCGCAATGGGCTACAATCCGACCTTTATCACAATCGGAAACGTGATGGTACGCATTTCTCCTCTATACACGAGGCATCGCAACAACGTTTCACCATGCAACGCCGGTCAAGTGCTGTTTGTGTATGAGAAATCGGTTGGAAAGTTTCCTCATGTCAGCACGTTGTAGATGTCGCCACCAGTGCTAGCCTTGTGTGAATGCCCTGAAAATCTAATCATCTGCATATCACAGAATATTCTTCCTGTCGGTTAAATTTCGCGTCTGTAGCACGTCATCTTCGTGGTGTAGCAATTTTATTTGCCAATAGTGTATGATTCCATACAGTTTGAAACACATTCATTACTCCATTTTATCAAAGTAATATGCTGCGTATGAAATGTAAATTACATATTGAATCATTCTTTAAACTCTGAAAGATATTGGTATCTGCCTCTGGTCTCAAAAAATGAAATGTATACAAAGAGCACTCTGCCACATACGGATGTGCCAGCGAAAAAGCCGGAATGAAATATTCACAAATCGCTTGTACCTCATGAATGGGCTGAGATATCGAAACAAGATTTTGGAAAATAGGAGAACAGTGTGCCATACGATTAATATGTAGAAGTTCCATATCTACATTTTTAACTTCCATACATAAGGATCATCGATAGCTGGTGGAACGAGATTTGCTGTGGGTTTTAAACAATATAAATGAAGAAGTTGCACATTCATTTTTATACTGAGAACGCACTTTTTCATAAACTATCAACCTGTCTTGTGCTCAGTGGCTAGTTCAATCTTACACTGTTTCAGGATTCTGTCACAATTTCTTTTTCAACTCCTTTAGAATATTAGTGACACTCCTTGAGAATGTTAGTGACATTCTGCTGAGTAGCAAGTGTTACACTGAGTGTAGCTGGCATGCTTTCATTACACATCCTTCTTTGACAAACTAATTACATTAATTTTACTTTAATATGAATTAATTATAGTAATTTTCTTTTAATTTTTAATTATTTTCATTACAATTTGAATTAATTAAAGTAATTTTATTTTAATATTTAATTGATTTCATTTTAAATATAATTAATTTTATTTAAGAAAATTTTCACAAACTGCACTCAATGTACCCTCTACTGCTGCTATATAAGAATCCACAACAATTTTGAGTGCACTAAAATTAATTTAAAAAATAATTTGAGACCCACAGTCACACTAAAGTTAAAAGAAGCACTTGACTTCACTGTAATCTACAATTAAATTTTAGAAATTTTATCAACTCTGATTCTAGCTACTAAGTGAGCCCATTCAATGTGTTTGGGTGCAAGTTCGTTAATTCTACCCAATATCCTGCAAACTAAAAATATCAGAACAAATAATTATATATATATATATATATATATATATATATATATATATATACACATGTAAATTTAAACCTAAAATTCTAGATCATGATCTCCATTATAGTAAAGTTTCTTCATTGCTTTGTATCTCAGTTTAATATTCCCTCCTTGAAAGAATTGAAAATCCCAGCTGTAAATTTATTGCAAATATCATCTGGCAGAATAATTTTAAATTCTTTAATTCTGTCCTCTCCATTTCAGTAGTCAAATATTCAGAACTAGTAACGTTATATAAAACATTTATCTGTACCTCACAAATTTTTTAAAGAATTGTTGCTATCTATAATTCATAGTCCTAATTGTTTCATTTCCAATAACGTTAAGTTAGGTATTGTGTAGATACTATATGGCCTTATTGTATTTTCAACACAGTACTTTAGAATCAATTGTGAATCATAATCATCAGCTGTATGAGCTTTAAATATGTATTCATTATATTCACTAGATATCAGCCACCTACAGGACACATCATTTATTTAAATTTATAAACAGTATGACCATTAAAATTATGAACTATTATGACATTTGGAATATGTATTCTTGTTTCTTGTTGAGCTTCAGAATCAAAAAACATACATTTTTAGTACAGGTACAAGGAATTCTTCTTACGAATTCTTCACTATAGCACTTAAACTGTTTTTCTGTAACTATATTACTGCGTTTGGAACATTCAAAAATATAATAACTTCTATATTCTCCATCAACACAACAACCATTTTACTTCATTTTTGACACCTGTTAGTATATATTATTCAATAAATTTTCTTTCACATAACCACCTTTTTGTATTTTGTATTGCATGTAATACTTATGATTTTCTAATTTCTACTTCTATATAGATACAAAGAACTCTTCTTGGGAATTCTTTTCTATAGTACTTAAACTGTTTTCCTGTAACTATATTACTGCATTTGGAACATTAAAAAGTATACTAACTTCTATATTCTCCATTAACATAAAAACCATTTTAATACATTTTTGACAACTTTTACTATATATTATTCAATAAATTTTCTTTCACATAACCACCTTTTTGTATTTTGTATTGCATGTAATACTAATGATTTTGTAATTTCTACTTCCAGTTTGCAGTTTCTACATATTTCAAATCACATATATGTTCTTTAGATCTCAAGCCAGTCATTTTACATTCTTCACATTTAAGCTAAATAAAAAATTTCTTGTTGATGGTTTAAACTTTCTTCATTATAACATAATAAATACTGTGTTGACAGTTTATCCATTTTAAATGGTTTTGTGTTCTGTTCCATTGTATAAGATACATATTTTTCTCTCTGTTTTGCATTTATATTCGTTCATGTTGTTACATGTACTGTTACATTTGTCACAAAAATATGATGATACTATTCTGCTGATATACTGTTAATTATATCAAAATGGTTGTGACTTTTATACAGAGATAATTTTATTGTTTCCTCAGGACTACGATAGATAACTGAATTGAAATTTCCAGTGCATATGACATTTATTTGAATATCCAAGAGTTAGTCAACATTTTTAATACAGTCTATAGTAAATCCTAAATGTTTAAATTATATCATGGTTACGCCCTTTATCATTTGTATTTGTGTCCTGCTCTAATTTTATTAATTGCGCCAGTAGTTAGTTCTCCACCTAAGATAAAATCTGTGTGATATGTTAATGCAACTGTTATTGCTCTAGGACACCATAGGTTATAATTACTATTAATGCTAGTAATGCATAATTTAGTCTCTTTATCATCAATTAAATCTATTAATTTATTATGTTTGCTACTTCTTGGAAGTGCTAACATTTAAATATTAAATGTAATATTTGATATATCAATTAACTCATCAAATGTTAATAGATCTCTGATTTTATTGTGCAAAGCTTGAACGAATTATTTAGTATTATTTGAAGCTTTATATACAGTCGAAATTGGATAAAATATTTTGGGATTTCCTGTTGCTATATTCAAATTGTATCCTTCTCTGAAGTTAATTCTATTTTTAGCTGCTTGTACCATAGGATTAAGTGCTTGCCCTTTAATAACCTGCTTTTCCACTAACAGTAATAAGTTTACTAATATTAGCATTGTTAAAGACAATTTTTTTGTGTTAGCAGAAGAGCCAACACCATGTTACGAATGGAGGCCGAAATGCACGTGTTTTAGCTCACGTAGGCTGGCGTGAGGAGGGAAGGACTATACTGACGTGAGGTCTGGAACATGACAAGGAATGAGAATTCAGAAATCGGACGTAATTAGTTTGATACTTAACTTTAATCCATTAATGATGAACGTCGCTCTTGATGATTCACAATATTATCTGTTCAGAATACATTCTTGAAGATAATACTTATAGTAACTGAATATGGCGCCTTGCTAGGTCGTAGCAAATGACGTAGCTGAAGGCTATGTTAAACTGTCGTCTCTGCAAATGAGAGCGTATGTAGACAGTGAACCGTCGCTAGCAAAGTCGGTGAGTGCTAGGGAGTCTCCCTAGGCTAGACCAGCCGTGTGGCGGCGCTCGGTCTGCAATCACTGATAGTGGCGACACGTGGGTCCGACGTATACTAACGGACCGTGGCCGATTTAAAGGCTACCACCTAGCAAGTTTGGTGTCTGGCGGTGACACCACATTCCTACCACGCAAATCGGCGGACGGTTGTGGTATAAGGCCTCTGCCCGCTGTGGGGAGGACCCCATGTTGACGTATGTGACGTGGTGGGGAGCCTAACAACAGGCGAGGCTGAGCCACCCGCACCCTGCCATTTGGACCAAGGGGAGCTAGGGAACGCTGGAAAACCTACTCCAGGGTGCACGCCAGCATGCGGTGTATGCGCCCGCAGAGAGACAGGAGGGGCCGAAGGGTCGACCTCCATCGGGCCAGTGCAACCCAACGGGTGTAGACGACATATGGTCTGGAGCGGGGAAGAGTTCCATGTCGGAGGACAACTGGTCCCGGGGAGCGTTTGGCGGCGCGTGACCCAGGGGGGTGCCCGACAGCTGCAGCATCGCTAACACCTGGGGCTGAGGGGAGCCAGTAGATGGGTCCCCGGGGCGCTGACCGGACTGCACCGTCGCTGAAAGCAGACGGGGAGAGGCAGATCCCGTGCTGCGACAGACGCGCAGTTGATTGAGATGCCGCCGCACCTCACTCACGAGAGGCCCCCAAAACCAGATACATAGCGCGTCCGAGGCAGCGAAGAATGTGCCCTTCGAGCCAACGCCGTGAACCTCGATAGTGGCGGTAGTAGACAACGTTGCCTGGGGCAAAAGCAGATGTCTGCCGCTGCACAGGAACCGGATGCGGCGGATGTAGCAAAGACATCAAGGTTCGATGATGGTGACCGTGGAGCAACTCAGCCGATGAACGACCATCTCGGGGCTGAGAGCGATACGCGGACAAAAAGAGCAATAATGCGTCCTCCCGAGAATGCGACTCTTTTCAACTTCAACATCTGTGACTTGAAAGTCCTGACCAATCGTTCAGCAGCACTGTTTGACTGTGGCGAAATATGTAAGTAGGCTGTTTAGGTTCTTATATTGGTAACGCCACGTAGCGCTCTGTATGAAAATCACTGGCTGTGCTGTGTGCAGTCTGTGGCTAATTTTCATTGTTGTCTGCCATTGTAGCGCTGGGCAGCTGGATGTGAACAGCGAGTAGCGTTGCGCAGTTGGAGGTGAGCCGCCAGCAGTGGTGGATGTGGGGAGAGAGATGGCGGAGATTTGAAATTTGTAAGAGTGGATGGCATGAACTGCTACATATATTATGATTATTAAGGTAAATACATTTTTTGTTCTCTATTAAAATCTTTCATTTGCTAACTATGCCTATCAGTAGTTAGTGGCTTCCGTAGTTTGAATCTTTTATTTAGCTGGCAGTAGTGGCGCTCGCTGTATGGCAGTAGGTCGAGTAATGAATATTTTTGTGAGGTATGTGATTTGTGAAAGGTATAGGTTAATGTCAGTCAGGGCCATTCTTTTGTAGGGATTTTTGAAAGTAAGATTGCGTTGCGCTAAAAATATTGTGTGTCAGTTTAAGCACAGTCGTACATAATTTTTCAACGGGGACGTTTCAAGCGGCACTGTTTGACTGTGGCGAAAACAGCGCGGACTTCAGATGTTGAATACTATTGGCCTTGCAGAATGACTGAAATTCTGTGGACATGAATTGTGAGGCATTGTCGGAAGCAATAGTCAGTGAAGACCTTAAATGTAAAAGATAGCAGATAATGCTTGGATGGTGGCATATGATGACGTGTAAGACAGCCGGACAACAAAAGGAAAATTACTGAATGAATCTATCACAACCAACCATCGAGCATTCCAGAATGGATTAGCAAAATCGATGTTGAAGCGTTGCCAAAGGAAAGTGGCTTTTGGCCCTGCAAAGAATTTCCGCGGTGGTGCTGATTGTTGGTCGGCACACACCATGCAAGAAGAGCACATATTCGTAATCGCGGCATCTATTCCGAACCAAGTACAATGCTGATGGGCAAGTTGTTTCGTTCTCACTATGCCCCAATGTCCTTGGTGGAGAAGCTTTAGGACAGAGGACTGTAACGAACGTGGGACTTCGACCCTGGACTGATCATTGTCAGAACGCAACAGCAAAATACCACGTCGAACAAAAAGTCTCTCCTTGTGAGCAAAAAATCGGCAAACCAACGGGTCCCCGATCCGTGACTTTGACAAGGGCCATTGCGTAGCAACAAAACGCAGAACGGTAGCAAGGACATGGTCGGCTGTTGTGGATGTAGATACACGACGAAAATCAATCGGAAACGATTCGACCACGTCATCAGTTTCCGAATCAATGAACATGCAAGCAAGTTCGGAGGAATCGAATGCCCTATCCTCAGCAACAGGCAAACGGGACAACGCATCGGCGGTCCCATGCTTAGCAGTGGACTGACACAACATATCGTAGCAGTACTGCGAAGGGAAAATAGGCCAGCGAATGAATTTCTGCACTGTACGTGGAGGTACAGGCTTGTTCGGATGAAAAAGTGATGTCAAAGGTTTGTGGTCTGTGATTATGGTAAAGTGACGACCATACAAGAAGTCATGAAACTTTGTAACACCAAATACGAGAGCCAATGCTTCTATCTCGATCTGTGAATAATTGCTTTGCGCCGACGAGAGCAATTTGGACGCAAAGGCAATAGGGCGATCGTGCGAGCCATCTTTGTGCGAAAGCACAGCACCGATCCCGTAATCCGATGCATCACCATCAACAAAAGGGGGTTCCGGGGACCGAATGGCGTAAGGTAAGTATTGGAAAGCAACGCCGATTTCAACCGGCGAAAGGTGTGTTTGCATTCCGTCGTCCAGACGAACGGAACACATTTACGGTGTAAGCGATGAAGCAGAGCTGAAATGGAAAAGGCATGCGGCACATATCTGTGATAATAGTTTATTTTTCGCAGCACACTCTGTAGATGCTTCAAATTCTGCGGCGAAGGCAAGTCTTGTATGGCACGGAGGTGCATGAGCCTGGGATGGATGCCTTGGGCATTGAGGATATGTCCCAGGTATGGCAAGTCACTAGCAAAAAACACACATTTGTCCTTCCGTAAGCGAAGACCATTTTGTCGCAAGACCTGAAATAATGTTGTGAGATTGGCTAAATGTTCCTCTTCCGTCTTCCCAGAGATCATAATATCGTCCAGATAGTTTGCTGCAGTAGGGACTGACGCACAAACAGTTTGTAGATATTGCTGAAACAATGCAGAGGCAGATGCACACCCAACTGGCAGTTGTGTGAATTGATACAAACCAAGATGAGTGTTAACCACCAAAACGCGCTGGGATTCTTCATCTACCGGTATTTGCAAGTACGCAACTGCAAGGTCCAACTTCGAAAAATATTTGCCCGGGCACAGTGTGTCAAAAAGATCTTCGGGAGGAGTAAAGGAAAAGTTGCAATTACTAGTTGTGGATTCACTGAAGCCCACACAAAGCATCAATTTTCCCAAAGGTTTTGGCAAAATTACTAAGGGTGATGCCCAGAGAGAAGCCTGCACATATTCAATTACACTTTGTGATTCCACATCGTGTAATGTTTTGGCGACCTCATCACGCAATGTGTGTGGAACGTTGCGTGCTCTGAAAAATTTCGGTTGTGCGTTTAGTTTCAGTTCCAAATGTGCGTTATAGTTCTTAGCACAACCGAGACCCGGTGCAATAATGTCTGCAAATTCTTCACATAGATGAGAAACACTGTCTGAAGGCACAGTCTGGTTCACTGATAGGCCCTGATTTACTATAGACAAGTTAAATAGCTGAAATAAATCGAAACCAAACAAGTTCACTGCAGAAGAAGAATGAAGGACGTAAAATGACACAAGTTTTGTTTGTCCTTTGTATGTTGCATGAAGGCTGCACTGTCCTAACACAGGGATATCTTAACCTGAATAACTGGTTAACTTAACATTTGCGGCACGCAACAGAGGTGTGCCCAGCAGTTTGTAAGTGTCTTGCTTGATCAGTGAAACTGCAGCTCCGGTGTGTAGTTGGAATGGTATCACTTTGCCATTAATGTCCAAGTCTACAAAAAGTTTATTGTCCTGCTGACGACAAGAGCGACTGTCTTGTGCAACGTGAACTGACACTAGTTCAAAATCACTTGCGACTTGACGGGAGTTCTGGCAATGTTGACGCACACTATTTGTGGGACGAACACAGTCACTGTTAGAGAGAGTGGCACTGGGCGGAGTGGAATGAATGACATGAATTTCCATTGGCGAAGTTTCGCGAGCCTGAGTATCCTTGGTTCGATTCCGATTCCGGCGCGAAGTAAAGTCTTAGCGCCCAAAAACCACAAACCACACATTCACACACACACACACACACACACACACACACACACGAAGTAAAGGGCCTGGAATGGCTTTGAGTTTCCGATCTGAGCTTTTTCTGGTAAACAATCTGAACATGTCCTTTTTCAGTACAGTAAAAGCAATTAGCTTGGCATGATAGGCAATTCTCACGCGAATGTTTAGTAGCGCACGGCGGGCATGATTTGAGCACTGTATTTGCTTGCCAGCACGGCATTCGTGACTGAGAGCCTGGCGGCAGGGGTGCGGCCAGGCGCAAGGGCTGTTTACTGTTTACTGCTCCGTGCAGCTCGGCTGGCGGGCCGGTTAACCTGACACAGGGCTGGCGCAGTTTCAAATGATTCCTGAGCAAAGTCAAGTGTGTCCTGCCGATCCAATATGTCCATCACTTGTTGAAGGGAGGGATTGACTAGTTTCAAAATCTGTTCCCTGATACGAACATCAGAAACGTTCTGAGCAATTGCATCACGTACCATAGTATCTGAATATGGGAGTCCACATTGACTCTCAAAAGCACAATCCCTAGTAAAGCTTTGTGAGGTTGCAACCCACTCCTGATTAGTCTGACCTGCCGTACGTTTTTTACGAAAGAAGGTATACCGTTTCACAACTACATTGACTGATTGTTTGAAATATGCATCTAATGCAGACAAAATTTCGTCGTAGGACAGAGTTGCTACGTCGCGTGGGGGAAATAATTTGACCATCATATGGTAAGTTTGCACTCCAATGGACGACAAAAGAAAAGGCTGCCACTCGTTACCTTGAATTCTGTAGGCGGCGAGATGGAATCCAAATTGGCGTGACCACTCCGTCCAGCTTTCCAGTGCAACATCATAAGTTCGGAAGGTCAGTGCAACTGCGTGTTGAGGCTGCATTAGCGGTGGAGCCACATCGTTTTGCATTGCACGTTGACCCTGGACGAGCTGTCCAAGGGCATTCAGTAAGGCCTGCGTCTGCTGATTCTGTAAGTGATAAAATTCAGATAGTACATCTGGAGATTGTGGCGAAGCCATGACAGAATGATTTCAGGGCAGTATAGATAAGAACACCGATTTTACTCGTCGCCAATGTTGGGTTGGCAGAAGAGCCAACACCGTGTTACAACTGGAGGCCGAAATGCACACGTTTTAGCTCACGCAGGCTGGCATGAAGAGGGAAGAACTATACTGACGTGAGGTCTGGAACGTGACAAGGAATGAGAATTCAGAAAGCAGACGTAATTAGTTTCATACTTAGCTTTAATCCATTAATGATGAACGTCGCTCTTGACGGCACATGAGTTACAACTGGGAAACAATATGGGAAAATATTCACTGCCATAACCTGGCAATGTATGTCAAGTCGACCTGGTACTTTGCTGCCAAAATTACGATCTCTAAACTTCACTATATTGGATTGTCAGAGTCACCGTCGTGTACATTATGTATTATACCAGATACCAAAGAGCATAGATTGTTGTGTGACAAGGTACAAGACATATGGCTCTACATAAGACAAAAGATAGCATCAGCAGAACCACGCTCAACGCCGTTGTGCCTGCTGAATTTTTAAACCTTGACAGTATACCTTACCGTAAAACAAAATGAAACGCAATCAACTGATTGAAAGGCCCAACGGTGCATTACATCCTAAGAAAAGAATCAAGCAACAGGGAGGACTTCGGAGTATATCTTACAACTCAGCATCGTAACTTGATGTGTGTTAAAAAATACAAAGAAAATTTTGCAATTTTTTAAACTAAAACAATACTGTAAACAATAGAAGCGAGTAATTTACACTAAACAACCAAACATTTCGTATATTACACGAATTACTTTTGGTTAATGTTTCTACTTCACGAAGCAGGAGGAGGTTTTGAAGCAGCAAGTAAACATAGAAGCTCATCAGCATAGACCAGTTAAGTCCATCTGTATACAGGGTGTATCATAATTAATGGCGTAAACGCATACCGTTGAAAATACACGATACTAGAAGCAAAAACGTCTTAGTAAACATAGGGTCGAAAATGCCTACCTTAGGAGTCACGAGCAATTTTTCGTCTTCGATATTATGAAACAAATCTCTTCTACTGCAAGTTCTTTGCTTTCCATATTTTGGGAACTGGTAGTATGAACCAAAACAAGAAAAAAATCCCAGTAAAGATGTGCTCTAAAATGCATTCCTTAAGAGCTATGAGCACTTCTTCATCTTTGCTACTTTGAAACACAACTCTAGTAATGATCAAGTGCTCGTAACTTTTAAGGTATGCATTCTAAAGCACATATTTGCTGGACACTTTTTTTTCTTATCTTGGTCCATACCATCACTTCCGAAAACATGGAAAGCAAAGAACTTGCCGTAGAAGAGATTTGTTTCACAATATCGAAGATGAAAAATGGCTCATAGCTCATGAGGTATGCATTTTCGACCCTATGTTTACTGAGATTTTTTTGCTTCTGGTATCGTGTACTTTCAACTGTATTCGTGTACACCATTAATTATAATACACCCTGTATACTACTTTGTTTTGAGGAAAGTATACAACAATGATGAAAGTGGCAAATACCTTTTATTTAGCTCTTTCTTTCTTTCTTTTGCTTTAGACATGAAGACAACTTTATGTTAATTGTTAGCCAAATCAAGCAACAGAGGCCTACTTTACTTTGTTACCTTTCTGAAGAAGAAAATTTTACATATAAGCAATAATGATTTTGCTTCTTTCCGTTTTTCCACACACTGAGAAAGAAATTAATAGATGCTGATACGTTTCCATAACAGTTATGTAAATGCCTTCTCAATGGAATTTATATTTATTTTATTCAAGCCATGTAGCAAACAAAAGGCAACAAAAGGGGCATACTTAGTTTGCCGTTCAGAGGAAGCGCGTTTTTACATCACTAAGTTAAATTCTCTCTTTAAAGGCGGAGAACCCGGGCCGAGAAGGCAAAAGTTGGCTAGTGTAAAGGACAGGTTGAAGGGGTGCAAGGAGACAAGAAAAAGTAAAAAACAGTGGTAATCGCCGCGCATTCTAACCTTATAGTCGCGTGTTCGCGTCCGACCGTAACTCCCTTTCTTTACCATATTTCGGCCCTCGTCTAAAGTTATGAGTCTGATTGAACATCGAAGATAATTCGCTTCACATTTTACCCACCAATAATAACAAATACTTCCAGAAGCAATTCTGCAGGACAGCTCGTGGCTGCGTCGCGATAAGAACAACTTACGCTCGAGCGTTTCCTCGCGCTGCAGCGGCTACCGGCCACGGGCCAGACGCCACCCGCCGCCTGAAATCTGGCGCCGGCCAAGTGAACGCGGCGCGACGCTGTCAGTGTATGTATCAGCTGTCACTTTCGAATTTGAAGTTCTAGTTATCATCTTGCAGTTAATCATCGGATTTTGCATACTTGAAAATCATGAACTACGGTTAAGCGTTATAAAATTGGGACGCAAGTGGGAACAAGCGTAACATCTGTAACACAGTATTTACTTTTGGTATAATAGAGGGGTGAATGCCAAGGAGGCAGCTCGAAAGATTTAAACTGTGTGTGGAGCGAGTGCTCTTAGGGAAAAAAAGGCACAAAAAGATAGTCTTGTTTCAACAAAGACCGTTCTGGCGTGAATGATTTTCGACTTTAAGGAAGTTTCAACTACTGATATAAGTGATTGATTACCATTTAACCATCACTGCGACATTTGCTTTCAACAGGCAAGGCTCAGAAGTCTAGTGTAGGAGTACTGCATGCTCTAATTCGAAACAACAAAAATCAACCGAGTGACTGTTATTGCAGTTTTGCTTTAACGTCGTCAGGTCGCTCATTGAGCGTTCCTATGCAATAGCTTGGTGTTATCTAATAATTCTTTGAGGGCAGACAACAGAGTTCCATTGCAGAGAGCTGTGTATTCAACTGTTCCACTGTCCGCCATCTTGTTTCTACAAGTGGTAAACAGTGAAGCATTGGCAGTGGCAGCTCAATACACAGAACTTCACAGTGAAGAAGATGAGGAAAAAAGAAAACGTAAGTGAAACATAATGTGAATACACACACACACAAAACGTTTCACATAAAATTAATTTATTTCAGGCGTAGCCATAACAGTTTCCAAATCGTAATTTTTGCTTAAATATTCTGTCTACATTAAGTTGTAAATGGTTGCAGATGACAAACTGTGAAAGAAAACAGACACTAGAAAAATATAATACAGCAGAAATACCACACTATGTGGTAAAAGGTATGAATACATAATTTTATGTTTTATTCAAACATCTGTAATTACGATTCAAAAACCAATATTTAAAGTATGCAAACAGTAAAGAGCATTCTTTATGTTTAACAGCCATAAAATAAAAGCTCACTGATGATGCTGCAACTGCAGTTAAACTGTTCTGTATAAAAAACAAAACTGTGTTTTGCTAAAGGCGGACACCATCCAAAAACATATGTATTGTTAAAGCAAACATGGACAAAAGAGCTTCAACCTCAAGATGATTATAAAGTACAGATTAATATGGAATGCTCCTTTTATATAAATCAGCAGTTATCAGCAGTAAACAACTGTTTGCTGATGACTCTATACTGCACGGGGAAAATGTCGTCGTTGAGTGTGTGGTGTAGGGTGTAGGATGCCTTAGACAATATTACTAATTGGTACAATTAATGGCAGATCTGTAAATGTACGAGGGGCGTTTTTTATGAAATCAGGGTGGTTTTATGTACGATTGCAATGCACCATATTATTTTCCACTCTTTTGGCTACGAAAGCCTATTTCTCAGCATAAAACCCGTTCAATGGGACGGACTTACTGCGCGGCCCCTCCCGCTAGAGGATCAAATCCTCCTTCGGGCATGGGTGTGTGTTTTGTTCTTAGTATAGGTTAGTTTAAGTTGGTTTAAGTAGTGTGTAAGTCTAGGGACCGATTATCTAAGCAGTTTGGTCCATCAGGAATTCACACACATTTGAACATTTCTTCAGGCTTTCGTCACATCAACGGCAGGGCCTGCTTGTCTGCGTGGTACCAATCTACAGGTCGAGGTCTCTCTGTATCAGCAACGTCCCCATCAACCACATACAGCCCCCCATAGGGTGCATCCTTCAGTGGGCCACATAGATGGGAGTTAGAAGGTAGGAGAACTCTGCAGTCTCTCACCTTTTGTAGCACAATTGGTGGACGAGTGTGTCAACACTACCAACAGAGACTTTCAGTTGGGCAGTGAGGTGTTTGACTGCGATCCGTCGACCACCTGGAATGAGAGTGTCCGCACGTTCCAACACCGCAGGAGTCACAGCTGTGTGCGGCCAACCGGCGAGCGGGAGATCCGACAGGTTGGCGCAACCTTGTTGCTATATGACAGACATTACCCAACGATTCACTGTGCTTTCACAACCAGGTTGCTATAGACATTCAGCAAGTGCCTAAGAGTATCTGCGATGCTCTAATTTTCTGCCAAAAGAAAGTCTGTGCCTGGAATGCACTTTGTTACAGATGACACTGTGAAGGCTGAAGTGGGAATATTCCACGATGTCCACAAGAAATTCTGCATTGTTTTTTTTTCCGCATTTGGGAGGACGACTGTTCAATCCCGTGTCCGACCATCCTGATTTAGGTTTTCCGTGATTTTCCTAAATCGCTCCAGGCAAATGCCGGGATGGTACTTTGAAAGGGCACGGCCGACTTCCTTCCCCGTCCTTCCCTAATCCGATGAGACCGATGACCTCGCTGTCTGGTCTCCTCCCCCAAAAAACCCAATCTGCGTTTTTTCAACCGAAACTGGCAGAGAAATAAATGTATTGCACGACTTATTGAATTTCCCTTTTAGAAAGATGTAAGTTAGTGTAAATAAGTGGGAAAATCAATCCGTGATGTTCCAATATAGTATTTGTGGAGAGCCGCATGACCCAGCCACTTCGACTAAATATCTAGGCATAACGTTGCCAAGCTCTATGAAATGGAGCGAGGACCTAAGATTGATATTAAGGGACGCAGATTGTCGCCTTCGGTTTATTGGGAGAATTCTGGCGTAGCACATCTATAAAAGAGCGAGCGTACAGAACACTTGTCTTATATGAGGTTACCTTGTGTTGTTGGGATTTATGCAATACTGTTGTGACGTGGCCTGGTTAGTTGTGTAAAAGTTTTCTGACTGAAGTATAGTACTTCTTACGGAGGAACCTAGTAAAGAAAGAAGAGCGCCTGCGTCTGCACTTACATCTACGCAGAGCGTACGGAGCGTAGCGGAGAGTACATTGTACCACCACTTGTCACTTCCTAACTTGTCTCGCTCGCAAACAGAGCGAGAGAAAAACAACTGTCCGAATGCCTCCGTATCTACATCTACATGGATACTCTGAAAATCCCAATTAAGTGCCTGGCAGAGGGTTCATCGAACTATCTTCACAATTCTCTATTATTCCAATCTCGTATAGCGCACGGAAAGAATGAACACCTATATCTTTCAGTAAGAGCTCTGATTTTCCTTATTTTATCTTGGTGATCGTTTCTCCCTATGTAGGTCGGTGTCAACAAAATATTTTCGCATTCAGAGGAGAAAGTTGGTGATTGGAATTTCGTGAGAAGATACCGTCGCAACGAAAAACGCCTTTCTTTTAATGATTTCCAGCCCAAATCTTCTGTCATTTCTGTGACACTCTCTCCCATATTTCGCTATAATACAAAACGTGCTGCCTTTCTTTGAACTTTTTCGATGTACTCCGTCAGTCCTATCCGCTAAGGATAGCACACCGCTCAGCAGTATTCTAAAAGAGGCCGAACAAGCGTAATGTAGGTCTGTTACATTTTCTAATTGTCCTGCCAGTAAAACGCAGCCTTTGGTTAGCCTTCCCTACAACATTTTCCGTGTGTTCCTTCCAATTTAAGTTGTTCGTTATTGTAATACCTAAATATTTAGTTGAATTTACGGCTTTTAGATTAGACTGGTTTATCGTGTAACCGAAGTTTAACGAGTTTCTTTTAGCACTCATGTGGATGACCTCACACTTTTCGTTATTTAGGGTCACCTATCAATTTTCAAACCATTCAGATAAGTTTTCTGAATCGTTTTGCAGTTTGTTTTGATCTTCTGATGACTTTATTAGTCGATAAACGACACCGTCATCTGCAGACAACCGAAGACGGCTGCTCAGATTGTCTCCCAAATCGTTTATATAGATAAGGAACAGCAAAGGGTCTATAACACTACCTTGGGGAACGACTGAAATGAATTCTGTTTTACTCGATGACTTTCCGTCAAATATTACCAACTGAGACCTCTCTGACAGGAAATCGCAAACCCAGTCACATAACTGAGACGATATTCCATAAGCACGCAATTTCACTACGAGCCGCTTGTGTGGTACAGTGTCAAAAGCCTTCCGGAAATCCAGGAATACGGAATCGATCTGAAATCCCTTGTCAATAGCACTCTGTACTTCATGTGAATAAAGAGCTAGTTGTCTTTCAGAGGAAGGATGTTTCCTAAATCCATTTTGACTGTGTGTCAACAGATCGTTTACTTCGAGGTTATTCATAATGTTCTAACACAATATATGTTCTAAAATTCAGGTGCATATCGACGTTAACGATATGGGCCTGTAATTTAGTGGATTACTTCTACTACCTTTCTTGAATAGTGGTGTGACCTCTGCAATCTTCCAGTCTTTGGGTACGGATCTTTCGTCGAGCTAACGGTTGTATATGATTGTTAAGTATGGAGATAATCCATCTGCATATTCGGAAAGGAACCTAATTGGTATACAGTCTGGACCAGAAGACTTGCATTTAATACGTGATTTGAGTTGCTTCTCTACTTCGAGGATATTTTGCAAGAGAGTCGTACTGGACCAGTTGTCACAAGAGAACACCTGTAAGAAAGAAAACATAGTTTGACTGATCCAAGTTATCCATCGAGAGGAGCATTATTTTGGTTTGTTGTTGGGTAAGAGACTGAACACTACAAGCGAATGCTTCTGAAACGTAGTTCTCCACGAACAACCTGCGCGACTACTACGGTTTCTGCCGAGAAGTTTGTTACGTCGTAGTCACGAACGAGAGTGTTCCAAAAGGTGCACGAGAAAAGGCTCTCGCAATACGCGAATCGCACACAGCTACTAGAAAATACCAGAGAGGGCGACCGTTTTTAAGATTTTTTAAATGTTAAGGATAATAAGTTGCCGTCTCTTCGTCTAAGAATAGATGATGAATGCAGCTAGCCGCTAACTTTGTGTAATGTCTTGTCTGTATAGACGTGTATCTGTTGCCTTTAAGATCCCTTCACCTTCACACAAATCTATACAGTAAAGTGAGGGCCTCCCATTTCTTGGTTGATCCGTGATAAGACAGGCGAAAAGTTAGACTAATGGAGGATTATTAGTATTATATCTATTTTCATTCTCTCTCTCTCTTTCTCTCCTTTATCTATGTACAGTTTTTAATATAATATTTCATTACGTGAAATCAGCCAAATAGGATCTTTGGTGGAGTCCTTCGTCTTGGTAATCAGCGGCTGGCTTGCTGTAAGAGATCTTTACATTTATTATTACTGTTAAACACTGCATTCAGTCGGGAGAATCAATCGTGTGGACAATTTGTTCCTTTTACGAAAGATTGCGAATTCCAGATGTGTACGAAGCCTTTTTGGACGATTTAACACAGACTCAGTGATTGCAGGCTCTCTTCGACACAGCTGAAACTTCCCCACTAATTACAGGGCCAACGTGATCATCAAATGATTCAGAAAAAACTCATTCGTTCATTCATTCCCGAACAAAAAAGTCACAAACCTTATTTATGAAGGAAATTGTGTATTAAAACAATATCCATTACAAATCCAGATCTCCGGTGATTCCACGCCTTAATTATTTTCCTTTTACAGTCTCTTTCTCTTCAAACAAATCGCTAGCGGCACAAATGTTAATTGGCTCGCTTTAGCAAGAAGAAAAGCAGAATATGTATCTCTCAGAAACACGTCAATCCCTCAACAGATACTCCAGAAGCTGTTCTAGATACCACTCTAACAACCATAGAGAATGCATATCTGCATCTCTGTTATTTCAAAGAATAAACGCACTAGAAAATACTTTGACGTCGTCGTGCTGTCGCCACATATATTACGAGAAAATCAGATCAGATACTTTTCCAAAGTGAATGAATGTGTATGGTATGATTGACAATGATTAATTGGTGCGTGGTAGAGGGTATTTTCTGTGGGGACATTACAATGCCCCTCGCAGCAAGCGAAGTTTGTGAGCCTAATTTTGATTTACCGAACACACTTCACGAGCTATCTATTAGTGTGGGTAACCCGGAAGTGATGAGTGTCAGTCCTCCGACTGAAAAAAAAAAATTATGTTTAAGACAGGCGTAGAAAAGAAACATTGAAAACAGAAGAAATGAAGAGACAGGTACCGCGGCTGTATTGCTTTTACGTGCATCAAGGTGTTATGTCTGCTGTGCACAACCAAGGAGGATGATCTTTCATGAAACTGTTATCAGGGTCTACCCATTCGGGAACTTCCTTAAGCAGGGAAACCTTGGAAAACCTCTTAAGCCTAGACCCCCAGCCTACGGTACATAGAAGATAGTAAAGCCTACAGAAGAGAAAAAATAATTTTTAAATTATTCTCTAAAGGAAAGATAGGGTTCGATTTATATAACGATTTGGAGAAGAGTGATTTGTGCCTCTAGCAAAAAAATTTTACAATAAATAACTCGATTTTTTTTTTTTTTTTTTTTTTTTTTACAATCTTGTTCCCAGGACAATATCTTGCGGTGCTGAAACTCCCCCGGATCTTGCAATCTTGCATGCCCCGACGTCCACATTTGTAGTCGGTCTTCTACGCGGCCTACAATGGGAAGAGTAGAAGGAACAGGGATACCAGATTTCACATGCAACATTCATTCCAAAAGAATTAGCAATTACCGAAAGGGAAAATCTTCCTGTAAAAGAACTGGTTAGGTTGCATCGTCCAAGATTCTCCCTTTTGAAAACAAAATCCTTATGGCTTCATGCATCCTTTTTCTTACGATGTACTCCAAAGAATTTAGCCATTGACTTAAGGTTTCCATTTATCTATTGACTAATGCTGTTGCCGAACACATCATAATATTTGAATTTTCTTTTGGACTTCGCATCACCACTTGTGCTTATAAGTCCGAAAATTCTGACACATTTTCTGTCAATGATTTAATCTTCGTAATTTAAAGGATTCATGCAACTTGCAGTAGATTTTGGATTCAAATCATCGAATAATGGAAAGTGTGGTTCATTTTATACAAAGACATAATCCATCATTTCCTTGAAAAGTCATATCATTTATCTATACTCATAAAATTTCTATCCTAAATACATATATTTCTCCGCTTGATTGCTGTAATGTAAAAGTTATTAGTATTGAGGAATGTGGATTCACTTCTTTCATTTATTCTCTGATTCATCCGGCATTCATACATGCACATATATGGAAATGGATTTTCAAACAAAATTCCAAAGTGAACAAGACTCATTAAATAACTACTAATTCTATGAATATTACTTTCTTTTGACATTCAACAATAAATCAAGAACTCTTAACGTCTAATTATGACACTTTTTTGAAGTTCAACATCAATCAGTTTCCCTTCGCGTTTGATGCGAGTCTCTTACAAAGCATATCTATGTCGTCTATATCGATTCTAACTCTCGCGCCGACGTCAAATTGTTTTGCGCGGGAAATTATCTTTGCGGCGTTAACCGTCACTCATGATTCACTGCCTGAACGCATCACTTCACACGTTTACACATCTAAGCGTGCACTTGAAATTATATATGAACATTCACTGGGAACCTCTTTTGATTATGCAGCGTCATTTTCGGGAAATATTTCTTTCTTCTTGAAAGTTATTCAAATCCTTTATAATTCTTGATGACATTAGCAATGCTAAAGTTCCATGTTTACCCAAACACAGGTGAAGCCTATCTCCACTATCTTCTTTGCAGCACTCGATAGTAATAGTTAGTCACTATTTCTACAATCTGTGTCACTGATTAATTATTTCAGTTTAAAGTTTTCCAACACTAAACACACACAGTTTATTGTTATGTTTTTACGAGCGTTCATCTCTGTCACTCGCAAAACCATTCCTCCCTATCTTCTAATCTTCATTAAATTTTTTCAAGTCGCTATGGGAAAATAACCATTTAATTTTGTTAGATCCTGGGTATGCTAACAGATAAGCCCCAGGGTTCGGAATTTGTAGAATGATGTGTGGGCCAGTATATAATAACTCCCA
Organism: Schistocerca piceifrons; assembly: GCF_021461385.2. Classification (NCBI taxonomy): domain Eukaryota; kingdom Metazoa; phylum Arthropoda; class Insecta; order Orthoptera; family Acrididae; genus Schistocerca; species Schistocerca piceifrons. The sequence goes on along the minus strand of NC_060140.1, from coordinate 120,784,835 downwards.
TTTCTTTATAATCTTCTTTATTAAGGATGATTTGGTATGTCTTTTGACTAGTACCTTCTCTCCGACGTGTTACTCCTGTACCCTTCAAAAGGTTCAAATGGCCCTGAGCACTATGGGACTTAACTTCTAAGGTCATCAGTCCCCTAGAACTTAGAACTACTTAAACCTAACTAACCTATGGACATCACACACATCCATGCCCGAGGCAGGATTCGAACCTGCGACCGTAGCGGTCGCGCGCCTGTACCCTCTTCATTAATTTGTCATATTGTTGTTTTCTCTGATCAGCCTTTTGCGTCATATTTATGATGGATTGTCCTATTTTTTCTTCCCAAGGCATCTCAGTTTCCTGAGTTTTGGGCATATGTTCAGTCCAGAAGTTTTCTTCTTTTGCCTCGAACATCAGTTCATGAGTTGTATATCCAGTGGAGGAGTGGAGCATGTTGTTGTATATCTGCTCAAATTCTTCCATATAATTTGCCCACGCAGTCTGCTTATTATGGCAATAGGTCCTCATAAATCGATTGAACTCTCTAAAAATTCTCTCAACCAAATTGCCTTGTGGGTGGTAAAATGATGTTAGTATGTGTTTCACACCGACTTGAGACAAAGCCTGTTTCCATCGGAGTCCCGTGAATATCTTAGCATTGTCTGTTATGATCACCTTAGGTATACCAACATGAGGAAGAAAATCCGTTGTCAATCTTAATTCAATTACTTTGGCTGTAGCCTCCTTTATTGGGTTTAGCTTTACGTATTTCGTACACACATCGAGAAATGCCAACAAATATCTAACACCACCTCTTGAAGTAGGTAACGGTCCACACAGATCGCACGAAATTAATTCTTTTGGATCTTGGACTAATATAGAGCATAATGGGTGCTTACTCCATTTTGAATCCGGCTTTGTTTTTTGACAGATTATGCATTTCTTCAAGACCTCATGCACTCTGCGCTTTAAATAACAGTACACACTTATCTTGTCTGCACATTTTGTCGCACCGAAGGTTAAATGGGTGAACCATACGAGTTTCTCTATTTGTGCCTCAGGTATACAAACACACCAACGGACTTTGTTTGACTTTCCACAGCGAAAAAATAATACGCCATTTACCAGCTTGTAATAATTTGTCATCTGATCCAAAGATTGCTGGCTCGAGTCCTGTCACGGTCGCCGTTTTAACATTTTTTAAATGTTAAGGATAATAAGTTGCCATCTCTTCATCTAAGAATAGATGATGAATGCAGCTAGCCGCTAACGTGTATCTGTTGCCTTTAAGATCCCTTCACCTTCACACAAATCTATACAGTAAAGTAAGGGGCTCCCATTTCTTGGCTGATCCGTGATAAGACAGGCGAAAAGTTAGACTAATGGAGGATTATTAGTATTATCTCTATTTTCATTCACTCTCTCTCTTTCTCTCCTTTATCTATGTACAGTTTTTAATATAATATTTCATTACGTGAAATCAGCCAAATAGGATCTTTGGTGGAGTCCTTCGTCTTGGTAATCAGCGGCTGGCTTGCTGTAAGAGATCTTTACATTTATTATTACTGTTAAACACTGCATTCAGTCGGGAGAATCAATCGTGTGGACAATTTGTTCCTTTTACGAAAGATTGCGAATTCCAGATGTGTACGAAGCCTTTTTGGAAGATTTAACACAGACTCAGTGATTGCAGGCTCTCTTCGACACAGCTGAAACTTCCCCGCTAATTACAGGGCCAACGTGATCATCAAATGATTCAGAAAAAACTCATTCGTTCATTCATTCCCGAACAAAAAAGTCACAAACCTTATTTATGAAGGAAATTGTGTATTAAAACCATCTCCATTACATATCCAGATTTCCGGTGATTCCACGCCTTAATTATTTTCCTTTTACAGTCTCTTTCTCTTCAAACAAATCGCTAGCGGCACAAATGTTAATTGGCTCGCTTTAGCAAGAAGAAAAGCAGAATATGTATCTCTCAGAAACACGTCAATCCCTCAACAGATACTCCAGAAGCTGTTCTAGATACCACTCTAACAACCATGGAGAATGCATATCTGCATCTCTGTTATTTCAAAGAATAAACGCACTAGAAAATACTTTGGCGTCGTCGAGCTGTCGCCGCATATATTACGAGAAAATCAGATCAGATACTTTTCCAAAGTGAATGAATGTGGATGGTTTGATTGACAATGATTAATTGGTGCGTGGTAGAGGGTATTTTCTGTGGGGACATTACACGTTGAAAAGTGAAAATACTTGGGTATTTGGCGGCACTGAAAGAGAATCCCACAAGAGCGTTATAGTTCAAGTACATTCAAGAGGAAAGATAACTTTAGCCTGTCTGACAAAGCAATTTATATTGTCAGGCACGGAAGTGATAACAGGCGTCTTTAAGTCATAGAACGTCATAAAGAAAGAAGGATTTCAGTGTGAATTTGTGAATCATTCTGCTGAATTTGGGTAATTTATAACAGTGATTGCCTATCGAAGTCGCGGGTTCCAGACAATATATATCGAACGTGCGTTCGTTAATCGATCATGCGGCTCCGGTAGCGGGTGTTGTATGTTTACAGTGGTCATTGCAGCAACGAGAAAAGAAGAGCGTTACAAAAATACCTGTAATTGCAAAGGAGTCAATTTACCTCACTCATCCTTAGTGTTGTCGATATGTGAAAGCCTAATACGGTGGTCTGGATGGATAATTTGGAAGTGTCAAACCATGTACTCTTCCTGATACTCGTTCGTTTTCGGCACTGGCCGCAATGAAATTGTAACGGTATTTCAGCATCGAAACTGTTCGTACGAAGTTTTACACATTTCGCACCAGCACAGTCTACACATTCTCTTCTTTCCTCGTCCACTAGTACTCCATATTTGCGACAAAAAGTCGAACAATTTTCTACGCTGGATGAAAATGGAATTACATTTTTACATGTGAGAGAATTTGCCGAAGAAACGTCAAGAACACATACATCCCAGTCACTAACGACATAAATCGTCTGGGTTTCCCTAGAAACTCACGAACAATTTACGGAGGTATGTAATTGAGAGCAATTAAGAGAACGACGGAAAACAAATAAAAATGATGATAACAAATAATTGATCACAACACCTTCCACCGGATTCGCATGATCGATTTACGATCGCCCATTCGATATGTTTTATTTGAACCCCGTGACTTCGATAGGCAATCATTCTTGGAAATTACCTGAATTTGTGTCTTCTGACGACTTATCAGTCTACACACAGAACAATGAATGCTTGTGGAAATCTGTGAAATTGTCGAGAAAAAGAGAGGGCTGTCCAGGAGACAGACACGAACTCTGTGTCTTCCAATACATATACTTCCTCAGTTTAGTATTATGTGGAAAAACTGACTCTCCAGATATTTCTGACTGACACAGAAATAGTGTAGCCATGTTGTGAGGAAAAAGGAGTGCTGCCGGTGGCTTATACAACACGAGGAATACTGCATCAAACAGACGTGGCTGATGACCAACGTTAGCAAAGCTGTTATTTTCATGTGTAATTAACTGCAACTTAGCAAACGTTCGTCTTTTGTCGTTGATCTAGTTCCCGCTGCAAACAGTATCCATAACTCACGTCACCGTGGTCGTATGATCGATATCGTGTTACACGTTGGATATATATCGTTAGGTACCCGCACGTTCGATAGGCAGTCATACTTGGGAAGTAAAAAAATAAAAACATCAGTAAACTATCACTTGATTCTTTTCCCAGAAACCCTCTGATTCCAAAAACCTAATGCTAATAAGAAACTGTGGCGGAACATTTGCAATAGAAACCAACACTCACCACACAATCACAACAAAAATACATTTACCACCGCTGTATGAATCCACAGAAAAAGTGTCTCTGGTAATTATCTGAACAACGCGTCGAAAGTGCTCCGTAATGGCTGACACGCCAGTTGCAGGCACGCTCCATCCAGTCCCATTTTTCGGTAGAAATTATTCAGTCGATTAGATCCACTGGCAGAGGACTTTGCCGCGACTCCCGGGTCCTCAGCGATCCCCCGATCGCAGGCTGTGTTGCGCGACGTGCGGCAGCTACTCCCTAACTCCTCACTGATTCTCTGCCACGCTGCACGAACGACAGCATCCGTCGGCGGGACTTCTCTTCTTTGTTCACAGACGGCGCGACCGAAAAGAAATCCACAGTGCGAGGTTTTCCTCCATAGGAAGGGGCGTTCCAGTATGAAGCAGACACGAGGACACTAAGGCGCAATCAGTTGTCAATTCTTATGATGTGATAGGATTAATTGCAGGAGACGCATTCCGTTGACATACTCAGTATCAGAAACATCAGCTTCGCTTTGAGAACCTCCATTGTATTGCAGCTTCTCTCCGTGCGACTTATACCGTCCTGTTGCTGCGATACGGACCGGTCAGTGTTGAGTGCTGTTCGTTTGTTCCTTCGTCTGCGCAGTAGCAGCCTTGTCCGCACAGTATCAAGGGTACAGACAGTTTACGACTTACCTCTCGGGGAAAAAAAACTACATTACTTTCAGCTGATCTAGTCCCATTGAAATCTTCAGGCCAGGTTTCACTGAGTAATACAGGCCAGAGATATTTTTCGGTGAATGCTGATCGGCTGTGAGACTTCGACGCGAAATTCGAAACAGCCGATTTAGGTGAGCCGTAAGAAAATGGAGGTCAGATGTTTGGTTACTGTTTCATATACGCCCGTAGGCAATCGGCATTCGTATGGCATCAGACAGTCGTGATTTCACGTTGTTTTCATCCTAACTAGGTAATACGTTTTATCTGCTGTACCCACTAACGAGACTAACCTGTAATGAAATGTGCTGCTATTTCCCGAGTCTCTTCTGGTTTTTTTTTTTTTTTTTTTTTTTTTTTTTTTTTTTTTTTTTTTTTTTTTTTTTTTTTTTTGTCAATGCTGTCTGACACAGGTCCCAGACTGACGAGCAATATTGAAATATTGGTCGACCAAGTGTTTTCATAAACTACTTCCTCTGTGGATGGACTACACTTCCTTATGATTCACCCCACATAATAACAATAATTTCGTATTGTTCAACGAGCTGGTCCAAGCCTTTCGGTGTTTTGTCCCTAAACTACCCCAGTTATCGATTCGGGGAAAGGGGACCTACAGTGTAACGCTGTTCACTTAAGGAGGGAGAAATGTCGCAGAAGAAGCTGAGTAGCACCGTGGTGTAGTGGTTATGATACTAAACTGTTATATGGAGGGTCGTGAATTCGACACTCATCTGGATTGTACAATTTTAATTTCTATATACGGCTCGAGTATATTCTAGAAGTATCCACAAATGTTAAGAATCATTGTACTGGAATGTTCTGTAGCTGAATATATACTGCATGTGTTCTGGCCGGAGGCAGTTCGCTCCGCACTCTTGTATGTGCAAGTGCTGAATAAACCTTCGTTAAGTGAAGTTAGTGTTCGTCAGTCATCTAATTACACCTTATTCTACGTGACAATATAAACACATAGGAAATCAATGAATAAATGAGATAGAATTGAGTGGCCTTCAGGGATGATAGCTACAGTGCATTGCTATCATGTGAACTGTCATTTGTTGAAATCACGTTAGGCATTGATTCGAAGGTTCATTGTGAAAATATTCAGTCACACTGAAATACCAGTTTTCATAATTTTCATAAGATATTGACAATCTTATTGTTTTGTTGGAGGTGCCTCATTTCCTGGGATCGCAGATGCGCTCAGATTTGCTTTATTATGTGACTGTGATTTCTTACAGAATTTCTAAGAGTTGTAAGAAGCCATATTTCAGGCTATCTTAAAGTCTGCCATTTCTGGTACATCTCATGACCCTACCACGTGAGCGACCATCCTTCAGTTCCTCCTGCTTTGGGATTTACACACAGCCGGCCATTCTGACTACTTTGGTACCTGAGCTCACCTGGAGTGGCATAGCAGTCCCCCCAAGGCCCACCCAGTAAGCCAGCAGATTTATCTCTCCTTAGTACCAGCCCTATACGGCCGAATTTCTCGTCCAAAAACGTGTAACGTTACTTCAAGCATTTTTGTAAGTAGTCTGACCTCATAAAAATTGTAGAATACAATAATGATAGTCGCTGAGGCGGATGTGGCAGAAGCAGCAGGAGTTTCTATTTACGCATTGAATATAATTTAGTTGTCTTTGTCACGTGATTTTATGAAGAAATGAATATTATATGTGCATTTAGATGCGTTGACCAGTGTGTACTAACTTATTCTAAGTTTCTGAGTAAATTTTAGAGCAATTGCATTGTGTGAGCTGACTTTGGAGTGCAGTAAAAAGCAGAAGTAGCGTACTTGCAGTAAGTAAATTGCATCCAGTGACTGTACAGCACAACCTGTTACTACCAAATCAGCAACACACCAATTATGTCACTCATGTGAAACGATTTTTATTTGACCGTGATCGTGCGTATACTTGTTAAAGTATTTTTGTTTCTCTAAAGACTGCTATTGAAATGAAGCAATAGCAGAACAAACGGAAATCGAACCAAGAGTTTATTAATGGTCAAGTAAACTGTAATTACGTAGAAGGAAACGGTCGCTAGCCCAATTAGACAAAGGTGTACCAGGCCCTAGCACGGTTCATAAAGAAAATTAACTACTGGAATTGGCTTTACTTGATATCGAAATTTTGTTTTGCTGGCAAGATACAAGGCAGTAGAGCAGTTTTGCAAGTAATATACGAGTGGTGTGACATGAACTACACAGGAGGCGTATTACGCAACACCTGGCTCTCAATAAAGCTTACCTGCTCTGCATTGGAATAGGGAGCTAATGATCATTATAGATAAATGATTACTAATGGTGGAGCATTAACAACTTGGAGACCGGGTTCTATTGTCAGTTTAGTTACTGGAAATTACTCTGAAATAGTTTTAGAGTAATTGCATCATTTCTACTGATTTTTATTTGTATTCTCAAGGAGCATTCACTTCCTTATATTATTTAATACAGATGGGACATGTGATACTTGAATCTACTATAATTTGAATAGTTGTAGCTATTTGCTTACTGTAATACACACAAGTTACAAGAATGAAAGCTGTACTTCTTGAGTACTGTTGCTGTAATATTAAATTTAGATATGGCTAAACTTGCAGCATGGGGACCCAAAAACTAGTCTACCTCGGATCTAAGCTGAACATTTTAGTCACAACACAATACTGAAAACACTGTTAACTACATAACACATGGAATTGTAAACGCTGTTATTTCACTAAGAAGAATCTTTCAACTGAATGCTTTAAATATTCTGTCAGTAATTGATCTTTGACGAAAGTTTCAACTATCCTTATGCGAAAAATACTTGGCATACTTCAGATGTTTTGCTCACTGAATAATTATGAAATTTACTACTCCACAAAGTTTATTAACTGTAGTGAAAGTTTACTGCCTTGTCTTTACAGTTCAATAAAATGGGATACTCGTAAATATCGTAGCACTTCGTATGGGATCCTGTCTAGGTAAACGACTAAGCATAAAATGCGGGTGCTCAACATGAAGTTTACAGAACACAAACTTATTACTGAAAACGAATTCGCGTAACTGATCCACGCAGTTATACAATAAACAAGTGGTAATTTGAGATGAAGGCGGTGGCGATGTCGGTCTCCTTTGCTATTCAAAGAAGCGGCATAAGTATCCATGGTTCTCGCCGTGCTCCTAGCTATGAAAATTCTATTTTTAGCGGCGGATTTGTGTAGTATAGAGCCAGCGAAAGTATGGTTCAAATGGCTCTGAGCACTGTGGGACTTAACTTCAGAGGACATCAGTCTCCTAGATATTAGAACTACTTAAACCTAACTAACCTATGAACATCACACACATCCATGCCCGAGGCAGCATTCGAATCTGCTACCGTAGCGGTCGCGCGGTTCCAGGCTGTAGCGCGTAGAACCGCTCGGTCACTCCGGCCGGCGCGAAAGTATGATACCAAATTCAGTCCACATCCGGGGCTATATGGGATAATATTGCAGTTCTTCCCACCTCGTTCAGTACACAAGATGGGCTCACTTGTCCTGAAAGCCACCGACTGACTCATACCACACAGGAGCCTTTGAGTTCGACCGCCAGTTCTACATTTTCTATCTCCGCCAAGCCAGTTTCATTGTAGTGGGGCTTCCCTCCAGGTTTCATATGATTACAAACCTACAGGCCATTTGCATGAACCAGTATTACAAGCAAAGTTTTATCTCTTCCATTCTCTTACAGCACATTACCTACTAAATTACATACACAGATTAATTACTATTGCATAAATGGTCGAAAATAATGAATAAAATGATTTACATAAATGTCTCATCGAAGAACATGGTTATATACACACACCAAAAAAAGTTTTGCCTCACCTCGGTTCCGAGAGTTCCGAAACCTGTACAGAAAATTGGAATGCAGATCAATGTAAACATCATTTCCTCCCTTTTTATTGCTCAAGAGAACCACACATTGCATACTGTACCACCATACAGCGAGACCTCCAGAAGTGGTGGTCCAGATGGCTGTACACACCGGTACTTCTGTCTGTGGCCTTTCTCACCTGAACTTACCTCGCCATCATAAGCGTTTGGTTTGTACCCTAGGCCATATACACGGCCCAGTCGCATAAATGAGGCCACTGCCTATGAGTGACGTCATCGTGTAATAACCACTCACAGACGGCAGGTGGCAGCACTAGAAGGGATGGTATATAAAGCATATCAGAGGGGAGCCGATAACAGTGCAGTCACTGTCGTAATGCGGAAACGGAGCGGGTTATCTGATGTGTGAAACAGCATAACAATTAGTTATCGGCCCAAGGGTGGAAGCATTTCCGAAATGGCTAACTTTGCAAACTGTTCGCGTGCCGCCGTGGTTAAAGAACACCATGCATGGCAAAATGGCGCTATATGAAACTGTCACCAAGGCTACTGTGGTGCACCATAGGGCATAGATGGCTGGGGTGAACGACGGACGGCTACGAGGCTCTGTACGAGCAAATAAACGTGCAACTGTTGAGCAACTGCCCGCCCAGATGAACTAAGGGGAATATGAACAGTGTTTTCTCAGCTACGTTCAGCTGTTGTTGTGGCGTATGGGCACCCGCAGTAGGCACTTGCTTCATGCACCCACGCTGACTGCTGTTTATCGGCGACGAAGGCTGCAATTTGCACGCCAGTACAGCAACTGGACGCTCAAATGGCTCAAAGGACCATGGGACTTAACATCTGATGTCATCAGTCGCCTAGGTTTAGAGCTGCATAAACCTAACTAAGCTAAGGGCATCACACATTCCCATGCCCGAAGCAGGATTCGAACCTGCGACCGTAGCAGCAGCGCGGTTCCGGACTGAAGCGCCTAGAACCGCTCGACCACAGCGGCCGGCCAACTGGACGTCCACAGATTGGCGGCTGGTGGCTGCCTCAGATGAATCACGTTTTATGCTCCATTGGAAAGATGACCGTTGGCGTGTAAGGCGAAAAACGTCTTTTGCAAACACACTGCAACCAGTATGAAATGTTTTCGTGGCATTCCCTGAGCGATCTCGTCATTCTGGAAGATACAAAGGATCAACACAAGCATGTGATTATCCTTGGCGATCATGCCCCCCCCCCCCTCTACATGTAGTTTGTTTTTCCTTGGCACAATGGCATTTGCCGGCAGGACAGTGCAAAGCAGCACGTCCTGCTGGAATCATGCATGCCTGTATTCGTCTTGGCATACTATGCACAAGTTCATCTAATTACTGCTGTTCCAGATTGTCCCACTCCTCAACGGCGATTCGGCGTAGAACCCTCAGAGTGGTTGGTGGGTCAAGTCGTCTATAAACAGCCCTTTTTAATCCATCCAAGGCATGTTCGATAGGGCTCATATCTGAATAACATGCTTTCCACTCTAGTCGAGCGATGTTGTTGTCCCAAGGAAGTCATTCACAAGATGTGCACGATTGGGACGCGAATTGTCGCCCATGAAGACGAATGCCTCGCCAATATGCTGCCCATGCGGTTGCACGGAGGATGGCATTCACGTATCGTACAGCCGTTACGGCGCCTTCCATGACCACCAGCGGCTTACGTCGGCCCCATATAATGCCACCCCAATACAGCAGGGAACCTCAATCTTGCTGCACTAGCTGCAAAGTGTGTCTAAGGCGTTCAGCCTGACCGCGTTGCCTCCAAACACGTCTCGGATGATTGTCTGGTTCAAGACATATTCGACACTGATCGGTGAAGAGAACGTGATTCCAGTCCTGAGCGGTCCATTCGACCTGTTGTTGGGCCCATCTGTGAGGTGCTCCATGGTCTCGTGGTTGCAAAGATGGACTTCGCCATGGACGTAGGGAGCGAAGTTGGGCATCATGCAACATATTGCGCACAGTTTGAGTCGTAACACGACGTCCTGTGGCTATACGACAAGCTTTATTCAACATGGTGGCGTTGCTGTCACGGTTCCTCCTAGCCACAATCCGTAGGTAGCGGTCATCCACTGCAGTAGTAGCCCTTGGGTGGCTTGTGTGATGTCCTTAGGTTAGTTAGGTTTAAGTAGTTCTAAGTTCTAGGGGACTGATGACCTAAGATGTTAAGTCCCATAGTGCTCAGAGCCTTGGGTGGCCTGAGCGAGGCATGTCATCGATAGTTCCTCTCTCTCTGCATCTCCTCCATGTGCGAACAACATCGCTTTGGTTCACTCCGACACACCTGGACACACACCTTCTTGAGAGCCGTTCCTGGCACAAAGTAACAATGCGGACGCGATCGAACCGCGGTATTGACCGTCTAGGCATGGTTGAACTACAGACAACACGAGCCGTGTACCTCCTTCCTGGTGGAATGACTGGAACTGATCGACTGTCGGACCGCCTCCGTCTAATAGGTGCTGCTCATGCATGGTTGTTTACATCTTCGGGATGGTTTAGTGACATCTCTGAACAGTCAAAGGTACTATGTCTGTGATTTCACAGTCAACGTCTATCTTCAAGAGTTCTGGGAACTGGGGTGATGGAAAACTTTTTTTCATGTGTGTAAAAGTCACATTAGGTAATAACAAACAAAGAACCTAGATGAGACAAATATAGGTATTATCGATATAGTGATACAGCTGTTTGGGTTAGCACTACATTTTTTGTTCTGTAAGCGTACGTTGATTAAAGATGCCTAGGGATTGTGCATGTAGGATGAAATTGCCATTGTCCGTAAACAGCTGAAACTGCCTTGGCGAATACTTTAGCACCTCCGGAGCCTGTGGCGTTGCCTGGGATCCCCGATCGCTGGGCCTATTGGCATTTACTTGGCGGTGATTGGCGAACCGTGGAGGGCCGCGAATTTGTAAGTGGAAGTTGAAAGTGTGTACTTTCCAAACGGCTGCCTCTTTACACCTCAATGGTAATAAGCTTTTCTTCATTTTTTGTCACCATTAAGGTGTCGACACGGTTGACGTTCGATTTTGTGAACCTGTATTCATTACTTTTTTAATAACATAACAAAAAAGTAGGTGGCAGAGGTAAAATACAGGGAGCGAAAGGCTATTTACAATTTGTACTGAAACCAGATGGCAGTTGTAAGAGTCAAGGGAAGCAGTGGTTGGGAAGGGAGTGAGACAGGGTTGTAGCCTCTCCCCGACGTTATTCAATCTGTATATTGAGCGAGCAGTAAAGGAAACAAAAGAAAAATTCGGAGTAGAAATTAAAATCCATGGAAAAGAAATAAAAACTTTGAGGTTCGCCGACGACATTGTAATTCTATCAGAGACTACAAAGGACCTGGAAGAGCAGCTGAACGGAATGGACAGTGTCTTGAAAGGAGGATATAAGATGAACATCAACAAAAGCAAAACGAGGACAATGGAAGGTAGTCGAATTAAATCGGGTGATGCTGCGGGAATTAGATTAGGAAATGAGACGCTTAAAGTAGTAAATGAGTTTGCTATTTGGGGAGCAAAATAACTGATGATGGTCGAAGTAGAGAGGATATAAAATGTGGACTGGCAATGGCAAGGAAAGGGTTTCTGAAGAAGAGAAGCTTTCGAAATGTGATGCTACAGAGGAATGCTGAAGATTAGATGGGTGGATCACATAACTAATGAGGAGGTATTGAATAAAATTGGAGAGAAGAGAAATTTGTGTCACAACTTGACTAGAAGAAAGGATAGGTTTGGAGGGCATATTCTGAGGCATCAAGGGGTCACTAATTTACTATAGGATGGCAGCGTGCAGGGTAAAAATCGTAGGGGGAGACCAAGAGATGAATACACTAAACAGGTTCAGAAGGATGTAGGTTGTAGTAGGTATTGGGAGATGAAAAAGCTTGCACAGGATAAAGTAGTATGGCGAGCTGCATCATTCCAGTCTCTGGACTGAAGACCACAACAACAACAACAACAAAAAATTACGAAATAGTCCTTAGATCCTTGTTATAAGTCATTAATATCGTATTATCTTTTGTGTTTCAGTAAAATACCAGCATCCAGTGCTTCGGTGAATGTCACGCTGTTTGTTGGGACCTCTGAACGTCACAACTGTTGTAGTGATCCATGCCACTCATGGAAGGGCATGTTCCACGTACATCAAATATACAGTTCCGACTAAAGATGTGTATGATCTCAATTAATTTGTACATCAGGCCACACGGTGTGGGAAAGTATTACTCAACACGTGCGGAGTCTACCAGCTGGAGAGCATTTGTAATCTCCATGGAGCAAGGAGGAATGAAGGAGGCCTGGTACCATGGGAGATATCCGGCACCAAGAAAGACGAATATGGTGTATGTAAGCGATTGGTAATATGTACTATTTACAGAATGTTAACGAGCCGTCTTTGACACAGCAATATTAGTTGGTTCCCATGTAATCTTTTGCGAAAGGCCGGGCGCTGTGGCCGAGCGGTTCTAGGCGCTATAGTGTGGAACCGCGGGACCGCTACGGTCGCTGGTTCGAATCCTGCCCCGGGCATGGATGTGTGTGATGTCTTTAGGTTAGTTACGTTTAAGTAATTCTAAGTTCTAGGGGACTGATGACCTCAGAAGTTATGTCCCATAGTGCTCAGAGCCATTTTTTGTGTGTAACATGATTCACTTACGGTAAACACATATCACAGGCCTGCTCGACCTGCGACCTGCGAAGTAAGAGCATATGGAGTATCAGACCAATTCCGTCATTGGATTGAAGAGTGCCTAGATAACAGAACGCAGCATCTCATTCTCAATGGAGAGAAGTTTTCCGAAGTAAGAGTGATTTCAGGTGTGCCGCAGGGGAGTGTCGTAGGACCGTTGCTATTCACAATATACATAAATGATCTTGTAGATAACGTAGGAAGTTCTCGGAAGCTATTTGCGGATGATGCTGTAGTATATCGAGAGGTTTTAACAATGGAAAATTGTACAGAAATGCAGGGGGATCTGCAACGAATTGATGCATGGTGCAGGGAATGGCAATTGAGTCTCAATATAGACAAATGTAATGTGCTGCAATACATAGAAAGAAAGATTCTTTATCATTTAGCTACAATATAGCAGGTCAGCAACTGGAAGCGGTTAATTCCATAAATTATCTGGGAGTAAGCATTAGGAGTGATTTAAAATGGAATGACCATATAAAATTAATCGTAGGTAAAGCAGATGCCAGACTGAGATTCATTGGAAGAATCCTAAGGAAATGCAGTCCGAAAACAAATGAAGTAGGTTACAGTACACTTGTTCGCCCACTGCTTGAATACTGCTCACCGGTGTGGTATATTGCTCCCTCCTACGTATATCTCGCGAAGAGACCATGAGGATAAAATCAGAGAGATTAGAGCCCACACAGAGGCATACCGACAATCCTTCTTTCTACGAACAATACGAGACTGGAATAGAAGGGAGAACCGATGCAGGTACTCAAGGAACTCTCCGCCACACACCGTCAGGTGGCTTCCGGAGTATGGATGTAGATGTAGATGTAGATGTAGACCTTCTTGCGATGATGAAGGACCCCTCGCCCAACGACTCACCGTGCTTTTGTTCGCTGCCAGGTCTCCGTAGACATTCTGCAAGAGCCTACGAATGCCTGTGATGCTCTAGTTATCTAACAAAAGAAATTCAATGACAACTCTTTGCTTAGAACGCCCCACCACTACAGAGAACCTTTTGTAGGCTACGTATGGCGACGCCACTTAGCGGAACTTCGTGAAATTACCGGGCTGAAGCCGGAATATTACAAGTTGTTTCACAATTCTAAATTTTTTTAACCTAAATTGGCGGAAAAAAGTCTTGCATTCCTTACTGAACGTCCCTCGCATTGTATTGATCACAGTGTTACAGATACTGTAATTATTAATTCTCGGCTAGTTTAGTCCAGCTCCCGCTATATGGCACGTACCACCATTCCACGCTCATGAAAGGCTTTCACCTCTGTCTACAGGAGGAATGGCTCCTTTTTCAAGTGACTTCTAAAACGAAGAAAATTTTCATCTGCTAAAGATCACATATATTAGAACACTACTAATGTCACTTGATAGCAGTAGACGGCCAAGCGCCAGTGTGGAAGAACACGCTATTTCGACAACTGATCTGACAGCTTTTGCGAAAATTGAACACTTGAATGAAGTACTTGACGTATTTATGACTTTGCGTAAGCTGATAACTGAAGGTGAATTGTACAGGTAAGTAGTTTTCAATCCTTAGTACTCTGTCGAGGTGTATCTCAGTGGGTGATGTGTTCAGTGTGAACCTGGAAGTCCTTACGTCTAAGGTCTGATCCCAGATTACTGCTTGGATTTTTATCTGTAACTTACTACTCTTTTCTGCTCTAGCAGTGTTCATTAATGAGAGAAATGTCGAGTTCTCAGACAACGTTGAACCGTAGACCTGCCTATAGTTTGCTGGATAAGTCAGTTCTAACAGTCGGATAGAGACAAGGCCGTACCACCTCCAATGGCACTATTCCCAGCACAACATGTTTAAGGGAAGTGCTTGATCTCGAAAGCTGACACTCATCCGAAAATCTGCTTAGAATATAAACCGCTCGTCCCAGAAACAGTGTCATGACCATTTCAAATGCAAAATAGTCCGTCTTACGACGAAAGACGTTTGAATGACCGTGTATTGAAGGTCTAAGAGAGGAACTTTGCCAACGCAAAGAAACAAAATAACGATATAACAGGACAAAAAATTGCCGGAGGCTACCAAGTATGAACACCCTCTTGATGTGTACTTCTTCAGGCAACATAAGTTCTACATGAGAAGAAGGATCGCTGATTTTGTAAGACAACAAATATGAAAAACAGCAAGTAAATTTATACGATAGTGATTTTATCATCAGACTTCATTCAATGGAATAGATCTATACCTACATCTCCATATATGTCCCGCAATCCATCGCATGGTGCGTGTCGGAGGCTACCTTATACCTGTACTAGACGTTTCCTTTGTTGTTTTGCCGGCCGGGGTGGCTGAGCGGTTCTAGGCGCTACAGTCTAGAACCGCGCGACCGATACGGTCGCAGGTTCGAATCCTGCCTCGGGCATGGACGTGTGTGATGTCCTTACGTTAGTTAGGTTTAAGTAGTTCTATGTTCAAGGGGACTGATGACTACAGAAGTTAAGTCCCATAGTGCTCAGAGCCATTTGAACCATTTTTGAACCTTTCTTGTTTACTCGCAAAAAGAACGATCAAAAACGACTGTTCTACAAGCTTCAGCCTGCGTGCTGTTTTCTCGTATCTTATCTTCGTGGTATTTACGCTTAATGTACGTCAGCAGCAGTAGAACAGTTCCGCAGTCTACGCCAAATGCTGGTCTCTTAATCTTCCTCAGGGGAAAAGAACGTCACTTTTATTCCAGGTTTTTCCATTTGAGTACACGAAACATCTCCATAATATCGCATCTAACACATCCAGCAGCTCGCCTCTGGGTTGTTTCTATGTCTTCCTTTCTGATAATTCCTGGTGGGGATCCCAAACACTCAAACAGTACTCAAGAATAGGTGTCACCAGTGTTTTATAAGCGATTCTCTTTGTAGATGTGCTACATTTCTCTCATATTCTCCCTGTAAACCGAAGTCGACCATTCGCTTTCCCTACTGCCATCCTTAAATGGTCATTCCATTTCATATCACTTTGCAATGTTACTCCTAGATACTCAGTCAACGTAACTGCGTCACGAAGCGCACTAGTAATACTGTATTAGAACTTCACAGGATTGTTTTTCCTACTCGTCCGCATTATCTTACATTTCTTTGTATTTACAGCAAGCTGCCTTTCATCATACCAACTTGAAACTCTGTGTAAGTTATCTTTTAGTCTCGTGGAGTAATCTTCCCATACATCGCATATTACTGTCCACACTCTCTGTCAGATGCTTTATGTACATAGAGAATAAATATACGATCAAGTTTCTCCGCCGAAGCACAAGCGTCCGTCGCTATATGCTTGGTCAATGGCAGGTCTCGACACAGACACATCAATATCGTCGCTTCATAATGTAATTAGTGTGGAATTTGTATTGAACTGCTTAAATTCTGAAGCGTTGAATGTGAAAAAGTGGCTTTGGTTTGACGTGCATATTGTTCGGTTCTATTTTGCTTTGACCAATTCACTGAAATCTCTCACTTGTATTTTTAAGACTGAATGCCTGTGCAACTCAATAAGGTCAACAGAAAAAGTTTTTTCGTCAGATAGCATAATTATTTTAAGCAGAGAGAGTATTGCGTTTTCTTCCTACTATATCGTTATCCGATTTTATCGCGATACCACAGTTACTGTATTAGAACGTGAGTAGGTGTTCATTCGAATGTCCCTGAAAGTGAGTGGCAACTGTTTGTGCAGATGCAAATTACAAAATGTATCAAGCAAATGTTCTCTAGCTGTCAGGGGGACATCAATCAGCATGATTGCCTTCGTTGTAGCTTTGTTTCTTACGAAGATGTGAACAGCGGTATGACTTTTTGAAATGCCAACCTGTATTTTTTAAGAAGGATGTCAAGCACATAATTCCTTCCGTGCACGTCGTGTTCTGAACCGAAGGTATCCTGCCCGATGCATTGGTCGAGGAGCAACGGTTACTTGGCCTGCTAGGTCTCAGGATTTAAATCTTCTGGACGATTTTCTTTGGGCATACATTAAAGACGTGGTCTCTCGCGATATTCCAACAACTCCAGAGGACATGCAGGAACGTATCGTGCTTGCTTATAATTCTCTTCAACAGGCAACAATCGAAGCAGTAAATACGCTACTGGCCATTAAAATTGCTACACCACGAAGATGACGTGCTACAGACGCGAAATTTATCCGACAGGAAGAAGATGCTGTGATATGCAAATGGTTAGCTTTTCAGAGCATTCACACAAGGTTGGCGCCGGTGGCGACACCTACAACGTGCTGACATGAGGAAAGTTTCCAACCGATATCTCATACACAAACAGCAGTTGACCGCCGTTGCCTGGTGAAACGTTGTTGTGATGCCTCGTGTGAGGAGGAGAAATGCGTACCATCACGTTTCCGACTTTGATAAACGTAGGATTGTAGCCTATCGCGATTGCGGTTTATCGTATCGCGACATTGCTGCTCGCGTTGGTCGAGATCCAATGACTGTTAGCAGAATATGGAATTGGTGGGTTCAGGAGGGTAATACGGATCGCCGTGCTGGATCCAAACAGCCTCGTATCACTATCAGTCGAGAAGACAGGCATCTTATCCGCATGACTGTAACGGACTGTGCAGCCACGTCTCGATCCCTGAGTCAACAGAAGGGGACGTTTGTAAGACAGCAACCATCTGCACGAACAGTTCGACGACGTTTGCAGCAGCATGGACTATCAGCTCGGGGACCATGGCTGCGGTTACCCTTGACGTTGCATCAAAGACAGGAGCGCTTGCGATGGTGTACTCAACGACGAATCTGGGTGCACGAATGGCAAAACGTCATTTTTTTGGATGAATCCAGGTTCTGTTTACAGCATCATGATGGTCGCATCCGTGTTTGGCAACATCGCGGTGAACGCACATTGGAAGCGTGTATTCGTCATCGCCATACTGGTGTATCACCCGGCGTGATGGATGGGGTGTCATGGGTTACAGGACTCGGTCACTTCTTGTTCGCATTGAAGGCACTTTGAACAGTGGACGTTACATTTCAGATGTGTTACCACCCGTGGCTCTACCCTTGATTCGATCCCTGCGAAACTCTACATTTCAGCAGGATAATGCACGACCGCATGTTTCAGGTCCTGTACAGGCCTTTCTGGATGCAGAAAATGTTCGACTGCTGCTCTGACCAGCACATTCTCCAGATCTCTCACCAATTAAAAACGTCTGCTCGGTGGTGGCCGAGCAACTGGCTCATCACAATACACCAGTCACTACTCTTGATGAACTGTGGTATCGTGTTGAAGCTGCATGGGCAGCTGTACCTGTACACGCCATCCAAGCTCTGACTCAATGCCCAAGCGTATCAAGGCCGTTATTACGGCCAGAGGTGGTTGTTCTGGGTACTGATTTCTCAGGATCTATGCACCCAAATTGAGTGAAAATGTAATCACATGTCAGTTCTACTTGTCCAATGAATACCCGTTTATCATCTGCATTTCTTCTTGGTGTAGCAATTTTAATCGCGAGTAGTGTATTTCTTTCATTCAACGAGTGCACCAGTGTACTGGTGTCCAGAGCCACCACTTTGAGCACCTTTGAATGTTCTACTCCCGGGCTATGGTATAGGAGAGTCAAAGTCAATTTTGTTTTATGTTTTTACTTGGTTTTCATTTGTTTTCTGACAACTCCAGCAAGTGGACGGGTTTGTGATCCGGGACTCAAAGTCAATGTTGTGTTACGTAATTAATAACGTTGTGTTTTAGTGAATGATACACTGTGAACATTTTGGGATATGTCTTTAGGAGAGGCAATGAATTACCGAATAAAACATACAGGGTGACATTTAAAAAAGTCATACTGCTGTTCATATCTTTGTAAGAAACGAATGTACAACGAAGGCAATCATGCTGAGTGATGTCCCCCTGGCAGCTAAAGAACATATACTTGAAACATTTTGTAATTTGCATCTGGACAAACAGTTGTTCAGGGTGGCCAAGATAAATGGGACATCCTGTATATTTATTTATAAATATTTACATTATTTATTATATATATTGTTTATTATATATTTATATCATATTATTCTACATATTTATGTTATGTTCATATTATACTTCTTTATTTATTTACATTATGGGGGATTTATATTCTAACCTCATTTTCGTATGGTTCTGAGCGTTTGAGGTCACACGTTTTCCTTGTGAGATGTTACACCCAATCTTCTGGTTGATAACTCCTTTACCTTTTACAATTATGAACAAAAAGAGAATTAAAAATCCTACGAGGTATGATTAGAAGCACGTTCGATACGTCCCACACTTTTCTAATTCCCACAAAAATAAAAGTGTCACTGTATTCCTGCCACAAAACGGCCATTTCGTAACGCCAATCTGGCTGCAATGAAATGGGTCACTGGAACACTTTCTGTGTTTAAAAGGTGTCTCCTGCCAAGCCCTTCCATTTCCAGTTCACAAGAGCGCTAGAACGGACTTCTGGACGACAGCAATAGATCGTCTTATGTAAATTGAAGGTATAAGGGGGACAAAGGAAGGAAGGTGTAGGAAGTAATGGTATCAAGCATCGGGACTTTACGCAGAATCAGCGGCGACGAGTGAAAATGTGTGCCAGACAGGGACTCGAACATAGGACCTCCTGCTTACGAGGCAAATGCGTTAATCAGTGCGCCACCCGGGCACTGTGCTTATCGCGCATACATGGACTGTCTCGCCACGCTGCCCGGTCGACTCACATTTCCACCGGGCGCCACCTGCCCACAGTCTCCGTCCATGTCCTCCATTCGCGGTAATTTTGGATTCACGCCGGATGTCGAACGTAAATGTGTGGATTCACTGCCCATCGAGGCAAATCGGTTAGATGAATGTGTGGTGTCTGTTCTCTCTGACATGTCCGAAAGAACAGACACCAAGTTAAACCCGCAGCTGTGGTGCATATTATGTAAATTGAAGATAGAGGGGGATGGAGAAAGGAAAGGAACAGGAAGGAACCAAAATATCAGCTGCACTAGGACTTTATGCGGAATCATAGGTTACAAGTTGACATCTGAGCCAGAAAAGGACTCGAACCTGGGATCTCCGGCTTACTAAGCAGCTGAGTTAACCAGTGCGCCACCCCGACACACTATTTAACGCAAATGTGCAGGATATGTCGGCACATTCTCTTTCCGACTCTACGTCCCATCTAGTGCTACCTACCTGCAGTCTCTGTGCATGTCCTCTATGTTCGCTAATTTTAGATCCCCACTGGAGGTCGGACGTGTATGTGCATCTTCGCTAAAGTTTGTGGATTCATTGCCGATTGAGGCGATTCGTTTATATGAATGCATGGCATCTGTCCTTCCGGATGTGTCCTAAGGAACAGACACCATAGAGAAAGATCGGAAATCAGCTACACTTTGAAACTTCCTGGCAGATTAAAACTGTGTGCTGGACCAAACTCGAACTCCGGACCTTTTCCTTTCGCGGGCAAGTGCTCTACCATCTGACCTAACCAAGCATGACTCACGCCCTGTCCTCACAGCATCACTTCTGCCAGTACCTGAGTAGTGTTTGGATAGCTCAGACGGTAGATCACTTGCCCGAGAAAGACAGAGGTCCCCAGTTCGAGTCTCGGTCCAACACACAGTTTTAATCTACGAGGAAGTTTCATATCAGAGCACACTCCGCTGCAGAGTGAAAATCTCATTCTGGAAACATTCCCCAGGCTGTGGCTAAGCCATGTCTCCGTAATATCCTTTCTTTCAGAAGTGCTAGTTCTGCAAGGTTTGCAGGAGAGTTTCTGTAAACTTTCTAAGGTAGGAGACGATGTAATGGCGGAAGTGAAGCTGTGAGGACGGGGCGTGAGTCGTGCTTGGGTATCTCAGATGGTACAGGACTTACCCACTAAAGACAAAGGTCCCGAGTTCGAGTCACGGTCCACCATACAGTTTTAATGTGCCCGGAAGTTTTATATCAGCGCACACTCCGCTGAAGAGTGAAAATCTCATTCAGCAATCATCAACACTTTCTTTCTAATGAACAAAGGAAATATCTGTCGTTCAGCCAGTCTTAATATGACTCTGGTGATTTACATACTCGCTAGAGGTATCTTTCCCTCGCTATTGCGTTTTATGAGCGCTGGTTGACCTCGGAGCAGGTGTTGCTTCCGTTGGTGGAAACACAGCGCAGCAGAATGTTCCTGGATTACCGCTGTCGTCACGAGGGAATCCCTCCTGCAGGTGTCACCTCATGCACTTGCTCTGGCCTTGGCCACTAGTGGCTGGGTATTCCCCACTGGGCGGTGGCGTATTAACGCACAAATACTGCCATTATATTGTCATCCTTTTACTCGTCATGCAGCCACTGCCTCCAGGGACAAAGGTTGCAAGTTAGGACAACGGTGATGCAAAAAAGTAATCAGCACTCCGAATTTAAGTTACACTTCTTTTTTATTACTTTTGTTGCAACATCAATTCACAATATAAAACATACTTGAAAATATCTTCCTCACTGTTAAAGTTCACATTTCATAAACTGACTACAATTTGTGTCTTTTCAACATGACGATCAGGACTTGACTCTATAATAATCGCTTACGCGCCCAAAAATCAGAGTTACAGGTACGTCAAAGATCACAGTGACAAAAGCAAGAATACACATAAGAATAATATCATTGCAATATAAGCATTTCGATGTATCAAAGTACCTCTACATTAATGAAATCAAATCTGAATGTTGTCACAGAAATATGTTAATTATTTTACAGAAACACAGTAGAATATTGCTGGTGTCGAGAGGTTGAGGTGAGGTGCCGTAATGGTTACGTAATTCAAGTACCATTACAACCTGTGCAGCTTGGTTTAGGTGAGCGTCCTGCATGTCTCTCGTCGAACTTCTTTGGCTTCCCTTGAAGGTACTATGAGAGCCACTTCCATAATCACACTGATGAAGGGCGTGCTAGGGACATTTTTGGGGATCATCGTAAAGCTCAAAGCCTTGCTAAGTATCTACTCCTTTGTTACTTTATTATTGCACATAATTTTCAGTATTCTTATGTGGCACAAGAAGTCTCAAAAGCTTCGATTTTGCTAGTCCCTGATTTTCTCACAGATCTCGACTCACAAACATACTATCATGCTCAAAAGTATCCGAACGATCTGAATTGCACTCCGTCTGATTTGCATGCAGCCAGCATTTGCTAACTATCTTGCAAATCCTCTAATCACATTTTGGTACAGTTATTTAACTCTACAAAACTGCTACCACAACAACCACAAGAGATCAATACTCTACATGGCAATAACGTTTGATGTAAACAAGTATCTCTATAGTACAATTACGGTAGCTGAAAGTATTAACGACATGCAAGTTTTAACGCCATGTGCAGTTTAATGGCTTATTTGGAAATACTCCGATGGTGGCAGCATCATGTAAGTAACTAATAACAGAGGTGGTAGCTTCCAGTGCATGCTTCTAGCGTCCTTTCAGCAACAACCAACGCAGTGTGACTTGGACAGCCGTTACATTGAGGTCGCGCGCTGAAAGTTTGACACTTAATGTTTTCCCTGAGTTAAAGGAGAAACCTACAAATTTCTGACATCATTCTCATTTAATGTTTCGAATACTATGTGAATAAGCGCCAGATTAGCCGAGAGCGCCAATGCTCTGCTTCCTGGACTCGGGGTCGGCACGACGGTGGATTACTGATGGGGGTCTGTGTGCCGGCTAGCCTGGATGTGATTTTTACGCGGTTTTCCTCATCCCCCTAGGTGAAAACCGGCCTGGTCCTCACGTCCCACTTCAGTTACACGACTCACAGACATTTGTAACACGTTCGCACTCATTGATGATTTACACTAGACGCAGCTGCGGTGCACTCATTCTGTCCTGGGGGGAGGGGGGGGGAAGGTGTAGGTTGGCGGCAGCAAGGGCATCCGGCCACTCCTTTAAATTAACCATGCCAAATCCGATTGTAGCCACGACGATCCTGTGAAAACTGCGGGAGAACGGCGCAAGCGAAAGAAGAATTACTACGTGAATTAAATACATTTTTTCGTGTATTAAAGCATGTAAATAGATTTTCAAAGTGTTTAAACATTTTTCAGTACGTTTGATAAGAACTTTAACAAAACACATGCATGTAATAACGCCATTTCTGTATTTTTCTCATCTCGGTGACCATATGTGTAAGCCCTGACAAAATCTTCGTGGAACGTGGACCATTGAGGATTAGCGGAAGGCCACTGAAGCAGTTAGATGTGGAATTCCTGTTGTGGAGGCTTCAAGGACATTTAACGTCCCATGGAGAACTCACCGAGACTGGCTGAACAAGACGCCAACTAGGAAACTTGGCTGTAATCCAAACAACAGTTCTCAATAGAGTGTCGTCCAATACCGATTCATCAGCATAAACATCAGGTCTTGTAAATTATCGCAAGGAAACTTCCATCAAAGCACATTCCAAGTCCTGAAATAAGGATCTGGCTGTGGTGGCTCCTTCTACAACAAAAGGAGCAAGAAGGATTTGATGTAGTGCACACAATGTAAATCATGGTGTTATGAAACATGTGATAATGGATGTGAAAAAAAGTCGGGGCTGTGTACATTGAGTGAAGATGGCTGTGCTGAACATGAAAGTGACTGAATTATAAGTTCATTGTACGCTCAATTTTTGCATTTCTTCAGTAATTGTTGAATTTATGACTTCCATTACTGGTTACAATTATACCTCTTTTCATTTCTGACTAGCAAATGCTACATTGGGTATCATAAAGGTGAGAGGATTTCAGGATGGCGTTGTGACCTCCACTATTCCTTAACAACACGTGTTCCCATTCCTACATAAAAAGTTATATTTAAAAAATACTAAATGTAAACCAATTATTTTTGAAGGAAACCATAAGGGAAGTATTAGGGCACAACTACTTAAAAAATTAGACATTTTGCGTACCTCCACACAACGTTACAGACAATTAACTGAAAGCATGGTGTTATTACTTTCACATATCCCATAAGGAAACATCTTATTAGAGATGAGACAGTCCTTAAGGCTTGTAAACTCAAGTTGTGATGCTTCTATACAGTTACAACGCTCACTACTATCTGATACAACGAATGTCTGTAACTCTGTCATGTAAATCATTCCGTAATCCTAACTCAAAACTAAATTCTGATACAAATACGTGATTTTTCAAGAATGTTTGAATAAGAAGTCTATGATATTCAAAGTATTATTGCTGTCTGAAAGGTTTTCCAAACATCTTCAGCCGTTATTAACTAGTCGAGGGGTTTTTTATAAGGTGGTTAATGAACTATCCAGTTATAAAAACCGTGATCAACAGTGTCAAGAGGATTATCATCACCATAAATAACATGTCACTAGTAGTTTCACTGTATTCATGGTGGCGCGTGGACTTACGTGCAGCATGAATGTCTCCAATCACC
Source organism: Schistocerca piceifrons (assembly GCF_021461385.2). Taxonomy (NCBI): domain Eukaryota; kingdom Metazoa; phylum Arthropoda; class Insecta; order Orthoptera; family Acrididae; genus Schistocerca; species Schistocerca piceifrons. Next base: position 120,760,347 of record NC_060140.1, on the reverse strand, counting down.
CTTGTTATCTAACACAATATGACATTAAAAATTTAAGTTAGTCATGGGCATCTAGTTATGCATGTGAACTTTAAAGATCAGGACAGACTGTTTTGTTCTGGATTTAGATTCAAACTTAGCACCAATAGACAATACAACTAAACAAAGCTACTGTGTCCGACCGAGACGCGAACACAGGACTGATTTTCATTGCTGACTGAACATAAAGAGACGTGATATACCTCATTTTATACGGTGTAGGAAAGGTAACCACTGACAGACTTTGTACATGCCGCCACTTCCGCCTCTGTCGTGGTCCAACGTAAACTGTGGTCCATAGCTAAGATACATCACTTTTAATGTGAATTTGAAACCATGGTCCAATCGTATGTTCTTCACTTGGTGCCACCACAGGTGAATATGATTTGTTTATGCACCCTAGACACGACTGTATGAAGTGGGATTCCAACCAGACCTTAAGTATACCAACAACCCAGCGTCAGTCTACCAGACGACCGAACACCGCATGTGGCCGGGCCGGGGTCTGGTACTAACGCAGGTGTACCTCACTTGGTGAGAATTCTCACACCCTGACTGCATGGAGTCGATTAATTACTTTCCATTTCCTTGATCTATTCAATCACCGCTAACAAGCTGCCTGGGCTACCCAATGAGCACACTGGACTTGATTTCGCAATCACTGATATAGAATCACATGACTGGCATCTACAGGAACTGCGAACACTATAGAACGCAGAAGTTTCCGCAGGAGGTGTTGTCTTTCGTTAAGCATTCATGCTGCACAACATGCTCGCGGTAAACTCCCTCAACGCAAAAGAAAAGCTGAGTTACTGAACTCGATTTTTCCATAATTTAGTAAACCACACCTAGTCTGCCCAGGAACAGTATCAGTCTTCTGGTAGCTCAGAGATAATTCACTTCATTTTCTGATCCGCCAGCAACTGTAAAACCTTGGAGAAATATATCCGTGACAGAGCTCCTGGCTGCCTGTCCTGATCAGAACAATCTCTGCTCCACAGGCCTACAGCCGCCTGACGCTCTCCAGCGTCAGCCAAAGTGATCGCGCATTTAGCTCATGATCTACAACAGATGCTTTTGCACCCACATTGGCAAGCCTAAGATTATTCAGTATTGTAGTTTGGTCATCAGCATAAAATACTATGCGAACAAAGTACACCTGTAAAAAGGAGGTAGATGCATAAATACGTGGTGATTTTGAAACTTCCTGGCAGATTAAAATCGACCAGGAAGTTTCAATTCCCACACTCTGCAGCGGACTGAAAATTTCATACGCTGGTGATTTTGTTAGGCGCGTTGGTGCTCATACTGCTCTAATGTATTTACCAATTGCAATTCTTTTATTTGAGGTGAAACGTCCCCTTTGGAAAATTATAAATTACTATGCTGGTAAACCTCTTACGTTATCTGATTTTCAAGCAGCTGAGCAAAACTGAACGTGCTCAGATATTTCTCTCTTTACTTATTCTGATCATCACTAAACTGACACACAATAATTTTAGCGCAACGCAATCAGACTTTCAATAATCCCTACAAAAGAATGGCCCTGACTAACAATAACCTATACCTTTCATGACTCACTTACCTCACAAAAATCTTCGTTTCTCGAACTACTGCAATACAGCCAGCGCCAATATTGCCAGCTAAATAAAAGATTCTAACAACGGAAGGCACTAACTACTGATCCAACTGCCCAACGCTACGCGCAGTTCACATCCAACTGCCCAACACTACAATAGCGAATATTCCAACAATGCCAACCAGCCACATATTGCACACAGCACAGCCAGTGATTTTCATACAGAGCGCTACGTGGCGTTACCAACATAAAAACCTAAACAACCTACTTACAGAGATTCCAGTATTTTCTCTTGAGATGACATCTTGAACTTTGGATATTTGAACGTATTGAGTAGCTTTGTTATGGGTTAGAAAACGGAGTTTTAATCGGAAAAAAATTAAGTATTTGTGACATTTTGCTCTCTTTAGATATAACACACGAGTGAAAGAAGTGGAGGTAGCTCTGTATGGGGTCAGTGCTATCCAATAAATTACGTTAGAAAATAATTTTCCCGGTGTAGGATCGTTGTGGCACGAAGTATTTGCCATATCCAAGAAGCCCAACATCAATAGCTCTGTCACGTACGAGATTAAACGCTTGTTTCTCTTGAGGCTGCAACTTACAACCAAAGCATTCTTGGCATCAATTACGATGATGTTTCCATGGACCTAGCGAACAGCTACGGCATTCACAGCTCCTTAGTTGTCCCAGTAATGGTTAAGACAATAGTTTGCAATGAAACGACAGAATTACGAGGGTAATCCCAAAAGTAAGGTCTCCTAATTTTTATAAGTAGATAGACCTGTTTATTTCTACAATGGTTTACATCAGTTTACAGCTTGAACATTTAGCTATTTTTCGATATAATTACCATTTCTGTCGATGCATTTTTGTAGACGCTGTGGTCGTCGGAGCTAAATCGCTTTCCGGCCAAATGTTCTTTTAAGCTAGGGAACAGGCTATAGTCACTGGGCGCCAAGTCAGGACTATAGAGTGGGTGGGTGATAATATTCCACTGAAACTGTTGCAAGAGAGCAACGGTTTGCCGAGCAATGTGTGGGCGAGCGTTGTCATGGATAATGTGTACGCCCTTGCTCAACATTCCTCTTCTTAGGTTCTGAATTGCCCATTTGAGTTTTTCAGGCTGTCACAGTACCTGTCAGCGTTAATTGTGGTCCCAGCGATTCAGCTCCGACGACGAGGTGAAAGAAGAGATTCATAACTTTCTCAACAGCATGGCGGCGAGCTGGTATAACATGGGCATACAAAAACTGCCACAGCATCTACAAAAATGCAGCGACAGAAATGGTGATTATGTCGAAAAATAGCTAAATGTTCAAGCTGTAAACTGATGTAAACCACTGTAGAAATAAACATGTCTATGTACTTATAAAAAAATAGGAGACCTTAGTTTTGGGATTACCCTCGTAGTAGCAGTCTCTGGTTTCCAGGGAACTTACTTATTGTTTTCAGTGTCATATGTCAAACGATCTAATTACCCGGGGATTATGACTCAAAAACAAGAAGCATGGTACTTATTATTTCAACTTGGTCGTACTTTGTTGCAAATTCGTCATTACCCTACTGCCACGAAATATTTTCTGCCATTTTCTGCTGATGCAGCGGAGTCAACTGGTGAAACAACAGAAAGCCACTGTAGAGTAATCAGGACAACACATTAGTGGCTTTCTGGTGGTTGTGTAAGCAGTCATTTCAGTTTTCATTTTTGTGTGTAATGGATGTGCACATCAGAGAGAGAGAGAGAGAGAGCAAGTTACGTTACTGTTAAACAGTCTTTCGTCTTTTCGTGCACAGTTTTCGCCTCTATCTCTATGCAGTGTGATACATTCTTAGTTGAAGTGAGGTAGCCAGAGCGAGAGCACCAGCAGCAGCGAGTACTGTTTGCATAAAGCGTTTATTTTGCATTTTGTTTACGACCTTCCACTAAGGAAGGGATTCTATTTGTGTTTATCTGCTCTGCATAGTAACTAACAGTTCTTGATAAAACTTTACGTAGTTTTCGTGTTAGATTTCTTAGTGTTTTCTTGATCGTTTAGAACAGAAAGCGCCCTAAAACCGTCTTTTGTTTGTTTCGCGGCCGTTAGCCACTAGTCACTTGAATCAGCAGTTGTCTTGTGACAGCCAGAGCGAGAGCACCAGCAGCAGCGAGTACTGTTTGTATAAAGCGTTTATTTTGCATTTTGTTTACGACCTTCCACTAAGGAAGGGATTATATTTGTGTTTATCTGCTCTGCATAGTAACTAACAGTTCTTGATAAAACTTTACGTAGTTTTCGTGTTAGATTTCTTAGTGTTTTCTTGATCGTTTAGAACAGAAAGCGCCCTGAAACCGTCTTTTGTTTGTTTCGCGGCCGTTAGCCACTAGTCACTTGAATCAGCAGTTGTCTTGTGACAGCCAGAGCGAGAGCACCAGCAGCAGCGAGTACTGTTTGTATAAAGCGTTTATTTTGCATTTTGTTTACGACCTTCCACTAAGGAAGGGATTCTATTTGTGTTTATCTGCTCTGCATAGTAACTAACAGTTCTTGATAAAACTTTACGTAGTTTTCGTGTTAGATTTCTTAGTGTTTTCTTGATCGTTTAGAACAGAAAGCGCCCTAAAACCGTCTTTTGTTTGTTTCGCGGCCGTTAGCCACTAGTCACTTGAATCAGCAGTTGTCTTGTGACAGCCAGAGCGAGAGCACCAGCAGCAGCGAGTACTGTTTGTATAAAGCGTTTATTTTGCATTTTGTTTACGACCTTCCACTAAGGAAGGGATTCTATTTGTGTTTATCTGCTCTGCATAGTAACTAACAGTTCTTGATAAAACTTTACGTAGTTTTCGTGTTAGATTTCTTAGTGTTTTCTTGATCGTTTAGAACAGAAAGCGCCCTAAAACCGTCTTTTGTTTGTTTCGCGGCCGTTAGCCACTAGTCACTTGAATCAGCAGTTGTCTTGTGACAGCCAGAGCGAGAGCACCAGCAGCAGCGAGTACTGTTTGTATAAAGCGTTTTTGTACTTATTTGCTGCGCTTAGCTTTTAAATAGTTTTTCTGGGAAAACCTAGCGTAGTTTTCGCGTCTCGTATTTCAGTGAGTGTTTCTTGATTATCAGAGTAGCTCATCAGAAGATTATCTTGGGAATTTGTCACCGTATAGAGTACGGTAAACATAGTCATGTGTAGGGACTGTGGTTGTTGTGAGCGGACGCAAGGAGAATTCGCCACTCTTCGGGGGCAGGTGGAGGCTTTGTCTGTTAGGCTCATCGAGCTCGAGGCGCAGGCGTCGGCTCGTAGTGGCGTTGGGGCAACTGTGGTGAGACCTATGCCTACTTCGGTGGCCTTGGAATCACATGGAACCCCTGATGTCGCTGCGTCTTCCGGCAGTGAGCATCTTACCGGTCAGCCATCACTCCAGGGTGAATGGCGGACAGTGGTGGGCTCGCGCGTGCCTGGCCGAAAGGCGAAGGTGGGATCTGGCCGCGTGGCAGCTGCCTTACCCCTTTCCAACAGGTACGGGGTGCTTCCTAGTGGTGATGACATCGTTTCCGAGCCACCACAGGATGCCTCGCCTGTTGGGCCAATGGCCGATTCTCCGGCAAGGTCCCGACAGTCACAGAGGGCGGGCCTATTAGTTATAGGGAGCTCCAACGTTAGGCGGGTTATGGAGCCCCTCAGGAAAATAGCGGGTAGGTCGGGGAAGAATGCCAGTGTGCACTCGGTGTGCTTGCCGGGGGGTCTCGTCCGTAATGTGGAGGAGGCCCTTCCGGCAGCTATTGAACGCACTGGGTGTGACCGGCTGCAGTTAGTAGCACATGTCGGAACGAATGACGCCTGCCACTTGGGTTCTGAGGCCATCCTTGGTTCCTTCCGGCGGCTGGCTGATTTGGTGAAGACAACCAGCATCGCACGCGGAGTGCAAGCTGAGCTTAATATCTGCAGCATAGTGCCCAGAGTCGATCGCGGTCCTCTGGTTTGGAGCCGTGTGGAGGGTCTAAACCAGAGGCTCAGACGACTCTGCGACTATAATGGTTGCAAATTCATCGACCTCCGTTATTGGGTGGAGAACTGTAGGGCCCCCCTAGACAGGTCAGGCCTGCACTACACACCGGAAGCAGCTACTAGGGTAGCAGAGTACGTGTGGCGTGCACACGGGGGTTTTTTAGGTTAGAGGGACCCCCCCTTGGGCGAAACGATAAAATACCTGACGGCTTACCAGAGAGGACATTATCATCGTTGATAAAGAACGTCCGTCCTCAGGGACCAAAAACAGGAAACGTTAACGTAATATTGGTAAACTGCAGGAGTATCCAGGGCAAGGTTCCTGAATTAGTATCTCTTATTGAAGGAAATAGTGCGCATATAGTATTAGGAACGGAAAGTTGGTTAAAACCGGAAGTGAACAGTAACGAAATCCTAGACACAGAATGGAATATATACCGCAAGGATAGGATAAACGCCAATGGTGGAGGAGTATTTATAGCAGTAAAGAATTCAATAATATCCAGTGAATGCGAATGTGAAATAATCTGGGTTAAGTTAAGTATCAAAGGTGGGTCAGATATGATAGTCGGATGCTTCTATAGACCACCTGCATCAGCAACCGTAGTAGTTGAGCGCCTCAAAGAGAACCTGCAGAACGTCGTGAAGAAGTTTCGTGATCATACTATTGTAATAGGGGGAGACTTCAATCTACCAGGTATAGAATGGGATAGTCACACAATCAGAACTGGAGCCAGGGACAGAGACTCTTGTGACATTATCCTGACTGCCTTGTCCGAGAATTACTTCGAGCAGATAGTTAGAGAACCAACTCGTGAAGCTAACGTTTTAGACCTCATAGCAACAAATAGACCGGAACTTTTCGACTCCGTGAATGTAGAAGAGGGTGTCAGTGATCATAAGTCAGTGGTTGCATCAATGACTACAAGTGTAATAAGAAATGCCAAGAAAGGAAGGAAAATATATTTGCTTAACAAGAGTGATAGGGCACAAATCGCAGAATATCTGAGTGACCACCATCAAACGTTCATTTCTGAGGAAGAGGATGTGGAACAAAAATGGAAAAAATTCAGGAACATCGTCCAGTACGCCTTAGATAAGTTCGTACCAACTAAGGTCCAAAGCGAGGGGAAAGATCCACCGTGGTATAGCAATCATGTACGAAAGGTACTACGGAAACAAAGAAAGCTTCATCATAGGTTTAAGAGTAGTCGAATCATAGCTGATAAGGAAAAGCTGAACGAAGCGAAAAAGAGCGTAAAGAGAGCAATGAGAGAAGCATTCAACGAATTCGAACATAAAACATTGGCAAACAATCTAAACAAGAACCCTAAAAAGTTTTGGTCATATGTAAAATCGGTAAGCGGATCTAAATCCCCTATTCAGTCACTCGTTGACCATGATGGCACCGAAACAGAGGACGACCGAAGAAAGGCAGAAATACTGAATTCAGTGTTCCGAAACTGTTTCACTGCGGAAAATCGTAACACGGTCCCTGACTTCAGCCGTCGCACGGACGCTAAAATGGAAAATATTGAAATAAACGATATCGGAATTGAAAAACAACTGCTATCACTTAGTAGCGGAAAAGCATCCGGACCAGACGAGATACCCTTAAGATTCTACAGTGATTATGCTAAAGAACTTGCCCCCTTTCTATCAGCAATTTATCGTAGATCGCTGGAAGAACGTAAAGTACCTAGCGACTGGAAGAAAGCGCAGGTCGTTCCCATTTTCAAGAAGGGTCATAAATCAGATGCGAATAATTATAGGCCTATTTCGCTTACGTCAATCTGTTGTAGAATAATGGAACATGTTTTGTGTTCTCGTATTATGACGTTCTTAGATAATACAAATCTCCTTCATCATAACCAACATGGATTCCGCAAACAGAGATCATGTGAAACTCAGCTCGCCCTATTTGCCCAAGAAATTCACAGTGCCGTAGACACTGGCGAGCAGATTGATGCCGTATTCCTGGACTTCAGGAAGGCATTTGATACGGTTCCGCACTTACGTTTAGTGAAAAAAATACGAACTTACGGAATATCGGACCAGGTTTGTGATTGGATTCAGGATTTCCTAGAAGAAAGAACACAACATGTCATTCTTAACGGTTCAAAATCTGCAGATGTAGAGGTAATTTCGGGAGTACCGCAGGGAAGCGTGATAGGACCTTTATTGTTTACAATATACATAAATGACTTAGTTGACAACATCGGTAGCTCCGTGAGGCTATTTGCAGATGACACGGTTGTCTACAAGAAAGTAGCAACATCAGAAGACTCGTACGTACTCCAGGAGGACCTGCAGAGGATTAATGCATGGTGCGACAGCTGGCAGCTTTCCCTAAACGTAGATAACTGTAATATAATGCGCATACATAGGGGCAGAAATCCATTCCAGTACGATTATGCCATAGGTGGTAAATCATTGGAAGCGGTAACGACCGTAAAATACTTAGGAGTTACTATCCGGAGCGATCTGAAGTGGAACGATCACATAAAACAAATAGTGGGAAAAGCAGGCGCCAGGTTGAGATTCATAGGAAGAATTCTAAGAAAATGTGACTCATCGACGAAAGAAGTAGCTTACAAAACGCTTGTTCGTCCGATTCTTGAGTATTGCTCATCAGTATGGGACCCTTACCAGGTTGGATTAATAGAAGAGATAGACATGATCCAGCGAAAAGCAGCGCGATTCGTCATGGGGACATTTAGTCAGCGCGAGAGCGTTACGGAGATGCTGAACAAGCTCCAGTGGCGGACACTTCAAGAAAGGCGTTACGCAATATGGAGAGGTTTATTATCGAAATTACGAGAGAGCACATTCCGGGAAGAGATGGGCAACATATTACTACCGCCCACATATATCTCGCGTAATGATCACAACGAAAAGATCCGAGAAATTAGAGCAAATACGGAGACTTACAAGCAGTCGTTCTTCCCACGCACAATTCGTGAATGGAACAGGGAAGGGGGGATCAGATAGTGGTACAATAAGTACCCTCCGCCACACACCGTAAGGTGGCTCGCGGAGTATAAATGTAGATGTAGATGTAGATGTAGGTGGTGGACGTATTCAGTGGTGCTGTGTTAATTTGTAATGGTATCTGTTAGATGAAGAAATATTTATTGTAGAGGACAGATGCTTATACTGGAAGGCGAAAAGGGTATAAATTTTGAATAATGTTATTATTTTTGAAGAGAAGAAGTTTGAGGTAAGGCTGCAGCACTGTGCAGCTAGGACGATTATTGTCAGCTAGTTAGCTTGTTCAGAACTGAGAGAAAGACCGCCCCACCTCCCCAAGTCGTGCATTAACATGTTAACTTTCCAAACTGTTTAGTTTTTATATACAGGGTGCGTCAAAAAATGTATACACACTTTGAAGTGTCATAGAAAATTTATTTCCCGTTCTACAATGTTAAATTTCTGGAAATGGAAAGCTTAAAGTCCAATTGGAAAAAGAAATGTACTTTGCAAATGCGATTAATGTTCAAACTAGTGGCCTTCAGCATCAATAAATTTCTCAGTACGAGTCACCACTGATTCCGTACATCGTACGAAAGTGACCAATGAGATTTCTGCGCACACCGCCTGAATCTCATTCCAAAGTGCGTCCAGGTTGCGTGGTTTACGTTAGTACACCTCATATTTTACTGTTCCCCATAAGTAAATTGGAGAAAGACGAAGGTAATGAGAAGTAGTAGAAATGAGAACAGCGAGAAACTTAACATCAGGATTGATGGTCACGAAGTCAATGAAGTTAAGGAATTCTGCTACCTGGGCAGTAAAATAACCAATGACGGACGGAGAAAGGAGGACATCAAAAGCAGACTCGCTATGGCAAAAAAGGCATTTCTGGCCAAGAGAAGTCTATTAATATCAAATACCGGCCTTAATTTGAGGAAGAAATTTCTGAGGATGTACGTCTGGAGTACAGCATTGTATGGTAGTGAAACATGGACTGTGGGAAAACCGGAACAAAAGAGAATCGAAGCATTTGAGATGTGGTGCTATAGACGAATGTTGAAAATTCGGTGGACTGATAAGGTAAGGAATGAGGAGGTTCTACGCAGAATCGGAGAGGAAAGGAATATGTGGAAAACACTGATAAGGAGAAGGGACAGGATGATAGGACATCTGCTAAGACATGAGGGAATGACTTCCATGATACTAGAGGGAGCTGTAGAGGGCAAAAACTGTAGAGGAAGACAGAGATTGGAATACGTCAAGCAAATAATTGAGGACGTAGGTTGCAAGTGCTACTCTGAGATGAAGAGGTTAGCACAGGAAAGGAATTCGTGGCGGGCCGCGTCAAACCAGTCAGTAGACTGATGACAAAAAAAAAAAAAAAAAAAAAAAAAGAAGAAATCCAGCGGCGTGAGGTCTGGAGAGCGTGCAGGAAACTAGATTGGTCCCCTGCGTCCTATCCACTGGCCTGACACATTGTGATCCAGGTATGCTCGTACGTCCCTGTGATAGTGCTGCGGGACGCCATCTTGTTGGAAATAAAACTTATCATTACTGTATAATGCACAAATGGCAGGGTGGAGTCACCAAGCATTGTTAGGTACGTTTCTCCAAAAACAGCACCTTCAAAGCGGAAAGGCCCAATGAGTCTCCTTGCAGACAAACCACACCACACATTTACACCCGGCAAATTCACAGCCTTTTCAACTGTAATGTGAGGATTATCTTCAGACCAGTACACACAATTGTGCCTATTGATAGTTCCATTGAGTTTGAATTGGGCTTCATCCGACCAAATTATGCTACCTATAAATCCCGGTTCACGTCTCACCATCTCCTGAACCCATTCATAAAATTCTAACCTTCTGTCTGGATCGTCGTCACTTAGCTGTTGCACCAGCCTTGGAATGTACACACGAAACTTGCCTTTCCTCAGAATGAGTAGCACACTACTAGCACTTACATTACTCTCACGTGCCGCTTGCCTTGAAGATTTTTGAGGCGAACGCTGAAACAGTTCCAAGACCGCAGTTGTGGAATCATCACTTGTAGCTGTACAAGGTCGCCCAGATCGACCTTTATGCACATCACACACTGTTCCATGAATTTCGAATTTGTCTCGTAGATGTGTAATTGTTAACCTTGAAGGTGGTTCTGTACCATACTCACTTCTCCACTATCTTCGAACCGCAGCTACATTCTCAAACTTCCAGTACCACTTAATTATCTGCTTCCGCGCTTCAAAGCTCAAATGCACGTCCGCCATATTGCAGTTACTTCCTTGCCACAGCTCCCACCTGTTGAAGAAACACAACATTACTTTCTCACAGATATTTAACCTTGTAGAAAGGGAAATAAATTGTCTATGACAATTCAAAGTGTGTATACATTTTTTGACGCACCCTGTATATTCGCTGTTAACATTGTGCTCTTTTTAAATAATTGTTCACTTTATGAACCCTTTGGCTGCTGCAGCTGCGCTTCCGGCTGGCCGTGTCGGACGCGCCCTTGAGGTCGCCTAATCTTTTACCTGTGCTAGTAGCCATCTCCGCGGACTGCTGTCTGTGCCCGAGGGCTTCGCTCGGTCGACGTCGCCCTGCGCTGACAAGAGAACCTCCCCTCTGATTTAGTTATAATTTGGCACAGTGGATAGACCTTGAAAAACTGAACACAGATCAATCGAGAAAACATGAAGAAGTTGTGAGGCAACATAGGCAACATCAAGGATGATGTGAGCACAAGAGCGCCGTGGTCCCGTGGTTAGCGTGAGCAGCTGAGGAGCGAAAGGTCCTTGGATCAAGTCTTCCCTCGAGCGAAAAGTTTACCTAATTTATTTCTGCAAAGTTATGATCTGTCCGTTCGTTCATTGACGTCTCTGTTCACTGTAATAAGTTTAGTGCCTGTGTTTTGCGACCGCACCTAAAACCGTGCGATTAGTAGACGAAAGGACGTGCCTCTCCAATGGGAACTGAAAACATTTGATCTAGGAAAACTTGTCTGATATATTCTATACCACACTGGTGACGGCGTGTGCGTCACATGACAGGAATATGTTGTCGACCCACCTAACTTGCACACTTGGCGAATGGGTAAAAAGATTCTTCTACCTTGCCCGATTTAGGTTTTCCTGTGGATGTGATAATCACTCCCAAAAAAGTGATGAAAACATAAGAGTGTGTCACATAATCTGCAACAAATGAATGCAACAGTTTCACAGCCGCACAGTTTTCTCTGTGCTCTGTCAAAACATATGTTTTTAGCGTTTTTAAATTTTTCCGTGTGTGGACCGTCAAATCCTGCATATGTCCAAGCAAATCTGAACATATCCTGGAATTTTGGAGAGCGAAGTTGATTATGTGTGAGTGCGTGAACTCTGATAATTGTCTGAAAATAAAAATTTAAACTTTTCACTCGAGGGAAAACTTGAACCAAGGACCTCGCGTTCCTCAGCTGCTCACGCTAACCACGGGACCACGGCGCTCTTCAGCTCAGATCATCCTTGTTGTGGCCTATATTCCCCGTGGACTACTCAGTTTGTATATTTTGCTTGTTTTTTCATAGTTCCACACAACTTCTTCCTGTTTTCTAGATTGATCTGTGTTCAGTTTTTCAAGGCCTATCCACTGCGCCAACTTATAACTAAATCTGAGGGGGTGCGATGGGGAGGTTCCCTTGTGAGTATTTCTGTAGCCAGGGCGGTCGCGACTGTCTGGCAGTCTGAGTGTTATCACTAGGGCCCGGATTTTAATTACCTAAAAAACAGTGAAATATGCAAGCATTTATGACCTAAAACTTACATAAAAATGACCTTAAAAATAAAATATGACTTGATAGAAGTTTATTTAAAGCGTTCTTGTTTGTTTATTTAATTTTTATTCACCATAAAGTAATACAAAGTTCACTTCTCAAAATATTGTAAGTATAGTTCTTCTAAACACAAAGTACAGTGAAAAGATCATCTATCGTAAGAGTAAAACAATGATTTTACTTCTACATAGTATTTAAAGCGTTTCACATTATTTAATATCGTATGTCAATCTTCAGTATCTGCAAAGTTGCACTGGATCACAAGGTGCATTTTCAGGTTTTCCATTGTCAAAGATCTACGATTGTCACTGAGGATAGTTTTGTACCTGGTAAAGTTCCTCTCCACTTCACAAGATGTCACTGGAGCGTATTTGAAGGCAGCCAGGTCACTGGAGTTAAGCTTTGTTTCAGTATCTTCAGATGTTGCGGCATTCCCTGAAAGACTGTCACTAATTTTGCACAGTGTAGAATATCCAGGATTCCGTTGGAGAACACTTTGCAATTTGGTTTCCACTTTGTCAGCCACATGACCACGAGCTCGATCCAACTCACTCTGCACATGTTGCACAATACTCAGGGCCTCATATAGCTGAGTGCCAACAGCTTCCAGTCGTTTAATGGCTTTTGATATCACTGAAAAATTGGCGTTGATGTATGCCAAGTTTCGAGACACTATATCTGTAAAAACTTATTTCACAATTTTGATAGCACTTGATTCATCGCTATCAGGCTCACAGAAGATTGTCTTTATTTGGGTATAGTTGGTGCAGTAATACTTAGCAGCGTTAAGCCAAGAACCCCATCGTGTGAGAACAGGTTTAGGTGGGAGAGGCGTTGAAGGTGCTTGTTCCTTGAATTTCTGCACCGGTAGCGGAGCCATCACATGGATTTTCTTGCCACAGGATATTAATTTGTCCACGTCTGGGTAATTTGATCGTACCTCTTCGACAACTCTGTGCAACGCATGTGCAAGGCAAGTGGCGTACATCATACTGGGGTAGAGAATCTGAAGCCCTTTGGCTGATTTAGCCCTATATGAAGCACCATCTGTTAAAAGCAGCAAAACGTTGTCTCTTTTCACAACATCCGGCCACAGTAGCTTCAGAGAGTTGTCAAACAAAATAGCAATCGTCGAATTGTTTACTCTATCGAGAGCTTCACACGTTAGTAGGAACACATCTCCAGGGCCATCAACTTTTAGAACACCAACAACAACATTTTCAATATATCGCCCACTAATATCCGTAGTTTCATCTATCGACAGCCAGATCTTTTGCTCAGCCATAGTGATTCGTATTTTGTTGAGCACATCATTGTAGCATACGGATAAATAGTTCTTCCTCAGTGTAGAGTCATCTGGAACTGGATGTGTTGTGTACTTCTCCAAGTACCATCTGAAGCGTGGAATCTTCAGTTTTTCCAATGGGATGTTGCAGGACACCATCATCTCACACAAATCCTTGCAGAATGATTGCACGGTTGACGATTGACCTGTCTGTTCAAATAAGAGCGTTTGCGTGCTGTTATTTTCAGCACTTCGTTTCACGCAGCTGCTGTGTTTAGCGGTATTACAGTGTTGTTGCACATTAAAGCTCTTTTCTGCATTAACTTTAACTTCACACAGATTACAAAAGAATATTTTCCCATCACTATTAAAGAACTTCTCTCCAAATTCTCGTCCGCAGCTCGTGGTCGTGCGGTAGCGTTCTCGCTTTCCGCGCCCGGGTTCCCGGGTTAGATTCCCGGCGGGATCAGGAATTTTCTCTGCCTCGTGATGACTGGGTGTTGTGTGATGACCTTACGTTAGTTAGGTTTAATTAGTTCTAAGTTCTAGGTGCGTGATGACCATAGCTGTTAAGTCCCATAGTTCTCGGAGCCATTTGAACCATTTGAACCAAACTCTCGAACATGTCCTCGCAACTTCACGCTGTCGGAGCACTTTGCTTTAGGCATGTTGAACAAGGCAAAGGCTGTATTCAAACTGGTCACTGGGAACACCTGTGCGACTTCGATGACGAACAACTTAAATTGGAAAGAACACATAGAAAATGTTGTGGGGAAGGCTAACCAAAGTCTGCGTTTTATCGGGAGGACACTTAGAAAATGTACCAGACCTATTAAGGAGACTGCCTGCACTACGCTTGTCCGTCCTCTTTTAGAATACTGCTGCGCGGTGTAGGATCCTTACCAAGTAGGACTGATGGAGTACATCGAAAAAATTCAAAGAAAGGCAGCACGTTTTGTGTTATCGCCAAATATGGGAGAGAGGGTTACAGAAATGAGACAGGATTTGGACTGGAAATCATTGAAAGAAAGGCGTTTTTCGTTGCGACGGAATCTTCTCACGAAAATCCTATCACCAACTTTCTCCTCCGAATGCGAAAATATTTTGTTGACACCGACCTACATAGGGCGGATCGATCACCACGATAATATAAGGGAAATCAGAGCTCGTACGGAAAGATATAGGTGTTCATTCTTTCCGCGCGCTATACGAGATTGGAATAATAGAGAATTGTGAAGATGGTTCGATGAACCCTCTGCCAGGCACTTAAATGTGATTTGCAGAGTATCCATGTAGATGTAGATGTAGATTACAGCAGAAGCCGCCATTGTTGGCTCTGAGAGCGTATTGTCGACTCTGCACAACAACGTTTTATGTTCGTGGAACTACTGTTGTGGTACACCGATTTTCTACTACAGTCCTTAGAAATAAAGCTGTGTACTAATGTATCTGTTTATCTTTCATAATAGCACCTTAAAAATTGTCTCGTGAGCAACATATTCATTTTCTTATTTGTGTGTCCCGTAAGATTCGAGAAAAACGGTATATGCATTTTTGGGAAAAGTTGACGGAAATATGGCGTATTATATTAAAAGTTAGCCGCAATGTGACCTATTACTAAAATTTGTTGAAATATGACTTTATGTGCACAATCAAAATACATTTTTCGACACTCAAATGCCTAGATTTGTGTATAATTTGTTCTGAAATTCACCCTATAGTTCAGAAAAAATATGACTTGTCATTAAAATCTGGACCGTAGTGATCACCGACGTTACAAATAAACACTGTATCTGCATACTCGTTCCATAGCTTTGAATCTGGAGATGGATTGCTTGACAGGCATAATGTGCACTGAAACTGCTTAGCTGCTAATATAACTCCGCATCAAAGGGTTTCTTTCATTTGCAGTTAGTTCTTGCGAATCGTCTTAAGGTCTCTGTACACATCTGAGTTTTATTTCACATATTGATACGTCATTATCACCTTTTTGTACATAACTTACGATGTAAACTCCGGAGAATCCGCAATGATCGAACTTTCACGTTCGTCTGTACTGGCTCAGTAATCCGCCTGCAACCAACTTTCGAGGAAAGCGTCTGGATGCCGAGACACACTTTCGAAGCTAATCACAATATTTTGAGCTCATTAACCCAATAAATTATCCGCAAGGAAACTTCAAAACCATAAAATCAACTTACCTGAATTTTTTTCCTACAGGTCGTAGTTGTTATGCGCTAGAAATAAACGACGAGGTATAACTTTTATTTGAAAAATTCGATAAGAAAATGCTAAAATTTTTTACGCTACCTAATTTATGACCTTATGTGCCGAATGTATATATACACTCCTGGAAATTGAAATAAGAACACCGTGAATTCATTGTCCCAGGAAGGGGAAACTTTATTGACACATTCCTGGGGTCAGATACATCACATGATCACACTGACAGAACCACAGGCACATAGACACAGGCAACAGAGCATGCACAATGTCGGCACTAGTACAGTGTATATCCACCTTTCGCAACAATGCAGGCTGCTATTCTCCCATGGAGACGATCGTAGAGATGCTGGATGTAGTCCTGTGGAACGGCTTGCCATGCCATTTCCACCTGGCGCCTCAGTTGGACCAGCGTTCGTGCTGGACGTGCAGACCGCGTGAGACGACGCTTCATCCAGTCCCAAACATGCTCAATGGGGGACAGATCCGGAGATCTTGCTGGCCAGGGTAGTTGACTTACACCTTCTAGAGCACGTTGGGTGGCACGGGATACATGCGGATGTGCATTGTCCTGTTGGAACAGCAAGTTCCGTTGCCGGTCTAGGAATGGTAGAACGATGGGTTCGATGACGGTTTGGATGTACCGTGCACTATTCAGTGTCCCCTCGACGATCACCAGTGGTGTACGGCCAGTGTAGGAGATCGCTCCCCACACCATGATGCCGGGTGTTGGCCCTGTGTGCCTCGGTCGTATGCAGTCCTGATTGTGGCGCTCACCTGCACGGCGCCAAACACGCATACGACCATCATTGGCACCAATGGAGAAGCGACTCTCATCGCTGAAGACGACACGTCTCCATTCGTCCCTCCATTCACGCCTGTCGCGACACCACTGGAGGCGGGCTGCACGATGTTGGGGCGTGAGCGGAAGACGGCCTAACGGTGTGCGGGACCGTAGCCCAGCTTCATGGAGACGGTTGCGAATGGTCCTCGCCGATACCCCAGGAGCAACAACATCGATGTACTGTGGAGACCTCACGCCCCACGTGTTGAGCAATTCGGCGGTACGTCCACCCGGCCTGCCACATGCCCACTATACGCCCTCGCTCAAAGTCCGTCAACTGCACATACGGTTCACGTCCACGCTGTCGCGGCATGCTACCAGTGTTAAAGACTGCGATGGAGCTCCGTATGCCACGGCAAACTGGCTGACACTGACGGCGGCGGTGCACAAATGCTGCGCAGCTAGCGCCATTCGACGGCCAACACCGCGGTTCCTGGTGTGTCCGCTGTGCCGTGCGTGTGATCATTGCTTGTACAGCCCTCTCGCAGTGTCCGGAGCAAGTATGGTGGGTCTGACAAACCGTGTCAATGTGTGCTTTTTTCCATTTCCAGGAGTGTATATTCGTAAGAAAAATTTGGAAATGTTGCCTAGAAAATTGGAAAATTCTGGAAATACTTAAAGAGTTTTTCTCTATGAGATTTTCACGATTTTGGTTCTTCACGATTGAAACGATCGATATGAATAATTCTTTTTTTGTTTTGTTCATTACGGTCTTGGACCTGAAACATCCAGTCTGTGTTTGGCAGCACAGATTGTATGTTCCACATGTTCGTGCACAAGGTGTTTGTCAGCACAGTTATTCATCTGGAGATGCTCTTCAAGCGCAGATAATTCTGGGATTTTATTTCTTTATTTTTATTTTTATTTATTTTGCACTGTTATATTTCTGGTCCTTCTGTCTCATCTGGGTTTTAGGCTGGCAAGGGCGAAGTTATAAATATATTTTTTATTTTTGTACTCTTTATCATCTTTCTGTTTTATTGTTTTTTGTCTTTCTTTTTTTTTCATTTTTAAATGATTTTTCAGAAGTAATGGCTTAGTTTCATCTTCCAGATGTAGCAACTTGGCTAAAAGTTCTTCTTTCTGTGGTATGTTTCAAAACGTGCTACAACACACAAGCTTACAATAGAAGTTTTGCATTCATATTTCGTTTCTCAGCGCAAATTTTATTTCGAGCAGATTGCACATCTATGCCATAGTCACCATTGTATTGATTCCAAATCTATTTCGTTTCTAAGGAATGAATTCTTTAAAACATAAGAGACCTTTGAACAATAATAGGGTCTCACCGACACAGAGCTTGACTGGATTATAAGAACTGTGGAACGCCTTACAAACTACATCATTTTTCGAATTTTAAACAAACTGTTATCTCCACGATTGACAGAATTGTCACCAAAATTCACCATTCTCAAAAGTGACTTAAAGCGGTCACGGGACATAACTTCGTCGAAAATTGGAGTGCTCAGATGCACTGGGTGTCTCACTCAAACCTCCCTGATTTCAAGGATCCAGGAGAGAAAAACCACAGTAGATACGACAGTGAAAAAATGCACCACATTGTAGTGTATCTCAAAGAAATTATATTCCCGCGCTAGAAGTGCGAAGTATTGTCGCCAGAGTGCATCATGGTCACATAAAGTGAAAAGTGGCGACTCCACAGCAGCACACGCAAGCATTACTGTGGTTTGCAGAAACAAAATCACCGATTACTGTGCAAATAAATTATCTTCGTGTGTATAAATGTGATCCACGTGATGTGAAAACACTTAAGAAATGCTATAGGAAGTTTCTGGCAACAGAAAGTGTTCTGAAACATTCTGGCAGTGCACATCAGTGTTTCAGAAGAGACAGTGGAGGACATCAGACAAACGTTTCTCAGAAGCCCACGTAAGTCAGTTGATCAAACATCTAGGCAACTTGATGTACCTCGATCAACATTGCTTACAAAGTGCAAATTATGCAACATCTGACGCCGAACGACAAACCACGCCGACAACAATTTGCTGCGGATATGCTGCAGCATAATGATATGGATGCCAGCTTCCTGGAAAGATGTTTATTCCCAGATTGAGCAACCTTTCATATATCAGGAAGGGTTAATAGGCATAACGTTCGAATTTGGGGTTCGCAAAATCCTCACGTTGTCATTCAACATGTTCGTCATAGCTCTAAACTAAACGTCTGGTGCGGGCTAGTGCACGACAGGATTGTTGGACCGCTCTTCTTTGCGGAACAAACAGTGAATGGGTCAGTGTATCTGGACATGTTGGAGCACTTTGTGTACCCTCAGATACAAGACTTGCAACCGAACATCATTTTTCAGCAAGATGACGCTCCGCCGCATTGGTCAACAGCTGTTCGCAAGTTCCTGGATAGGAAATTTCCCAATCGTTGGATCGGACGCGGAGAACTCATTGCCTGGCCACCACGTTCACCCAACAGTACGCCGCTTGATTTCTTCCTGTGGGGATTCGTGAAGGACCGCGTGTATGCGACCAAAGTGGACAATATTCCTACGTTGCGACGTCGTATCACTAATTAGATTGCACCAATAACAGAGGAAATGTTACAAAGCGCTTGGCAAGAAATTGAATATAGATTCGATATTCTTCGTGCTACAAATGTTTCACATGTACAGGTGTAATGATGATAAATAAATGAATTCTTTGAGATGCTCTACAATGTGGTGCATTTTTCATTGTCATATCTGCTGTGGTTTTTTTATCCTAGGCCTTTGAAATCAGGGAGGTTTGAGTTGGATATCCTGTACGTCTCTGAACTAATATTCTCTTATTCCCAACTGTTTCACACGGGCCGTAAGAAGCCGAACACCAATGGAGCAATACAGTTCCTCAAAACCAGTATCTTTCTAGGTGCACAGTGTAGAATGAACTGATTTCGAAGTTTTTGCCATTGTGAAAGTGTAAAATCGTTTCAAGTACTATAAATTTAATCAGATTTTCTGACTGAAATAGCATGGAAAAGCATATAACGCATGAATCAGTCGCTAGTTGGCAATTACGTCCTGAAGTTGAGTCATTAAATGCATGTAGTGTTGAACTGAAATCACGCTTTTGCAGTCGAATTTGTCACTATGGTGTGGTATTTTACCGATCGATTCGCTTGGTGTGGGTTCCTGTAGTCATGTCCTAGTTCATGAACCACGGGCAACGTTTGAGTGGCCAAGTAAGTGGTCCCGACAGTCGGGATACCAGTTACTTTGGATTAAGGCTGGGCATCTCGCACATATTCTGAGTCGTGGTCACCTTTGTGCTCATATGGCAAAGACTACCAAATCCACCGGTTAGTCCCTCAACCGTTAGGGGTAAAACCCAATGGGACTCGGGGCAAGTAAGGCTAGCAACCTGCTTCCCTGGTACTTTAAATATGATGCTGGCAACAATCAGAGCAGAATGCCTCAGGCCTTTGGAGGTGACGGAGTCCCACCTCTAACTGACAAACCAGGGACTCCTAAGATACGACTTGGCAAACAAATGGTAATGGGATGGGGAGTTATTAATATCAATGGGGGCTACTCTGGGAAGAAGGTAGAGCTGGCAGAGGCTGCAAGTAAGATGGGGCTGGACGTTTTAGCTGTTAGTGACATTCGGGTAAGGGGTGAGAAAGAAGAGGAAGTGGGAGAATACAAGGTCTATCTGTCAGGAGTCAAAGCAGGAATAGCACAATGGGGTGTAGGGCTTTACATCAGGAAAGAAATGGAACACAGCGTAGTTGCAATAAGATATGTAAACAAACGACTGATGTCGATAGATTTGACATTGTATAGCAAGAAAATTAGGATTGTGTCAGTATATTCGCATTGTGAAGGGGCAGATCAAGATAAGATGGATAGTTTTTATGAGGCACTCAGTGATGTAGTTGTTAGAGTAAAGGACAAGGACAGTGTTCTGCTCGTGGGTGATTTTAACGCCAGGATTGGAAATCGAACAGAAGGGTATGAAAAGGTTATGGGTAAATTTGGAGAGGATATGGAGGCCAACAGGAACGGGAAACAACTCTTGGATTTCTGTGCCAGTATGGGCTTAGTAATCACAAACTCAATTTTTAAACATAAGAACATTCATCGGTATACTTGGGAAGGCAGGGGAACCAGATCTGTCATTGACTATATAATAACAGATCAGGAATTCAGGAAGGCTATGAGGGACACACGTGCATTCAGGGGATTCTTTGACGACACTGATCATTATTTAATCTGCAGTGAAATTGGGATTGTGAGGCCGAAAGTGCAGGAGGTCAGGTCCATATGTAGGAGGATAAGAGTAGAGAATCTTCAGGATAAGGAAATCAGACACAAGTACATAACAGCGATCTCAGAAAGGTACCAGTTAGTTGAATGTAGTCAATTAAAGTCATTGGAAAAGGAATGGACAAGGTACAGGGACACAGTGCTAGAGGTGGCTAAAGAATGTCTTGGAACAGTAGTGTGTAAAAGTAGGATGAAGCAGACAGCTTGGTGGAATGACACAGTCAAGGCAGCCTGTAAAAGGAAAAAGAAGGCGTATCAAAAATGGCTACATACTAGAACTCAGGTATACAGAGAAAGTTATGTTGAGCAAAGAAACAAAGCCAAACAGATGATTGCAGCATCCAAGAAGAAATCTTGGAAAGACTTTGGAAACAGGTTGGAGACTATGGGTCAAGCTGCTGGAAAACCATTCTGGAGTGTAATTAGCAATCTTCGAAAGGGAGGTAAGAAGGAAATGACAAGTATTTTGGACAGGTCAGGAAAACTGCTGGTGAATACTGTGGATGCCTTGGGCAGATGGAGGGAATATTTTGAAGAGTTGCTCAATGTGGGTGAAAATAAGATCAGTAATGTTTCAGATTTCGAGGTAGAATGGGATAGGAATGATGATGAAAAAGGATCACATTTGAGGAAGCGGAGAAAATGGTCAATAGATTGCAGTGCAATAAAGCAGCTGGGGCGGATGAAATTAAGTCGGTACTCCTCAAATACAGTGGAATGTCAGGCCTTAAATGGCTACACAGGATAACTGAAATGGCCTGGGAGTCGGGATAGGTTCCATCAGACTGGACAAAAGCAATAATCACACCAATCTTTAAACATGGAAACAGAAAAGATTGTAACAACTACAGAGGTATCTCTTTAATCAGCGTTGTGGGTCTTCTCATGTATTGTTGAAAGGAAAGTGCGAGTATTAGTTGAGGACCAATTGGATAAAAATCAGTGTGGGTTTAGGCCTCTTAGAGGTTGTCAGGACCAGATCTTTAGCTTACGGCAAATAATGGAGAAGTGTTATGAGTGGAACAGGGAATTGTATCTATGCTTTATAGATATAGAAAAGGCATATGACCGGGTTCCTAGGACGAAGTTATTGTCTGTTCTACGAGATTATGGAATAGGAGGCAAACTTTTGCAAGCAATTAAAGGTCTTTACATGGATAGTCAGGCAGCAGTTAGAGTTGACGGTGAATTGAGTTCATGGTTCAGAGTAGTTTCAGGGTTAAGACAAGGCTGCAACCTGTCTCCACTGTTGTTCATGTTATTTATGGATCATATGTTGAAAACAGTAGACTGGCTGGGTGAGATTAAAATATGTGAACACAAAATAAGCAGTCTTGCATATGCGGATGACTTAGTTGTGATGGCAGATTCGATTGAAAGTTTGCAAAGTAATATTTCAGAGCTAGATCAGAAACGTAAGGACTATGGTATGAAGATTAGCATCTCCAAAACGAAAGTAATGTCAGTGAGAAAGAAATATAAACTGATTGAGTGCCAAATAGGAGGAACAAAGTTAGAACAGGTGGACGGTTTCAAGTACTTAGGATGCATAGTCTCACAGGATGGCAGCATAGTGAAAGAACTGGAAGCGAGGTGTAGCAAAGCTAATGCAGGGAGCGCTCAGCTACGATCTACTCTCTTCTGCAAGAAGGAAGTCAGTACCAAGACTAAGTTATCTGTGCACCGCTCAATCTTCCGACCATCTTTATTGTATGGGGGCGAAAGCTGGGTGGATTCAGGTTACCTTATCAACAAGGTTGAGGTTACGGATATGAAAGTAGCTAGGATGATTGCAGGTACTAGTAGATGGGAACAATGGCAGGAGGGTGTCCACAATGAGGAAATCAAAGAAAAAGTGGGAATGAACTCTGTAGATGTAGCAGTCAGGGCGAACAGGCTTAGATGGTGGGGTCATGTTACACGCATGGGAGAAGCAAGGTTACCCAAGAGACTCATGGGTTCAGCAGTAGAGGGTAGGAGGAGTCGGGACAGACCAAGGAGAAGGTACCTGGATTCGGTTAAGAATGATTTTGAAGTAATAGGTTTAACTTCAGAAGAGGCACCAATGTTAGCGCTGAATAGGGGATCATGGAGGAATTTTATAAGGGGGCTATGGTCCAGACTGAACGCTGAAAGGCATAATCAGTCTTAAACGATGATGATGATGATGATGATGATGATGATTCGCATTCACTTTCAGAATTCGAAGAGGAACAATACTGATGAGCTCTACTAGGTGAAGTACGTGGACGCGTATCACTAAGAGATTCTTCAGAAGAATCGTCATCATCACTACAGTCATTGAAGATGCCACAGTCATTGTCACTGCCACTCCTTGTGCGTGTCTGCGGTATCTCTTAGTTCGTGCAGGCACGCCGGCGTACCATTTGTTTGTGGACCTCAAAAGCGAGAGCGCTCTAAAAATCGTGATAAATAGGCAGGAACCTAAACAACACCACAGAAGCAGAATACAGACGATCACACCAACCAGCTGACATGAATGTCAAACAGCAACTGTGAATGTTTCCAGAATGAGATTTTCACTCTGCAGCGGAGTGTGCGCTGATATGAAACTTCCTGGCAGATTAAAACTGTGTGCCCGACCGAGACTCGAACTCGGGACCCTCGCCTTTCGCGGGCAAGTGCTCTACCATCTGAGATACCGAAGCACGACTCACGCCCGGTCCTCACAGCTTTACTTCTGGCAGTATCTGCCAGTAACTGTGAAATCCGACGGAAATAGCGCCGAGCGGCTACAGACGTCCTCAGGACCACAGGTAGCGGAAGCAGCTGAACGGTAAATGCCGCCATTAGGGCTCAGGGTAACGGCCCAGGCCGCGGCGGTGAATGCCGTCTGCAGAGCCTACGGGAATTCCCTTTGCAGTGGAAAGGTGGTGCGTGGTGGGATTTCGCGTCAGGTCTTGGAACATCATTTAGTAGAAATAGTTACTTTCCCCTGAATATGTATTTAGAAACAGATATTTAGCTTAGCCGATGCCTGCTTGTTGTTTGCTGTTGTGTTTGCGAGAAATTTTGCAACAATGTTGTCAAGACGCGAGCTAAGTGAAAACTTTGATTTGTTTTACTTGAGTTCGTATTTAATATAAAGACAAGTTGCATTCAGATCAGTCACAGTTCAGTTCAAATTAGGTTCTGTTTAGCCAAAGGCTAGCGTACTAGTTTAGGTTGCATAACAGTTTGTGGTTACATACGCTACGTGATCAAAAGTATCCGGACACCCCCCAAAACATACGTTTTTCAGCTTAGGTGTATTGTGCTGCCACCTACTGCCAGGTACTTCATATCAGTGACCTCAGTAGTCATTAGACATCGTGAGAGAGCAGAATGGGGCGCTCCATGGAACTCGCGGACCTCGAACGTGGCCAGGTGATTGGGTGTCACTTGTGTTACACGGCTGTACGCGAGATTTTCACACTCCTAAACATACCTAGATCCACTGTTTCCGATGTGATAGTGAAGTGGAAAGGTGGAGGGACACATACAGCACGAAATCGTACCGGCCGACCACATCTGTTGACTGACAGAGGCCGCCAACAGTTGAAGAGGGTCGTAATGTGTAATAGGCAGACATCTATCCAGACCATCACATAGGAATTCCAAACAGCATCAGGATCCACTGCACGTACTATGACAGTTAAGCGGGAGGTGAGATAACTTGGATTTCATGGTTGAGCGGATGCTCATAAGCGACACATAAGGCCGGTAAATGACAAACGACGCCTCGCTTGGTGTAAGCAGCGTAAACAGTGGATGATTGAACAGTGAAAAAACGTTGTGTGGAATGACGAATTACGGTACACAATGTGGCGTTCCGATGTCAGGGTGTGGGTATGGCGAATGCCCGGTGAACGTCATCTGCCAGCGTGTGTAGTGCCAACTGTAAATTTCGGAGACTGTGGTGTTATGGTGTGGTCGTGTTTATCATGGAGGGGCTTGCACTCCTTTTTGTTTTGCGTGGAACTGTCATAGTACAGTCCTACGTCGATGTTCTAAGCAACTTCTTGCTTCCCACTGTTGACGAGCGATTCGGGAATGGCCATTGCATCTTTCAACACAATCGAGCACCTGTTCATAATGCACGGCCTGTGGCGGAGTGGTTACACGACAATAACATTCCTGTAACAGACTGGCCTGCACAGAGTCCTGACCTGAATCCTATGGAACACCTTTGGGATGTTCTGGAACGCCGACTCCGTACCAGGCCTCACCGACCGACATCGATATCTCTCCTCAGTACAGCACTCCGTGAAGATTGGTCTGCTATTCCCCAAGAAACCTCCCGTCACCTGATTCAACGTATTCCTGCGAAAGTGGAAACGGTCTTCAAGGCAAAGGGTCAGCTAACACAATATTGAATACCAGCATTACCGATGGAGGGCGCCTCGAACTTGTAAGTCATTTTCAACCAGGTGTCCGGACACTTTTGATTACATAGTGTGGTTTTGGTAATACATACACTTTTATAGAGGGAGAAGTAAATTTCGGCTAAATTTCAGACAGGTACAAATATAGTAGGGAGGTTACAATTGTAGTTCGTTTACCCATTCTATAGTTAGGTAATATGCTCCGACGTGTGTTCCTTTGAGTCGCAGTGACAAAGCACCAGAACTGGTTTTAGGTTTATACCTACAGTCATCATTTCTGACTGTGTTTTCTCTTTTACTCTGGAAATTAAGCGAACAGCAAAGCTAAATGGGAATATTGTGTGTTTCTGTAATGTTAGTACCAACATTAGACTGTTGTTTATTTACAGTGTTTCACTTACACAATCATGATTTCGGCTTTAAAGTGCCATTATCAATGAATCTTAGACAATGTGTCTAATAGTGTATTTTAATACGACAGTATGCCACCCAAGGCAATTTATAACACTTAAAACACTTGATAATAGCACTTTCAAGCCGAACTCGTGATTGTGTAAGTGTAAATGTAACACTGTAAATAAACAACAGTCTAAAGGCGGTACTGACTTTAAAGAAATATATTATGACTGTAGCACCGCACTATGAAAAAAAAAAATTATTAAATATTGTGAGTGGCGAACATCCAGTGCTTTCACCTTTTCAACTCACCATTTAAAAAATAGTGAAAATGAGCGAAATAAAAGTTTCTAAATAACAATAGCTTCTTATTTTTAACACCTGCCCATTCATCGACAACTATCGTGATATTTGACGATTTAGCTTCGCAGTGTGACCCAAAACTTCTCGACATGTCATTTCAAGTTCAAACATGTTGTGGTGTAACCGCCAGACACCACACTTGCTAGGTGGTAGCCTTTAAATCGGCCGCGGTCCGTTAGTATACGTCGGACCCGCGTGTCGCCACTGTTAGTGATTGCAGACCAGGCGCCGCCACACGGTAGGTCTAGTCTAGAGAGACTCCCTAGCACTCGCCCAGTTGTACAGCCGACTTTGCTAGCAATGGTTCACTGTCTACATATGCTCTCATTTGCCGAGACGACAGTTTAGCATAGCCTTCAGCTACGTCATTTGCTACGACCTAGCAAGGCGCCATATTCAGTTACTGCAAGTCATATCTTCTGAACAGATAATATTGTGACTCATGTACCGTAAAGAACGACGTTCATCATTAATGGATTAAAGTTAAGTATCAAACTAATTCCGTCCACTTTCTGAATTCTAATTCCTTGTCATGTTCCAGACCTCAAGTCAGTACAGTCCTTCCCTCCTCACGCCAGCCTGCGTGAGCTAAAACGCGTGCATTTCGGCCTCCTCTAGTAACACGGTGTTGGCTCTTCTGCCAACACAACACATGTCACACCTAACTGCTGGTGTGTAACAACTGGACAATTAACGTCTCTTCGTGTTTAGACAACGATGATCTGTGGAGGACTCGATTCCCAATTGACACTTAACTCTTCGTCACGTTATTTTTAGTTCAAACATACACGTATCTCGCTACTGACGAAAGAAACGGATGTTTAAGGTCCATTCGTGGCTACAAAACAACGACGGTTGATGCTGGGATCGAATACCGGGAAGACAGAAATTCCATTTGTCTCGTCATTCCAGTTTCAGAACCCTAGATACTTCTGAGAAAATTCTACATCTGACATCTGACTGTGCTTATGCGATTAGGCGGTGGTTCACACAAAACTTAAAGCTAATTTCAAGTTGTTCCTTGCGAATGACACCACATTCAACATTCTTTGTTGTTAGTTAACAGGGAATAAAGTTGCTGGATACTAATCCTAGTCCATACAAATATTTTCAGCATATAATTTCAAACTCATATTTACTAACTAATACTAATTAACAATGAGGTGTACACGGTTTCTTTGTCCGAAACAGCAATGAAAATTATTCCGATGTACCAGTCTCGGTCACGTAAAACAGCTTCTCGTAGTTGCACTGCCTATTAGGGCTGTGTTTGAATCCAGAACCAGAACAAAACACTTAACGTGCTTTAAAGTTCACATGCACAACCCGCTACTCATGAATAACTTCGGCTTTCAGTGTCAGATTGTGGCAGATAATAAGAGCTCTTGATGACTTTCCACGTACCGTCATGAGTACAGTGAAATTACTAGTGATACGTTGTTGGTGGTAATGATAGACCGCTTGACGCTGTTAATTGTGGTTTTATAACTAATTAACTCATTAACAAGCTTGCACAAAAGCACTCAACAGGTGAATGGCGGTTAATAGGTGTTTTTAAATAAACTTTTAGAGAGCAAGAATACTTGTATTACCATGCAATTTTCATTCACATAGTATAGAAAAATCCTTTATTCGCAAATGAATTTAGTTTCGAGCAAGCATTATGGAATAATTTTTCATCACATGGCAGGGATGGTACAGCAGCAAGTAATACACGATGAAGATACAAACAGCCAGTCTTGGTTGCAGGGATGTATTTATTATTTATATATCTGTGACGCGTATCACCTGATTCAGGCATCTTGAGGTGAACCTACACAAAAAATTATACGTTTCGTTAGAAGCGGTATGACCGTATTTGCCAAAACTGGAGTTACCAGCAAGTAACTGTGATACGACTTACTGAATACTGGATGGTGTTAAGTACGCTGGATACTGAACGTACAGAGTTAACCTTGTCAAAAATGGCTCTGAGCACTATGGGACTTAACATCTATGGTCATTAGTCCCCTAGAACTTGGAACTACTTAAACCTAACTAACCTAAGGACATCACACAACACCCAGTCATCACGAGGAAATTAACCTTGTCAGGTATTTGGAAACATTGCGAGGCGGTGAACAAGTAACAAGAACGGAATGTAGACAAAAAGACGCACCTGCGGACCTGCTTTGTCATAAATGGACACCTGAATGGAGAAACATCCCAAGTCGCACTTTGGTCGGTTTTCACTTTTAATATGAAATTGAATGCACATGCCTAGAGCCACGTCCCTTCAGAGAAGAACTTTCCAAGTCCAGCTCTTTCTCCTTAAAATGGCACAATACATTTTCAAATGAATGAAATAACATCCCAAGTCCATGGACTTGGGCAGATTTTCTACTCAGTAATACCTTGTAAGTCACATTCAGTTTTCAGTACCTCATAGCTGCTCCAACAATAAATAGAAAAATATTGTTTTTCAACAATGGGCCGGCTTACTATACACTGCATTGTAGACATTTTATATGTTTTACTATCCTCTCACTTTCCATGAAGCCTGTGTAGTGAATGCATCATTTGAGAAAGTCAGTATACTTTACATTTTAATATGGAGGTTGTTTCAAGAGGTGGCGATTGAAGCTTGTGGTAAAAAAACGTAAAATTCGTGATAAGTGGAAAAAAATGTGGAGAAATAAAAGCGCGATGCAGGAGAAGAATATACCACACATACAGGAGAAATACGTCTGGGTCGAAAAACAGGCCCTAACTGCAAGTACAGAAGAAAATGTTGCGATTTGTTCACTGAGGGAGAAAAATCAGCTATTGTACGTATTTTTAATTGTTTTGCTGTGGAAAACAATCAAGATGTCCAATTATGTGGGTTGATATATCCTACTGCTGTTTCCTGTCGAAACCCCCCTGCAGACGAACGTTCCCATAAAACCTTTACAATGAAATATAAGGTACGTAAAATGTTAGTGATTTTTTTTATATTTACGTCCACGATCAAACACAGTTCTCTGTTTATGAATTTATGAACTCTTATATAAAATACCATGAATTCCATGGTCAGCAGTCGTTATTCGATTGCTCTCGTTCAAACAATTGTCATCTCGTAGCTCTTTACACTTTCTGCACTAAAACGAGTTTCATACCAGTTGTCGGGAATTACCATCAGGTAGCTTTATGTATTACGAGTGTTACTAATTGTTGTGTGATTTTAAAAGTCTTTCTACTTTTTTTGTGATAGCCTACAAGCATAGAGTGGAGAAGGAGCTGCATTAAATATGTGATTTAGTGTTCAATTTTCGTAGTATATATTTACATTCGGTGAAGAAGCCTTTTTTTTTCTTGTGTAGTACACGATCCACAGTCTCGAGGAGATTGGTAGCCTAGTCGAGAGGTACCACAACGAACAGCCTCCTTCGCAGCCATCATCTAAGTACATGAAAAATCAGATTTTGTAGTATATTTAGAGACAAACCTTCCAGTTATTATTTTTTCTGTTGTTCACACTGCAGCACCTGTGGCTCAACAGAATCATAATGGGATGCTGTAGGAGGACCAGCTTCCAGAACCCGAGTTCGCCGTGTCGAACTGAGTGCACAAAATGGCGCTTGAGATAGGCTACTGCGAACCCAATGCCTGACTGGGTGTTGTATGTCACATATGATACAGACATCTGGAATGAGATATCGTCTTGGAGAGATTGGTAATTTGGTAATTATTATTACACAGGATGGTTAATTGATAGTGACTGTTCCAAATGTCTCAGGAAATAAGCATGAAACGGAAATCAGATGGCGCTATGGTTGGCCTGCTAGATGGCGCTGCCATAGGTCAAACGGATATCAACTACATTTTTTTAAATAGGAACCAAAATGGTTCAAATGGCTCTGAGCACTATGGGACTTAACAGCTGAGGTCATCAGTCCCCTAGAACTTAGAACTCCTTAAACCTAACTAACCTAAGGACATCACACACATCCATGCCCGAGGCAGGATTCGAACCAGCGATCGTAGCGGTCGCGCGGTTCCAGACTGAAGCGCCTAGAACCGCTCGGCCACACCGGCCAGCAAATAGGAACCCCCATTTTTTATTACATACTCATGTTGTAACACCCCACCCATCACTTAGCTGGTTTTGGCGTGTGTTCACCCCAACTAATTGACTAACAGATCAACAAAGAGTGTAAAACTGCTGCAATATCGGATAACGCAAAAAAGTAATATGGCCCTGTGACTCCTGATTGAACTGCAGTGGCAGTGTTGACATTAATTGGTTCAGAATTGATCCCTTTTTAATTAAAAAGGGGTGCACATTGATGTTATATTCAGCTATTGAACGCCAGATGCAAATGTGAACATTAAATTAATTAAGAAATCGACTTGGGATTTCAATTACTTGATTGAAAACAGATGTAGTCGATTAGCACAAATTTATTTTAACTCACGACCTTCAATCATCACATTACATGACTCTCCTATGAGGCAGTGGTAATAAATTGCGTTTGCGTGGAGTAAAGCGCGATAAATCAAAAGTAATTCCTATCAACTGACCCAGGCGTAATGCAAAGTGCGAGAAGAATTCTACAATACACGGACCATGAAACCCTTGTGGAAACTTTGCCAACTTCATCCAACAAATTAATCAGTGGCCGGAGCGGGCGCAATATCACCGAATATCAGCGTGGCGAAGCGGCGTTGTTGTGTGGACGTCGGGCGACCTCATGGTGCTGCAAGGCTGCACTCGTCTATTCACTCCTAGCTATCTTGCTCAGTACATACCTGAACCAAAACTTTCTATCGCCAAGCTCAATCGTTCCATTTGCTAAGTCCTAAACTGCAGAGATGCTCACTCTTTCTCAGGCAAGCTGAGTAAAGAATGCCACGTCTGCACTCTAGGCAAGCTGGGAATGGAAGACCTCTACCAAGACTTCTGCCAGTCTGCTCTTCGCCTCGGTTTCCCCTCCAGCAAAATCACTTATACCAATTGTAGTGCAAGTCGCATTAATTATGCGTCGCTTTCCAGTGCTGACCAATGCATGCTCTGGGAAGTGAACAAATTCCCACAAAATTTCCCTTCCTCTCAACTTCTTCTATTCAGCTCCCCCCCAGGCCACCCATCAAGGTTAGTATCTGCACAAACACCAAGTTTTCCGGAATTCTGACTCCCAGGAGAGTACCTCAAATTCCTTGGTCCTACGTTCCCATCAGAGGCTGGCGTATTTCATTCTGTCGCTCTTCACCTGATTTACTTCAGACTCTGCAGATCGTGAATTCAGTGTGAAGTTGCTATAGTCACGAACACGCATATTTTGACCTCTGTTGACTGCTCCACCGTAGCTTTGCGCGGCTTTGTCGCATGTTTCACACGAAATGGGCCGCCGGACATTTATCAACAGGCGTACAAGTTCTCTGTCTGTTTCCCGGCACACCAGCATGGAGTCGGGGTCAACCATCCCCTCACTGTCACTCATCTTAAGGCGGCTGCAGGCCATGCATCGTTACCGCTTTCTCAAGAGTTTGAGCCGCCCTAAACTGCCTATTGTCGCTTCCCTTCGCCGCTCCCCCGCCGGCCACGGTGGTCAACTCGAATACTTCCCTGGGGTAAACTAGCCTCCAGTAAATCGACGCTTTTCCACAAAGTTTTCATGTTGTGTGAATTACTTTAAAACCATCACCCGCCATTAATTATTCCGTCCATACTATACCCTCTACAAGAAACATTGTGCCTTGACAGTCATTTTTGTTCAGCCCTACTGTTCGCTCAAAGTGAGTTAGGTGATCTTTAATGACTTCATGTAAGGAACATAGTTCTTGCCCTCTTACAATGTAGTACGTAAAGAAATATGAATGTTTAAGTTGAACCACTTTTTTCGATTTGTGATAGATGGCGCTGTAATAGTCACAAGTACGGGGTATCACGTAACATTGCACCAGTGCGGACAGTATTTGCTTCATGATACATTACCTGTGTTGAAATGCACCGTTTACCAATTGCGGAAAAGGTCGATATCGTGTTGATGTATGGCTACTGTGATCAAAATGTCCAACACCTCGGTACCCTGGACGACACCATCCAAGTGCCCGAACCGTTCGCCACATAATTAAGTTATTGAATGAAACAGGAAGTGTTCAACCACATGTGAAACCCCAACCACGACCTGCAACAAATGATGATGCCCAAGTAGGTGCTTTAGCTGCTGTTGCGGCTAATCCACAAATCAGTAGCAGACAAATTGCACAAGAATGGGGAATCTCAACGACGTCGGTGTTGATAATGCTACATCAACATCGATTGCACCTGTACCATATTTCTATGCACCAGGAATTGCATGGCGACGACTTTGAACTTCGTGTAAAGTTTGCACCGGGCACAAGAGAAATTACAGGACGATGACAGATTTTTTGCACGCATTCTATAGAGTGACGAAGTGTCATTCACCAACAGCGGTAACGTAAACTGGCATAATATGCACTATTGGGCAACGGAAAATCCACGATGGCTGCGACAAGTGGAACATCAGCGACCTTGGCGGGTTAATGTATGGTGCGGCATTATGGGAGGAAGGATAATTGGCACCCATTTTATCGAAGTCAGTCTAAATGGTGCAATGTATGCTGATTTCCTACGTAATGTTCTACTGATGTTACTACAAGATGTTTCACTGCCTGACAGAATGGCGATGTACTTCCAACATGATGGATGTAGGGCACATAGCTGCCGTGCGTTTGAAGCAGTATCGAATAGCATATTTCATGACAGGTGGACTGGTCGTCGAAGCACCATACCATGGCCCGCACGTTCGCCGGAAAGTCGAAGTATATTTGCTATCGTGATCCACTAACAATGCCTGACAGCATGCGTCAGCGCATTGTCAATGCATCTGCGAACATTACAGAAGGCGAACTCCTCGCTGTTGAGAGGAATGTCGTTACACATAAGCCAAATGCATTGAGGTTGACAAATATCATTTTGAGCATTTATTGCATTAATGTGGTATTTACAGGTAATCACGCTGTAATAGCATGCGTTGTCAGAAATGATAAGTTCACAAAGGTACATGCATCACATTGGAACAACCGAAATAAAATGTTCAAACATACCTACGTTCTGTATTTTAATGTAAAATACCTATCTGTCACCAAGTGTTTGTCTAAAGTTGTGAGCCATATGTTTGTGTCTATTACAGCGCCGTCCATCACAAAGCGAAGAAAGTGGTCCAACTAAAAGATTCATATTTCTTTACGTACTACACGAATATGTAATAAAAATGGGGGTTCCTATTTTATAAATACGCAGTTGATATCCGTTTGACCTATGGCAGCGCCATCTAGCGGGCCAACCATGGCGCCATCTGGTTTCCCCCTTCAAGGTAGACAAGTTTCGTTCTTTGTAGTTTTTTCGTTTGGCGCTTATTTCGTGAGATATTTGGCTCAGTCACGATCAGTTGACCACCCTGTATATAATCAGTGTTCTGTCTTTCTTTCTTTGCAGTAACATCAGCAGTAGTAGTTGGCCTGCGAGTATACTTATTCTCTTTCCGTCTCTCTTCACAGCTACACCATCACTGTATGCTTTGATACGGGTGCAAATGCAGGCGTTAACACCATTGCAGTATCATCCCGTCCAGCTTGGCTCACTCTGCAGGAGGAGGCTTTCAGCTGCATGACTAAATGCCTGCATAGCTGCTATATCCCCCGCCGTCCACACAGGTGCTGGAGCCCTCACAACCTCCACCATCCCCGCTGCCTCCGTTGCCGCCACCCCACTCTGGGGTCCACTGCCGCAACATCGATCTTGAGCAAGGGTTGCCGCTGACGGTACATCCCACCGACCTGCATCCCCTCAGCTCGGCTGCTCTCGTTGGAGTGACAACACGTCACCAGCTGCAGCAGGGGCTGCTGGTGCAACTCGCCATCCTGCTTCGACTCAATCCGTGTGCTCGTCTCGGGGCCATGAAGACCGGCAGCAGCCAACAACTAGTCGTAGTCTTTCTGTCGTTGGAAACATTAGTCTCCCCGTCTAATAGCGATCAGTACCAGTTTAGTAACGCCACACAAGAGTTGAACTACGCAGTGAGTGAGGATGATTTTGATGAGTGAATCTCATTTTCGCGAACTGAGAACTCGGCAGAGGGTACAATGACCCTGTAGGGTTTCTAAGAGCATGCCTCCCCCGTAGGAGAGAGAGCTCATTCGCCTTATTAATCATCTGCCGTAAGCCTCCATTCTTGTGCTGCGAGCTCACGCATCCCAACCAACGAGGTGGTGCTGCAAAGGCGACCAGCATCACCACCATCTGCGGGAGAATTGGGGTGGTATCGTGGAGCACCTCTGTGGTTTGAAAAAAATTGATCAAATGGCTCTGAGCACTATGGGACTTAATTTCTGATGTCATCAATCCCCTAGAACTTAGAACTACTTAAACCTAACCAACCTAAGGACATCACACACATCGATGCCCGCGGTGGGATTCGAACCTGCGACCGCAGTGGTCGCGCGGTTCCTGACTGTAGCGCCTAGAACCGCTCAGCCACTCCGACCGGTGGGCATGGATGTGTGTGATGTGTTTAGGTTAGTTAGGTTTAAGTAGTTCTAAGTTCTAGGGAACTGATAACCTCAGCAGCTAAGTCCCACAGTGATCAGAGCCATTTGAACCAGAGAGTGAAAGACAGGAGGGAATCAAAACGGAGACAGTTTTCCTTGGTACGAAAAGGCATTCTGTTCCTTCGAAGTGAGGGAGAAGGAGCGCCCTGGTGCGTTTGCATTCCAGATGAACTGGTGAACAAAATCATCTGGCACACGCACCTGAGTACGCACATTTTGGGCTGGGGAAGTGCTACTTAAAATTACGCACAAGGTGCTACTTCAAGAATATGGGCAGAAGAATCAGGAGGGTTTTGGCTGTCTGCAAAGCGTGTCAGAGGTCAAAGCACGTCACTGTAGCAACGCATGCTCCTCTATATCCCATCATCCAATCAAAGTTGAAGCATCTTGCAGCAACAGATTTAATGCACCCACTCGTGCGAACATATAGAGGATACCTCTTGTAGTCACTTTATCGCCGCTCAAGAAAGTAACTGCGCAGTCAGTATGTAGAGCATTCTGCAAGGATTTCCTCACACATGTCGGCCATGTCGACAGGATCATCTCCGACAAAGGATCTCAGTTCCGGTAAGGGAAGTGGAAATAGATGTTCCGGAAACACAGAATCAACTCCATATTCGTTTCCATACGACATCCACAATCGTCGCCAGCCGAGAGAGTGATGATAAGTCTGGGAAAACTCAGCCGTATCTATCTACTTCCAGGACGTGATGAACGAGTTACCACTTGGTGTCACCAAAATAGCGCAAATAAAAGTTCTCAAGAACAGGCAACCCAAAGATCTCACCCGTGAAGTTGTAAATTTCCTCCGCGAACTCGAGAACAACACCAAAGAGTTGTTGACCTTGCGCTCAGGAGATTGCGTGAGGCAGGAGACAAACGGAAAGAGAGTTGGGACAGAAAAGCAGGCTACAGAGAATACCAAATTGGCGAAAAAGTGCTCGTTAGAAGTTTCCGTCTATCTAACAAACAGAAACAGCTGTGCCAAAAGTACCATCCCATCTATTATGGACCTTTCCATGTCCAGATAATCGCTCACTTGAACTCTCTGGAGCTAGAGACCTTGAAATCAAGGAAATCTCTTGGCATCCAACATGTTTGTCATGTCAAACTATTCGCAGAATAAGTGTACATAGCAGAGTTATAGATCAGAGAAGGTGCAGTATGTAAATAGTCTCCATCGATGAACTGTTTAACGTAATTATTGTTGATATTGTGTTGCTTAGCGTAATTTTCCATTTGTGGTATTTCAGTGTTGTTTTGTTTGTTTGTCATGTCCATCAGTTTTCAGCATGAGTCCTTGCTGACCATGGTCAAATGAGATACGTATTTGTGACATCTTCAAGGCCAACATTCACTGGCAGATGGCAGATTGAATTCAAATTCCGTTGCAAGTTATATGTCATCATCAATTTGCACTTTTTGTGGCATACCAAACTAGGCACACTGCAGTACTGAGTACTCCAAACAAGTGAGTACTGCTATTATTTATTTGGACCTCACAATAGTTGTTCGATTTCCGTAACTGAGCATCGTACTCTGTCATAGCATTCTCATAGAAGAACCTTCATTATTATCAGTTTACTTTCCGATGATTCTTGTACGCCACTCATTTATTAATGCTCTGATTATGTGCCTGTATTTGTTTTTAAGTCACAGATTATAATACGCAAATTTACACAACTTATGTAATAAGGCAAACAGATTACACATGTGATTTCCTTGTTCACTGAGAATTTGAGAATGTATGTGTTTGATAATGAGATCAAATATGTGATAGAGCAGGGGTAAATCAATGAGCAGAGAACATACTCCAGGACATTGGAAATGATTTGGGACATTACATATATCTCACCTCAGGGTATGGTGTGAATGAGTATATTTCTCTGCTGCAAGGCCTTTTAACAGCCTATCAAATGTTTATTGAAAGTATCGATGTAGCAATGACCCTTGGGTCTAACATAATTCATACTACTCATGGAAATGTTAGTATGTACTCTTCCTGGCTTGCAGCTTCATGTGAGTGAATGACCCCTGGAATGAATGAGATCAAGATAGGATGTGTTTTAGCCATGGGCAATCCTGATTGGCAAGGTTACCTGTTTTCATATATATATCAGTTATCAAGATGCGATTCTCCTACTATTTCCAATGATTTCCTCTTTGTGTCACACTAAACAATACTGAAGTGAGACACTGCCCTCGCAGAAATCAACGGCAGGCAGGGGGCAGTGAGAGAGGACAAGTTAATCTCTCACCTATTTTTCGTATACAGAAAATTATTAAACATTTTGTTACAACCTGACACACCTTGAGCGAGACTCTAGAAAGTTAACGGCCTGAGCAGATGTTGATGGAGCCTGGTAGGACACAAAAAGTATGAGGTATTTTTATGGTTCATAGCTCATAAAGATGGCATGTTGAGAGTTGAAAGCAACTGGCAGTGAGCCCATCCCTCAGTAAATCTTGCCGGGCAGGTGAACGGCAGTACAGGGCAGAGAGAGCTGCCCCTCATCGAGACAGGTCTCCAGCAGAACAATGCCGCAATACCTGCATTGGCGCCAGCTGATGCCTGGGCTGGGGGCGATGGACTGAATGAACGTGTCTGCACAGTGGAGTCATAAACTGGGCATTGTGTGCAGAGCCACACATAATAAAAATTCACAAGTTTTCGTATTCACCAGTACTGCAAATGGGCATGTGACCCACTTCCATTGGTCACCTGAGTTGTATAAAAACCTCTGACATCTGAGAAAAGTTTAGAGATAGAATCTTTATTACACCTCATAGCTTGGACTAACAAGTACCAAGGCATAGGCGATTTAGACAAATATCTTTAAGATTGCATCTGTCAGCTTGTTGCCATGGGAAGTGACTCTACTTTGGAGAAAATCATCTTTCCCCCTCCATGAAAACTTAAAAAAAAACAGTAATTGGCGGTTTCTTTTTTTCCCAGAGATGCAGGTTTGTTAACTACTGCCCTTGTTCGACATGAGTTTGTGCTGTGTTGTGGGAAGGGGAGAGTTACAAGCTCTAGAGCTCTGTGATTGGCTCAAGACAGCGTGAAGGTGGTATCGTTCATGCACTTTGCGGTAAAACAGATTTTTTTCTAGTGAGTTCCGAAGCACTCGGGGGCTGGACATTGGCCTGGTAAGGAGTCTTCTGGTCGATCCTCTGGCATGTGTGGTTGGTGCTTGGGACCTGTCCTGAGACTGACTTCACTTGCATGTAGCTTAGACTGGGGAGCCTGTGGTGAAGTTCTTACTGTACCGACAGTGTGACTTCAAGACACCTCGTACTGCTCATTAGCCGAGGGCACACTTATTCGTTTTGGTATCAGTCTTGATATTTGGTATCCTTGTGTGCTCAGTCGTATGGTATGACCAGCAAAATGGTGTGTCACACACTGAAATCTACCGTGAATTCAGCGTTCTGGTAGAGAGTAAATTGCGATCCATCTGCCTGATTGCTAGAGCGTGAAATTTTTGCACTTCTTTCGTGGCTGCGATGGATTCACAGGTGCTGCCTCACGTCTCGACTCCGATACGCACATCTCGCCAGCTGCAAGTAACATCGCTGCACGAAGCAAACAGGGTAACATACTGCCACTCCAGCCTTGTCAGGGCGTACAGATCTCAATCACCCTTGCTCTGAGATGCACCTATATAGAAAAACTTCTGTAAATTTTAACAATCAAAGTCTGCTCATCGCCATATCAATTTAGATTGCGTTATCCACATTTTTAGGGCCCGAGTAATTGACTCGCTTCTGCCAACCGCGATCTTTATCCATTGTGGTCTTAAACCACCTGTTAGTTGTTTACAGTATTCAATCAATAACTTGTTTAGCATAATTTCTGTTTCTTTTTTCCTTTGAAAAATAAATGTTGTTAGAATTCTAGTACATTTTGCTTCATTCTCAATCATTTATATAGTCCCCATAGGGTTAAATTTCAACTAACACAAAAATAAAACCATGAGACAGGGAGGGTCATCCAGTACATGTCTGTTCCTCTTAATTCATAGTGTTTCGGTTGGCTTGTGCGCACTAGCTTACAACTGCTGTATTTCAGGTACTGGACAATTTGTCGGTTGTTTCCGCTGCGTCTTTGAAGTGCAAGATTTCTTTTGAATTGCCGGCCAGTTCAAGACTCGGGTCTGCCTCCTAGAATGACGTGCAAGTATTTTGCTAATTTATTTTATATTATCTCGGTATTCCAATTAAGTATTCTAACGATTTGCGACTATGTGTGTCATATAACTATCAAATCAAAGTTTTTATTTCAGGAAGTTCATTCCACGCACAAACTACGACTTTTTCCGTCTTTTGATTGCAAACTAACCATTACTAGGACAGTGAGGGAGCTCTGGATGCCGCAGTTGGTCGCTGCGTCTGTGGAAACATCACGGCGCCGTAAGGCCTGCGTTGGTTCTAGATTCCAATATCACCGGAAACCAGCATGTTGCCTCTTATGTAACAGCTACAGCCCTTGGTTTTCTGAATGTCATGAATAATTCTTCTCAGAACGATCCTGCAAGAAGCGAGAAACCCTTTTTCTGACGTGATTTCTTCGACAGCACGTACCCGATATACGGGACAAATGTTCTGACTTCTTGCACTTCCATCACCCTTCCGTTAACTCCAAAGAGAAGAAATGTCACAAGTTTTAAACATTTTGTATTTAACACCCTCGTTTTCTCACCCATAAGCAGTGCTAGTCATTACTTTGATGTACGCAACGTTGAAGTGTTATGCAAGGACAGTGCCAGAACCTCAAATGAAAAATGACCTTAATAAGTACACTTACAGCTACGTACGTACCACCACACCAGAGAAAACCGTCGCGAATGTAACCACCAACCTCCTATATCCAGGTAAAGTTTTCTCGTAAAAATATTTTACCCTTAAAACCATGCTACAATATCAAAGCACGTCATTATTGGCTATGTGAGTGCAGAAACGTTCCCTGTAGATCATAGGCTCAAGGCGCAATACGTTGCTATCACCTTCGATGACGCTGGTTAGTGTCAGGCCGTTGAGGCAGAAATTGTACTGACCAGGACATGCAGCCACGAGATCTTTCACAGAAATGTTTCTCTAATGTTTGGCTATTATTGGCGGGTAATAAAGTGAAGTAAATTACTTCTGAGCTTCCTATACATTGACACCGTTAGCAGGCAGAGGAGGTGTGGTTTATTAAATTACAGAAAAATAGAGTGCATTAACTCAGCTTGGCGTTTGCAGTGGAGTTCAACGGAAAGCAACACTCCCTGCGGAAACTTCACGTTGTACAGTGTTCACAGTTTGTGTAGATGGCAGATACATGATTTTATTTCAGTGATTACGAAAACAAGTCCAATCTACGCACCGGGTAGCCAAGGCAGCTGTTTAATGGCGAATTAATCGAACAAGAAAAAGAATGAATCTATTGAACAGGCTGCGATACACTCCAGAGATATGACGTGTCAGAATTTTTATCAGATGTGGCACACCTGCGCTGATAAGAAATTACAGTCGCGCCACATACGGAGCTGGGTTCGATTTAAATTTCTTGCATTGATTTTTAATAGGCACACGTTTAATTTTTCAATAACTGTGAAGATAAGTGAATATTGCAGAGTAAAAATGTTGTGTTGCTGCTATATGTTACTTGCTCTACTAGTCTGGGTTAACACTGTGGAACAGATTTCATGTGTTATTCACATCTCTTGAGTAGCCCAGTTCATAAATTCACTACTAGCCATTAAAATTGCTACACCAAGAAGAAATGCTGAGTGGCGCCAGTAGTCATACAATTGTTTCCTCCTGATTCGGGGGGGAAAGTAAACGAAAAGGTAACATAATTTGTTGATATCTTACAGAATTGTGCCCGAAATTACACGCTTATCCACCGACTCTGCCTCCCTACCAACCCCCCCTCTTCCCCCGCCCCTTTCTCCGTCCCAAATATCGGTGCTCTGTGCAGCAGGTTATTTCTCCTATATGGAAGAGACCTCTCTGTTTAACATCGTTGATCTGGTGGACCAACGAGTCACAGCATGATTTCTGATCCTAGAAGTGTATACCAGAGTCACTCTGACGGATCTTTTTCTTCTTTCTTCTCGTTCCTGCGCATACGCCGCTGCACATACACAGCTCGCTAACACCAACGCAAATTCAGCAATGAGTGAGACATAGTAGACGACGGACGCTCACAATTGTGAGGCACAGTTGTCTAATTAATTTGACAGAAATATCTTTTAAGGGTTACTGTGATCCTAGATTACAGATTGTGTAACCATTTAGTCTCTGAATGTGAAGTTCGCCGCACGGGATCAGCCTAGCGGTCTTATGCGCTGCAGTCATGGACTGTGCGGCTGGTCCCGGCGGAGGTTCGAGTCCTCCCTACGGCATGGGTGTGTGTGTTTGTCCTTAGGATAATTTAGGTTAAGTAGTGTGTAATCTTAGAGACTGATGACCTTAGCAGTTAAGTCCCATAAGATTTCACACACATTTGAACATTTGTGAAGTTCATTTATGAGAAAATGGCACGTAAAAAAGAGATATTTTACTAACAGAAGATCGTATACAGGAAGCACTGTCAGAACGACCCAATTGTGGAAGTGATGGAAGTCACTCTCGTGATGGAAGTGATTCTGAAGCTGATGATACTGCAGCGTTTATGAACAATGGCGAAGTGCATCAGACTGCCGACTGACGAAGAAAATACAGTCGTCACAGTGAGAGTGGCTATTGCTGGAACACAGTTGTCCCTAATAGTTCAGGCCTCCCATTTGCCGATGTCATTGTAGTCCATATTCCAAAAATGTGGAAATAATGAATTAACGCATTAATGAATAACTGAGAATACCTCAACGTTTCGTGTAATATGTGCAGTTCATTAAATGAATATCGTCAACATCTAACTGAACTGCAAATAAAGTCTTTAGATCGGGATCAATTTCAGGTTTCTTCCCTGAAAAGTTTCTATGACTGTTTTTACTTAGTCTCGAATTTCAGATTTGTTAATAATAATACCGACTGAAAAAGTACATGAGAGAGGTAAAATAAAATGAGTTTAGTAAGTCAGAGCCAAATTTCATTACAAAATATTATATTTTCAAGCATTTCACCTGCAAATCATTAAAGGTTACTGCGACCTTGGTGCGTACTTCGTGCGACAATTTACAATATGTACAATACTAGAGTTAAAGCTTTTTTCCCACTTCAGTAGACAAGTTGTTCTTCAGTTTGAAGTATGTAAGACAAAATGGGAGACTGGACCGTAACTGAGGGCGCCTATTGTCCCTGAACGTATGACAGCGGGGCGATGAGTCTCCAGCTCCAGTAGGGACGCCCTCTGCCAAACTCGGCGGCGTCTTGCAGAGACTCCGGCAGCCTCTGCAGCGCAGTTTCCGGCAGGAACGACACCGACAGCGCTCCCAGCAGGTGCATCGCTGACAAGATGGCGAACGGCAGCCTACGGTCCACCGAGCCTCCCTGTAACAGATGGTACACGACATGAGACATAGGACGGTGGAGCATGGAAAATACAGAAATAAATAACGAAGAACAACATTTGGAGATGAAAATGAGATTATACGACACGTGATGTGGTAGGACAAAAATTATCGTTTAGGTTGCTATTCACACCTGGCATTTTGAAACCACTTCACTGTACCATGTATCTGTCAACGCTACTGACACACCCAGAAAGAAATTTTCACCCTGCAGCGGTATGGGAGCTGTTGTAGAACTTCATGGCTGACTGGAACTCTGTGCCTGACCAAGACTCGAATCTGGCAGCCTCGTGTTTAGCGAGCGAGTGCTCTAACAACTGAGCCACCCGAGACGAGGTACTGGCGGAAGCTAACCTGAGAGTACGGACCGTGAGGCGTGTTCTGATAGCTGAGTTGGTAGAGCACTTGCTTTCAAAATACAGAGGTCCCACACTGGAGTCCCAACAAGGCACAACCTGTTAATCTACCAGGAAGTTTCTATATTGACACACATAAGTTACTGATTAAAGTCTTCTTACTGGCTATTTCTACGTAGTTCGAGCTAGTTTCAGCACAGTCATAACCGGATGGATATCAATGTTCACGTGATTGAAAAAAAGGTAAAGGTGTTAGAAAGTGACAAGTGTGAGAAACACTAACGATTTCCAGTTTCACAGTAGACTAGCACCACCAAATTTCTCTGCACTCTCCACATAACAAACCAGCTTGTTACAATACGGTATTTCAATCCTGCGGAAGTAGCATTATCTGCATTTCCGCCAGATACATCAGTTATGAACAATGAAAGCTTGTGTGCACGTGTAAGCTTAACATACAAAAATAGAGATGAGACAGTAGACGGAGATATTATTTTCGTGATTCAGACCAGACACCATACGATATATCCTTGATTGAGAGAGACAAGTTCCAGTGAAAAACGGATCAAAAAATTGATAACACTGATGATTCCCCTCCCTTAGATAAGTGTACCTACCACCTGTTCGAGGAAGGTAGCTACATTCTCTTCTCAGTGATAGCAGTAAAATTCGAACTCCGTTTTTTTGTATGAAGGGAAAAAACTTCTACAAGTCCTGTGCTGTACGATGATATTCAGCCTTGGAAATGATTACAT
The DNA here is from genome assembly GCF_021461385.2 of Schistocerca piceifrons. Lineage (NCBI taxonomy): Eukaryota > Metazoa > Arthropoda > Insecta > Orthoptera > Acrididae > Schistocerca > Schistocerca piceifrons. The sequence goes on along the minus strand of NC_060140.1, from coordinate 120,717,015 downwards.
CAGAAAGGCGATCAAAGCGCTCTGTTCAGTCACTGAAAAGCAAAGACAAGTATTAGAAAGCTTTAAACAGAAAAACACTTTTTCGTTAAGTATTTTTAAGGAGCATTCTAAAATACACTGCTATTCAGTAAGACTGCAACACCTTGGAGGATCCTTGCAACAAACATCAATCGGTCAAGAAGTGTGCTACATTCTTGGATGTGCAAATGATTAGCATTTCAGTGCAAAACAGTGTATATGAGTAGCGCTATCTATATTCTGTATATAGAGAAAGATTACCCAACGGATTTCTTATTAAGACACAGCATGTGAATGGTTATTGTTTTCTAAGAAGATCGTTTTTTGTGTTCGTGTAAAGAGGTTGTCCATCTGCACCTGTCTATGTGTGACATCAGCGGAACAACAATGTTTCTGCTCGCATTGGTCGGGGTCTTACAATTGTCACGCGAATATCTCATTTATGTGTTCAGCAGGACCATGCACAACGCTGTGCAGGATCTCAATAGCCCACGCGACTAGCGCCTGAGAGGACAGAAGTATTGTTCACTCAGAGGTGCAGCATCGTACAGCCACATAATATATCTTAAGTCAGGAACTTTGTTTGGAACTAGTCAGGTATCCACATGGACAGTGCAGTGACATCTGAAGTGCCACAAATTCTCAGCACTGCGACCATTGTAGCAGCTTCCCTTGAAGCATCAGCACAGACGTGCCAGCAGAGATGCACTCAGTGATGACATTGGACGCAGAAGCGGTTTAATGTCGTTTTCTCAGACAAGTCCCAGTTCTGTGAATAGCTTGATGGACACATCCATGTGTTGAGGTTCCAAGGAAAATGAACATTGCTAGACTGATTTCACCAATGTCGTGAGAGGTGTTATTTTCTGGACTGTCATGGGGTGCACAACTTGATTACCCCTGGTTAACTTAGCGGGTACTACGGACAGCAGGGGCATAATTAGGTCGTATGTTAGGTTGGTGGGAGTGCCCTGTCATAGAGGTCTCCGTGGAATTATCTGTCAACAAGGTAACACAAGATAGCTTACTGACTGTCCTGTCCTGTCCTGCACTAGCCTCAAACGGGAGGTGGTCGACAGCAACCCTGTCCAGCACATTCTCCAGAATGAACTGGAAATTATCTGGTGGTGGGTTGGCGAGAGCCTGGCATGCCACGACACCCAAAGCGCTACCTCTTGTTTCAGTTCATTATTTTCTGGGGCTTGTGAGCGATTACAAGTTTCCAGTAGCTTTGGAAGTATGTGTAAACTAGGCTGGAAGTGCCTAGGTGCCCTGATTCTCATATACTGGATGGATATAACCTAGATAATTTGCACGCCATGTGTTACGCTACCTCAGATACACAGCTTCTAACAGTAATACTCCTCTTACTGCGTCGAACTTCAACATAATGCTATGGCGTAAAGCCAAGCGCTGGCACGCCATTTGGAAACGAGAGAGCAGAGAGGGTTGTGAAGAAGACGTCAGCCAACTGCACGCTGACCGACCCCTCTCCAGGACGACAACGCTACAGCAGTGGCCTCAATGCAAAGAGAACATAAGCGCCACGCTGACAAGCCGTAGTCCACTTCTACAGCAGCATCAAGATTAGGCACTTCAACACCAGCGACTTAGGAATTGTACGGGGTGTTCAAAATGTCTCTCTGTCGTACCGTATGATTGTTAGCCGCGCGTACCGTATGATTGTTCGCCTGCCTGAGTTACTTCCCTTCTAATGAACTCTCCCAACATTCCACTGTTTCGCTTATCTCAGCCAGCGTCAGCAGTATCGTTGGTGTGTGTCGTTACGTGTTGACGTGAACATTTATGTTTAGCTCGCGTTTCAGTGTCACTGCTTGCTGACGTTTTTGGTGATAGCATAATTTCACAGGGACTTTGGCCTCCACGATCGCCTGACCTAACACGATCTGACTTTTTCTTCTGCGGTGCAGCGAAAGCAACTCTCTCTAAAAACCGTCCGAAATCCATCGATGAACTGAAAACTGCAATATCCACTTTCTTTGCTTCTGTTACAGAAGAAATGTTACAGCTTGTGTTTGGAAACATCATTAGATGCATTGAATTGTGTGTTCAGCGACAGGGGGGGGGGGGGGCACTTTCAACATTTAATGTGAAAATTTCTAAGTAAAAATGAATATTTAATAAATTAGTAACTTGTATTTAACTGAGTTTCATTTCGGTATATTCACTGCGGCATACGTCACGCGCGGCTAACAATCATACGGCACTGCGGAGAGACTTTTTGAGCACCCCGTATATACTGAACGACATCGTTTATTTTGTCTGTCGCCCTTTTTTTGCGACACATCTGGTCAACACTAAGAGAAGTATTGTAATCATTTCGTTTTGTAATGTTATTAATTAATGCGATTTGCTTGAATTGTTGTCCAGTTTTTGACGAGTAAGCAGGATTTAACACATAATATTGTACCCCATAACTAGCAGATTATGACAGCATTTTCTTTTAAATTCGGTCAGTAACTATATGAAACATCTCAACTGGAGTAACAGAGCCCGTTACGTTAGTATTAAGTGCATCTGGCACCTTAACATGTGGACAGCGTCTAGTCTTTCTGCGCCGGCCGGTGTGGCCGAGCGGTTCTAGGCGCTTCAGTCTGGAACCGCGCGACCGCTATGGTCGCAAGTTCGAATCCTGCCTCGGGCATGGATGTGTGTGATGTCCTTAGGCTAGTTAGGTTTAAGTAGTTCTAAGTTCTAGGGGACTGATGACCTTAGATGTTAAGTCCCATAGTGCTCAGAGCCAATAGTCTTTCTGCTGTTTCACGCTGCCACAGGAACACTCAGAGCAGAAAATACCTTCTGCTTTTATTTATTTTCCCTTGCACAGTCCGTTTAGTTTCTCACTTTACCAGTTGAGTGATTAAATTCGACTGTTGTGAATTTGTCCCCCCTATTGCCAGAACTCTTAGAGTGTTGAAATGGTAGTCCCAACTTAACTTGTAGATGGGCAGTGCTGAAACAAGAGAGGAAGATCAGTCACCTGGGGTGAACGTCTATTTTTACGTGGCTCAGATGAATGGTCTGAGGGACCAACTCTCTCCGCCGCACGCAGACTGGATGCTCTCAGGCAGAGGACCTGCAAGTTACTGCTGCACAGGGCTTCGTTAGGTAAGGACGCTTTCGATTAAGCTTTCCTCTGGTATCATGAACAAAGATATTTTGTTGTTTTAATTTAAGTTGACGTTTCAGATAGATTATTCACTTATATGCTTATTTGTTTATCTTGAGGATGTTAGGGAAATGTTTAAAGATCCTTTATTATTCCTAACTTTCTTGCGTAAAATCACGTGTTGATTGTAGCTTTGAGTTGTCTGCTTTATGGTTCAAATGGCTCTGAGCACTATGAGACTTAACATCTGAGGTCATCAGTCCCCTAGACTTAGAACTACTTAAACCTAACTAACCTAAGGACATCCTTACACCCATGCCCGAGGCAGGATTCGATCTGCGACCGTAGCAGCAGCACGGTTACGGACTAAAGCGCCTAGAACCGCTCGGCCAGAGCGGCCTGCTCAGCTTCATGTTATTAAGGAATCCATTAAACTTGTGCTCTCAGGAGTATAATGTTAAAGTATCATTGCAAGACCTCTCTTTTCTTCCCTTTTCTATCTTTTCTCTGCCTCTTGCATAAACTGAAAGATCGATTCTAATTGTGCACTTCCAGTAACGCCCCAGAACTAGACGCCTGTGACTCGACTGCCTGCGAAATCGGACTGTTACTTTCCCTGACTTTTCGGTTAACTTTATTTTTCCGTTAAGGCCAAGCCATGGCCGGCAGTGTTAGCTGCCTGTAAATTCTTTCGTCCCACAGTCTAGCAACAGAAAGTCAGCACTGAGGAAGGGCACCATGATCACGCGCCTCCCTCGTGTGCTTGCGAGGTAACGCCGCCCCAGGCGTCGCTTAGCAGGTAGCACTCTGGAAAGTTCCATTGCCGCCCCCGCGGGTTTCTCAGTCTCTACCAGTCAGGGCGGAGGAAGCCGCGTGGTGCGTCGCCGGGCCTGCGCTCACTTGTCTTCTCCCTCTCTTGGACGCACACCCTGTGGCAGGGAACATCTCCCGCTTCTCCCGGTGCTGCGACGCCGGGGACCTAGTTTCTCGCAGACAGCATGCCGGTCGGACTGGACCGATTGGCAGACGCCAACTTTGGTTAGCTTCGCGAACTATGTGTAGCTAAACTATACGCTCTGGCTCACCCTCACCTCCCTAGGCACATGTGACCCCTTTTTGACATGCTTTCGCCAATAAATGGCCTTTGTCTAAATTTTGCCCTATTCATTTCATACTGCCCACCGCCCACCCATACGCCCACCCTGCACAGACAGGTTGCTGGACATTCATGCTCCAAAATCAATCTTTCTCCCTGTTCTCCATCGTCTCAACTATGACCTCTGTGGTACAAGTCTCTACAGGCTACACATGCAGTTATAAGAACATTCTGCTCAAAATCTCCCCATGTAAACAGTTCATAAGCCACACGTACCAAATGTAGTATTGGGAAACATAGAGATGATACGACTATTAATCTCACTGACAGTGTTGTTTAAGTGAGAGAGTGGCTTGCCACATCTCGTGTGTATTTGTAATGTGTTGCTGTCTACTGTTATTCATGAGTAGTGTCCTAACTAATGTGGTTTTACAGAGTTTGATGCAGTTGTCTTTGTGACAGCGTGATTAAAGACTGGTCTTCAGTGGATCATGTGGCCACGATTTAACGGTTATTGATCTGTGACCCAGCTTAAATTACAGAACTTGAGATCCCGAGTATAATGAATACTAGCATGATTGTGGAATGTTTATTTGTTTCATGCATTTTGAATCAACTGGACTTAGCGTAAATTGTTGCGTCCAGCCAGTCATGTGCTCTTTACTTAAACTTTCTTGATCAATGTCATAGCTCAAATGACAGAACTCAAACTTCTTATTATAATGAAAGCTCACATGTATGTGAAGTTTCTGTTGGTTTCAGAGATTCTGAATTCAGCAGACTTTGCGTAATATCTGGCATTCAGCGAATCACGTGGCCTTTGCCTGAAGATTCTTTATCTGTGGCATAGCTCAATTCATAGAACTAAAATCCGCGAATTTAAAGAATAATTCCGTGCAGTTAGAATTTCTGTTTATTTCAGGGACCTTAATTTATTGGAGGTAGCACGAATTTCGGCCCAAAACTGGCTTATGTTGGTTGAACCTGCTCACTGCTCCATTCTAACACAAATAATGTCTGACAATGATTATTGCGAATACAACAGCTATATATATATATATATATATATATATATATATATATATATATATATATATATATATATATTTGGGAAATTTCTTTTAAATACCGTCTTCTACATATTTCTAAACGGTCGCAGAGATGCTTCATCTCACCAGAAACATCCTCCCCTCCCCTAACTCTTCCACTCACGTCCGCTGCTCGTGGTCTAGCGGTCGCGTTCTCGCTTCCCGAGCATGGGGTCCCGGTTTCGATTCCCGGCGGGGTCAAGGATTTTCACCTGCCTCGAGATGACTGGATGTTTGTGTTGTCCTCATCATTTCGTCATCATTCATTCAAGCGGCAAGACAGGACTGAGAAAAGGTTGGGAATTTGTACGGGCGCTGATAACCGCGCAGTTGAGTGGCCCTCAATCCAAATATCATCATCAACATCTTCCACTCACACTCCGAGTCCCAGTAAGCTAGTGTGTGGCAGAAGTGATGTTGTTGGCATCACGCAAGTTTCAGTACATGAGTAAGTGACGATTCTCCATTCCCTTTTCCTTTATGCCTTTGGTAGCACAACAGGACGAATCACCAGACTGACGTAAAGATTTGCAGTGAGGGTGCATGGGGCAAACACGAGAGCTCTTCTGCATAACTCGAGGTGTAGATCCAGTCTGTCTAGACCGCAGACTCACTGTGTGCAGGTTCTCAACTGGCCTCCTGTTCACAGCCATAACTATCAGCGAGGCAGAACCATCATTCATCAGAAAACATAACAAAACTCCACCCTGCCCTTGAACGGGCTCTCGCTTGACACCACACGGTGGTTTGGGGTCAGTGAAATGCACGCTACAGGGCATCCGTCACGGAACTGCCATTGAAGTAAGCGATTTGTAAGAGTTTGTTGTGTCATTGAGGTGCCAACTGCTGCTCAAAATGCTGATCTAGATGCAGTTACGATGCACCCGAGCAATACGATGGTCTTCCCTCTCGGTAGTGCCAAGTGTCCGTTTGCACTCTGGTGGTATTAAAATCATGTCAGTGGCTGCATTCCTGTCAGGTCTTTTTGCGTATCCTTGAAGGAATATACAGTTTCTCGTAGCCCTGTTATGCCACCTAATTGAAACTCAGTGAGGTGCTGAAAATGGCGTCTTTGTCGCTTTAAAGGCAGTCTGGACTAATACACTACTGGCCATTAAAATTGCTACACCAAGAAGAAATGCAGATGATAAACTTCATTCGACAGATATACTATACTAGAACGGATATATGATTACGTTTTCACGCAATTTGGGTGCATAGATCCTGAGAAATCAGTACCCAGAACAACCACCTCTGGCCGTAATAACGGCCATCATACGCCTGGGCATTGAGTCAAACAGAGCTAGGATGGCGTGTACAGGTACAACTGCCCATGCAGCTTCAGCATGATATCACAGTTCATCAAGATTAGTGACTGGCGTATTGTGACGAGCCAGTTTCTCGGCCACCATTGACCAGGCGATTTCAATTGGTGAGTGATCTGGAGAATGTGCTGGGCAGGGCAGCAGTCGAACATTTTCAGTATCCATAAAAGCCCGTAAAGGACCTGCAACATGCGGTCATGCATTATCCTGCTGAAATGTACGGTTTCACAGGGATCGAATGAAGGGTAGAGCCACGGGTCGTAACACATCTGTAATCTAACGTCCACTGTTCAAAGTGCCGTTCATTGCGAACAAGAGGTGACCGAGACGTGTAACCAATGGCACCCCATTCCATCACGCCGGGTGATACGCCATTATATCGATGACCAATACACACTTCCAATGTGCGTTCACCGCGATGTCGCCAAACACGGATGCGACCATTATGATGCTGTAAACAGAACCTGGATTCATCCGAAAAAATGACGTTTTGCCATTCTTGCACCCAGGTTCGTCGTTGAGTACACCATCGCAGGCGCTCCTGTCTGTGATGCAGCGTAAAGGGTAACCGCACCCATGGTCTCCGAGCTGATAGCCTATGATGCTGCAAACGTCGTCGAACTGTTCGTGCAGATGGTTGTTGTCTTGGAAACGTCCCCATCTGTTGACTCAGGGATCGAGACGTGGCTGCACCATCCGTTACAGCCATGCGGATAAGATGCCTGTCTTCTGGAGTGCTAGTGATACGAGGCCGTTGGGATCCAGCACGGCGTTCCGTATTACCCTCCTGAACCCACCGATTCCATATTCTGCTAACAGTCATTGGATCTCGACGAACGCGAGCAGCAACGTCGCGATACGATAAACCGCAATCGCGATAGGCTACAATCCGACCTTTATCAAAGTCGGCAACTTGATGGTACGCATTTCTCCTCCTTACACGAGGCATCACAACAACGTTTCACCAGGCAACGCCGGTCAACTGCTGTTTGTGTATGAGAAATCGGTTGGAAACTTTCCTCATGTCAGCACGTTGTAAGTGTCGCCACCGGCGCCAATCTTGTGTGAATGCTTTGAAAAGCTAATCATTTGCATATCACAGCATCTTCCTCTTGTGGGTTAAATTTCGCATCTGTAGCACGTCATCTTCGTGGTGTAGCAATTTTAATGGCCAGTACTGTATTTGAGACACAAAGTAAAATTATAAAACTGAAATTTAGATATATCCTGGGTTAATGAAAGGGTGGTTTTGTAAAGATAAATTTGAGAAACGAATATTGTATTGCATCGATCATGAGGTCAGCTTGTCTACTCCGACATACCTAACACACATACAGAACTCATTAATGCTAGTTATCCGAAGCATATAAAACGCAAAAAATATCTTTTTACTTGTTGGGCCAATCCTTCTGTTTGAAGGTAGCTTACCCGATGAGCAATCAATGCTGGGAATAGTATGTGCACGAATGAAATTCGATAGACCCCATGTGGTGCTAACCCACGACATAAGACAACGACAAGTTTTCACTCAATCAACTTCCATGTGGTGACGGCGCCTGGCTAGTCCTTACTTTGAAAGCTTCCAGTTAACAGTTGAGTGGTAGGATTTGTAGCAACCATTTACCCTTCAGTTTCAGAAATCGTACATTACCGTTTGTTCGGTGTAGCCTAACAGATTTACTTCGATGTCTGAGAAATGTATTGGTAGATGTTGTTTTCGTCCTTTTAGGGTTTTTGTTTGCTTTGGTTTCAGTGCCCAGAGCGTACACATATAATATGTAGTGGAAATGGAAATGGGCGTTTGGCGTCATTGGCCAGGAGGCCGCTTACGGGGCAGATCCGGCCGCCTTGGTGCAGGTCTTATTGCTTTCGACGCCACATTGGGCGACCTACGCTCCGGATGGGGATGAAATGATGAAGACAACACCACAACCAGTGCCTGAGCGGAGAAAATCCCCGACCCAGGCGGGAATCGAATACGCGCCCGTCAGGACGGCAATCCGTCACGCTGACCACTCAGCTATCGGGGCGGGCATAATATGTGATAATGAACGTGCGTGTGAAATAAGTAGAAGGCTTTTGCATTTTCTGAATGTAGTAAAAACGAGAAGTGTTGTCTCGTGCAGTGAGATCTGTGCAGTTAATCGCGCAGTACAGCGTTCGCCAAGATGGTAGGAACGACTGTGACGTCTTGTGATGACTCACGAATAACTGTCTCTGTGTACCGGTAGTGACTCAGACCATAGACAGTCCTTCGCTGCAAGTGACGGCTAGTAAGTGCAGTCACTCCTGAGGTTAAAAAAAAAAAAAGTACAAATATATCTGCGCAGCCGTGAGGCTTTGCTGCACCTGCAGTGAACGAGTGATGGCGAAGGGGAACAGAGACGTAGTGAAACAGATTCACGCACCTCCCCGATCCGGGATCACGATGACTGCTGTAACAAAAGACGGAAGACGAAAGGTGAAGAGTTGCGAAAACTTGAGGATACTTCAGGAAACACTGCGTACTATAGGGGGTGCCTCTCCACACATGGCATCTGACGTTAGGCAAAACAAAGACGAAGTGACCTATGACAAGGGAAGCCATAACTTTTCTCTGTACAACAGTATATAATGTACCCAGGTTCCACAAATGAACAGCAACCATGGGCGTGTATTGAAAAGTTCGGGTTGAAACTATCGCTTTTGTGGGGATGCGACTAAAGATGCAGTTTGTTTGTAGGCATTTACATGCTGAGGTTGCTGCGTAAATCAGTTAATAACGCACGATTGTACTTCCTGTGAAAAGTTCAGCAGTATATTTTTAGCCAAGTTTTCGCCCTGAAGTACCCAAGACCAGGTCAAACGCAGCAGATTAATGATGCCAAATTATTGTTAGTCTGACTGCCTTGTTCCCATCTTATTTTTTAAATATGTGATCAAGAGGAACTAGTACTTAACAGTCCATATGATCCGACAGCGTTAAGCCACATTTTTCCAATAAAATTTGCTGAGTAAGTTGTGCCCGGCGATTATTATTCCAAATCGACATATGCGAGACATCAAGTCAATCCAGCCCTCCTCCAGGACTTTGACTATGTCAGAAATATGGTGGATCACACCTCTGGGGCGGGGGGTCGGGGGAGGAGGCGAGGATGACAGTGGTGAGAGCGGACACTCCACAACACAGATATAAAGATGAAAGGCATAATAGGTGAGAGTTTCTAATTATGAAAGAAATTATCGGCAGAGTATTCTCCTTGCAACAAGAACAACCGCAGGTGTGTCCTGATGAATGGTATCTGTGTCAGAATGACAATGAATGTCGTCGGTTTCAAGACAACTAGCGAACTTTAAATGATGGTGTACCTCATGTTTCGTGGAAACTTGTGACCAGATACACATAGTAACGTACGCAATTCAGGGAAAACGAAAATTATAGGCAATACTGGCCATCGAGGGGGCTGATGGGCTGTATGAGAGAGAAGTGATGACACTGTAAACGAATTTTGTTGTGTGAGGAGGACTAAGAACTATAAACTGTTAAACACCCTAAAATATTACAGATGTCATGGTCCAGTGTATTTTGGACGTGGAGCATCAAGCCTCTTTGATAAGACACAGGCCTGGGCCAGTTTTCTCGTTACAGAAGACTAAGGTAACTGGTGTAATATCAGGAAAGAGTGTAGACATGAAGAGTCAGATGTGGATTGAGCTTTCATGTCAGTTTCATTCTAAGTGCAAACTTTACCATGGTGCTAGTCGTGTAGACGGAAACACTTCTAGGTCGGGATTTCCTGGGCCAGTACAGGAATGTCATTTGTCTATAAGAAAAATCAGTCTTGTTGTGTCTGGGTGGCCTCCCAATTGTGCTTGTTTTTGATGGCTACCTATTTGGGGATAGTCAAGAGAGTGAATATCTAGGACTGGTGATGCACTCCAGGGAACTATTTCTGAGGCGTCTGGGTAAATTTCAGTATGGTTTGATCAATTTCCCCCTCAAGGGTAACAGATGAGAAAGACCTATGTGACGTATAATCCATGGAAAGGTGTGCCACATATTGACAATAATGAAAGAACAGAACTAGAATCGATTTTGGAATCGTACAAGAATGTCTTCTGTGGGGGGCCGGGCACGATTAGGGATTTTGCGTACAAGTTCTGAGCTACAGAACTCAATGAATTTTTTGTAAGACGTTACCTGATACCATGGATCTGTCAAGGGAAGATGGGGACGGAGATTTGTAATTTGTTAGGCCAAGTTGCTATCAAAGCAGAAGTCAGGTCATACAACAATCTCTCCTTAGTGTTATGAAGAAGGATGGGTCAATCAGACCGCTCAACACCACAACTCAAGCAGAAACTGACTGTCCTGATCCGTTGGACTAATTATTACATAAATTTCATGGGGTCGCGATGTTAAAATCAGTCGGTCACACTTGCTGAAAGGCCGAACTACACCCCTTCCTCTATTTAGGCAGATGCTACTAATTCCAGCAGCTTACCTTCAGTTGGAATTTGTCTTCTATGACATTCAGAACGGAATGAGAAAGATGTGTTAATCGCTGAATAATGTGAGATCCAGGATACTTTATTGGATGCTTTTCAGTGCTAGGGCATAAATATAAATCTTGCCAGGTTAAAATTCACTAAAATGAACTGAACTTTGTGGGATATTTGCTGTCTGCGGAAGGAATACAGCCTGGCCAAGAAGAACAGCGAGTGATTTGAGTTTTTCCTGTACCATTTAATGAATGGCAATTGCATGGATTTTGAGCTTAACAAATTTATAGAAAAGGTTTATTTACATGTAAAGCATACCCACAACCAGTTTTCTGCAGCTCAAATAGTAAACAGGCAGCCTGGGATTGGGACAAGTGAGTGCAGAACGAGTTTGATGAAATGAAAGAAGAGTTGTTTGTGCCCCCATACTGGTACATCTGGGGTTGTCATAGTAATTCTATTTATTGTTAGACAGTTCATGGAATGGGCTTGGTGTTACCTCGTTCCAAGAGTACACCAAAGAGGAAGTAATGGTTCTGGGGGTTGCAATGTTCATGTGTCATGTACTGAGTAAATCCGAAAAGAACTATTCAGTAACAGAGCTAGAGGTGCTTGCCATGATACGGGGTTTCTTCAACTTCAGGTATTCTCTGTTTGGACAAGAGACAAAAGTTTATTACAGTCATAAAGCACTTCAGTCTTTTATGACGCTTAAATTAACCTGTGATTGTTTAGCCTGATGGGTCCTCTACCATCAAGAATGCACATTTCAAATCGTCTTTGTACCAGGTTTGCAGAATATCACGGAGAATATGCTGTCTTGAGCACCAACTGCTTTAATCTGACGTACTGAAATAGATCAGGGAATAAATAACATCAGTTTCATATACCTATAACAAGCCCGTTTGGTAAAATACATGGCACTACTTGTGATCCTAGACCAAGAACAAGATAAGAACACAATTTTTAAAACTATGAAGACAAAGAGGAGAGATCATGGGGAAATCGTGATATGCTAGTTTTATTTAGTCAAAAATAATGCGCTGTTCAATAAAAGGGGATTTGTGACACACACTGGGTTCTCTGCGTTCCAGAGGAACTCATAGACAAAACTCATGCATCATAGTAATGCAAATTATGGCGTCAGGAAACTTTTGTCAAAATTTAGGGGATCATTGTATTTGAGTAGCATGAAGAGACATATAAAGAGAGCCGTGGCAACTAGCAAGGTACGCAAAAAGTAAAAACTGTCCACTAATAGTAATTTAGCTCTTTTTGTGTCCTATAATTTCTATACGAATTAGACCACCACCATGGATCTGTAAGAGCCCCTCCAACGAATAATAGTCACTGAGTTAACTCTGAAATTTGATACACCCACACCCACTGTCGAGCACAACCACACACACAGTAGTGAACACCTTTCACACTCACGTCCTGTTTGATGTAGGATGAGTAGTAAAAATTATCTAAGACAGTGGTCGGCAATTTTGTTCCAGATAATGGCAAGTGGCATTCGCATGGAGAAGAATCAAGCTGGTTACACCTCACGTTACCACCATGCTTGTAACCCTTCAGTAAGATCATGAAGGAATTAAGGACTTAGGTACGTTATGCCAGGTTTATCGCTCGTAACATCATAGACCTCGGATGTCTACTCGAAGACGTCTAAAATATCATAAATGAGCTACATCACAGATCCATAGGATTAGCTCCCCTATTAGTTTTGAAAAATAAGTCATATCTCAACAGAACTTGGTAATTGGTCAGTTTTCTACCTGGTAAAGGGAGACTGCGAAAGGTCGTTGTTCAACTTGCGACTGAAACTGTTCTCAAAGAGTCAGAAAAGGGAAGATGAAGAAATAAGGCTTCGGTTTCGAAAGAGGAACTAAGAGTCAGACAAAAGGTTTCATTGACAATACACTGACTGTCATACACACAGAAGGTTGTGTACGTGGAGGAGGCCTGGATACACTGGAACGTTTCAGATATACTATGTACTTGTAAGACAGAGTTTTAGGAATCAGGTTTTAAATTGTAAGACATTTCCAGGGACAGATGTGGACTCTGACCACAATTTATTGGTTATGAACTGTAGATTAAAACTGAAGAACCTGCAAAAAGGTGGGAATTTAAGGAGATGGGACCTGGATAAACTGAAAGAACCAGTAGAGGGTTTGAGAGAGACCATTAGGGAACGATTGATAAGAATGGGACAAAGAAATGGGCACCTTTGAGACATGAAATAGTGAAGGCATTACAGAATCAAATAGATAAAAAGACGAGAGCTAGTAGAAAATCTTGTGTAACAGAAGAGATAATGAATTTAATTGATGAAAGAAGAAAATGTAAAAATGCGGTAGTGAAGCAGGAAAAAAGGAATACAAACGTCTCAAAAGTGAGATCGACAGGATCTGCAAAGTGGCTAAGCATGGATCGGTAGAGGACAAATGCAAGGATGTACAGGCATATATCACTAGGGGCAAGATAGGTACTCCCCACAGGATAATTAAAGAGATCTTTGGGGAAAAGAGAAGCGCATGTGTGAATATCAAGAGCTCAAATGGAAAATCAGTCTTAAGCAAAGTAGAGAAAGCAGAAAGATGAAAGGAGTATACAGAGGGTCTATACAAGGCCGATGTACTTGAAGGCAATATTATGGAAATGGAAAAGGCAGTAAACGAAGATGAAATGGGAGATATGATACTGTGAGAACAATTTGACAGGCTTCTGAAAGACCTAAGTCGAAACAAGGTCCTGGGTGTAGACAACATTCCATTAGAACCACTGATAGCCTTGGGAGAGACAGTCAAGACGAAACTCTTCCATGTGGTAAGCAAGATGTATGAAACAGGAAAAATACCCCAAGACTTCAAGCAGAATATAATTATTCCAATCCCGACGAAAGCAAGTGTCGAAAGATGTGTAAATTACCGAACTATCACTTTAATAAGTCATGGTTCCAAAATACTAACACGAATTCTTTACAAATGAATGGAAAGATCAGTTTGGATTCCGCAGAAATGATGAAACACGCGCAGCAATATTGACCCTACGACTTATCTTAGAAGATAGCTTAAAGACAGGCGTACCTACATTTCTGGCATTTGTAGACTTAGAAAAAGCTTTTGACAATGTTGAATGGAATATTCTCTTTCAAATTCTGAAAGTGACTGGGGTAAAATACAGGGAGCGAAAGCCTGTTTACAATTTGTACAGAAACCAGATGACAGTTGAGGGGCATGAAAGGGAAGAAGTGATCGAGAAGGAAGTGAGACACGGTTGTAGCCTACCCCCGATGTTATTCAATCTGTATATTGAGCAATCGGTAAAGGAAGTAAAAGAAAAATTTAGAGAATTAAAATCCATGGAGAAGAAATGAAAACTTTGAGGTTTGCCGACGACATTTTGGTACTTTCAGAGAATGCAAGGGCTTGGAAGAGCAGCTAACTAGAGTGGACATAGTCTGGAAAGGAGGATATAAGATGAACATCAACAAAAGCGAAACGACGATAATGAAATGTAGTTGAATTAAATCAGAGATTGCTGAGAGAATTAGATTATTAAAAGAGACACTTAAAGTACTAAATGAGATTTACTATTTGGGGAGAAAAATAACTGATGATGGTCGAAGTACAGAGGATATAATATGTGTACTGGCAATAACAAGGAAAGCGTTTCTGAAGAAGAGAAATTTGTTAAAATGGAGTATAAATTTAAGTGACAGGAAGTCTTTTGTGGAAGTATTTGTATGAAGTGTAGCCCTTTATGGAAGTGAAACATGGACGATAAACAGTGGGGACAAGAAGAGAATGGAAGCTTTCGAATTGTGGTGCTACAAAAGAATGCTGAAGATTAGATGGGTAGATCACGTAGCTAATGAGGAGGCATTGAATAGAATTGGGGAGAAGAGGAAATTGTGGCACAACTTCACTAGAAGAAGGAATCGGCTGGAGGGACACGTTCTGAGTCATCAAGGGATCACCAGTTTAGAACTGGAATTCAGCGTGCAGGATACAAATTGCAGAGGGAGACCAAGAAATGAATGCACTAAGCAGATTCAGAAAGATGTAGGTTGCAGTAGTTATTCGGAGATGAAGTGGCTTGCACAGTATAGAGTAGCATGGAGAGCTGCATCAAACTAGTCTTCGGACTGAAGTCCACAGCAGAAGTTTTTCAGAATCTATACGCAGGATAGTGCATTACACTGTTGTGTAGTTAGAAACTCTGCAGTTCAAACGTTGCAAGGGAGCGCACCATGTGTCAAATGTTAAAGTTTCCATGGAATAAACAGAAGATGAACATAGGCTATAAAGTTTCTTTATCAAAACTCTATATCATGTGTGTGCTTGCTTGTGTGCTTAACTATCCTTATGTCAAGAGAATAGCCTTCAGGTTCTCCCTGGCATAATACCTGTACTTGTGTCATCATTGGCTAAATATTTCCTGGTAAAATTGTAAGTGGCCCTGGTTCTCACGATTTTAGAATAATATGGAGTACAATCCGAAAGTAATCTGTTACAAAGACAACAAGTATGGTCGAATTTAAGTATTGTGCTTTGGAAGACTGCTAGATGATATGAAAGCCTTTTTATGCAGCATTGTGTCTTTCAGAAAATCTCAGATTTCTTAGTCACTCAAGCTTTTAACATCAATGAATCAGAGGAAATAAGAAATAATATATATCAACTTATAGAAATACGTGGCTGTAATGAGAAGAATGTTGGCTGGAAGGAAGTGCCTTGCTCATGTTAATGTAGGAAGCGAGAGAAAGCATCATTCTTTTACGCTATACACACTGAGAGAGACGCAACCTGAAAGAAGAATTGTAGTGCAACTAATCTGTTCGCAGCAAATTTCCAAATAAGATTTCGTTGTTGCTGCAGATTAATAATGTACTGTTATTTTTTACGCTTTTCTGTCATGGAACCCTCAATCCGCGATGACAACCGATGTATATTATTGAGGAGTGTAATGTGAATAATGATGGCAATTCTGACTGGGAGAAAGAATTTTCGTAAAAATGGCGTCTAAATGAGAATAACACTCGTATTGATGAGAGACGCACTAAAGAAAAAGTTCGTGATATTGATCGACTATAGCTCTCGTGTGAGGTAATCAGTGTCATCTGTAAAATTACGCAGATAAGGAGAGGAGGCAGGGATGACTGTTACAAGTGGATTAAATAGTATGTATATGAGAGTTTTGCCATGTCATTGTATGGTTGTGCTGTGCCTGTATGTTAATTTATAGGTGTTTTTCCAGCTATAGCTTTTTTGTGATGAAAAGTGGGATACTTGCTCCTTGGCCAATGAAGATTGAATAAATGTGTTGAAGAAGTGTGGACAGTCACTAGTCCCTACGAAACAGCAATAGGAACTGAGAAGTGGAAATCTGAATATAGCAGATGGTCCACAACAGCCAGTGTATGTGATAAAGTAGACTGAGATAGACTAAATCAGCTTCAAGTTGTTCTGACACAGTACCTTTTATGTGGATCTGTGGTCTGTGTAAATGTTGACAATAGTGAGATGGGGGATACTCATATCTCCAGTAGTGATGTAGTTTGAAGAAAATATACTTGGAGTAGTTATGTAGTTTAAAGGAAATGTTAGTAGCAGGAACTACTCCCTTCTCCTTCACCTCACGCCTCATCCCAGTTACTTATAGATAAGTAGATAGGACTTTTTATTGTGTTGTGTAATATACCTTCTTGTCGATAGTGCCAGGAGTACCTTACTGTAATAAACATCACATTTTTCTTATAATGAATTTTAAAGTGAAGATCATGCATTTAAAGCTTTGTAACTGTTTGTCAATGATTATATTCTGGTCCCAGAGGGGATGAATCTATGCAATCCTGTCTACATTTTGAATTTCTGTTATTAAAGCTAGTTTTCTGACAGCTTCTTGTGTTCGCCTATTGTGACTTCTTTGGTTCAAATGGCTCTGAGCACTGTGGGACTCAACTGCTGAGGCCATTAGTCCCCTAGAACTTAGAACTAGTTAAACCTAAGCAACCTAAGGACATCACAAACACCCATGCCCGAGGCAGGATTCGAACCTGCGACCGTAGCGGTCTTGCGGTTCCAGACTGCAGCGCCTTTAGCCGCACGGCCACGTGACTTCCTTTCATGTTTACTAGGAGAAAAGGCTGGGTATTATGTACTTATATATGTTGTTATTAATCTGTATCGATTTTTTGTAAAAAGAATGATAGTACTGAAGAAGCAAAAGACTGTCCACAGTCGATCCGAGGAGCGTCGCTGAGACAACACATCGTCCCCTCCTCTTCCGGGGAGGTAAAATAACATACCCAGCGGCTTCCCTGGCTGGAATTGGACAGGTTCCGCTTCCAAAGGTGAGCGCCCACTGCAGGTGGAGAACGGACCACCTCACACCTACAGGAGGTATGCTCACGTCACGCCAGCGTGAGTCAGTGAGTGGTCTCAGCAGCCGCAGTAGATGGGGAACCGTCACAACGGTGGTGACGTCATGAGGCAAGTTGTCGTTGGGTGAGTGGCGGCACCCATGGTGAAGCCACGCCACTTTTAGCTTTGGGGCGTATGAAGTGTGTGCGTCAGAGTGTGTGCCAACCAAGATTTGGGACTGCAGACGCAGATTAGATTACATTAGATTAGAGGTACTTTTCATTCGAATTGACCGATAGTGAGGAGAAATTTGGAAATTTGTGGTGAGGTCTTATGGGACCAAACTGCTGAGGTCATCGCTCTCTAAGCGCTACACACTACTTAATCTAACTTACGTTAAGGACAACCCACACACCCATGCCCGAGGGAGGACTTGAACCTCCGACGGGGGATGCCACACTGACGTGACAAGACGCCCCAGACCACGCGGCTACCCCGCGCGCCGTAGTGAGGACATCCTCTAGCACGTCGACCATCTCAGAAAGTAAGCATACACAGTAAATATTTACAAAATACGACCAGATATGCTAACGTACCTTCCACATATTCGAAATGAAATTACGTTGTGGATTGGAGTCGATTTAAAATGATATAAAACTTGTCACCAAATGTTAAATGTGGAACACTCTAAGGTGCATGTAATAATTCTTGAGCAATTGTAACCACACATCATCAAATAAGGAAAAAAAATTCGGCACAGGTGAGCCCCTGTTAATCAGACGCCATTACTGGATATCCAGCTGGAATACACTGCCGAATAACTGGCACCACACAGGGAAGCCGTACCGTACACTGCATGCAAACAAGCTCCACACATCCCCCACACAGTGAGATGATCTATGGCCGATCTCCCACTACTGTATAACGATCTTGATTGTCCCAGGAATGCAGCAGCAGCAGCAACTGGGACACATCGCCATCGCTTGTCATGGTAATGATGCATGATACCTATACTAACAAATCCAACCTTGCATGAACTATCGCAGCTAGTAAGCCACTACTGCTCTTACTACCCATGCCACTGTCGCAGAGGTTTTTTTCCCACGGCACAAGCCATGGCACTTTTTCTCCTCTGCTCTTCAAATCGCTACCCTCACTCGCGTTTCGTCCACTATCTATCACCTGATGGACCGTGTTAATGCGTAGCCTTACCCAGACGCACGGACAACATCACAGCCCAGCATCCTGTGATCCACTTACAGGACAACTAACATGTTTACGGAGGTGACAGTAGAACTTTTGGTTTGGTCACCACGTTGGTGCGGGCGTGGAGGGGCCCCATCTCTCTAACAGCACTTAATTACAATGATTGCGTCACAGCACAAAATTGGTACCGATGTCATTGTAAGCAATATTCACATTATGTGATAACATTAATAACATACATGCTCAATAGGTTCTGCTAAGAAATTCATCAGTGGAGAAGAAGGAGTTGGCTACCATTAAATCCTTTACACTCTTCTCAAAATGAACTTTCTTATTAGTGATTTATGGCTGCTGGCATGTTATTGAAAATGTATACTGCGGAACGGTGGACAGCTTTCCGAACCAAGTAGGTGACTTAAAATCATTGTAAAAGTTAATCTTATTTCTAGAGTTAATTTCATGAACAGAGCTGCTGATTTGGAAAAAAATATACAGGGTGGTCCATTGATCGTGACCGGGCAAAACATGGCTCACAATTTTAGACGAATACTTGGTAACAGTTAGGTTTTTTAAATTAAAATACAGAACGTAGGTACGTTTGAACATTTTATTTCCGTTGTTCCCATGTGATACATGTACCTTTGTGAACTAATCTTTTCTGAGAACGCATGCTGTTACAGCCTGATTACCTGTAAATACCACATTAATGCAATAAATGCTCAAAATGATGTCCGCCAACCTCAATGCATTTGGCAATACGTGTAACGACATTCCTCCCAACAGCGAGTAGTTCGCCTTCCGTAATGTTCGCACATGTATGGGCAATGCGCTGAGCATGTTGTTAGGCGTTGTCGGTGGATCACGACGGCAAATATCCTTCAACTTTCCCCACAGAAAGAAATCCGGGGAAGTCAGATCCGGTGAACGTGCGGGTCATGGTATGGTGCTTAAACGACCAATCCACCTGTCATGAAATATGCTATTCAACACCGCTTCAACCGCACGTAAGCTATGTGCCGGACATCCATCATGTTGGAAGTACATTGCCATTCTGTCATGCAGTGAAACATCTTGTAGTAACATCGGTAGAACATTACGTAGGAAATCAGCAGACATTGCACCATTTAGATTGGCATCGATTAAATGGGGGCCAATTATCCTTCCTCCCATAATGCCGCACCATACATTAACCCGCCAAGGTCGTTGATGTTCCACTTGTAGCAGCCATCGTCAATTTTCCGTAGCCCAATAGTGCATATTATGCCGGTTTAAGTTTGCGCTGTTGGTGAATGACGCTTCGTCGCTAAATAGAACGGGTGCAAAAAATCTGTCATCGTCCCGTGATTTCTCTTGTGCCCAGTGGCAGAACTCTACACGACGTTCAAAGTCGTCGCCATGCAATTCCTGGTGTATAGAAATATGGTACGGGTGCAATCGATGTTGATGTAGCATTCTCAACACCGACGTTTTTGAGATTCCCGATTCTCGCGCAAGTTGTCTGCTACTGACGTGCGGATTAGCCGCGACAGCAGCTAAAACACCTACTTGGGCATCATAATTTGTTGCAGGTCGTGGTTCACATGTGGCTCAACACTTCCTGTTTCCTTAAATAACGTATCTATCCGGCGAATGTTCTGGACACTTGGATGATGTCGTCCAGGATATCGAGCAGCATACATAGCACACACCCGTTGGGCATTTTGATCACAATAGCCATACATCAACACGATATCGAACTTTTCCGCAATTGGTTAACGGTTCATTTTAACACGGGTAATGTATCACGGAGCAAATACCGTCCGCACTGATACCACGTACTTATACGTTTGTGACTATTACAGCGCTATTTATCAGGAAACGAAAGAAGTGGTCCAACTAAAACATTCATATTTCTTTACGTACCACACGAATATGTAATAAAAAATGAGGGTTCCTATTTTAAAAAACGCAGTTGATATCCGTTTGAGCTATGGCAGCGCCATCTAGCGCGCCAACCATAGCGCCATCTGGTTTCGCCCTTCAAGCTAGACGAGTTTCGTTCTTTGTTGTTTTGTTTGATGCTTATTTCGTGAGATATTTGGCCCGGTCACTATCAATGGACCACCCTGTATATATTTTTAATGACGAATTTCGTTAAGGTATAAATATATTGGGAAGCTTTAAATAGCCCTCTGCAGGACATTCTTGAGTTCACATCACAAATAATTCATATTACACGTTTTTGGGCTCGGAAATCTTTAGCTTGGCTTCAGGAGCTACTCCAGAAAATAGTTCCGTATGACGTTATGGAATGAAAGTACGTATAGTACACTAGCTTGTTTTTTAATTTTTATAACACCTGTGTCTGACAACATTCACACAGCACATAGAGATTTGTTTAGGCGCTTCAGCAGTTCTGTGGTATGCTCCTCCCGGTTAAATCTGTGATTAAGCTGTAATGCTAAGAATTTAACACACAATCCTTGTACGCCCTACGCCATATGGCAGGCGACAGTACTTCAGACAACGTTAAGCTCGGCAGTCTGAGAGGTGCCATTACACAGGATTACACCATGTGCCGGCTGTGGTATTCACGCTGCCCTTGCTCCCATTTAGATCATCAGTACAAATGGCGCAGGCTACACATTCTCTTCATAGTAAAGTACACTAAACATCGACACTTAAAACTTGGACGACATTCTTTTGACAAGGGATGACATCAAATGGTCACTGAACTTGTCCCGAAGGTTCCCCAAGGTGACATAATCTCCTCTCTTCATCAGCCCAGGTAAAAATGGTTTTTGCGTGACCCGCAGGATAAGCAAAGACCATTACAACGAATTATTCTGGGAAAGGGTGCTGGAGATTTTCTAGTCTGGAATTAACATAGAGTGATACTAACATTCTTTGCCACATTTATTGGTCATGGTTGTAATGTTGATTTAATATACATTTTTACTGATTTTTCTTAGACAAACCATAACGTAAAATGTAACTTACATTTAAATATATAATCGTATCTGTAAGCATGTGCTTTGGTGTTGCACCTTTACATAATGTCAACGTAAATTTTGTGGTCATTGTAAACTAAGTATTATACCAACTGGGAAACAACTGTGTATCTAAAAGTTAAGCTATGGTGTACGTCACGGAAATACGTTAATGGAGGATCGTTATACGGATTGTGGGAAGTAGAAGTTTTGTGAGTCAAATTCCTGAATGTGATGCGTTGAGCTGAAGGAGAGAGACATACAATCATGTGAAGAAGTTACATTGTTACCGTTTTAGAGGATTATCAGACGCAACGAAGAGTTTTGGTAGAGACTGAGCTATTGCGTCTTGGAGAAATGTAGTGTCAAAACCTGTGTTGAACATCAAGTATACAAAATATCCGGAAGCAGTGAAAACGGCTCAAGAAGAGAAAAGAGAAGATGTTATATTGACGGAAGAAGAAGCGAAAGTAATTTTCTGAGGAAGATTTAAAGAAAAAGGAGAGAAGCAAGAGGAACCAACAATCGTGTATGGTGAAATGTAGATGCGACGTAGTTTTGTAGAACCCAGTAAGAAACTGGACTTCGATCTGAATCTGTCCAGCAGAAGATGAGCGGGCTGTATTGTCGTTAGAGTAAGTTAAGTGGACATTATTCCTTCAGTGAGATAAACTTCTTGAATACATGTGTTGTCTTTATCCAAATCAGCAAATACACTCCTGGAAATGGAAAAAAGAACACAGTGACACCGGTGTGTCAGACCCACCATACTTGCTCCGGACACTGCGAGAGGGCTGTACAAGCAATGATCACATGCACGGCACAGCGGACACACCAGGAACCGCGGTGTTGGCCGTCGAATGGCGCTAGCTGCGCAGCATTTGTGCACCGCCGCCGTCAGTGTCAGCCAGTTTGCCGTGGCATACGGAGCTCCATCGCAGTCTTTAACACTGGTAGCATGCCGCGACAGCGTGGACGTGAACCGTATGTGCAGTTGACGGACTTTGAGCGAGGGCGTATAGTGGGCATGCGGGAGGCCGGGTGGACGTACCGCCGAATTGCTCAACACGTGGGGCGTGAGGTCTCCACAGTACATCGATGTTGTCGCCAGTGGTCGGCGGAAGGTGCACGTGCCCGTCGACCTGGGACCGGATCGCAGCGACGCACGGATGCACGCCAAGACCGTAGGATCCTACGCAGTGCCGTAGGGGACCGCACCGCCACTTCCAAGCAAATTAGGGACACTGTTGCTCCTGGGGTATCGGCGAGGACCATTCGCAACCGTCTCCATGAAGCTGGGCTACGGTCCCGCGCACCGTTAGGCCGTCTTCCGCTCACGCCCCAACATCGTGCAGCCCGCCTCCAGTGGTGTCGCGACAGGCGTGAATGGAGGGACGAATGGAGACGTGTCGTCTTCAGCGATGAGAGTCGCTTCTGCCTTGGTGCCAATGATGGTCGTATGCGTGTTTGGCGCCGTGCAGGTGAGCGCCACAATCAGGACTGCATACGACCGAGGCACACAGGGCCAACACCCGGCTTCATGGTGTGGAGAGCGATCTCCTACACTGGCCGTACACCACTGGTGATCGTCGAGGGGACACTGAATAGTGCACGGTACATCCAAACCGTCATCGAACCCATCGTTCTACCATTCCTAGACTGGCAAGGGAACTAGCTGTTCCAACAGGACAATGCACGTCCGCATGTATCCCGTGCCACCCAACGTGCTCTAGAAGGTGTAAGTCAACTACCCCGGCCAGCAAGATCTCCGGATCTGTCCCCCATTGAGCATGTTTGGGACTGGATGAAGCGTCGTCTCACGCGGTCTGCACGTCCAGCACGAACGCTGGTCCAACTGAGGCGCCAGGTGGAAATGGCATGGCAAGCCGTTCCACGGGACTACATCCAGCATCTCTACGATCGTCTCCATGGGAGAATAGCAGCCTGCATTGCTGCGAAAGGTGGATATACACTGTACTAGTGCCGACATTGTGCATGCTCTGTTGCCTGTGTCTATGTGCCTGTGGTTCTGTCAGTGTGATCATGTGATGTATCTGACCCCAGGAATGTGTCAATAAAGTTTCCCCTTCCTGGGACAATGAATTCACGGTGTTCTTATTTCAATTTCCAGGAGTGTATTATACGGATTTTATTAACAAAAATTTTTTATCAGTTTGTAGTGTAGAGGCATAGTACGTTTGAGTGAAAGTTTAAATATAAAGCACACATTGCTCGATGATGTAAATCTGTTGTGCGAGAGCGTTCTTCTTGTACATCTACATCTACATGAATACTCTGCAATTCCCAATTAAATGCCTGACGGAGGATTTATAGAACCACCTTCAAGCTGCTTGTCTACCGCTCCACTCTCGAAGAGAATGCAGGAAAAACGAACACTTAAATCTTTCTTTGCGAACTGTGACATCACTTATGTATTTACGATGTTAGTTTTGCTCATAGATCACATTTAAATGGCAGATGCAATTTTGTAACAATGTTTGTGGCATTTCATGTAAGCAAATCGATTTTTAGAGCAGTTGGTTGCAGAAAAATATTTTTACGTAATTCATAACGGCTGAATCGAGGACTGGCACCGTATTTTAGCAGCCTGGTCCTGCGACACCTTGACAGTCGAAAATCACAGTAACCATCTTCCATTGTCGGCAGTTACGACTATCTCTGATAGAAAAAGCGCCGAATCACATCTTTGACTCCACGCTCAAAACATCTACAGCAAGGCGTGTGTACGAGAATGTAATAATACGCATCATTTAGTATCTGGGTGCAGTTTATGATTTAGAACGTATTAGAAGAGTAACGAACATTCAGAAATTACATATTAAATCTAAACTCTTTTGTATTTCAAAAACTATAGGAATATGTTCACGCTGTCGGTGCTCAGCACATTTGTAATTGAGTACACAGTAATAGTGACTTTTCTTGTAGTTATTTTCCACACAGTTTTAGTGCGATTACAATTATTTACCCTCAAGATGTTTTGTAAAGTTTTAGCGGGGTCATTACAGATGGAGCTCTTGTAACGTCACGTTAGGGAATTCATAGTTTTACTTGAATTTAAACAGAGACATTGTCCAGTATTCAGTATTAACTCCAACATTTACTCAAGAAGTTAGTACTATTGTACTTCACTACGCAGTTATTTGTGCGCCTCTGTATAGTATGATTGTGTGAGTGTTTGAGTACAAATACTAGATGCGTTAGTATGTAAAGAAGTGAGAGAGTGCTCTGATAGTAAAGTTGTCTATCAGAGCAGATATTTATCAGTTCAATAACGTAAAGAGAATTTATCGCAGTATTTAGTGTATGTGCGTGTGTTTGTGTTTGTGTTTGTGTGTGTATGTGTGTGTGTGTGTGTGTGTGTGTGTGTGTGTGTGAGAGAGAGAGAGAGAGAGAGAGAGAGAGAGATAGATAGATAGAGAGAGAGAGAGAGAGTCAAATTAAGAATAAAGCACATTTGTCATCGAGCCAGTGAGACACTGCAACGAGTTACTGCAGAGCACACCGTTCTTTAATTTCCTGTTTATTTTGATAAAATGGAATCAAGTATAAAAACAGTCGTTTGAGTCACTGAAGATCAAGTTGTGCTAAAGCTGAAAGAAGCACAATTAGGAGGTATTACACATGTGATTAGAATTGTTTTAAAATCATGAGATTCACTGTAATGCAGCAAACACTCAAAATAACACCATCAGTGACTGGATGGTTCAGCACGTACTCGAAATTGGGGCATGTAAGTAAATAATGGGTAAAGTGCCAAAAAATAAAAATTTGAGTTGTAGGTGAAATTCCGCTGTGCTTGCGAAGGCCAATTCACACATTCTGACACAAGCACCAGAACAGCGGGAAACAATGTTTACAGCTGTTACAAAACGGCATTCGTATCTAACAACAGAAATAGCACAGAATATTACAAAATGCAAAGGAAAATTTCACCAAAATGGAGGAATAGAGATGAAGGTGGAGCTCAAAGCGAAAGAAAGAAACTACGCAGCGAAGGGAAGGAATATACTCTTCCTTCATTCAGGCACAGTGAAATGTACTACTTATTGGAGCTGTCAAATTACAACTTTTGCATTCGTTTTGGTGATAATCAAACCGGTCACATGTATCCCTTCCATGTGGCCGTACGTGGAATGCAACTGCTTCCTGTGTGCACCAAGCCTTAACATCGAAACTTATTTCTAAAAAGAAACTAATAATATGAACTGACTGCTGCTGTGGGCAGAACAAAAATCAGACGGTGTTTCTGTGGCTTTACCTAATAGCAAAGGGTTACCTTACGGAAATAATACACAAGATTTTGGCAAGACGACACACTTCTACGTTCTGCGATCGTGATTTTGAGAAATACAAGAGGCTAACGCTGCGTGTAGCTGCGAAAGATTTAGTTCCCCTCTCACTGAAACGAAGCACACGATACCAGAAACAGATGTTTACGACTTTAAGTCAGCTGCCGAAAAATATAAAAGTTTACCAGTGTGAATATTTCAAAAGCACAGTGGATCAGACTGACTGCTGGACGCCTAGGGACTCTGTATTGATCAAACCTGAATGCAACTGAAGAGTTCAAGGAAAATTACACCTTGAAGAGTAACGTGAAGCCTTTCGATCTTCAGCAACTGCAGCTACACTACGCTGTGAACCTAGGTTTTCTGAAGGAAAGAGAAGGAATTAGCTAAAATGATTGCACTTGTAAAAGAGGAGAATAAGTGGTTTCACGATAACATTCTGAAATGAGTGAAAATTGCTGTGATGGCACTTGTATCCTTATTTAAGTTAGAGCCGTTGCATACAGAATATTTTATTATCTTCAAATTTTAAATCATTTTGTTCTTACCGTAGAATAACAACACGTATATGAAAAGAAACCTGTACTGTTTTTATGTTGTACCGTGATTCCCAGCTTTTATACTGCTTTTGTACAGTTGTTATACACAACCACATCAATATGATAATGGTGGGTCCGCCTTCCAAAACGACAAACGTTTCCATCATCAGTGGGTTCTTTAATTCTAAAACGTGGGGAAATAGCATATATAAAAGAATTTATAGAAAGCAATATTTAAAAAACAATCAGTGCACATGTAGTAATCCTGTACAACGTTTTATAACTGTGCTATTTCTGCATATTTCAGAATTAAGAAACTCAATTTAGATGGCAATATTTGTTACCGAAACTAGTTTTGGAATAAATAAATAAATAATAAAAGTGTTTTGCATCAGGGTGGACCCAAATTTCCCATATTGTTGTTTTTCTATGGAAAGACGGACCGACAGAAGAGCTCCAAGATTAAATTGTTGCTATACACACTTTGTTAATTACCTCTGAACCAGATTTTTTTGCGCTTGAACCAGCATTTATTTACAGGCCACAGTTGCTTTCACTGGTTTCAATATAATATTCAGTAGACCCAAGCAGTAAACCTTAGTATTTACTTTAGAAGCTTAGCACATTGTTACGGAGTACCTGAAAGACGATGTACGGAACAAGAGACATGCAAACACCAGTAACTGCGTACTCTATGCTCGCGGTGATCTGGCGCAGACACGTGGGGTGCACCTCGATGCTCTGAAGGTTGATGACACTTGCACCAGCCGATGACCAGAACTGCATGGCCATCACTACCACCGCTATGGCGACACTCGGAACACCAACTGCAAAGTCAAAACACATGGGTTGCATGGCTGAAACAGATTTGTTAGAAACATATGTGTAACCACTTAAAAATAAAGAAAATGGAAATGATGTTTTGACAGTGCCTTCTAATCAGTTTTCCTGTTAATTTACAACTGATAAAAGTCTTTTGGATTTCAACTGTCAAGAACAAAGCATTACCACAATCATTAGCCTGGTACCGTGGCATACCCCCTGGTGCTACTATGAATAAGCCTGATGAATGCTGGAAGCAACGGAATCGGTGGAAGTTCCAGAATTATGTTTTCCGCATATTCTGAAGCCCGCCTACGAAATTGAATGATTAATGTGGCTGCCTTCAATGCAGCGTCTAGAGTCTGGCAATTACGCTATGAAGACGTTTCCGAGGCGTCTCCCGTGTCCTCAGATGAAAGACCCCTCCAGTCCCTTGACTTATCGTGGAACATCTCGAAATTCGTTTTCTGTGCCCGTATAAAAATTTCAGGTCCCGTTCCACTCTTCTTGCAGGACCAGTCCTTTTGTTCACGTCACGATTGGGTCATTTAATGATTTCTGCGTACCACTCCCTGCCAGTCTGCCAAGAGCATCTGTCCTTTTCTTTTCTCCCCTTCTTTCCCAATCTTCCTCTTCGCTTTCGCCTCCAAGCGCTGTTGGAGAGTCTCACGTTCCGTCTACTAGAAAACTAGCATTCCTTATCCGGGTATCCGGTAGACGGCGGAAGCATTTTGTAGAAGCCATTTCGGTACTCTCTGCATGTCACATTACGCAGTTTACCTGCAAGTGCACGCAAACAGATTTATGCATGGCTAAGGGGAACTCAGTGTCCTCCCGAAAATATGACACACTTTGTTACTAGCTGGCATACCGAACTAGATCCGGAGACCTACCTGTGATTCCATTTTGGCCAGTAGGGCAATGCTAATGCTAATTTAAGCTAGCTTTCCGCAGGACGTCAGATTCTTGCCAATGCATTACAATCCAAACAATTGTGTTATCTCTTGCATTGAAATAAATAAAATTGTAGTGTTTTTTTTGCTTCGGTTGGTTGTAAACCAATGTAGCACTCATCATTCACTAGAAACTATTAATTTGGCACGTGGCCTGAAAAACTAGCCCACAAACAGGGTAACAATGGTTAAAGAAATCTTTGTTAGCTGACAATATGTGTGTCATTGACAGTTGTTCTTTTATATATAGCAATAAAATGCCAGTACAAAAGGTGTGCAGAAGTGGCCGAAACGCCATGGTCATAATGAAACAAACGATTTTACCCTAGATCAAGAATTTTTATGACGGTTATTTACTTTCAAAATACACTGCCTGACAAAAAATTAAGCACCAAGAAGACGTGGTTGGATGTGAATGAAAGTTAGTACACATGCTCACCATTTGCCTGTATGGGGTTGCAATTTTCTGTGACTGGTAGAATGCTGATTGTCCTGCGTTAGTGTTGTTCATGTTTAGTGTTGTTACCAGGTCTTCTGTGGTATACTGAGGGGGCTCAACTGCCTCAGATGTTGAGTGATCACTGTGAAGAACACCGAGAGGTACTACACTACCTTAAACCGTTATCACCAGAGAGTTCTCACTGTGTGTCTCCATTTGACCAGCTTGTCGAATTGCTCAGTATCCAGATTTGTGGGACATCCGATTGTCATATTCCAGCCGACCAAACCTGACCTCTCAAAAGGAGGCTGGCCATATTGTGCTCCAAGAACATCGTAACCCCTTCATATCTGCGATTACCGTCCAAGAACAAGTGATGGACTTCGTGCAACATTCTTCGTCATCCTACGCCATTGGACAGAGACTAGCAGCATACGGAGTAGGGAGTTACGATCCCGTCATAAGCCGCTGTTAACAGCACAGCCAACTGCATTTGTGATGGTGCTATGATTGGGCAACATGGATTCCTTATGAATGTTGTCATATATATATATATATATATATATATATATATATATATTCAGGAGTGGATCGCGGTACTGCACTGTCTTTCGTAATCATCGTCGATGAGTTTGGAGCGACCTGGGAGGAGGTTCCATTCTTGCAATGGTTTGGGGAAGCACAGCTTTGTTGCTCCTGGCGTCATAGTCTGGGGAATCATCGGGTATATCCTCAGGTCACGACTGATAGAGATTAAGGGAACTCTGACAAACATCCTGTAAACCCAAATGTTACCTTCAATGTGGAAGTATAATGGTGCTATTTTCCTATAGGACAAAGCTCGGTCATGCATGGCACATATTTATACGAACTCTCTGAATGATGTTGAGATGCTCCTGTGATCAACAATATCACAATATCCGTCCCAGATAGAACATATGTGGTACCAGGTCAACCATAAACTCCATTCTGGTGCCAATATCCGAGATATGAAGGACCAGTTACAACACTTGTGGGCCAGCTAGCCTCAGAAAAGGATACAGCCGATTTGTAAGATCCTTACCAAACAAATCAGACCATGCATTCAGGCCAGAAGGGGTACAACCTCAAACCAGTAAGCGAGCTCCTACTGCCAGGTTGTTTCTAAATTTGACTTGGTTTTGTAATCACTGAAGTAACATCACATACCCTCTCGACCTGTGAAGTTTGATTGTGTTTCCTCCGCCTGAGTGCTTCACATTTTTTTTGTCGGGCAGTGCAGATCGCTGGTTGCCAAATGGTATAACTGGATTGACGAAGTACTTTTGTATATACTAATATGGTATCTGTTCTTTCGGACATGTTTCACCTATGGCAGCACCATCTAGCGGGCCAACCATAGCGCCGTCTTGTTTCCCCCTTCAAGCTAGACAAGTTTCGTTCTTTGTAGTTTTTTCGTTTGACGCTTATTTCGTAAGATATTTGGCCCGGTCACGATCAATGGACCACCTGTATATATAGTTAATGCTCACCGGCCACTTGACCATCTTCTTCTTCCGTGCAGATGCAGAAACAGTGCCTGAACTCTTACGGGAATCGGCAACGCGCCGCGAGTAATGAGTATAATAGGCGGGGGCACTACAAATGTGGTGCGGGACAATACATTGAGAATATGGGTTTCGCGGGAGGCGTGCCAGAGATAAATCCATGCGGTCGCACTGTCGTGTCCTGGGTGGGTCAGATGGATAGAGCGTCTGTCATGTAAGCCGGAGATCCCGGGTTCGAGTCCCGCTTGGGGCACACATTTTCATCTGTTCCTGTTGACGTATGTCAACGCCTGTAAGCAGCTAAGGGTTTTCATTTCATTGCAAAGTATTTTTGGTCTCAATACAGATATATGTGTGTTAGTGAGAACCGCGTGATATCTCCAGTCCTTGGCAGGTGAAGAGGGCGCAAGCAGGCAAGTGTGAGAGGTGTGTGAGTGCTCTCACGGGCTGTGTTGTTTACCTGTGAGCAGTGCGACACTGAGTGCACCCAGGAGGCCGACCAGCGCCAGACACGCGACGGTGGACCACCGGCGCCCGAAGTGGGTCCCACAGTAGTGCTGCAGCAGCACAGACGCCGCCTGCGCCACGCCCTGAGCAGACACCGCCACCAGCGGGTTCACGCTGATGATGCCCACGCTCAGCACCAGCGCTAAGATCGTCAGCCAGCACAGGGACCTGTCAACACAGTTTTGTATTCTCTCAGAGAGGACGTACTTCGGAACAGACACAAACGCAGCCACTGCAGCAAATTCAGCAGCAGCAGTAGCAGCATTTAAACCATACTGGTACAAATCGTCATGTTAGAACATCTCTGAAAGTACACTACTGGCCATTAAAATTGCTACACCAAGAAGAAATGCAGATGATAAACGGGTATTCATTGGACAAATAAATCATACTACAACTGACATGTGATTACTTTTTCACGCAGTTTGGGTGCATAGATCCTGAGAAATCAGTACCCAGAACAATAACCTCTGGCCGTAATAATGGTCTTGGTACGCCTGAGCATTGAGTCAAACAGAGCTTGGATGGCGTGTGCAGGTACAGCTGCCCATGCAGCTTCAACACCATACCACAGCTCATCAAGAGTAGTGACTGGCGTATTGTGACGAGCCAGTTGCTCGGCAACCATTGACCAGACGTTTTCAATTGGTGAGAGATGTGGAGAATGTGCTGGGCAGGGCAGCAGTCGAACATTTTCTGTATCCAGAAAGGCCAGTATACGACCTGCAACATGCACTCGTGCATTGTCCTGTTTAAATGTAGGGTTTCGCAGGGACCGAATGAAGGGTAGAGCCTTGGGTCGTAACACATCTGAAATGTAACGTCCACTGTTCAAAGTGCCGTCAATGCGAACAAGAGGTGACCGAGAGGTGTAACCAATGGCACCCCATACTACACTCCTGGAAATTGAAATAAGAACACCGTGAATTCATTGTCCCAGGAAGAGGAAACTTTATTGACATATTCCTGGGGTCAGATACATCACATGATCACACTGACAGAACCACAGGCACATAGACACAGGCAACAGAGCATGCACAATGTCGGCACTAGTACAGTGTATATCCACCTTTCGCAGCAATGCAGGCTGCTATTCTCCCATGGAGACGATCGTAGAGATGCTGGATGTAGTCCTGTGGAACGCCTTGCCATGCCATTTCCACCTGGCGCCTCAGTTGGACCAGCGTTCGTGCTGGACGTGCAGACCGCGTGAGACAACGCTTCATCCAGTCCCAAACATGCTCAATGGGGGACAGATCCGGAGACCTTGCTGGCCAGGGTAGTTGATTTACACCTTCTAGAGCACGTTGGGTGGCACGGGATACATGCGGACGTGCATTGCCTTGTTGGAACAGCAAGTTCCTTGCCGGTCTAGGAATGGTAGAACGATGGGTTCGATGACGGTTTGGATGTACTGTGCACTATTCAGTGTCCCCTCGACGATCACCAGTGGTGTACGGCCAGTGTAGGAGATCGCTCCCCACACCATGATGCCGGGTGTTGGCCCTGTGTGCCTCGCTCGTATGCAGTCCTGATTGTGGCGCTCACCTGCACGGCGCCAAACACGCATACGACCATCATTGGCACCAAGGCAGAAGCGACTCTCATCGCTGAAGACGACACGTCTCCATTCGTCCCTCCATTCACGCCTGTCGCGACACCACTGGAGGCGGGCTGCACGATGTTGGGGCGTGAGCAGAAGACGGCCTAACGGTGTGCGGGACCGTAGCCCAGCTTCATGGAGACGGTTGCGAATGGTCCTCGCCGATACCCCAGGAGCAACAGTGTCCCTAATTTGCTGGGAAGTGGCGGTGCGGTCCCCTACGGCACTGCGTAGGATCCTACGGTCTTGGCGTGCATCCGTGCGTCGCTGCGGTCCGGTCCCAGGTCGACGGGCACGTGCACCTTCCGCCGACCACTGGCGACAACATCGATGTACTGTGGAGACCTCACGCCCCACGTGTTGAGCAATTCGGCGGTACGTCCACCCGGCCTCCCGCATGCCCACTATACGCCCTCGCTCAAAGTCCGTCAACTGCACATACGGTTCACGTCCACGCTGTCACGGCATGCTACCAGTGTTAAAGACTGCGATGGAGCTCCGTATGCCACGGCAAACTGGCTGACACTGACGGCGGCGGTGCACAAATGCTGCGCAGCTAGCGCCATTCGACGGCCAACACCGCGGTTCCTGGTGTGTCCGCTGTGCCGTGCGTGTGATCATTGCTTGTACAGCCCTCTCGCAGTGTCCGGAGCAAGTATGGTGGGTCTGACACACCGGTGTCAATGTGTTCTTTTTTCCATTTCCAGGAGTGTATTACGCCGGGTGATACGCCTGTATGGCGATGACGAACACGCGCTTCCAATGTGCGCTCACCGTAATGTCGCCAAACACGGATGCGACCATCACAGTGCTGCAAACAGAACCTGGATTCATCCGAAAAAATGACATTTTGCCATTCGTGCACCCAGATTCGTCGTTGAGTACACCATCGCAAGCGCTCCTCTCTGCGATGCAGCGTCAAGGGTAACCGCAGCCACGTTCTCCGAGCTGATAGTCCATGCTGCTGCAAACGCCGTCAAACTGTTCGTGCAGATGGTTGTTGTCTTGCAAACGTCCGCATCTGTTGACTCACGGATCGAGACGTGGCTGCACGATCCGTTTCAGCCATGCGGATGAGATGCCTGTCATCTCGACTGCTAGTGATACGACGCCGCTGGGATCCAGCACGGCGTTCCGTATTACCCTCCTGAACACACCGATTCCATATTCTGCTAACAGTCATTGGATCTCGACCAACGCGATCAGCAACGTCGCGATACGATAAACCGCAATCGCGATAGGCTACAATCTGACCTTTATCAAAGTCGGAAACATGATGGTACGCATTTCTCCTCCTTACTCGAGGCATCGCAACAACGTTTCACTAGGCAACGCCGGTCGACTGCTGTTTGTTTATGAGAAATCTGTTGGAAACTTTCCTCATGTCAGCACGTTGTAGGTGTCACCACCGGCGCCAACCTTGTATGAATGCTCTGAGAAGCTAATCATTTGCATATCATAGCATCTTCTTCCTGTCAGTTAAATTTCGCATCTGCAGCATGTCAGTCAGCAGCTCGTGGTCGTGCGGTAGCGTTCGCGCTTCCCATACACGGGTTCCCGGGTTCGATTCCCGGCGGGGTCAGGGATTTTCTCTGCCTCGTGATGACTGGGTGTTGTGTGATGTCCTTAGGTTAGTTAGGTTTAAGTAGTTCTAAGTTCTACGGGACTGATGACCATGGATGTTAAGTCCCATAGTGCTCAGAGCCATTTGTAGCACGTCATCTTCGTGGTGTAGCAATTGTAATGGCCATTAGTGTAACTGTCATGCTAATGACGCAGCCGCATATACTGCTGCTGGCCCAGGAGTCTCTGCCCGTGGCCTGTGCACCTGGATGCTTGGGCCACTCCACACTTTATCACCACCTTGGGAGGACGACACAATTGACCAGCCATCCCTCTCCCTCCCATCCTGCTGAGGCGTCAATGGAGGGCTTCTTCAGTCTGGGTCACTGAAACACAATGCAGTCCTATGTACACAAATGTACCGTCTCCAGGCCACCCATACTTCAGTCAGGCAGTATGAGCCTCCTCTCAATGCAGCAGTTGCGACAGCAGAATGCGTGATCAGCAGCCAGAGGCTGACGAAACGGGGCAGACCGTGACGAGGTAATCACTTCGCCTGCCTTCGTCACTCGCAGTTTCCAAGATCCCTGACTGTAGACGAACAGCAATAAAGAAGTTGTAACCCCAGCTAGACCTTCTTCTGCTGTACACTGCAGCAGAGAGCCCCTGTCCACAACCAGACATCATGGTTGACTGTAACTTTAAGACGGTACATAAGCCATCCACTCTTTGAAACATAACGATTGGTGTCAGAAGCACTCCTGAAAATGAAGATGGGCGTCAACAGGAAGACAGCATTTGGATCCAGGTTGAGTAAGTTCCCAATTTAAAGTTGTTTTGGGCCTGTATGGTCGTTTCCCTATCGTTTCTTCTCCCTTTTTTATTTCATTTTTATTTATATGTTATACCACTTGCATTCGTTGCTAAGCAGTCAATACAGCTCAAGACTTTCCAGCTGAGTTGCACGTGGAATTAGGACAATTTAGGGAGGAAAGGAGAAAATGATCATATCTGAGTGCACCTAGCCTTGACGCTGATAGCGCTTCACTGGTCATCCCAGATTCTGGGAAATTAGACGACGATGTCTTATGTTCTGTCGAAATTTGGATATAACCACTGCGTCGCAGTATTGGAGTGAGATGCAGTTTTTGAGAGTGGGCAAGTTAAAACTAAAGTGGCTAAGCTAAACTATGGATGTGTAATGTATCACGAGGGATTAGGGGAAGCACTGTCCTTTTATGAATTACAATTCGCATTGGTAGTGAGATATAGGAGAAAATAACTTGGAGATGCTACTGAGAGCAACATAACGAGATATTTCAAAAACATGGGGAATCAATGGAGAGTTTTGTGGACTGTATTCACAAAATTAATGTCACTACAAATGACCTTACTCGGGATGATAATGCTAATAATGTCGTTTTATTGGAATGCAAGAAGAAAACCACTGATATGCCCTTATGAGGATTATCTCAGACATGACACACAACGTTTTCATGGAATTCCTGAAGATGCGGGTTGAGGCAATAGAAGCTGCAGTTGCACTGGCTAAGATACAGTATATATTATCACCAAACTATGGAAGAAAAAGGTGGTGTTAAATATGGATACTAAACGTTTCAGATGTGGTCACACCGCATATAAAATGAAATTTCGGAGAACAGGAGTGACTGTGGCATGTAACAATATACTGGGTAAAGTAGAATTAAATGTGCCATGCTTGGCTTAAGGTAGCAGTGGTAGATGTATTGATTCACTCATTTCAACGGTAATAAGTATCTGGAGAGGGGGGGGCGACTTTCATATTAATGTACATGTGATCCCCACCGTTGGTAAAGGCTGTGAAGTCATACTCAGTTTAGATTTCCTGGTTGCGCATTACACCAACAATTGACTTGTAATGGCGTACAGTTGAACTGGATGGAGCAACGTTTCACCTTGGTTCTATGGCCAGAAGACCATTACTGTTCGAGAGGGCACCCAAGATGCTGAGTCCACTGCCTAAACTGGTACAATGTCCCCTAAAGTGGTCTCTCAGGTTATCACAGCGAAATTTCAGTATATTTACTGAAGTTAATCTGGATTGACATAGTAACTGATCTGCTGGTGATTTCTTTGCGTGTTTTTGAGCCTATCTTTGAGGAACATGAGTTATGTGAAGTACAATATTTTGCACAGTGCAGTTTATCCTATGCATGGGAAATTGATGGGAACAAAGTTGTGTCTGTCAGTATTGAGAGTGTTAGCGCCAAAGAGCTGCAGCTATCATGTGTTACCATGACAGCTTATAACACTCCCCGTCTGCTAACTACTGTACCATAACCTCAATGCCAGAAGCAGGTTGTAACATAAAACAATTTTGTAAAAGTAACTATGGCACAAAGCAACAGAGCAGTGTTACCCTCTGAGAGGAATTTTGTTAAGTTGACCGTATTGTTCCTAATGGAAGTGGCTTATCGGGAATGAGAGTCAGAATTACGTTAATATTGGAATAGTGACAAACAAAATTTTGCCTAGCTATACTGTTTATAGAATAAGGGAAACGGTCGCCAGCCTAATTAGGCAAGAGAAAGATTAACATTCTCGTTTATGAAAGTAGGTATAAGTAACTATAATGGACAACACAACAGACACAACCTAGACTTAGCAACACGCGAGTGCAATGAACTCTAACACACATATGTTTTAAGATTGAAGCTAACAGTTAGAGCAGCAGGAACTATTTTCAAAATTATAACAGGTACAGAAAAACACTATCACTTTCAGGGTTTACACAAACTGAGTGGTCTTTATACTGTTAATATGCACACAAGAGAGACAAACACTTGGCATACATGAAAATGTAACGTTTCACAACTGCAGCTTTCTCACTTTTACTACAACGAAACACAATGTTGACAAAATTGCAAGAAACTGACTCACCTTTTGGAATTTACCACAGACAACAACGTGATCATTTACTTTATAAGACTCAGCCTAAAGTTTGAAGTTGGTAACAGCACTTTAAATAGCAGTTTCAATAGGAAAATTATTATTGGATAAATAACATTTGCTTTAACTCACTCTGTTACCACATTAGATTTAACTATCTTTTTAATAAGTTCAAGAGGCATTATTTAACAAAGCTCTAGGCTTCAACGTACTTTCAGTAAAGACACTCGGTAATCACTTTACTTCAAACGGAGAGGACCCTGAGAGGTGTTATGATGAGGAGTAAAATCAAGGTAGGTAAATAAATTCCGATATGAATTACCTTATATTTCAGCACACTAACACATCCATTAGGCTGCTCCTTCACTGTACATCAATATAGTATTACATTACAGTGATTGCGCAATGTGGTGGCAACTGCATGTTGGTAGGTGGAATTACAGGTAGGATTGCCGGACTTTATCGTATCTTCATGGCGATGATTCATACAAATTCCAGAATAGATCCAGCTATTTATCCACCCATCCGAGGCATTGGAAAGAAGCAGTAAAAGCCTCTCTCTGAATCAGCATGATATGCACCTTTACATTGACAGTGCACAGACTGGTAGCTCCTTTCCGACTGGTGGCTCGTCTCCGACTGCTGCTCGTCTCCGACTGCTATCAGTTCCACCTTTTCCACATAGGCCAACCACAATTTGCGCGCGCTACACAGTTCCGTTCCTGAGGGGAACCACCCTACCTCTTATACACCAAACTACTAAGATTCCTAAGTGAGGATCAGCAGTTTACATAACAGCAAACAAAGGTATTGAATAACACAGAACATTTGCACATATTAACATGTCTACAGAAAATTATTCACACAAAATTACAATCATATACAGTAAGTATTGTTCCCTCCAAATGGGTCAAAGCATTTAAACGAGAGATATGTTGCACAGCATACAATCACATCATGACATCAAAGTTGGACAAAGAAAAGAGTACACAATTTTATGTTATTGATTTAAACACATTTACAAAAGATCAACAATGTGACATTAAATAAAACAAAAGCAAAAATAAAACCATACAGCATAAGAGCTGTGGTGTTACAAGCTAATGTAGAAGTGCTAGGTGAGGACGAGTTGGTCAGGGATTTCACGTAAGATTACGCAAGGCTGGGGCAGTGTGTCAGTTTGACACACGGAAGAAGAAAGTAATACATCTAGGGGGATGGGGCAAGGAGAATGAGGAGTGACTGTTAGAAGAACATGTTGGGTTACATGATTCTCGTTGACCACTGCCTGCCATGCCACTAAGTATACATCACATTCTCACTGTGAATGAAGCACCTATCTTTAAAAGTACAGACTCCCATAGTATTCACAGCTTCTCGTAGAAGAAATTTATAAACCAACAACTTCAAGATGCGATCATAGAAATGAGTAAAAGCCCTTTGTTTGCCCTAGTTCTCATCATCTCAAAGAAGTCACCAGATGGCAGCATGGCACAGAGGATTTTTGCACCTACCATTACTTAAAACAGAAGATAATTTCAGATGCCTATCTACCCTATGCCAAATACAACAGCAGCCCTAGATAATCTGGACTAGTGTCGTTAATTCACAACTATGGACCTACAAAGTGGGTACCCGAGGGGCGTTTGAAAAGTCCGTGCAAAGTCCGAGAGATGACTCGTATCGAGATCATGTTTAGTTACTGACATCTTTGTAAAGAACGCACACCAAGTTTCACCCACATTGGTCTATTTCTTTGTGTTTGGCATTCGTGTGGCTAAAGGAAGTCGAGTAATTGTCTAAAAATGGACGAAGAAGAATTTCGTGTGGTGATTAAACATTACTTTATGAAAGGAAAAACGCCTCAGGAGACTAAAGAGAAACTCGATAAGCATTACGGTGACTCTGCATCTTCGATTAGAATAGTTTATAAGTGGTTTCAAAATTTTCGGAGCTATGATTATGCTACCTTTGCACGGTCAAAATACCGTGGCTCTTTAAAAATCCGCTCAGTGAGCAGGCGAGACATCAAAATATTTTCAAGAGGACATATTTTTGATAAACAGGCGGAAATGTATTTTGCCTAGTTCCTTATAATAAGTTTACAAGGTAAAAATTCTATACAAAAAAATACACTAATTCTATCGTTATTACAAAAATTTTAAAATTAAATTAATAATCTTAATAAAAAAACCTAAAATATTTATAAAATCAAAATAAAAAAATAATGAACTAAAACGTAATAGCTGGTTTAGAGCTTACTATTATATTTTTATAAAACAAATTATAGGTTATTGACTTCAAAGCTTATCCCTTAAAGAATAAATAAGTTAATATTTATACTTAAAAATTAAATAAAAACAATTAACTTCAAAAAATTAAATTATTTCTTAAGAAACTAGATATCTTAGGAAACGATTACCATCTCATTTCTATAAATTTCTTCTGGACCCCCTGTGGAGGTTACGACTCCAGAAATCATTGATAAAATCCATGATATGGTGATGGATGACAGAAGAGTTAAGGTGTGTGAGATTGCTAGTGCTTTGGGCGTCACGAATGAACGGGTACATAATATTTTGCATAAACATTTGGACATGAGAAAACTATCCGCAAGGTGGGTTCCGCGATTGCTCGCGCTTGAGCAAAAACGGAATCGTGTGAAGTGTTGCAAGGATGGTTTGCAGCTGTTCAGGAAGAATCCGCAGGACTTTAAGCGTCGTTTCGTCACTGTGGATGAAATATGGATACATTACTATACTTCTGAGACCAAACAACAATCTAAACAATGGGTTACCAAGGAGAATCTGCATCAAAAAGGCGAAGCCCAGTCCTTCGGCCGGAAGGGTTATGGCGACTGTCTTTTGGGATTCGCAAGGGATAATCCTCATCGACTAGCTGGATAAGGGTAAAATAATTACAGGTGCATGTTATTCATCGTTATTGGACCGTTTGAAAACCGAGCTGCAAGAAAAACGCCGGTGATTGGACCGCAAAAAAGTCCTTTTCCATCACGACAATGCACCAGCACACACCTCAGCCGTTGTGGTCGCA
The DNA here is from genome assembly GCF_021461385.2 of Schistocerca piceifrons. Taxonomy (NCBI): domain Eukaryota; kingdom Metazoa; phylum Arthropoda; class Insecta; order Orthoptera; family Acrididae; genus Schistocerca; species Schistocerca piceifrons. The sequence continues at coordinate 120,677,083 of NC_060140.1, read as the reverse complement.
AAATTAATGGAAATAGGATTCCAACTCGTTTCACATCCATCCTATTCTCCAGACTTGGTTCCCTCGGACTACTATTTGTTCCCAAATTTGAGGAAATGGCTGGTGAGACAAAGATTTTATTCAAACGGGGAGGTAATTACAGCAACTAATAGCTATTTTGTAGATTTGGACAATTCCTATTATTCGAAAGGTATCAACAAATTATAACAGCGTTGGATGAAGTTTATAAGTCTAAAAGGAGACTATGCCGAAAAATAAAAAAAGGTTTACCCCAAACACGTAAGTAGTTTTTATTTTTGCACGAACTTTTCAAACGCCCCTACTGGAGGCAGTGCTTTGAGATCATCGAAAAACAATGTTCTCAACCCCACTCTTTTCATTACCAGTACTGACATAGGCGGTTTTCACTGAAAAATACACCACCTACTTTCAGTCACTATTAGTTGATGTCTTGCGATGTCCCATGATATCTATGTGTACTTAACGGCATCATCATGTCACCATGTAAAAAAGAAAAACTTACTTGTGCTGTACTGTGAAACAGGAAATAACTCTTGTGTATATTCAGTTGTATTTGACATTTTCGTTCTTCTGTTGTTTAAAAAATTCAAAATCTATACACAACTCGCTCTTATCTTTCCTGTTCGCGATTCCTGACGCTAATTTCAATACTGATGATTGTTATTATGATTACTAATGAAATGATGAGTAAATATTCAAGTAAACATCATATTTCATTAAAAGTAGTGTAATAATCACTACATTTCACTGAACCAGAAAGATTTTATGAATTTTGTAACCTCATAATTAGGTGGAAGTGACTGGTTTATTGACACAAATATCGTGCACCATCGGTGTGCGATCGTTTATGAATTTTCATTTCTGCAAGTCGAGCCTGCAATCAAATGTCCTTTATGAAATCTGATTATCACCGTTATTATCATGCAAATCTTCCCACTACACTGAAACTAAACATTAATCTGTATCATGAACTTTTCCACGTTCCAGAAACAGTTTCTACGTGTGATGCTTCTGGTACAAAAAGATAACAGTATCATAGTGAATTCCGTTTCAGACTAAACAGGAGAACTTTTCTTCCACACATTTATGGCAAAGGCTCTATTCCTTTCATGATTTTATTATATACTATATTCATTTTATAATAAAGCCAACATTACACAGTGACACAGTGACTGGAACAACACTGGATTTTGTGTCATAAAAGTAATGAGCAGCAGAAGAACAAGCCAAATATAAGAAGGAAATTAAAATCAACGACAGTGATTTCAAAAAGCATTCACCAGCAAAGACCAATTTAAATAATTGTGCACAGCAATCTGCTTTATAATACAATATGCGTAGAGTAGAGTAGTTGGACAATTGTTATCATTCAGAGGTTAATTTTATTATATATACAAATATTTTAGAATTTTCTTGGGAATTAGGTTTAGTATTAGTGAATTTAACTTGCATACGATGCCTGACTTAGCACTGTAAGGGTGTAGATTGACGCAGCTCTTATTTATTGCTATAACCAATTAATGTCATCTTTCTAGAATTTTCATGTTCAGCAGTACTGTTATTTGTGTGCTGGGATGTAATTGAGATACCTATTGAATTTTATCACTTTTTATCTGATGGTAAAAACAGAGAAATCCATAAGTATGAAAATTGAAATATGAGACAAGATAGAATCAAATACTGCCGATAGTGAATTCGCCGATGCAGGCATTGAGAACACTGAAGCTTCAGCTAGCAAAACTTAACTCCACACTGAAAGTCCAATGGATAGTACAATACAAGATCCAGTTACTGTAATGCATAATAGTTAGTTATCTGTTATAATAACAAGTTTTAAACACCAGTGATGGAGGGTGTCATCGAATTTGAGTAAGTATGTGTGTGTGTTTGTGTCAGTCGTAAGTATTTGAGTGTAAGGATAAAGACTTTCGCTAAATCAGATTATTTATGTTAAATGAATGATGGAATTAGACAATTCCACTCCCACAAATCCACAATGAAATGTCCTGACGAGAAAAGTAAGTTTATTGCGGAATTCTTGCAAAGAGTAGATCTACATTTGTTGTACTCCATAGCAAACCAAGTACCTATTATTTTTACTAGTTATGAACAAGGAGGACATATTGACACACAAATTATGTATCTACAGGATGAAGGGTTATTGGGCAATGCTATCGAATGCAGTATTTCTGGATCAACATTCCGATTACCCACCACTATAACTGGAAATGTCAACCACACAATATCAATTGTTTACATACGCGACCTTCCTCATGAAATTGTATCCTTTGAACACGTGGCCTGTCTACATAATACGTTGGACCCGAGTCTGCTCACGTCTACAATTCAAATGCTAACAGCACAAAATGACCGCATATCAATGATGCACCCTTCTAGACCAAGTAACAAAGTACCATACTGAACTTCATCACCAACTCTTGACTATAGGAACTTCAGCCTCAGCTGTCTGCATCAATTTTGCAGTAATAGGTATAGCCCAAATCTCCTCCCTACCGATGTACAATATCCTAGCTGTTCGAACGAGTCATAATTGCACAAAAGAGAAAAAAACTTTGACAAACTGTTTTGAGTGTAGTGGGAAGTGGAGGCACAGACAGCGTCATGGTTGAAACATAAGCATGTTTATTAACAATGTGTACAGATGAAATAGATAAATACACAATGTTGTTATCCTCGGATGTAGCTGTTCGACATTGTCAGTTACAATAGAGATCAGCACTGCTGATTAAAACTATCTGTTCTATGTATGTCTGAATACCAACAGCATAGGGTTACGTCACTGATGATGTCTCACTGTGTGTCTTCCGAGATCCGGCCGATGCCTGGCGTGCAGCGTCTGAGAAAGGTGCGCAGTGGATAACATTTGCTTGCAGTGAGTCGGATAGAAGGCGGAGTCTTCTGCGGCGTCCATGGCGCCATCCATTGGAAGATGACAAGCTCTGTGGAGAGTGAAGGTCACGGTGGCACACTGATGGGTAGTGTAAAAGACTCGTGTTTGGTGCGCGGTCCGTCATGTGAGATGTGGGCATCATCAATACCACAAAAATCTCTTTGTGCAGCGAAGTGCTTTTGGGTCGGAAACGAAATGTAAACAGTGGAAAGGACCATGCGTCACTGCAAGTGATTTTAATAATACAAAGTGTAAAGACTTCTAAATAAATTGGTGCCTTAAGTACAGTAGTACCTATGTTACAGCAAAATTTTCAATTGAAGTTTGAGGGCTGATTTCTTTTTCTAGACGGGGAAATTATAAGAGAATAAAACTGTAGTAGAACTTAGAGCAGAAGACGGAGCCCACAATAGTAACCAGGCCACAGATACAGCCAGCCACCACTGTTCAATGAACCATGTGATCAGCAGAAGCAATCATCTGTGTAATCAGACGTCTGCGTGCCTACGTTTTGACCAGCCTTCAGGAAGTTCCTGCAGAGACCAACCCAACGGCTGCCGGTCACCGCCTCGGTTTCAGATCGTTCGGCGTCACCCGCAAGCACAGCTGCTAATGCAAAGTCAGCAAGCAGCAGCAGTAGCATTCTAACTCGACATAACCAGCTCGTCATCATCGAATAGCTGGGGCAGTTGGGTGATGGCCACTCTGTGAAGATAGCTACTATCTCGACAATGCAGTTGTGTTTACCACCAATGGGCTGCAAATCCCTGCCAATTGCCTGATCACGTGGATGCTCCTGTGACTCAACACTTTGCTGCTGTGAGGATTCAGCCATCACCATCAGTGAGGTGTCAACAGAGGACTTCTTCCCTCTGAACGCTGGATCGTGACACCACTAGAAGTACACACGGGTACCACTATGAGACCACCCAAGCTTCGGTTGGTGAATACGAGCAGTAATGTCAGTGGGCTGCATGGTCAGTAACCAGAGCCTGACTAAACATGGTATGCCGCTTTGCCCATCATCAATCACTTGCAGTTTCCAGGACGCACGACTGCAAATATACAGCAATAAAACACGTATATTTGCAGACTGAAGTGAGGAATGAAAATCAGAACCAAGGCCCAGATTCGAACCCAGTTCTCTCGCACACTAAGAATATGCGCTAACCGCTATGTCACCGTGGCACAATGGCTTTGCACAACTGCTCGTGCTACTCCAGTACGCCTCCCTCCTCAGTTCAAATTCCCACTCATGCCACAGGCCACTTGGTATTCCCTCTACACTTGAACAGCGTTACAGAGGCTCTGCAACTGTATTGAGGTAGTACCTCAGCATTGGACTATCTTGCTGGCCAAGCTGTGTGGCAAGCACGGAAATGATCAGCAGAAATTTTCGGGGTGTGGAGGGGGCATTACCTTGCTACAATCTAAGACTAAATGGGAATGCTCTCAAGGGCTACAAAACAGGGAGTAGACTGTCCATTACAATTATACGGGCTGTTATGCAGTGGTCAGTTGATGAATTTTGTCTCAATTCCCAAACGTTTCGACTGCGGGAGACATCTTCAAGAGGGTCCGTAGGTCGATGGAAGGTCCAACACACCCACTGGCTCGCTACTGACTGCCGCTAAATTCCGTGTCCGCGCGCTCCCGCGCCGCGGTGTGACGTCACGTGTTTTGAAAACGTTAGTGCAATTGGCCGCTGTCCGTCGCCGTCGATCGCCGTTGCCATCACCCAGTAGTGGACGGGTGGTACACATCTTCTTTAACACCGGCATCCATATATCGTTTAATTTCACACCCTCCTCCTCTCGGTTGAAATTATTTGGGTGTTTAACGATTTCGATTGCCTCCCTGTAGAGCCTTTCGTAGTATCCGCTTGTGGCCGCTAGTACTTGCGTCTCCTCGAAACGAATATTGTGGTTCCCTGGCTGGAAAGCATGCTCCGCAACAGCTGATCGTTCCGTTTCTCCTCTTCTACAATTTCCCTTGTATCCTTCCAAACGTTTAGAAACAGTTCTTTTAGCGGTACCCACATAAACATCACCACAGCTGCATGGGATCCTATACACTCCAGCTTTTCCCAAAGGTTTTAGAGCGTCCTTGGCAGGCTTAAGGTATTCCTGTATCTTCCTGGTATGCTTGTAGATTACGGTAATATTCCGCTTCGTCAAGATCCTCCCTATTCTTTCCGTTACATTTTTAACAAACGGCAGGAAAACCTTAGATTTTGCAGTAGCCTGTACGTCAGTATGATTTCTGCGTGGTTGCCTCAACGCACGTTTTATTTCAGTGGACGAATATCCGTTCTTCATTAGTGCATTGTGGAGATGTTCCATCTCAGCGTCGAGCACCTCAGGTTCACAAATATTTATAGCTCTGTCCGCTAAGTCTTGATAACACCCCGCTTCTGTTGTGGGTGGTGGTTCGAATCCCGGTGCAAATAACGGCCCGTGTGCGTGGGTTTGCGGTATACTGAGAGGCCCAAACTACCATTTTCGTTTCTAAAAACAAGCACATCGAGGAAATGTAATTTGCCGTCTACCTCCTCCTCCATTGTAAACTGAATTCTCCAGTTTATACTGTTCAGATGTTCGTGGAACCGGCTTAGTTCCTCCCTGCCATGTCTCCACAGCACAAATGTGTCATCCACGTATCGGAACCATACATCTGGTTTTTTGCTCGCAGAACCTAAGGTCTGTTCTTCTAATTTCTCCATAAAGAAGTTTGCAATTACGGGACTTAGGGGGCTCCCCATAGCCACGCCACCCGTTTGCTCATAAAACTCTTCATTCCACTTAAAGTATGTGGTCGTCAAACAACACTTAAACAGTTCTGAAATATCGGCAGGAAAAATTCGACCCAGCTGTTCCAATACATCATTAAGTGGAACCATGGTAAACAGCGATACCACATCGAAGCTGACCAATATGTCCTCCGGCTGGACCACTATGCCATTCAATCTGCTGATGAAATGTGTCAAATTCTTTATATAAGAGTCCGAACGGCCCACATGTGGTTTCAACAGCGTAGTCAAAAACTTTGCTAACGAGTAGGTGGGCGAACCAATGGCACTTAGTGTCGGTCTTAACGGCACATTTTCTTTATGAATTTTGGGTAGCCAACCGAATTGCAGAGACCTTTCTGTAGACTTTCTTCAATGGAGGCCTTTTTTGTTAACCGTGACACAGTTCTGAGAACGTTGTTAGTGGGGTCCTTATTCAGCTTCCTATATGCTTGCGGATCCAGTAGATCAGTAATTTTACTCTGATAGTCAGCCACATCCATAACCACCGTTGCGCTTCCTTTGTCAGCTGGGAGAACCAAAATACTATCGTCGTCATTCAGGAGTTTTAAAGCTCTTCTCTCACCCACAGTTATATTACTTTTCGGCGGTTTTGCATTGGCTAATATCCTCACTGTTTCTATACGTCTTTCTTCAGCTGTTACAGAATCCACCCTGCGAATTCCTGCTTCTACACTGGCTATAATTTCTTCCCTGGGCACAAAACGCGGACTCACAGCAAAATTTCCTCCCTTGGAAGCACAGATGTCTCATCGTCAGATAACGAACGTTTGGACAAATTGATAACGGTCCGGGAAACGTCTAAATGCCGAACAGTCTGATTAGGTAGCAAATTATCAAACTTCTTCTTCTGTCTACTAGACGTTGTCAACATACGCTTCCCCATGGTATCGTGCAGTAGTCTATCAATTTTATCCCAGTCACTTCTGCACAGTTTATTACTAATCGTAATTCGGGGAGACATTAACTTACAGTTTGTGCTTGCCAAGTGCCGTCGGGTCTGCTGAATGCGCTCTCGTTGTGAGGCCTCGTCAGTCCATTTGAAAATGCGTTGTGCCTTTCCCGAATAGAACAGTCGCTTTATCTTCAGAAACTGCGGTATAACGCCGACGGTTCTGCAACGAGACAGGAATGTGAGGGAAAACAAAAGCTGCACTGTCTTCTTCTGGAGTCCTTCCAGGCGTCGCACTTCTCTTGACATCTCCTCCCCGTGGAGGCGTCTGATACTAAAATGTAGACTTTCACGGCCGGAAATATCATGTCCATTATAATTATCCAGGCTGTTATGCCGTGGTCGGTTGATGAATTTTGTCTCAATACCCAACGTTTCGTCTTCGACTGCTGGAGACATCATCAAGGGGGTCCGTAGGTCGATGGAAGGTCCAACACACCCACTGGTGTGGAGATGCAAGTACTAGCGGCCACAAGCGGATACTACGAAAGGCTCGACAGGGAGGCAATCGAAATCGCTAAACACCCAAATAATTTCAACCGAAAGGAGGAGGGTGTGAAATTAAACGGTATATGGATGCCGGTGTTAAAGAAGATGTGTACCACCCGTCCACTACTGGGTGATGACAACGGCGATCGACGGCGACGGACAGCGGCCAATTGCACTGACTTTCTCAAAACACGTGACGTCACACCGCGGCGCGGGAGCGCGCGGACACGGAATTTAGCGGCAGTCAGTAGCGAGCCAGTGGGTGTGTTGGACCTTCCATCGACCTACGGAACGCCTTTAAGGTGTCTCCCGCAGTCGGAGACGAAACGTTGGGAATTGAGACAAAATTCATCAACTTACCACGGCATAACAGCCCGGATAATTATAATGGACATGATATTTCCGGCCGTGAAAGTCTACATTTTAGGGAGTAGACTTCCGTCAAAGTTCCACTGTGCTGTAACGGTGCCGTGGTTAAAAGAAAAGGGGTCCTGTTACGAAATCAAATGGCACCCCAGACCATCACTCCTGGATGTCGGACTGTATGGGGTGACAATCAGGTTGGCATCCCAGCAGTGTCCAAGATGTCTTCAGTCACGGCTTCGGCCTAGAATCTCATTGACTGTACTAGAACTGTCTTCAGTGATTACCCTCACTTCGATCTGAGCCAGATGACCAGCGAAGATGAGTATGGAGGCACCCCAGAGAGCAGAGGGATACCACCAACCTGTTTGTCGCCTGTCATATGGCCCGAGAACAGGAGTGATGGTCTGGACTGCCATTTCTTTTCATAGGAGGAGCCCTTTGTTTGTCGTCCATGGCACCCTTATAGCACAGCGTTACGTCGACTCGACGATATTGTACCTCCCATTTTGTTGTCCTTCATGGCAAGCCATCCTGAGCTTCCACTTCAGCCAGACAATGCTCACCCACACAAGGCGAGAGTTTTTATTGCTTCTCTTCGTGGTTGACAAGTGTCAGCAAGGTCACCTAATCTCCCCCACAGTTGAGAACGTTTCGAGCATTTTGGGCATGGCCCTGTAACCAGTTCGGGATTTTGACAATTTAATGCACCAGTTGAACAGAATTTGGCACAGTAACCTCAGGAGACTACGGCCGCAGGTTCGAATCCTGCCTCGGGCATGGATGTGTGTGATGTCCTTAGGTTAGTTAGGTTTAAGTAGTTCTAAGTTCTAGGGGACTGATGACCACAGATGTTAAGTCCCATAGTGCTCAGAGCCACCTCAGGAGGACATCCAGCTCTCTGTCAATGCCAAACCGGTTCACGAATGACTGCACAACAGGTCGAATCACCAGACTAACGTACAAAATCTTCAGTTTGGGTGTGTGGGGCAACCTCGTTACTGTTCCTGCAGTCATACGAAATCGCACCCCAGGTCATATATTCAGGTGTAGGTCCAGTGTGTCTAGCACGCAGACAGGTTGGCTGCAGTTCCTGAACTGGCCTGCTTCTGACCAACACATGGCCATCACTGTTACCGAGGCAGAACCAGCTTTCATCAGAAAACATAACAGACCTTCACCTTGTCCCCCAAGGATCTCTCGCTTGATACCACTGAAGTAGCAGATAGCACTCCGTCTTCAGGCCACAAGTAGCCCATCGGAGCCATGCGACCGCCGTGTCATACTTAGTTGAGGATGCGGATAAGAGGGGCATGTGGTCAGCACACCGCGCTCCCAGTCGTTATGATGCCTTTCTTTGATCGGAGCCGCTACTATTCGGTCGAGTAGCTCCTCAATTGGCATCACGAGGCTGAGTGCATCCCGACAAACGGCAACAGCGCGTGGCGGCTGGATGGTCACCCATCCAAATGCCGGCCACGCCCGACAGCGCTTAACTTCGGTGATCTCACGGGAACCGGTGTATCTACTGCGGCAAGGCCGTTGCCGAAGTAGCAGACGGCGGTGGTTTAGGGCCAGTGGAATGCACGCTACAGGGCATCTGGCACGGAACCGTCCTTGAAGTAATCGATTTGTAAGGTTCGTTGTGTCACTGTGGTGCCAACTACTGCTCATACTGCTGCTGCAGATGCAGTACAATTCACCAGCGCCATACGCTGAACGTGATGGTTTCTCTCTCGGTAGTGTTAAGTGGCCGTCCGGAATCAGATCATCGTGTGACCGTACAATCGCGTGATCACCACTGCCAGCAATAATGTACAGCGGCTGCCTTCCTACCACGTTCCTCTGCAATACTGCAGAAGGAACATCCAGCTTCTCGTAGCCATATTACACGGCTTGCTTCAAATTCTGTGAGGTGTTGACAATGCGGTCGTTCTCGTCTTAAAGGCACTGTTGACTAACAACAACTCAATACGTCCAATCTCAAAGATAACTAGCGCTCACGACCGTTACATTGTGTAATTAAAACAAACCTGATTTGCATCCTCACAGTTGACACTACTAGCGCCACTCTTAAGCGACTTGCGCCAAATTTGAACGACATGATCTTTCAGATGTATAAATACGCCTGCTGGCTTTCGCTTATGCCGCACAACTCTTTCTTGGTGTTGCGATACTTTTTTCCGTCAGTGTATATTTGACATTGCGTTAGATGTTTGTGTAGTGTTTATCACATTTCATTGTGATTTGGTTTTCTCTTTACTTGCAACGAATGCGATGACGGAATCGTTATATCGCACTCGACGAAGCCCAAGAATTATGTTCACTCGTTCACCTCTTTAGTGGAGCGGCCTTATCTATACAGAATGACGTGTTGCATAGTCATACAGCTCGCTTTACTTCCGCCAAGCGGTCGACCGAACGTTTATATGACTGTCACTTCCAGATTTTGGCCCTACGTTGGGTAAGGCAACTTGATCTCTTGAATCACGGTATGGACACAACTAGGTAACGATTGATTATGAGGCTGTTGGAAGTGTGAGCTGATTAACTTTTTCGTTAAGATCCTACAGCTTTTAGCCTGACTTATTAATGTATTTAACTGCAGGCGACCTCTTGATATTGTAACGCACGAAAGAGGTCGTGACAGAAGTAATGTGTTTCAGTACATTTGTGGAAGTTTTCATTAATCGTTAATATTACGATACGTTGCGGTATCAGAATGTATTGTATCTTTTATTCTAACATTGGCAGCTCAAAGAGGTAATTCACATTTGTGGCAAAGAACACAGCTAATGTGGCTTTATGAAAGTAACGATAACATTACGAAGAACTATATGTTAAACACTCACGCTTCAGATGATCTAAAGAAAAAGACTGGATGAGAGATACACGCGAACGACTCGTGGCAATGATGTTCAATCGCTGTCACATTCAACACTGGGAAATAATACGGAGTGACCAGTAAAGCAATCGAACTGCACAAGTACGCTTGTCGAGAGTTACAATTTTACCTCGGCAAGTGCTGCGGTCTTATGACTATAGCTGTGACTGACCTCTATAGGGATTATGGATTTGCAAATTAACTGCTGTAGAAGAGTTCGCAATTTGGTACTGCTGTGTCGACCGGGCAAGACACAGACAGGGCAAAAGCACCACAGGCGCAAAGAGCGTGCAGGTGCCAGTGACGTAGAGGCTCGCCACTTGCACAAATTCCACCAGCGCCATGGGCGGCGCTTAGGATGAAGACATCGACTTCGCCTCGGCCAATTGCCGGCCGAGTACAATCCGCCAATGACCAGACGACAACGGACAGAAGCCTATACGGATGACAGAAGAGCAACTGTTGCCCACTTGGTTATAGATCATCGTCCAGTGCTGACTTAAGATACGTCGTTTAGTGAACTCTTCGACGTGAACAGGCAGTTGTAAAAACTGCTTTTACTATGTACTGTGGAAATGACCTACGATTATTTGCACTTAGCCATTGAGGGTCTTTTTTGTGTTATATTACAAGTGGTGTCCCAGACTTCTTGTTCTATAAGACACAAATATAAGTAAACGTTTAACTCATTTGTGTGACTTTGTTACTAATTTGTTGGAGTGTTGTAGAACCTTCGTTTTCCTACCCTGTTACGTGATCCTGAGGCATAGCTGTATTACAGTGGCAGGGAGAAATTGTCTTAGCGGTGTACTGCGCCCCAAGCCGTTTCACGAACCCACAAACTCATCCTCCTCAGCAGCAGCGACGAGGCTTTACAAAACTCGCGAGAAGGGTTTACAAAAGATACCTCCAATCACACCCAACGGCTTATTAGCATCATGAGAAACGAAACAGTGTGGAAGAATCTCTGACTTCAGCCACGTAAGTTAACTGTGCCTGAGTGGAGAACCAAAATGTCTAAACTGGTGTCCTACACTGACATACCAAACAACTGTGCCCAACAAAACAAGCGCTTAGAACACATCAGAATTCCTCTATTTTAATTAAACACCTGTCTAGAATAACTGATGACCGTCAAGGATAAGCCAGATATTAATGGCCGGCCGAAGTGGCCGTGCGGTTAAAGGCGCTGCAGTCTGAAACCGCAAGACCGCTACGGTCGCAGGTTCGAATCCTGCCTCGGGCATGGATGTTTGTGATGTCCTTAGGTTAGTTAGGTTTAACTAGTTCTAAGTTCTAGGGGACTAATGACCTCAGCAGTTGAGTCCCATAGTGCTCAGAGCCATTTGAACCACATATTAATGTTGTTGCTCTTGTGTTCGAACTTAATCAAGAAGACGTACTTACTTACATTAACTGAAATTCATGATCTTGTAGGTTTTAAATGTAAAATGTTATTGTACGTCAGCCAGAGCTGTGCTGATACAAAATGGCGCACGATGGTTAGGGCAGACGTATGGGAAACAATCGGCAACTAAACTGAAAAGTTCATAAAAAAGTAAACTGTTTGGAAAACAGAAACTGAGCTTAAAAAAATGGCCACTACCATGTTTGCGACTGCTGAACTTTATTTTCTCCAGAGCACAGAGTCAATGAAAACAGTAGAAATAAATCTGCAAACATAAAACGTTCACGGTAGAGCTGGTAATCTTCGCCAAACTTCTAGCAATGCAATTAAGCCGAAAGACGGAATGTTAAACACGAATAATGTATAACTTTTACAAGAGCTTGCCGATGCGAATTCACGACTAAAATTGCGACAACACGCGTCAATGATACCTTCATCGTTGCTAGGTAACAAAAATTACTCAGGCTTTTCTACTCTGCCTGTTGGCTCTTTTTCTTCCAACCGCTCTAAACATAGAAAGTCATTCACTGGGTCAATGACTTTATTGCTGCTTTTACTGTTTTCTTCTTCGTATTTACTTCAGAATTATTTTAGTTTTATTATGGTTTCAAATCTACTTTCAAATTCAATTTCCTTCATTCTTTGTTACCCCTACAGATGCCCCTTTCAGATGTCGTTTCATACAACTCGAAGTTCTACATTTTCTTTCAGAAACCATGCGCTAGATTTTCCTGTTCTCTCGCTCGCTACGTGCAGCCTGTGAGGCCTACAGAAAGAATTGAACAAGTCCTATTTGTAGGAAATTTAATGTAGATATATTTTGTCCTAGGATACGTTTTCGTTAGAGGCTGTAGGTTTCGAGTTGTTCAAGAGAAACGTATGGAAGAGACCTTGAAACCCACCTCCATTCCCACATTCCGTCCCCACCGTTCAGGATTCCTTGTATGTTGTGCATGGCACTCCCGCTAACTACTGTACAAAAATATGCGACTGCACGAATTGTTTCCCAAATTTTACTTTCTTTGGTCTTCATTGATTCGACTTATGAAGCCACTGTCTTAGTCGAGCACATTGTAAAACTGGCGTTTGTGTAAATTTTACCTAATACTTTTGTGAATTTTTACTGCATAAACTAAGCAATTACATCGTTGCCAGGGTTAAGTTTACGTCTGCTCTCCCGCCCTCCAGGGTTTCATGCGTTGTACAGGTCCTCTTGAAGCAATATTTCCACGTCTAACGCCACACTTTTACTTGTTGTGATAGATTCGCAGGTGGTGGTACTCTGCTTGGTTCCAACGTTGTTGGTAACTATCTAGAAATGGTTCCAGTTGTCTCCATTATAAGTGAATACCACGTGTCACGGGAAGATGGACTTGTGACGTAGCTTCGGACTCTGGAGACGTAATCCACCATTGTGTGTAGGAGAGGAAGTTACAATGAATTTGTTCATGAGACCCACAAAATATTAGATACAGGCTCCCAGGTAGACACCATTTTCCTTGACTTCCGCAAGGCGTTCTATACAGTTCCGCACTGTCTCCTGATAAACAAAGTAAGAGCCTACGGAATATCAGACAAGCTGCGTGGCTGGTTTGAAGAGTTTTAGCAAACAGAACACGGCATGTTGTTCTCAATGGAGAGACGTCTACAGACGTTAAAGTAACCTCTGGTGTGCCACAGGGGAGTGTTATGGGACCATTGCTTTTCACAATATATATATAAATGACCTAGTTGATAATGTCGGAAGTTCCATGCGGCTTTTCGCGGATGATGTTGTAGTATACAGAGAAGTTGCAGCATTAGAAAATTGCAGCGAAATACAGGTAGATCTGCAGCGGATAGGCACTTGGTGCAGGGAGTGGCAACTGGCCCTTAACATGTATTGTATTGCGAATACATAGAAGGAAGGATCCTTTATTATATGATTATGTGATAGCGGAACAAACACTGGTAGCAGTTACTTCTGTAAAATATCTGGGAGTATGCGTACGGACCGATTCGAAGTGGAATGATCATATAAAATTAATTGTTGGTAAGGTGGGTGCCAGGTTGAGATTCATTGGGAGAGTCCTTAGAAAATGTAGTTCATCAACAAAGGAGGTGGCTTACAAAACACTCGTTGAACCTATAATTGAGTATTGCTCATCGGTATGGGATCTGTACCAGTTCGGGTTGACAGAGGAGATAGAGAAAATCCAAAGAAAAGCGGCGCGTTTCGTCACAGGGTTATTTGGTAGGCGTGATAGCGTTACGGAGATGTTTAGCAAATTCAACTGGCAGACTCTGCAAGAGACGCGCTCTGCATCGCGGTGTAGCTTGCTGTCAAGGTTTCGAGAGGGTGCGTTTCTGGATGAGGTATCGAATATGTTGCTTCCCCCTACTTATAACTCCTGAAGAGATCACGAATGTAAAATTAGAGAGATTCGAGCGCGCACAGAGGCTTTTCGGCAGTCGTTCTTCCCGCGAACCATACGCGACTGGAACAGGAAAGGGAGGTAATGACAGTGGCACGTAAAGTGCCCTCCGTCACACACCGTTGGGTAGCTTGCGGAGTATAAATGTAAATGTAGATTTAGATGTAAAATGTGGCACCTCCAGATACTGTAGCCCATGATTGGTTGGATGGTTCTTATGATACTCGTCAGTTGAGGAAGAATCGCAGCTATGCGATGTAACTTTGACAATGTGTACCAGTTGACATAAAAGCTGTTGATCTCATTTCCTTGTGTTTATGAAAACATGTTAGTTTTACAGTAACTCGTGCGCACTTGGCAATGACGAGCAGGAGGGTGTTCCTGAAGAGGTTCCAGCTGGAGAAGATGGCCAGGTAGCCGACGCGGTCCCGCTTGGCCTTGGCGACGCGGTGCAGCACCTGCAGGGTGAACGGCGGCAGGCTGGAGCCGTTGGTGGCCGCGATCCGCCGCAGCACGCTCAGCGCCTCCTCCTCGCGCCCCCTGCACGTCAGCCAGCGCGGCGACTCGGGGAACCACCTGCAGGAAACCACCTGTCTCACAATATTTTACGTTATAAACAGAGCAGGAAGACTCGTAGGATTGAAGTTCACGTTTTGCTGGAATCTTTTTCACTCGAGAAGGAGTACTTCGTTAGTTGAAAAAGTTAGAGGTGGTGTAATCCTGAGACTTTTCTGCAGTGTACTGTGTTGTCCAATCCTATACAAAGAAAGAATCTTTAAGCATGTATAATTATGTTCCAGTATAAAATCCTGTCTGGCGAGAGATGGGGGTTGCACCCCTCTACCATCCTCCACACCTACAAATCCTTAATCCGTCCCATCCTCTGCTATGCCAGGTCCGCCTGGATATCGACCTCCCCCCCCCCCCCCCCCAAATTCTATAAGTCCCACCAGATCCTTGAGCGCCACGCACTCCGCCTCACCTTCCGTATACGCCTCCCGTTCCCCACACAGATGCCGGCCGGTGTGGCCATGTGGTTCTAGGCGCTTCAGTCTGGAACCGCCTGACCACTACGGTCTCAGGTCCGAGTCCTGCCTTGGGCATGGATGTGTGTGATGTCCTTAGGTTAGTTAGATTTAAGTAGTTCTAAGTTCTAGGGTACTGATGACCTCAGAAGTTAAGTCCCATAGTGCTCAGAACCATTTGAACCATTTGAGCCTTTCCCCCCTCCCCCCCCCCCCCGCTTCGTTTTCTCCTCTCCTTCCCCCCCTTTCCTTTCCCGTCATCTGTCCAGGTTCCCCCCATCTGCCCTCGGCTGTGGTATATCATATTTGTGCCAATTTTTAGTGCAGTGTTCAAGTGAATGGTCAGTGTTGTTCGTCTTTCCGAAGTGTTGCAAGCAGAAACTAATGCTGAAGCTGGGTGTGCATTTTATATCTCTTGCGAACAGAAACCAGACTGTTGCCGTGTTTTTTTAATTGTCTGTCTATTCTTTTACCTGTCTGCTTCATATGTATTTTATTAGCATCATCAACCCTTTGTTCTATGTTTTAAGTTCCACGATTTTCCGCCATTTTACCATTTAAGTCACCGATGTTATCGCCTGCTTTTATTACTTATTATTTTCCTCTTTTTAAAACAAATTCTGTAGGCTGATGAGCGGCGTACTAAGCTGCTGCCAGCCCGCCCCCTTCGGGAGGAATCGAAACTCAATAAAGAAAACAAAAAAAAAGTTCCAATATACTTAATTTCGATTACAATGTGTGTAATCAAGAGCATGTTTCACAGTTAACTGATAAGATGATAAATTTAACTGGCAAATTTATACATTAATATCAGTTTTCCTCAGCCATCTGGACCCATCGATGTGTTGCCGGATAAGGGACCACCGGTTCGATGGGCGACTCACTTTCAATATCTGATAATCAGCTACATGACGGTGTAAATTAGTAAGGTCTGGAACCAATGGGTTCAAATTTCAGCTGCAAAAATCCCGTCGTGTGTGTGAAAGCTCTATTCCTGTGGTCGTAGTCCTGGTGCCATGACAGGCTGTAACTTCTGGAAATCTACCCACACAGTCGGCCAACTCTGCAGGAGCCGTAATCTTTCCCACCATCTGTAATGTTGGCTACAGGCACTACATTCTCCCAGAGTACACACACAGTGCTGTGCTCTGTCCGTGTCCATAAAAACATGGAGAGACGCTCTCCAGCAACCGCCCCCTTCCCATCCTGCTGCAGATATCTGAAGGTACTTCTTCCATAACCATGGAATGTGTCTTGCTTAAATTTAGATCAATAGCTGTTAGTCTGTATTGCGATCTTCGGCTTCATTCCAGGAGTCTTGACTGCTTTTGCTGCGAGATGACAGTGTCACGTATCCTCCACTACTGACATAAGAATCTTCACGCTCTCCACGTTTACATCCGTATCTGAAATTTCTCATGACCAAACAGGCTCTCTCTTTCACTGGACGACCTAAAAAAAAAAATTAAATAAATAAAAAAAAAACATGGCTCTGAGCACTATGGGACTTAACATCTGAGGTCATCAGTCCCCTAGAACTTAGAACTACTTAACTACTTAACCCTAACTAACCTAAGGACACCACACACATCCATGCCCGACGCAGGATTCGAACCTGCGACCGTAGCAGCAGCGAGGTTCCAGACTTAAGTCTCTAGAACCGCTTGGCAACACCGGCCGGCGGACGATCTCATGATATTTGTTTTATAGTGTTTCTGTGTTATTACCTCAATGTCCAGAACATACTTTACCGCTGACAAGTCCATAATTCTGTGTTGGTATCGTTCCACAGTGTTCGCATTTAATCTGCTCTTTATTGATGAATATAAGTCAATACTTTTAACTGCTTGTCTGTTTCTTGTTGGTAGCTTCTTCTCTGTCTCATTTAATGTTATTTATACTGGCAACAGAAACACCTACAGTACAAAAAGGAGTCTTAATTTGTCTCGGTCTTACGAGTTGGCAAGGACAGCACATAATAAAAGTCACTACACAAGTTACTATGCAAGAACACTTTTCTGGTAAAACATAATGATGTGAGGTAGAAAAGTAAGTGCCACTTCTGGTACAATCATAGACTTCTCACTACAGTGATAAGCATCCCTGGTGTAAAGAAGCAACTGAAAGAGTCGAAAACAAATAAGTCGACAGGCACGGATGGAACCCTATTTCGCTTTTACAAAGAGTACTGCATGGCAATGGCCTCTTATTTAGCTTCCACTTATCGGATTTCTCTCACTCAGTGCAAACTCCGAAGTGACTGGAAACAAGCAGGTGAGTCCTGATATAAGAGTAAAAGAACGGACTCGCAAAATTACAGACCTATGTCTTTCACAACGATTTGCTGCAGAATTCTTGATCATACTCTCAGCTCGAATTTGGCAAATTTCCTTGAGGCCGAAAAGTCTCTGTCCATGAGCCAGCACGGTTTTAGAAAGCATCGCTCGGGCAACACCCAGCTTGCACTTTTCTCGTATGGCATTCTCGGAACTAAGTAGAGGCGCAAAAGACAGATTCCATATTTCTAGATTTTCGAAAAGCACTTGACACGGCACCTCACTGCAAACTTTTAACGAAGCTACGAGAGTATGGAATAGGTTCCCAGGCACGTACTGACTCGAAGACTTCTTAGGTAGTAGGACACACTATGTTGTCTGTTCGCCAGAGACATGGATATCGTCAGGAATATCCCAGGGAACAGTGATAGGACCGCTTTTGTTCTCTATATACATAAATGATTTAGTGCACAGGGTGGGCAGCAAACTATGGTTGTGGTGATGCTGTGGTGTACAGGAAGGTGTCGAAGTTGAGTTACTGTAGGACAGAAGATGTCTTAGACAAGATTTGTAGTTGGTGTGACGGGCAAGATTTCTAGTTGGTGTGATGACTGACACCTAGCTGTAAATGTAGATGTAGTTAATGCATATGAGTAGGAAAAACAATCTGGTACTGTTAGAATACAGCATTAGTAGCGTGGACCTTAACAAATCACTTAGTTTAAATACACGGGCATAACGTTGCAAAAAAGTGTGAAACGTAACGAGCATGTGAGAACTCTGCTAGGGAAGGCGAATGGTCAACTTTGGCTCACCGGGAGAGTTTTGGGAAAGTGTAGCTCATCGGTAAATTACATCGCATGTAGAAAGATAGTCAATCTCTTATTCACTATTGCTCCAGTGTTTGGATTCCGCACCAGGTCGGTTTAAAGCAAGCCATTGAACCAATCCAAAGGCTTGTATGCTAGTTTTGTTATCGGTAGCTTCGAACACCACACAGGTTTTATTGAGATGCTGCAGGATATCAAATGGAAATCCCGGGAGGGAAGGCGACGACATTTTCGAGAAACACTAAGGAGAACATTTAGAGACCCGGAAACTGAAGCAGACTGCGGAACGATTGTACTGTCGCTAACATACATTTCACGTAAGGAGCACGGAGGTAAGATGGAGAAATCAGTGCTCATACAGAGGCGTAGAGTGAGGCATTTTTCCCTCGCTCTGTTAACCAATGGAACAGGGAAGTAAATGACTAACAGTGCAACAGGATACCACCTGCCACGCACCGTACGATGGCTCTCGGAGTCTGTACAGTATGAAGACGTAGCAGATGTAATCCAAATCTATGTCCTTCATTGGATTCTTCTCAGTATGCGGTTGATGTCTTAGGCAGTCATCTCCCTGGTGTCTGGGTGTGTGTCCGGATCGATCAGATGCGGCAGACTGATGTGGTGGTCGGAGCCTTCGAACACGCTAGGTTAGGTCCAGCCAGAGATTGGGATGGAACTGATGGCTGCTGCAAAAGTTCGCTACCGATGGTCGAGCTGCAAGGAGCAGACAGCATTGAGCCCAGAGCGACAGCGAGTGGTGCTGGCTACTGGTCGTGCAGTGTCTTGAGTAATCTAATGGAAGGGTTTCCATGTGGATCACATGACATGTTGACGAAATTTAGTGTGGTCTTTGCAGTGCTATGGTCGATTGCGCACACTTTTGGCGGACGACGCTGGAGTCTCTCATGGAGCCTACTGGAGTCTGGCACGTGCTAAGATGGATGATTATGTTGCTATTGTCCTATAAACAGTGTAACATGTTGCTAATGTCACACTGAGGTGCATGTGATTGTCTCGTGTGTCTGTCTTCAGTGGAGGACATCTGGGGTACAGTAATCTGCCAGCTAGGTGTGTGTTCTGAGGTTGTAGGGTACCAGGCGAGTGGCCAGACAGCTTCCCCCCTCTACAGAGATGGTGAAGCCATAGGGGATAATCGTCCAGAGGGAAGAAGGAGACGAACAGGAGGCAGAGAAATGCCATAGGCGCCGGACGCGATATAGATTCCGAAAAGTGCAGCTGGGAGAGAGCACGCAAGGAGCCCAAGGGGTGGACAAGCTATACATTGTGGGGGGGCGCCAGACAGAAGGAGAGAAAGTAACACTGCAACTTTGAAGATGGACTGAAACTTGCAAAAAAGAGGTTTGAAAGGCGAGAAAAACCTGTGCACAAAGAAGGCACAGAAGGAAAAACAAGCATCTATGAAGGACGAATGGAGAATGGAAGACCCACCAGGGAAGGGTGGCGTCGGATAGAGGAAAATGGAACCAATGCCGCAACATACGGCGGCCCATGTCTAGTTACTGAAGCAGCTGTAGGTACAGGAAGCTGTAGGGCGCGTGTGGACGTGTGCAGTGATGCATGTGGGAGAGCAATGGAGTGCTCTGTTGCACATAGCACCGCAGCGTTGCTTGTAAGAGGGCGGTGTTTTGGGTTGGAGCGTAGTGGTGAGCAGGGAAAGTGTGGCAGTGGGAAGAGGAGCAGGGTAGCGTGCAGTGGAGTGTGGTGGTGCATGGAGGAAGGGAAACTAGGTGGAGACCACAGAGCTGGTGGATATGGTGCCCCATATTTGTGGGCGACAGCTGCAGTCAAAAATGGTTCAAATGGCTCTGAGCACTATGGGACTTAACATCTTAGGTCATCAGTCCCCTAGAACTTAGAACTACATAAACCTAACCAACCTAAGGACATCACACACATCCATGCCCGAGGCAGGATTCGAACCTGCGACTATAGCAGTCCCGCGGTTCCGGACTGCAGCGCCTAGAACCGCACGGCCACCGCGGCTGGCCGCTGCAGTCCTGTAGTGGACTGTTAGGAGGATGGAAGCACCAGCAGGCACACAGCCAGAGGCAGCACTGGGAGGATCATGGGTGAGGTCAGGCACAGTGATGTGTGTCCAAGGAAGGACAACAGAGGACTCATCACCAGTGAATGTCTCAGATCTGGACGTGCAGTCACCTTCAAGAGCAGAGCTGATCAGGTCTCATCACACAAGTGAGGCATCATAGCAGGTTTGGGTGCTGTTCGCAGAAGGCAATCATCAGGAAGAACTGCAGTGCAGAAAAGGGTAGAAATGGACCTGAAAAGCAAGAAACAGGCAAAGTCGTCGACCAGATCCCACAACACAGCTGCCAATGGCTGTAAGGTCAGGTGCAGTCAGGCCTTGCAGTGAAACTTCTAAGAATGGAGAGCAGAAGGTGCAGGGAAGTCTGCAAGGCCACAAAACACGACCGCAATGGGAGAATAGTGGGGGCGACGAATAGCTGGTGGCGACACCAGGAAGGGCAGCACAGTAGGCGCAATGTGTGATGTGGAACCATCTGTTGGAGAATAAGGTGAATGGATGAGCTGGACATGACCCACACACAAGAAAGAAAGGGCCCAGGAGTGTATGAAGGAAATCGGGGATGGGAGAGGGGGTGGGGCAGGGGGAGAGGGGAAAGCGTCAGAAGCAGGCGGAAAGGAAGGCAGAGCGAAGAGTGCTGTGACAGACAGGAGGTGACATGTCTATGTCAGCACAGCTGGAAGGCTGGGAAACAACAGAGTGGTGTCATCATTAAATGGAGAAAGAGCAACAATGGAGTGGATGGACGCCAAGGACACAAAATGTGAAGGTCTGAAGAAGAGGGAGTATCAACCAGGCTGGCGTTACACAGTCTGATGGCGCACAGCATATGGGCCAGTGTATCATGTATACATTATACAAAACCTGTAAACTGACTCGTTCATTTCGATAAAAGAAACGTTCACATGATCAGTAGAACATGTAATTAACTAACTAAATAACTAACTAACTAAACATCATATTAATCTTTCCAGTAGTATAGCTAAAAGAGAACTAGAGCAGTGTGCATTGTTGCCAGATTTTCTCCTCCTCCTACCACCTACCCCCTCTCTCTCCACATCTGCCTTGTCATACACTCACTGTCCCTGCCCATTCCCTCACCACATCCCCATTCCCTCCCTCTCATCCTTCCCCCACTGCTCCATTCCCCTTCTCTTGTTCACCCACCGACCATGCCCCCTCCCCACCTCTTCTCCTCCCCCACCCATATGACATGATTCATGATGTCATGCATTGTTACCAGATTGCAGGCACACCTCTGACATTGATTAATTGTTCTATGTAAAAAATTATGGTAAACTGGAAAATGGTAGGAAATTCAAATAGTACAAGTGTCTCCAGACATATGATATCACTGTAGAACTTAGGGTATTGCCTTAAGTATAAATTGGCATGAAATTTTCGGAAAATGAGATGGGGCATTGGTCTGTTAGTGTGAAATTCAAGGGCAATCTGTAGGACATCAGAACACAATGTACGGGTGTACCTGTGCATACGAGGACACTCTCAGGGATGCTACAATCGAAGGTGGTGAGCAGGGGACACTAGGACGTTCACTATGACATCATAATCCAACAAGAAAATCCAAGATGGCGGACAGGGGATCTGAGGACAAATCCAAGATGGTTTGTCTAGGGAAAGGAAGACAGCCTGTGTGGTTGGAAGATCAGTTGCTCCAAGTTTAAAATGGCGCAGAGATTCATAAAATCATCGGTTTTCCCCATTCTCTACAATTCACTTGCGCTATGATTAAACAATTCTACCAACCCCCTCCCTTCCCAAGGTCGCAGTGGCGATAACTGACACTCTAAGTTTGAAACCCAAGTGCTGACCTGTTCTATCTTTAAAACTGAATAACCCATATTTGGTTGTCAAACACTTGTCACTATCATATGTAGTGATACAGTTGTTCATTTACACCTTTATTATTGAAAGATATAACACAAAGTGGAGAGTTCCTTTCACAGAAATTTCACCACCAGGGCACGAGCGGCGTAAAGCCAAATGCTGTCAATGCCATACCAAGCTGGGTGGAGCTACGCTACCCTGTCTCCACACTTTGAGTTTCCAGTGAATCCAACGTAGGCACGTCGTCGTGCCACCAGCATTGTCTAGTGCACCTGATACAAGGAGCAGATACGAAGTCAGCACGCTAAATTCATTTCAGACACAGAGTTACCACTATCACCAACGTCTGCACTACTCAACCCTTGGTACAGTGCAGCTATCAAAGTGGTGGTGTTCTTAGTAACTTTGCAGCTGATGCCTAAACCTCCAGATGACAGACACTCAGATAGGTAACAAACATGGCGTATCGATAGAGTATCAACAAAAACACCGATTTAGTTCGTGCTGTGTACTATCGTCCAGTAGCAGATGTGTAAACGGTAATTAAAAGTAACACCAGAAATCCGGAGTATAGGCAAACCGTATCTGTGAGATCATAATGTGAAGATCTCTGGTTGCCGGCATGGTAGCTCAGCGTGTTCGGTCAGAAGGTTAGCTGCCCTCTGTAATAAAATAAAAATTAATGAATAAATAGATCAACGATGAACTTGAGCAGGCGTCATGGGACGTCCGCCCAGACGAGATACAGCGACCAATAACGAACAAAACGTCATCAAAAAAGAAGCAGATGAGCCGGTAGAGCGTCAGATCGTTGTACTAATGGTCACGAGTTCGAAACCCACTGATGGCGATTTTCTTTTTTTAAAGACTGCGCATGAAATTGTAGTATGCGGGAACATTTGTCTGCCTTGTGAAAGGACGTTTCATAGTTTGTAGTTGTGGTGTCACAGCCAGACACCACACTTGCTAGGTGGTAGCCTTTAAATCGGCCGCGGTCTGTTAGTATACGTCGGACCCGCGTGTCGCCACTGTCAGTGATTGCAGACCGAGCGCCACCACACGGCAGGTCTAGAGAGACGTACTAGCACTCGCCCCAGTTGTACATCCGACTTAGCCAGAGATGGATCACTGACAAATACGCTCTCGTTTGCCGAGACGATAGTTAGCATAGCCTTCAGCTACGTCATTTGCTACGACCTAGCAAGGCGCCATAGCATTTGATATTATTTTATATTGTGGTTGTAACATGTACCGTCAAGAGAGATGTTCTACAATTGTGGATTAAAGTTAAGTATTATATCAGCTACGTACTTTATTTGCTACTATTAATTCCTTTAACTGTTCCAGACCTCACGCCAATCTGTGTGAGCTTAACGCGTGCCTTTCGGCATCCTCTCATTGTGACTTGGCTGTCTTGCCAAGTCACAACAGTAGTAATGTTGTTTTGGCAGTCTGCTTCGCTAGATTAGTTGAAAGGAGCAGTCCTATAGAGTACATTGTATAGATTGGTGTGATGTTATCTGTTCAAATGTACGCTACAGGTTTGATACTTTCAATTAATGAAGCGAAGGCAGACTGGTTTAACAAGATTACTACAAACTATGAAACGCCCTTTCACAAGGCAGAAAAATGTTCTCCCATATAACAATTTCACACGTATCTGTTAAATAAAATTACGACCAGTTCGTTTGGAACTCGGGATCTTTAGCACAACAGTCCGACGCGCTACCAAGTCACCTGCCAGAGAATACGTCACGTTTAGAACTCACAGATATGGTTTGCCTATACTCTGTAGTAGTGGCGTTACTTTTAATAACCGTTTCTTCTACTGGACGACAGCACACACCACATACTAAATCGGTGTTTTGGAGATTTGGGCGTGAGTACAAGTGACAGTAAACACATGGTTGAAGGCATGTCCTCAGATCATTAGTTCAATGTTTTCGTAAATTTTGAAAACCCACGATTTTATGATATGAAGGTAGTGCTTTCAGACCGTGAATGGTACCAATCATGTCAGAATTCAGCACAAATAACTGCAATGCTCAATGATGAATGTTCGACGTTAAAATGCCTACATTGTTACTGGATTGCCTGGATTGTGGCGTGCACTTCGGGTTTTTTTAGGCTAGGCAGTAGTGCGAGGTGTCCTAATGAGCACTCACCAGTCGACGTGCAGGCAGGGAAATCAGGACGCGCTCAGTGTAAAGACACTTCAGCTATCAAGATATTAGCCGTAAATTTTCAGAGTGTTCGGTATAAAGTTCCTGAATTTACTGCCCTCCAGGAAGCGTGTGGCGCCCAAATTATTCTCGGAACTGAGACATGGCTGAACCCTGAGATAGGAAGTTCTGAAATATTTAGTGAGGGTTTGAACGTCTATCGGAAAGACAGATTAGACACCGTAGGAGGTGGTGTCTTCATTGCAGTTGACAAAAATATTGTGCCTACTGAGTTCGAAGTAGAGTGTGATTGTGAAGTTATCTGGACACGTTTAACAGGGCTAGGGGAAATAAAGTTAATTGTGGGGTGTTATTACCGGTCACCAGACTCCACCGTGACAGTTCTAGAATCATTCGAAGGGAGTCTACATTCTGTATCGCAGAAGTACTCTGATCATGCTATATTAGTCGGAGGCGGCTTCATCCTACCTAGTATAGACTGGGATGTCTATGGATTCATTACAGGTGGTCCAGACAAGCCGTCGTGTGATTTACCTTTGAATACATTATCCGAAAACTGTCTTGAGCAGCTAAATCGACAGCCAACGCGTAATGGAAATATTTTAGATCTGGTAGCCACGAACAGACCAGACCTCATCGACGGTGTCAGTGTTGAGACAGGGATTAGTGATCATGATGTAGTCATTACGACTATGGTTACGAAAGTTAAAAAGTCAATCAAGAAGGCTAGGAGAGTATTCCTACTAGAAAGAGCAGATAAGCAGTTGTTAGCATCCCACTTAGTAAATGAATCGACTTCATTTACTTCCGGTACGATGGACGTGGAAGAATTATGGGCAGATTTTAAACACATTGTAAATGAACAAGTATGTGCCGAAAAAGTGGGTTACGGACGGAAAAGACCCACCGCGGTTTAACAGTGCAATTCGGAGAATGCTCAGGAAGCAAAGACAGTTGCACTCTCAGTACAAGAAAGATCGGGAGAATGAGGACAGGCAAAAGTTAGTAGAGATTCGTGCTGCTGTAAAAAGAGCGATGAGGGAAGCATTCAACCACTACCACCGTCATACCTTAGCAAAAGATGTTGCTGAAAACCCAAGGAAATTCTGGTCTTACGTCAAATCGGTAAGCGGGTCGAAGGCTTCCATCCAGTCGCTCACTGATCAGTCTGGGCTGGCAACGGAAGACAGCAAAACGAAAGCTTAAATTTTAAATTTAGCATTTGAGAAATCTTTCACGCAGGAGGATCGTACAAACATACCGCCGTTTGAGTCTCGTACAGGTTCCCGTATGGAGGACATAGTGATAGGCATCCATGGGGTTGTGAAGCAGCTGAATGGGTTGAAAATAAATAAATCGCCAGATCCTGATGGGATTCCAATTCGGTTTTACAGAGAGTGCTCTACTGCTTTGGCTCCTTACTCAGCTTGCATTTATCGCGAACCTCTTGCCCAACGTAAAGCTCCGAGCGACTGAAAAAAAGCGCAGGTGACGCCTGTATATAAGAAGGGTAGAAGGACGGATCCTCAAAATTACAAACCAATATCCTTAACATCGGTTTGTTGCAGGATTCTCGAACATATTCTCAGTTAGAATATAATGAATTTCCTTGGGACAGAGAAGTTGCTGTCCATGCATCAGCACGGCTTTAGAAAGCATCGCTCCTGCGAAACGCAACTCGCCCTTTTTTCACATTATGTCCTGCGAACCATGGATGAAGGGTATCAGACGGATGCTATATTCCTTGACTTCCGGAAAGCGTTTGACTCGGTGCCCCACTGCAGACTCCTAAGGTACGAGCATATGGGATTGGTTCCCTAGTATGTGAGTGCCTCGAAGACTTCTTAAATAATAGAACCCAGTACGTTGTTCTCGATGGTGAGTGTCCATAGGAGGTGAGGGTATCATCTGGAGTGCCCCAGGGAAGTGTGGTAGGTCCGCTGTTGTTTTCTATCTACATAAATGATCTTTTGGATAGGGTGGATAGCAATGTGCGGCTGTTTGCTGATGATGCTGTGGTGTACGGGAAGGCGTCGTCATTGAGTGAATGTAGGAGGATACTAGATGAATTGGACAGGATTTTTGATTGGTGTAAAGAACGGCAGCTAACTCTAAATATATATAAATGTAAATTAATGCAGATGAATAGGAAAAAGAATCCTGTAATGTTTGAATGCTCCATTAGTAGTGTAGCGCCTGACACGATAACGTCGATTAAATATTTTGGCGTAACATTGCAAAGCGATATGAAGTGGGACAGGCATGTAATGGCAGTTGTGGGGAAGGCGGATAGTCGTCTTCGGTTCATTGGTTGAATTTTGGTAAGATGTGGTTCATCTATAAAGGAGACCGCTTATAAAACACTAATACGACCTATTCTTGAGTACTGCTCGAGCGTTTGGGATCCCTATCAGGTCGGTTTGAGGGAGGACATAGAAGCAATTCAGAGGCGGGCTGCTAGATTTGTTACTGGTAGGTTTGATCATCACGCGAGTGTTACGGAAATGCTTCAGAAACTCGGGTGGGAGTCTCTAAACGGAAAGGAGGCGTTCTTTTCGTGAATCGCTACTGAGGAAATTTAGAGAACCAGCATTTGAGGCTGACTGCAGTACAATTTTACTGCCGCCAACTTACATTTCGCGAAAAGACCACACAGATAAGAGAGATTAGGGCTCGTACCGAGGCATATAGCCAGTTATTTTTCCCTCGTTCTGTTTGGGAGTGAAACAGGGAGAGTAGATGCTAGTTGTGATACGAGGTACCCTCCGCCACGCCCCGTATGATGGATTGCGGAGTATGTATGTAGATGTAGATATAGGACTTTCATACAAAATGTGTTGGGGGCTACCCAAGAACAGTGAAAATATACAACAACGTTAATACCACATAGTCCATTCACTAACAGGAATCTACAGTCACCAACATAATGTGTGCTACCTCAGCCATCCAGTGTGCAGTGTATGATCGCCTTGGATGCTGAGAGTATGGTGACGGATTTTTTGGAAATGCATGGCATGCGTTTACTAATATTACAAATCAGAAAAATTCAGAGGAGGCCTTTGCTACTAATTTCGATTTATGTTGTGCTTCAGTATACAGCTCCATTAGCAACATCATTACCTGGCATTGCTAGAGAAATATGTACATTTTTCTATATATGGTATTTGTATACTTTAAATTGTTAGCTCAAGTTTAAAAAGAGAAAACATCATCTTTCTAAACTGTGTTTCATATCATAAAAAACTTCAAACATGTTGAATAAATTCTCCAGTTCATATAACAAAAGTATATTTGACATACAGAGTGATTTACATGTCCAGTAATCTAGACAAAGAGGCGACCGTGTAACACTGACGTATAGGCAGGAGCATGTAGTAGAACTTTTATGTAAGTACAAACGAATAGTTGTCCATGTACAGCATGCATCTACACCTGGTAGACAAGTTCTTGATGTAAGGAGCAGTGACTTTACACTCCAGGTGTATCAAAGAGATGTAGCACATTTTTACATGAGATAAATCTTGATAATTCAGCTGTTGCAATGCCATAGGGTAATGGAGCATTAGCAGCTGTAACAAAATACCTCATGTTACACGAAAATTATTACAAAATGCCCCATTTTACAAAAGAAGATGTAACAAATTGGCTTCCATTATTTATAAATGTTATACAGCTTTACATAGTGAACTCTCAAAACTAAGTACCTCAGACAGGTGAAGTAAAAGAGTACACAGTACCTACAGACTGACTTTACAGTTCAAGTCGTCACTATGTCGAAAGCACTTAACACATCTTCAATGAGATGAAACTTATATAAAAACTTAACTGATGCAGTGTCTTAAAGAGTGAGAGGGTTAACAGTCCAAGCATTTTGTAGCTGTTGTTGGACTTAGTAGTTCATTATTAGAAGTATGAAACATACAAAATATCTGTGTGAGTGAGAGATCACGATCAAGAAAACTTTCTGCAGCTACAGTGGAATCGTTCTTTGACTTCATAAACTACATTTCTTACGGACAATACTATGCATTATATTTTATGTGCCAAATTGGACTCATATCAATGCCATCAGAAACCTTTTCATTTTGTGTCACACAGTATCGATGATGTAACGTACAGAAATGTGCTTTTAAGCAATGATTACCATTTCTCAAAAAGAGGCAGTAAATATCATAATTATGTTTTCGGATTTCTTTACAACGATTTCACTTTGTTATCAATATTTCGGCATCTGACATAGAAATCCAGTGGAAATATCTGATTTCATTGCACTTTTTACAAAACGTATAAAACCAGCAATAGCTTAGAAAGGAAAAACGTTTGTGTGCTTCAGTAAAATCGTCAAAAGACTCTGGATTGTTTCGATGTCTTTTTACAACTGAGGTGCATTGGGACGCAGCACAGCGATTGATAATGTTTGGTGGCCAGCATCCTCTGAGCAGTGCAGTCTCACTCACGCCTCTGCTCTGAGTAGACATAAGGGCAGCCAGTTGTAGGCTGTCTGCCTGCATCTCATCAGAAGGCGATTCTCACAAAAGAATCACGTTTAAGGTACGTGAGCGGAGTTATTCCGCCTGTAAATGGCTTATGCAGCTAGTTTATTGATTTCCACTCTTGTAAAAATGTCATTCTTTTTTAATCACGTACACTGTTCAGGTACAACATAATGGCCACCTACCTAGTAGCCGGTATGTCCACCTTTGTCACGGATAACAGTAGCGACTCAGCGTGATTTGGAAGCAATGACGCCTTGGTAGGTCACTGGAGTGAGTTGACACCGTATCCACACACACAGGTCACCTAATTCTCTTAACTCCGTGGAGGTGGGCGATGACCTCTGATGACACATTCAATCACATCCCAGATATGTTTGATCGGGTTTGGACCTGAGAAGTTGGGGGGGGGGGGCAGCACATCAATTGCAACTCGCCACTGTGTACCTCGAACCACCCCATCACACTGCTGAGCTCGTGACACGGCCCATCACCTTGTTGATAAATGACACTGCCATCTGGATACATGATCGTTATGAAGGGATGTATGTGGTCTGCAATCAGTGTGTGATACTTCCTTGGTTACGATGGTGCCTTGCACGAGCTCCACTGGACCTATTGATGCCCAAGTGAACGTTCCTCAGAAAATAATGGACTCATTGCCAGCTTGTGTCCGTCCAGCAGTACAGGTGTCAAGGAGCTATTCCCCTGGAAGGCTACCGATTCGCGCCCTCCCATCGGTATGATGAAGATGTGGTTTCATCAGACCATGCAACGCCCTGCCACTGCACCAACGTTCAGTGCCAATGGCTGTTTGCCAATTTCAGTAGTAGTTCCCAAAGTTGTGGTGTTTACATTGGCATATGCATGGGCCACTGGCCGTGGAGACTCATCGTTAGGTATGTCCGGTGCACTGTGTGTTCAGACACTCTTGTACCCTGCCCAGGAGTTAAAGTCTGATGTTAGTTCCGCTACAGTTAGCCGCCTTTCCTGTTTTTCAAGTCTGCCCAGGCTATGACATCCAACGTCAAAATGAGGGATGGTCGCCAAACCTCACGATGTCCGGTTGGCTTCACCACTTCTCGAAGACACTCATCGCAGTACTCCTTTAACATCTGACAAGTCGTGCGGTTTCCGAAATGCTCGTGCCGAGACATCAGGCCGGCTGGAGTGGCCGAGCGGTTCTAGGCGCTACAGTCAGGAACCGCGCGACCGCTACGGTCGCAGGTTCGAATCCTGCCGCGGGCATGGATATGCATGGTGTCCTTAGGTTAGTAAGGTTTAAGTAGTTCTGTTCTAGGGGACTGATGACCTCAGAAGTTAAGCCCCATAGTGCTCAGAGCCATTTGAACCATTTCTGGGACATCACATTCAGCCTTCGGTCAAACTCAGATACATGGCGCTCCTCCCCCATTCTACACGTGGACAGCACGCAGACTGATACTATGCGCACAGGTTTGTGACTGACTAACAGTCATTCCACGTCAGGCGATGTTCCTATCGCCTGGACGTGTTTATATCAATGGTAGGTCGGTAGTCATAACGTTGTGACCGATCAGTGTGTATTTGCCATGCTGTTCAGGGTTATAACTCGACTTGTAAAAAGGAAAATTGTGTTTCATTCTCCATTTTCGTTGGTAAGTGGCTGCAGCACATACGAAAGACGAGTTTCTAGAATAACTTGTGACAAGCAATTACCACAATTTTCATCATAGCTTTCGTCCACCCCACACATAAATTTTTATGAATTTAAAGAACCTGCTCTTCTCACGATTTCTCACCCATTGTACAAGTCTTCCCCCAGGATGACAGGTGAGCGTCTCCCTTTTTCATAGATTGCCCGCCGCGCCAAATGGCCGCGCGGTTTGAGGCGCCATTCACGGATTGGGCGGCCCCTCCCGACAGAGGTTCGAATCCTCCTTCGGGCATGGGTGTTTGTATTGTTCTTAGCATAAGTTAGTTTAAGTTAGTTTGAGTAGTGCGTAAGCCAAGGGACCGACCACCTAAGCAGCTTGGTCCCTTACTAATTCACACACACACACACGCACACACACACACACACACACACACACACATATACATTGCCCTTACAGAATTAAACGTGTGGGTTATAGTTCAATTTTAAACTGGGAAGAATTTTCAGTTTCCCTGACAGTTTCAATGTGCGGTAACGCACAAGCGTGCTTCTCGCGTTTCAAATTCTCCTACTCCTCCTGCCATTTTAATTTAGGTCTAATGGGCCGCGACTGCAGAGACATTACAAACAATATCACATCATGTTAGGCATTTCAATCGGCAGTACGCATTGTGCATTTATTTCCAGTGCGACCAGGTGGCTTTTGCTAGCGGCAGTGGCAGGATAACTCTGGCGTTGGTCCAGCCCAGACTGACAAGGCACTCATGATTCATGATGCATGGCTACATGCGGCTTACAGCCTGGTGGTGAACTTTGCAAGTATGGCAGAGGGCCCTCCCCAGTGTTGTATTCGCTTAAATAACAAAGGTGCAAGTGAATACATATCCCATATAGGAATCGTCCAAGACTGCAAAATAGCTATTAGTTGCTGCATTCACCTCCTCGTTTGAATAAAATCTTTCGCTCGCCTGCCATTTCTTCAAATTGGGGAACAAATAGTAGTCCGAGGGAGAATAGGGGGATGTGAAACGAGTTGGAATCCTATTTCCATTAATTTTTCGACCACAACTGCTGAGGTGTGTGCTGGTGCATTGTGGTGATGGAAAAGGACTTCTTTGCGGTCCAATTGCCGGTGCTTTTCATGCAGCTCGGTTTCCAAACGGTCCAATAAGGATGAATAATATGCATCTGTAATTTTTTTACCCTTTTCCAGATAGTCGATGAGGATTGACCCTTGCGAATGCCAAAAGACAGTCACCTTAACCTTTCCGGCCGAAGGAATGGTCTTCACCTTTTTTGGTGCAGATTATCCCTTGGTAACCCACTGTTTAGATTGTTGTTTGGTCTCAGGGGTATAGTAATGTATCGATGTTTCATCCACAGTGACGAAACAACGCTTAAAGTCCTATGGATTCTTCCTGAACAGCTGCAAACCATCCTTGCAACACTTCACACGATTCCGTGGTCAAGCGTGAGCAATGGCAGAACCCATCTTGCTGATGGGTTTCCCATCTCCAAATGTTTATGCAAAATATTATGTACCCGTTCATTCGAGATGCCCACAGCACTAGCACTATCACGCACCTTGACTCTTCTGTCATCCATCACCATATCCTGGATTATATCAATGATTTCTGGAGTTGTAACTTCCACAGGGCGTCCAGAACGTTCAGCATCACTTGTGCCCATATGGGCAGTCTGAAAATTTTGAAACCACTTATAAACTGTTCTAATCGAAGGTGCAGAGACATCGTAATGTTTATCAAGCTTCTCATTCGTCTCCTGAGGCTTTTTGCATTTCATAAAGTAATGTTTAATCAGCACACGAAATTGTTTTTTGTCCATTTTTTGACAATCACTCGACTTCCTTAATTCACACTAATGCCAAACAAAAACAAATAGACCAATACGGCTGAAACTTTGTGTGCGTTCTTTCCAAAGATGCTACCAACTGCTGGCCTGAGTGGCCTGGCGATTCTAGGCGCTACAGTCTGGAACCGCGCGACCGCTACGATCGCAGGTTCGAATCCTGCCTCTGGCATGGATGTGTGTGATGTCCTTAGTTAGGTTTAAGTAGTTCTAAGTTCTAGGGGACTGATGACCTCAGAAGTTAAGTCCCATAGTGCTCGGAGCCATTTGAACCATTTGCTACTAACGAAACATGACCGCGCTACGCGCCGGTGGTGCCATCTCTCGGACTTTGCACGAACTTTTCAAACGCCCCTTGTATAATGACAAGTATTTGACAGCAACATGTGAGACATTCCGTTTTAAAGGTAGAACAAGTCAGCTCTCTGGATTCAAACGAAAGTTGACAATTATCGGAACTGCAATTTTGGAGGAGTGGGGGAGGAATTGTTTCAGCATAGTACAAGCGTATCATGTCCAAGAGTGAACAGTACCATCATCAGAATGGGGAAAACCGATGATTTTTCGAATGTCTGGCCATTTTC
Source organism: Schistocerca piceifrons (assembly GCF_021461385.2). Lineage (NCBI taxonomy): Eukaryota > Metazoa > Arthropoda > Insecta > Orthoptera > Acrididae > Schistocerca > Schistocerca piceifrons. The sequence goes on along the minus strand of NC_060140.1, from coordinate 120,644,023 downwards.
AGATTAGATTAAGGGATCCTACAACCATCAGGTCGTCCTTATTTCCATATGTCCACCATCTTAGATGTAAGTGACATGGCGTCTATGTAGACTGTCCTCTTATCTCCAGGTCACTATCTGGGGTCACCGTCTTGGATTGTAATATCATACCTACTGTCCTCGTATCCGCAGACCGTCATCTTGGATCACAATCTTGTAGTCTCAGGCCATAGAGACTGCCCTTGTATCCTCAGTTCGTCAGCTTACATTGCTTTCTTTGATTCTGACGTCGTACAGACATTTTGGTTTAGAATATTATGATGTTGTGGCGAAGGGCTTTAAATGTCTACGAGCACTGTAAACATGTACCTCCAAACAAACATAATATTTATCATGTAACTTTGATTTACCATGGACTCTATCTTCGAAAATAACATACAAAATCAAAATCCATTCCAACATATAGATTTTCAACACATGTTAAAAACACATTCGATAACATAGTGTATACTTTTCACACAGGGAGAAACAAGGACTTGAAAACCTGAAGGCACCCAATATGAGATGCGATCCCAGAATCCATAAGACTGACATTCCCATGAGGTGAATAGTGATAGTGTACCTCCTACAAACCTACTAACAGCGCAGATGGAATCTCTGTTCATTCAGTATTGTACATCTGATAATAGTAGGACAACAAAAAATTGCTATTTAGGTAAAAACACAACAGATAATAAAGAAATCATGTACAACTACGTTGCTTTGCTTCGATTTAGGAAACCTGTACATTATCATTACATTAACATCACTGTTAACGAGGTAATTAAACTAATTGAAGAAAACCTAATGAAACACAAGCAGCCTCCTCAGCAACATGTGAATGAAACAATAACATTGTTACAGTTAATAATACAACAAAACTGTTTTGAATTCAATTAGGAGTACTACGATCAAGGATGTTTACCTATGGGTATACCTATTTCAGGAACACTAGCCAACATCTTCATGAATCATACCGAAAAACTAGTATTTGAAATTCTGTCAACAAAGAGAGGTTACAACGTCATCTACTGATACAAGTAGATGGATGACATAATATACACTGAAGAGCCAAAGAAACTGGTGGACTTGCCAAATATCATGTACGGCCCTTGCGAACACGCAGAGGTGTTGCAACACAGCATTGCATGGACTCGATTAATGTCTGGAGTACTGCTGAAGAGAAATGACACCATGGGAGCAGGGCTATCCATAAATCCGTAAGAGTACGACAGGGTGGACATCTCTTCTGAACAGAACGTTGCAATGCATCCCAAATATGATCAATAATGTTCATGTCTAGGGAATTTGGTGGCCGGCGAAAGTGTTTAAACTCAAAAGCGTGTTTCTGGAGCTACTCTGAGGCAATTCTGGACGTGTGGGGTCTCGCCTTGTCCTGCTGGAATTGCCCTAGTCCGTCGGAATGCGAAATGCACTATGAACATGAGTGGATGCAGGTGATCAGACAGGATGCTAACATGCGTGTCACCTGTCAGAGTCGTATCACTCCAATTGCACACCCCCCACACCATTACACAGACTCTGTCAGTTTGAACAGTCCCCTGCTGACATGCAGGTACCATGGATTTATGATGTTGTCTTCATACCCGTGCACGTCCACTCACTCGATACAATTAGTAATGACAGTCGTCCAACCAGGCAACAAGTTTCCAGTCATCAACAGTCCAATATCGGTGTTCACTGGCCCATGCGAGACGTAAAGCTTTGTGTTGTGCAGTCATCAAGAGTACAGGAGTGGGACTTCGACTCCGAAAGCCCATATCGATGATGTTTCGTTGAATGATTCGCAGGCTGACACTTGCTGATTACTCAGCATTGAAATCTGTAGCAATTTGCGGAAGGGTTGCACTTCTGTCATGTTGAACGATTCTCTTCAGTCGGCGTGGGTCCTGCTGTCACAGGATCTTTTTTCGGCCGCCGTGACCCCAGAGATTTGATGTTTTACAGGATTCCTATATTCACAATACGCTCGTGGAATGGTAGTATGGGAAAATTCCACAATCGCTACCTGGGAAATGCTGTGTCCCATTGGTCGTGCACCGACTATAACACCACGTTCAAACTCACTTAAATCTTGGTAACCTGCCATTACAGCAGCAGTAACCAATCTAACAACTGCACCACTTCTTCTTCTCTTTCATTGTAGTTCAATTCCCCATTGGAGCCGGCCGGCAGCAGCATATGAGCTGCTCTTCAGCCGAAAGACGTAGAACATACAATAGAAGAATTTAAAAACAACATAAAGGAGAAAATATGGTGGACATAGATATAAAAAAGGGGGAACATTATGGAAGACAATAGACAAAAAAGGGCGACTGTAAAATGGAGATAAAAACCATAAAAAAGTAGCGCACACAAAAAACCATACACTGGGACAATTAAAAGAACACAAGGCGAAGTATGACTAGCGCATAAAAGTATCGACAGTCGATGTACAGGAGAACAGCACCAAACACAACACTGACGTAGCACACTGATGACAAGGAGAATAATGGAGGATCTGCTGGCCGCAAGCAGATGAGGGGGAAGAGAAGAAGTGAGGGAGGGGAAGAGAGTGGGGGAGATGGGCAGGAGCGGGGGGGCTCGCCGAAGAGGGTGGAGGAGGGAAGGATGTGGGGGAGAGGAAAGAGATGAGGATGGGATGCAGGGACTGAAGAGGGGAAGAAGGAAAATCCGTTCTGGGAGAAGGAGGGGAGAGGAAAAGGGGGCCCTAGGGAGGGGGGGGGGGGAACAAGGTGTGGTTAGTTGGAATGAAGGGTATATGTCATGGCAAAATTCAACATCCGGGAGGGGAGGTGCTGGAAATTGCCCTGATGAAGGAAATGGAGGGTGTGGAGGTGGAGAGAGGAAGTGATACAGCGATACAACTGTGCCAGACACCTGTTGTCTTATATAGGCGTTGCTGAGCGCAGCGCCGTTTTCTGCCTGTTTACATAACTGTATTTGAATACGCATGTCTATACCAGTTTCTTTGGTGTTTCAATGCCTATGCTAGATCAGGCTCAGGACACATTGCAGCATATATGTAAGTAGTATGCACAACAACATAAAGTTTGTAGTAGAGGAAGAAGAAGAAAACAAACTCAACATTCTGGATATAACCAGAAGACATGACAAGCACAACAATGACAGGACAACAAACACAATAAATAAATTAACCTCAAGCCACCCACAGAGTCAAATTTGATGTCAGTTACATTTTAAAGAGGCCCAATGAAATTCCCCTAAACACATTCGATTACCAAAAGGAGGTAGAAACTGTAAACCACATGCAAAGTAAGTTAAACTTAAGGTAAACTTAACAAAAGAAGAAAGTTACAAATGAAGAAGCAGACAAATCAGGCCGACCAACACATATGGTGACAGACGGCCGGTCGCGGTTCTAGGCGCTTCAATTCGGAACTGCACTTCCACTACAGTCGCAGGTTCGAGTCCTACCTCGGTCATGGATGTGTGTGATGTCCTCAGGTTAGTTAGGTTTAAGTAGTTCTAAGTCTAGGGTACTGACGACCTCAGATAGGGCCGTTCGGGCTAGCAGCAACGTATGATGTGTTGGAGTCAGCAAAATCTTGCAGCCGTCTTCCTATATTGTGATTAATTATTAAACTGACGGTTACTTGCCAGGGAAGTGCACCAGTGGGCTGGCCGAAGTGGCCGAGCGGTTCTAGGCGCTACAGTCTGGAACCGCGCGACCGCTACAGTCGCAGGTTCGAATCCTACCTCAGACATGGATGTGTGTGCTGTCCTTAGGTAAGTTAAGTTTAAGTAGTTGTAAGTTCTAGGGGACTCAGAAGTTAAGTCCCATAGTGCTCAGAGCCATGTTTGTTCCTTAAAATTGGTTCTATCTGCAATTGTTTGTAATCCTGGCCCTAAGCCGTTAGTTGTTTGATGTGTTATGTGTGGCCTTCAGCCGAGGATTTTACGTGAACCCCTTTTATAAGGCCTTCAGCAGTGTGTATTCTTTAAAGCAAAATTTTTTTATAAGAAGGAAGGGGTTTACTTTAAATTGTTTGTATGACTTGTTTTTCAGACCTTCAGGCGTTGTTTCAAATTTTTTTGTGGCCTTCAGCCCTGCAATAAGTTAATATTTATTTAATTAGGCTTTTGGCCATTCTGTTATAAGTGTAAAAAGAAACTTCTTGGTTAGAAAAAAATGTTTATTAATGTGTTTTAATTATAGTTGTCCTTCAGACGTGTAGTGTAGGCCTTCAGCCGCTAATTGTTTTCAATTGCATGTTTTCTTTTAAATGTTACCTTCTATTTTTAATTGCGTTTGATTTCTAAGCCAGGCCTTCAGCCATTCTCGTTTCTGGTACGGTTTTTGGACTTCAGCCCAGAAAGCATTTTCTTTAACTAGGCCTTCAGCCGTATTGTCTAATTGTGATCTTTTAAAGCAATCTGTAAATAAGTGGTTCTTAGAAAAATAAAGTTGTGTGTTTGATTGTGCAACTCACAGTAACTGTTTACAGCACCATCCACAATCGTAACATTATCCTGTGCGCTCTCTGAGTACCTGCCAACCAGGTTTAAATAATAATGAACTATGTTGCTTGGGACCAGGTTGTGTATCTTGTTCGTACCTAAATAAGATCAGAAATATTTACAAAATAGGATTGTCGTCACAAAGTAAAACAATACTTTTTGGTCACAGTACCGCATCCAGGTCGCTGCACCCGGCGGCATACTACAAAAAGGACCACGAAAACCCCAAGAAATAAATTAGAAGACTTACTGCGAAGTAGGACAAGTAAAGACAAGACGGAACCGGCTTCAGTATGTCTCCGGATACTTTTAATCAGATAGCGTGTGAAACCCCATCGGGAGTTACGTGCACGTCGGCGATGTTACAGCGGTCATGAATGATAACGGCTCGTCAACGATTTCGTTGTCACGCCACAACACGTGGCCCCTGACATCAGCATGAAAAAGGGTGCTCGACGTTCCTTAATAGATGCACCTCTATACCTTGTCCACAAAAAACGAGTTACAGAAGCGTAAGTATCATTTATTACACGCACATAGGAATAGGCATCGATATTGCATATCAGTTGATACCTCTGCAACAACAAGTAAGCCTGACATTACTTATGTTTTCAACTTACTCGTAATATTAAATCTCAAATCACCTATTAGCAGGCCTGCGTGTATATCCATCATCTTACCTGCAGAAGAGTAGTAATATAAGGCAGCACAGTACTGCAAAAAGCATGGAGTGCTTCCAGCTGGGAAACATCTGAACACACAAGCAGGCAGACACCAATCCTATAGGTAGACCAACCCATGCCATGCAATTGATACAAGAGCGGTTTCTGATATCTGTCAATTCCGTCCCTGAAATATCAAAATCAGCATCTTATTTAATTACTAAATATAAAATGTAACGCTTTTTTATTTTAAGTTATTTCACGTGATACACTTCCATACTACTGTGTACGCTAACATTTACAAATAAAATGCAACACTTAGCATAACAACAAACAAATGAATAATACTGAGTCCACATAAGCTTAAGGTTACATAAGATACACATTAAATTTATAGAGAAAAATATTATACAACCAAAACCAGAGTTCGATGAGATTAACATATAATGAAGAGATCATATAAATTGCCTCAGAGAAATTTGATATTACCAACAAAGCACAAAAATAGAAACAGCTTTAGAGAACATAAAGCAGCTGACAGGAACCTTGTGCGTGTTGTTATTATAATGCGATTACAGGCAAATTTCTATGCATTCATCTCACATGTCACAATATGAAACTGTGTGTTTTGAAAGTGATGAAAGTTGTGCTCTTATTATTCGAAGTAGTCAGTTGACATACTGAAATTGGTTCAGGGAGCTAGGGACATATGTTTTGCGACGTATTTTCATACCTGTGGCTAAATTGTTTGAAGTGTAACACCACACCCGTCACTTATCTGGTTTTGGCGTGTGTTCACCCCAGCTAATTGACTAACAGATCAACAGAGAGGGCAAGACTGCCGCAATATCAAATAATGCAAAGAAAGTAATAAGGCCCTGTGACTCCTGATTGAACTGCAGTGGCAGTGTTGATATTAATTGATTCAGAATTGATCACTTTTAATTAAAAAGGGGTGCACATTGATGTTATATGCAGCTATTGAACACCAGATGCAAATGTTGAACATAAAATTAATTAGGAAAGTGACTTGGGATTTCAACTACTTGATTGAAAACAGATGTAGTCGATTATCACAAATTTATTTTAACTCACAAGCTTCAATCATCACATTACATCACTCTCCTACCAGGCAGTGGTAATAAATTGCGTTTGCGTGGAGTAAAGCTCGATAACTCAAAAGTAATTTCTGTCGACTGACCCAGGTGTAATGCAAAGTGCGAGAAGAATTCTACAGTACATGGCCCATGAAACCCTCATGGAAACTTTGCCAACATGATCCAACAAATTAATCACTGGCCGGGGCAGGCGCAATATCACCGAATACAGCGTGGGGGAGCATCGTCGTTGTGTGGACGTCGGCCGACCTCGTGGTGCTGCAAGGCTGCGCTCGCCTATTCACTCCTAGCTATCTTGCTCAATACATAGCTGAACCAAAACTTTCTATCTCCAAGCTCGATTGTTCCATTTGCTAAGTCCTAAACTGCAGGGATGCTCACTCTTTCTCAGGCAAGCTGAGTAAAGAACGCCACGTCCACACTCCAGGCAAGCTGGGAACGGAAGACCTCTACTGAGACTTCTGCCAGTCCCCTTTTCACCTCAGTTTCCCCTCCAGCAAAATCACTTATGCCAATTACATCGCAAGTTGCGTTAATTATGTGTCGCTTCCCAGTGCCGACCAATGCCTGCTCTGGGAAGTGAACAAATTCCCACAAAATTTCCCTTCCTCTCAACTTGTTCTATTTAGCTCCCCCCAGGCCACACATCAAGGCTCGCATCTGCACAATCATCAAGTTTTCCGGAATTCAGACTCCCAGGAGAGTACTTCAAATCCCTTGGTCCTACATTCCCATTGGAGGCTGGCGTATTTCATGCTTTCGCTCTTCACCTGATTTACTTCAGGCTCTGCGGACCATGAATTCAGCGTGAAGTTGCTATAGTCACAAACACGCATATTTTGACCTCTGTTGACTGCTCCACCGTAGCTTTGCGTGGCTTTGTCGCATGTTTCACAGAAAATGGGACGACGGACATTTATCAACAGGCGTACAAGTTCTCCGTCTATTTCCCGGTACACCAACATGGAGTCAGGGTCAACCACCCACTCACTGTCACTCATCTTAAGGTGACTGGAGGCCGCGCACCGTTACCACTTTCTCAGAGCTTGAGCCGCCCTAAGCTGCCTATTGTCGCTTCCCTTAGCCACTCCCCCAGCCAGCCACAGTCAAATACTTCCCTGGGGTAAACTAGCGTCCAGTAAAGTGACTCGTTTCCACAAAGTTTTCATGTCGTGTGAATTACTTTAAAACCATCACCCGACATTAATTATTCCACTATGTCCATACTATACCCTCTACAAGATGCATTGTGCCTTGTCAGTCATTTTGTTGAGCCCTACTGTTCGCTCAATGTCAGTTAGGTGATCTTTAATGACTTCATGTAAGGGGCATAGTTCTTGCCATCTTACAAGAGTGTGTCTACAAATCTAAACTAGCAGTATCCAGGGTGGTTTCTTCATGCGTCAGTTCCACGATGCGCTGTAGTTTGGAGGTAAGCGGCTCCCTACAGCTAACAGAGTTAAGTTAGTTCAAAGGAAACCAAGGATACAGAATAAGACAGTACCTGCTTCAGATTGAGCTTACCCTTAGCCATATGTGACTTTGTTAGAGTGCCATTTTGTGCTGCTGCAGATTTTAGTGTACTGTACAGTCCTTAGTTTCCCCTTCAGCGAAATTAGCTAGTCAAGAAAAGTGTATTATTTATATACGTATTTTGTGTATGATGTGTGTACTAAAATGTAATTTTTTTGTTTTTGCTTTTTTTTTCGTGGAAAGAAATATTAAATTATGGAATGTAAAAATCACTCAGCACTAATAGGGACTAAACATGGCAGTTCTAAGGTATGAAAGAATGATGATTCTTCAGTGTATGACAGACATTACTTATGCAACATTCTCGTAATTTTGTTATGTGAAGTCACAAGTATTCGTCTCCGAATAATTGCTGCAACTTACATTCTTGTGAATCTTCTTGAACCTTTTTACTGTATTCTTCTCTTGGTCTCCTTCTACAATTTTTACCTCCCACACGTCCCTCCAATACTAAATTGGTGATCCCTTGATGTCTCATAATGTGTTCTGTCTTCTTCTAATGACGTTCCGTCACAAATTCTTTTCTCTCTATTTCGATTCAGCACCTCTTCATTGGCTACATGATCTGATCATCTGTCCTTCAGCATTCTTCTGTAGCACCACATTTCAAAACCTTATGTTCTCTTCTTATCTAAACTGTTTGCTGTCCACGTTTCACTTCCATTCGTAGCTACATTCCACATAAATACTTCCAGAAAAGACTTCCTAACACTTGAACGCATATTCTTCAGAAAGCTTGCCGTTGACAGTCTAGATTTTTTAACTCCTTCTTCTGCCATCATCAGTCATTTTTCTGCCATATAGCGAAACCGATCTATAAGTGTCTCGTTTCCTAATCTAATTCCCTGAGTATCACCTGATTTAATCCGACTATATTCCATCATCCTTGCTACGCTTTTGTTGATTTTAATCCTATATCCTCCTTGCTAGTCCCGTTCAACTCCTCTTGCAAGTCATTTGCTGTCTCTAATAGAATTACAATATCATCGCCACACTTCAAAGTCTTTATTTCTACTCCCTGAAATTTAATTCCTACAGCAATATTTTCTTTGGTTTACTTTACTGATTGCTCATTGTACAGACTGAATAACATCGGCGATGGGCTACAGCCCTCTCTCTCTTCCTCCTCAACGATTGCTTCCTTTTCATGCACCTCGTCTCTTATAACTGCCGTCTAGTGTCTGTACAAGTTGTAAACAGCCTTTCACTTCCTGTATTTTACCCCTGCTACCTTCAGATATTTAGAGCGAGTATTCCACCCAGCATTCTCAAAAGGTTTGTCTAAGTCTACAAATGCTACAAACGTAGTTCGCCTTTAGTTAATCTATCTTCTAAGTCACACAGTTAATATTGCCTCGTATATATCTATAAGATAGAGAGAGAGTTCGTAGGCTAACTAATTTTAAAGACACTCAGTGGAGAGTTACATGAAACTTAGTTTTATGGGACTTTTAAAGCAGATTTATCTAGAAAACATTATTAAAAACTTTGTTAAGCAACCATAAACGTCACAAAGTAAGTGGCAAACGGATGTTAGTCATTCATTACCACTATTAATGTAAAGGGGATGAATTTGTGGAACGACTAGTTATCGACGACGCCGTCAGTCCGCACTGAGAAGAGAGTCAGTTTCGTTAAAAAATGAATCAAATCTTTGTTCTTAATGGTGAACGTCTAAAATCAAACTTAAGGTCAATCGGCTTGGGGTGAGGAATAAATGGTGTTCCGGATATTAGCGAAATGCACCATCCTTAATTCCTGCTTGACCAACACACCAGGCAAGTATTAAAGTGTATTATTCGTTCTCTGCGTATGACGTTTGTACTAAAGTGTTGTTTTCTTTGTTCGTTTCATGTCGCACAGGTAAGACACTGACAAAGCGAACCAATGGTGCCCTACCAACGCAATAATTGCCAGTGCAGGTGACTAAAGAAAAGGGGATTGAAAGCTTATGATGGTGAGAACAATGGGCCATCATTACCAGGTCATCTCTCCACATTCTTATAAAATGTATGTGTGAACTGATTTATGTGTGATGTTTTACCTCACAAGTCTTGCACATGTAAAAATCACTTCGTATTATATCAACATCACATTATAAAATTCCCTCCCACCACCATCCCCACCCTCTACCCCATGGCGCTACCATTTTGTGAGTATGTACTTGGCTACCACAGGGTCCCAGCCGTTGCAGCAATTCTTCTATCCGTGCTCTAAGCTTATACTTCCACTATCACTCCCCCCCCCCCCCTCTCTGACTCTCCGACAGACGGTTTTCTTGACGCAGACACTTCTTGGACCTGGTTTATGATTTGGGATTCGAGTCTGTACTTCCGACGTTTCTTTGCAACTTTTCATTAAATAAATATATGATCTCCATTGTCACGTTGGACCTGTCACCAATTTTCAAAATTTTCGAGAAGTGCAGATCTTACAGGGAACATTGACCAATGTGGTGTATGCTCCACCTTTGTGTCTTTCCATCCTACACCCTTCCATTTAATAATGTAGTACACCCAATACCCAACACAGCAGCCATCCCATTGTGGGGGAGGGGTTGTCAAGAACCTGCGCTGTGGTACCCCCCAACTACGCAGGGATCACACTGTTATTGGCTGAGGTGAAGACTTGCCATGTATGCCAAGGAGTGTGTGCCCATCATGACTGGGCCAGGAGGATTCCAAGCAACTGATTAGTGACCCAGTAGCCATTGTTGCGGCTAGGTGATTCCCATTGGGAAAGCTTACGTTCAGTGTGGGAGGCACCATGGCAGATGAGCCACAAACGAAGCAGATGAAGTTATCTCCTGGAGGTGGCCATATGGCTCCAGCAGTCTCTGTGGGAGAGCGTCCTCGTTTAGTGCAGAGAGATGCAACCCTAAAATGTCCCATTATCTGGCTACGCTGTGGGGGAAACAATGGGCGTAGCAGCAAGCAGAGAAATGCTCCCCTATAACTCATTTTGCCCAAGGACTAACAGAGATTCCTTCTTGGCCACGAAACCCTTGTTCTTTGTGGAGAACATAGAATACAACCTGGGGTCGTGGCAGAAATCTATAAAATGAAAAGTCAGTCAGTTTTAATCGAAGCAACATCGCCCACCGAGTCACAGACGCTGCTCACTTGTCACAGGTGATTGTAATTCCTCACACTCCCCACTCTAGTGTGAATATGGTTCAGGGCATCATTTTCCAATGAGACCTGCTCTTGCAATCTGACGATGAGTTACCTGTCAACTTGGAGTGTTGGGGTGTCCATAGGGGGCCAACGTGCAATAGGATCGCTACCAGTGTCTTCACCTTGGCCTTTGAGGGTGATCCATTGCCTTAAAAGGTCATGGTGATGGTACACCAATGCGATGTGGAACCGAATGTTTTTCCCTCTCGCCCCCCATGTGATGCTTCAAGTGTTTGATTTTCGGGTACATGCCTTCACATTGCCATGCTAGCCCCATCTGTACAGATTGTGGACGACTGTTGCATCCAAATGCTCCTAGTGTCCCTCCTTCCCATATGTGTCAACTGTGGAAAGCACCACTCTCCCTGCCTGTCAGGCTGCATCATTTTCCAGAGAGAGCAGAAATTATAAGAATATAAGACTCTGGGCAAGCTAACTTATCAAGCGGGGCAAGTATAAGTGGTTGCACTCAGTATGTATTACAGTGTCATATGCTACAGCTACAACGACGTCGCCATCTTTGGTGACTATGTTTGCCTCCTGATGTTTGGCGGCTCTCCTCTTGCTGCATTCCCCACACCTACTTCAGGATCATTGGCTTCCCACCTACTACGTATATCGGTCTCCACCTCCCAGCTAGAGACACATCATCTTCCTCCCGCTTCTCTCACCAGGAAGACGTCGCTTGGGAAATTTTCTTGCAAGGTTTCTGCTGTTCTAATGCCAGACGCCAGCCAGTGGCTGATGAAACCAGAGGCTGCTGGTTGCAGGGTTTTGTCATCGCCATCATTACCTGAAATTGATTCAAAGAGGTCACAATATCATCCAAATCCTCCAAGGAGAGGAAGATAAGGCGAACTCCTCCTAGAAGGAGATTCCTGTGTCTCCCATGCCACTAGATCCTATCTGTTCCACTCCTGTGGCGGAAACAGAAATTCCAGCAGCCTCTGAGGCCCCAGGTCGCACCACACAATGGAACCTAGAACCTAAGTATGTTGATGCCATAACCCCTCAACCAGTGGCAGCAGGTGGTCCTGGTGCGTAATATGCCTCACAGTACATTGACAACATTATTCTCCAGTGGAATCGTAGCTGTATTTTCCATCACCTGGCTGTGCTATGCCATCTTTTTCTCTCTTTGCTCTTCGCCTGCCATCTGGAATGCCCTTCAGTAGACTTGGTTTCCAGTATCTCAGGCTCTGGCCCTTCATGAATACCAGGGACATAGTAAGAATCGTGTTACCTGTGACTAGGTGACGGGGGAAGTTACCACATATGTTCTGGACACTCTACACAGCGAACTTGTGCTTTTTAAAACACCTTTTGCGGCTGTGGATGTGGGTAAAGGCATTTTGCCTCCATCCTGATCATGAAGTGTCTCAGAACATATTGTTTGCATTCGTTTGCTCCCTCACATCTTGTAATCTTAAGTGATGTCATTGCTCGTAATCCTTTGCGATGTGGAACAATCGTCGTTGGCCGTAGTAAAGATCTCAGAAACTTACTGGTACAACTTCACCTTTTCCGCTTGAATACTACTGCCCCTTCACACTTCAGTGTAGCAAACAGACCTTTCTCAGTCATTAACATTTCCATCTGCAGCCCTTGTCTTCTTCCATTCATCCACTGGAGAGTCACACTGTAACAGCATGCGTTCTCAGAAATGATAAGGTCACAAAGGTACATGTATCACATTGGAACAACGGAAATAAAATGTTCAAACGTACCTACGTTCTGTATTTCAATTTAAAAAAATTTACCTGTTACCAACTGTTCGTCTAAAATTGTGAGCCATATGTTTGTGACAATTACAGCGCCATCTATCACAAAGCGAAAAAATTTCTTTACGTGCTACACGAATATGTAATAAAAATGGGGGTTCCTATTTAAAAAAAAACGCAGTTGATATCCGTTTGACCTATGGCAGCGCCGTCTAGCGAGCCAACCATAGCGCCATCTGGTTTCCCCCTTCAAGCTAGACAAGTTTCGTTCTTTGTAGTTTTCTCGTTTGATCCTTATTTCGTGAGATATTTGGCCCGGTCACTGTCAATGGACCACCCTGTATAGCTCTACAATGGTTAATATTTGTTCTTGTAACTGCGTATCTTGCACTTGTGGATGTTTTAGAACTGAAATGTATAGTATCCAGAGCATAGGACGTAGAGGGTTCTAGGTGTGTGACAGCACTGCGTGTCTGTAGCGCTCCTAGTGGATGATTGTTTCAACAACAGTTATAAATTGAACTCTTCAACCGGTGTTTTCAGATAAATAAAATTGTTACAAAATGTATGTCTACTTGTACCTTTACATGAGCCGCTGAGAACCAAAGTGGTCTAGGTAAAAAAATTTAGATCTGAGTAATAACACTCAGTTTAATCATGATGAAAATATGTTGCTGTAGGGTGGAGTAACAATAAGTCGCAATTGAGCCGCTTGAGATCTCCCAACATATTCTTCCTCTCACGCCATAGTGAAGTGTGTTCGCGGGAACAGTGGTATAGCTGAAGCGGCGAGGCCACATGGTCTTGTTGTTCTGTACTTTTTTGCTTGTTTGTTTCCGCTCTAAAATCAAAAAGGCATTGTAACAGTGCCACTAACTACACTACTGGCCATTAAAATTGCTGCACCAAGAAGAAATGCAGACGGTAAACGAGTATTCATTGCACAAATATATTATACTAGCACTGACATGTGATTACATTTTCACGCAATTTGGGTGCATAGATACTGAGAAATGAGTACCCAGAATAACCACCTCTGGCCGTAATAACGGCCTTGACACGCCTGGGCATTGAGTCAAACAGAGCTTGGATGGCGTGTACAGGTACAGCTGCCCATGCAGCTTCAACACCATACCACAGTTCATCAAGAGTAGTGACTCGCGTATTGTGACAAGCCAGTTGCTCGGCCACCATTGACCAGACGTTTTCAGTTGGTGAGAGATGTGGAGAATGCGCTGGCCAGGGCAGCAGTCGAACATTTTCTGTATCCAGAAAGGCCCGTACAGGACCTGCAACATGCGGTCGTGCATTATCCTGCTGAAATGTAGGGTTTCGCAGGGATCGAATGAATGTAGAGCCACACATCTGAAATGTAACGTCCACTATTCAAAGTACCGTCAATGCGAACAAGAGGTGACCGAGACGTATAACCAATGGCACCCCATACCATCTCTCTGGGTGATACGCCAGTGTGGCTTCCAAAGTGCGTTCGACGCGATGTCGCCAAACACGGATGCGACCATCATGATGCTGTAAACAGAACCTGGATTGATCGGAAAAAATGACATTTGCCATTCGTGTACCCAGGTTCGTCGTTGAGTACACCATCGCAGGCGCTCCTGTCTGTGATGCAGCGTCAAGGGTAACCGCAGCCATGATGTCTGAGCTGATAGTTCATGCTGCTGCAATCGTCGTCGAACTGTTCATGCAGATGGTTGTTGTCTTGCAAACGTCCCCATCTGTTGACTCATGGATCGAGACGTGGCTGCACGATCCGTCACAGCCATGCGGATACAATGCCTGTCATCTCGACTGCAAGTTATATGAGGCCGTTGAGATCCAGCTGGGCGTTCCTTATTACCTTCCTGAACCCACCGATTCCATATTCTGCTAACAGTCATTGGATCTCGACCAACGCGAGCAGCAACGTCGCGATACGATAAACCGCAATCGCGATAGGCTACAATCCGACCTTAATCAAAGTCGGAAACGTGATGGTACGCATTTCTCCTCCTTACACGAGGCATCACATCAACGTTTCACCAGGCAACGCCGGTCAACTGCTGTTTGTGTACGAGAAATCGGTTGGAAACTTTCCTCATGTCAGCACGTTGTAGGTGTCGCCACCGGCGCCAACCTTGTGTGATTGCTCTGGAAAGCTAATAATTTGCAAATGACAGCATCTTCTTTCTGTCGGTTAAATTTCGCGTCTGTAGTACGTCATCTTCGGGGTGTAGCAATTTTAATGGCCACTACTGTATCAGCATTGTTTTGTTTCTTTAGATCTGTAATGTCCAGTTGCTATTAAAGTAGAAATCGTCTTTATAAGGGAAGTATGCACTCCATGTTGAAGTCTAGGTTAAAACCTACACGAGTCAAGAAGTGATGACTGACATTAAATGCATAAACCATTATACACATCCGTCTCAACAACGTCACCGAGGCAAAAAAGGAAAGACATGATGACATTTCTCCCATACATCCACCCGGTACAACCAACTGACAACTGCAAGTTCGAATTAGGAATCTGAACCTGGACATGTTGACGATTTGGCAGAGGAAGATGGTGTAGACGGTGAAATAGAAGAAACGGATACACTGCTGAACTATTAGACAGACCCAGTAGGTAGCATTCTGGTGGTTAAGAACAATAATGAAATTATTTCAACCGAATTTCTGAGAGAGAAGTGCATAATGGAAGCAATAAGTGCAGAATCACATTAATTGTATGACATTATGTTTATGTTTCATAAATAAATCGCAGTTACGGAGATTAAAACACAGCGTATTGCTTCTCAGATATTCAGCTCCATCGTAATGTGTGAAAAATTGAATTCTACCATTTTGGCTCTCAACCACTCATATCGTATCTGCATTTGCGAATAGGATTAAACTTCGGGTGCGGTGTGCATTGGTGACAATGAAAACTTGTGTCGTGCCGGGACTCGAACGTGGATCTCTGACTTTACGCTAGCTGTCGCCTCGATGATTCCACATTTCGTACTGTTGACTACCGCTGCAGTGTGTGTTGCACCAGACACGCATGCATGTTGAGGGACACTGCACAGCACATTATAACAACACAGGTACTGCAGTTTAGTACTCGCACCTGTACCACGAGTGAAACAATATGTTACCTTACAACTGTTATCATTATGATGGAAACAGCCTATTTGATGGCTTACATTGATAATTCTGCCAGAAACAAAACCAAAGACAAGCGTGAACAATACGCTGTTGCAGCCTGATATCGAAGAGTCTGGTCCGCATTAAACGGTTACATCAACGGAACGTACCAGTGATTGACCATTTGGCGCTACAATTGTCTGGGCTGGTGTGAAGGAACTTTCCTTGCAATGCAGGAGCAAGGGCAGTTGCAAGAAGGGCTGATTGTATTGCAGCTTAATTTACGTCCACATACTCGCCAGGAGCGATGATCTGTGTCTGAAGATTTTTATGTAGTGCTGGGACTCACCTTGCGTGCAAGCACGACTGGGACCATAACATCAGAAACGATAGAAGAATCCAAACGGTAGAAGTTCTGACAAGTAGTGGATGGTAACACTAGATATCGCGGGAAAAAGTAAAGATAGAAGAATGAAATTAATAATGAACAATAATCCACTCGTTTAGAGATAGATCAAACATGGAGCAGAAATATCAGAGATCTGTACAATACTCATAAAAACGAACGTAAGATGCGAGAGTGAAGAAAACCACTCACACCGAACGGTATCTGAAAGGTACCAGCTACCATCACCCAAAGCAGAAACGCTCTATACTGAGTACAATGGTACACTGTGCGGAGCCCGTTTCAAGAGCTGGTAACCAGTGAAAGGAGCTCAACCAGGTACGCAACATATTGAAGGAGAACGGCTGCAGTAACAGATTCGGAAAACCATCTTTCTGGAGGAACATTAGCAAGAAGACACCTGAAGAGCAGTGAAAAATCTTTGGTTTTTGTCGTTCTGTGGCTCAGTAACAGGAAATAGTAACCGGTTCCTAAAGGCGCATAAAATCGTTTCGGTCTTCATGGCTCCAGCAAAACTTCGACAGCTCTTGAGGCCTGTAAAAGACGATGAAAGCCTCGAGACGCACAACGCGTATATACAATGCCGCCTAGTTGTAGGCACATTTACGTCGGATACACTATGCGTACCATTAAACAGCGCCTTGTGGAACACGGGAGGTGTTACCGCCTGCGGTATCCCGAAAAATCACCGACAGCAGAAAATGGAAAACGTATACTGAATTGCATTCGACGAGACATCTGTTATTAAACGGACAAATAGGTTCTGGAGTAGCGTCATAAAAGACAGACAACACCCTTAATAAAGACCACTCTGCAGCTGAACACAGATTGGAACCCAGCTACTGGAAGGCTCATGCGGGCTAGCAACGATAAGATTACCGTATACGCCGCCGCGGTGAGTAGCAGTGTCTTCGCAGAAGGTAACTTGGCCACATAAGGGCAGCAGCAGCGTTCACACGACATTCAGTGCCTCGCCAACTACACTCATGCTCATAAAATAAGGATAAATGCAGAATGCGGTGCCACACAACGTGGCACTAGACAAAACTGGCGCTAATGGCATAGGCACATATGGAACACACACGACACAGCTGTGTAAGTCCACGGTATTGGTGATAAGTTGAAAAAACCGCTCCGAAACACATGTGCTACAAAACGCCACAGTTTCCTGCGCATGTGCCCCCACATCAATATGGGATATGATCACCACGGACAGGTACACAGGTCGTACAACGGGTTGATATACTCTGGATTAGGTAGTCGAGCAGCTGCTTGGGTATAGCCTCCCATTCTTGCACCAGTGCCTGTCGGTGCTCCTGCAGAGTCCTAGGGGTTTGAAGACGTGTAGCAATAGGTCGACCAAGAGGGGGCTTAGGTCTGCAGAACAGGCAGGCCCCTCCATTCGCCTGATATCTTCTGTTCCGAAATATTCCTGCACGATGGGAGCTCGGTGGTGTCGTGCGTTATCATCCTTCAGGAGGTAGGTGGCACCCACTGCACGCACCACTGAAAAGGCGGACATACTGGTGCAAAATGACGTCCGAATACACCTGACCTCTTACAGTTCCTCTGTCAAAGACATGCAGTGGTATGTGCATCAATCATAACCCCATCACACACCATCAAACCACGACCTCCATATAGGTCCGTTTCAAGGACATTAAGGTGTTGGTATCTGGTTCCTGGTTCACGCCAGATGAAAACCCGGCGAGAATCACTGTTCAGACTATACCTGGACGTCCGTGAACATAACCTGGGACCACTGTTCCAGTGACCAAGTACTGTGTTCTTGACACCAGGATTTAGGGGCTCTCGTGTGACCAGGGATCAGTGGAATGCACCGCGCAGGTCTCCGGACGAATAAACCATGTCTGTTCAGTCGTCTGTAGACTGTGTGTCTGGAGACAACTGTTCCAGTGGCTGCGGTAAGGTCCCGAGCAAGGCTACCTGCAGTACTCCGTGGCCGTCTGCGGGCACTGAAGGTCTTCTTGAGGTGTTGTACACTGTGGACATCCCGTACTGCAGCGCCGGGACACGTTGACGTTGCCCGTCTTCTGGAATCGTTGCCATAATCTTTAGATCACACTTTGTGGCTCACAGACTCACAGAGCGCCCGTGCTACGACCGGCTGTGTTTGACCAGCCTCCAATCGCCATAGTATTCTACCCCTCATAACGTCATCAATATGTGTTCTTCGAGCCATTTTCAACACACCATTAGCACGTCTGAACACGTCTGCACAATTACTAGCTGCACCGTACTCTGACATGCACCAACACACCTCTGCGTATGTGGACTACTGCCAGTGGCACCGAGCGACGACCGCAGGTCAAATGCACCCGCATGGCCATACCCCGAGGTCATTTAAACCCGCAAACCGCCCACCAGAGCATTGTTTCACCATGTATCAGCATTATCCTTAATTTATATGAGTAGTTCTCGGCTGGAAGCTCCTGGACATCTAACCACGTGACCCGGATGGAAGCTCGAGAAAAGTTATCAAGGAAGAAAAGAGTGAAGAAACATGAGAAGCCCTCTGTGAGAGTAGTTTCCCGTTCTTTCCATGAAAAATACTTTTTTAAGGTTTTCTAAACGTCGCTCTGGCATTGCTGCATCACATTGTCCCCTCCACTCACCTACAGATACCGCCGACTCCAGCATGGCGCCTCCGGCGGCCACCACCAGCGACTCCGCCACGACGAACAGCAGTATCAGTGACGGAGTGAACAGCATCGCCACCCTGCTGACGACGTGCATCACCACGCAGGCCAACTGCAGCGGTCGACGTCCGTACCTGCAACCAGCGTATACCCGCTTGCTTCAATAAATATTCCAGTTCCCAGATTTGTTTCTGTAAAATTTGTCAAGACACAAAGGAACTGAAGACATTAGCGGCCATCCTCGCCGTAGTTATACAGGATGTTACAAAAAGGTGCGGCCAAACTTTCAGGAAACATTCCTCACACACAAATAAAGAAAAGATGTTATGTGGACAAGTGTCTGGAAACGCTTAATTTCCACGTTAGAGCTCATTTTAGTTTCGTCAGTACGTACTGTACTTCCTCGATTCACCGCCAGTTGGCCCAATTGAAGGAAGGTAATGTTGACTTCAGTGTTTGTGTTGACATGCGACTCATTGCTCTACAGTACTAGCATCAAGCACATCAGTACATAGCATCAACAGGTTATTGTTTATCACGAACGTGGTTTTGCAGTCAGTGCAATGTTTACAAATGCAGAGTTGGCAGATGCTCATTTGATGTATGGATTACCACGACGCAATAGCCGTGCCGCGGTACGTTTGTATCGAGACAGATTTCCAGAACGAAAGTGTCCCGACAGCAAGACGTTCGAAGCAATTGATCGGCGTCTTAGGGAGCACGGAACATTCCGGCCTATGACTCGCGACTGGGGAAGACCTAGAACGACGAGGACACCTGCAATGGGCGAGGCAATTCTTCGTGCAGTTGACGATAACCCTAATGTCTGCGTCAGAGAAGTTGCTGCTCTACAAGGTAACGTTGACTACGTAACTATATGGAGAATGCTACGAGAGAACCAGTTGTTTCCGTACCATATACAGCGTGTGCAGGGACTATCAGCAGCTGATTGGCCTCCACGGGTACACTTCTGCGAATGGTTCATCCAACAATGTGTCAATGCTCATTTCAGTGCAAATGTTCTCTTTACGGATGAGACTTCATTCCAACGTGCTCAAATTGTAAATTTTCACAATCATCATGTGTGGGCTGACGAGAATCCGCACGCAATTGAGCAATCACGTCATCAACACAGATTTTCTGTGAACGTTTGGGCAGGCATTGTTGGTGATGTCTTGACTGGGCCCCATGTTCTTCCACCTACGCTCGATGGACACGTTATCATGAATTCGTACTGGATACTGTACCTGTGCTGCTAGAACATGTGCCTTTACAAGTAAGACACAACATGTGGTTCATGCACGATGGAGCTCCTGCACATTTCAGTCAAAGTGTTCGTACGCTTCTCAACAACAGATTCGGTGACCGATGGATCGGTAGAAACGGATCAATTCCATGGCCTCCACGCTCTCCTGACCTCAACCCTCTTGACTTTCATTTATGGGGGCATTTGAAAGCTCTTGTCTGCGCAACCGCGGTACAAAATGTAGAGACTCTTCGTGCTCGTATTGTGGACGGCTGTGGTACTATACGCCATTCTCCAGGGTTGCATCAGCGCATCAGGGATTCCATGCGACGGAGGGTGAATGCATGTATCCTCTCTAACGGAGGACATTTTGAACATTTCCTGTAACAAAGTGTTTGAAGTCACGCTGGTACGTTCTGTTGCTGTATGTTTCCATTCCATGATTAATGTGATTTGAAGAGAAGTAATAAAATGAGCTCTAACATGGAAAGTAAGCGTTTCCGGACACATGTCCACATAACATATTTTCTTTCTTTGTGTGTGAGGAATGTTCCATGAAAGTTTTGCTGTACCTTTTTGTAACACCCTGTATATATGGTGTCTCGTCTTTCGGTTATTTTGATCCATGCATCCATTATGAATCAAGACACAAAGGAACTAAAGACATTAACTGTCAGGAAGAATTCATTTAAATCAATGGGGAAAGTTGAAAATTTGTGCCTGACCAGGATTCGAACCTCTGTTTCCTTCTTCATTTTTTTTTGTTATTAAACGCGAAGGCTAATATCAAAAGTTTTGGACTCAGTGGGGTGAGAACCAGCAACACACTACTCGATGCTACCTTACAATTCTTGGACAATATTAATTTTTTTTTCTTTTCTTGCTTGTAACGGCAAGATAGAACGGACCCAGGGACAACTTCAGGCTGGGTGAGGACAACGTGTGCAAGGGTCGCACGTCATGGCCTGGCCACGATGCCTCCCCCCCCCCCCCCCTCCCCGCCCCGACTGTCACTGCGCTGTATTATCACATAGCAATGGTATTTTTTAATTTATCTTTTATTTTTATTTATTTCAGACCTTACA
Source organism: Schistocerca piceifrons (assembly GCF_021461385.2). Taxonomy (NCBI): domain Eukaryota; kingdom Metazoa; phylum Arthropoda; class Insecta; order Orthoptera; family Acrididae; genus Schistocerca; species Schistocerca piceifrons. The sequence continues at coordinate 120,622,769 of NC_060140.1, read as the reverse complement.
ACTTGCCACTCTAATAAGATAGGAACATGGTGGGACAAAATCCTACATGGCTTCCACCACTTAAAAAGAAAAAAAATATTCACTTTTAGTCGTACCCTGCAACAACTTATTTTTCCATTTCTTAAACAAAAAGTCTAACAGAGCCACAAAAATGAAATAAACTGTAAAAAGATACACCTGAAAAAGGCCGGTAATGAAAATACCATGATGACTGGTTAACTCACCACTTTCTTTTTTTTTGTCAATTTTACCAAGAATAAGGCAACAGGAATGAAACATTCCAACAGAAAAGGGTTTCTACACATCATCCAACTCCCTGACGACTAAAGAAGAGACACAGCATATTCGCAAAAAGTGAACGATGGTGTGGCAACCTATCCAATGGGCAGAAACCATATACTGGAAAAGGCACAAGGGTGCTTGTCATACCCGCTCCGCAGCACGTAATGTACATAATGCCCGACATACCACATAACTGTATTGTTCTCTTTTCTGGCGACAAGGCTAAATCGGGAGAATATCAATGGAGATTGTCGCTTCCGTCCTTCTAGCAAGAAATGCCAATTGTCGGCGAAGCCAGCTCCTATGTCTGTGCCCGCAGGGGACCAACTGGTGATATAAATGTATCTTTTTCATGGCAACGACTGCCTCAGTCTGTCTCACCAAGGCTAATGAGATAAAGTCGTACGCTGATGGAGAGAAGGATATGAACGACTTGGTACCACGAGAACGCCACCTCCATAGGAAACAGGAGTAGGCTGACACTGGATCAAACAACCTTCCATTCTGTCTCTGATGATGGGGACTCCGCAGAGAAAGCGTGATTTGGAAATGTCCAGCGACATATTAGCATTTTTACAGAGAGATGAGACTGGGAAAGAATATCAACCCTCGAGTAACAGACATCAAGAAAAAGTTCACGAATATGACTTAATTATTATCTATCCTACCAACATCTATAGGCGAGCTACAAGTCACTGGGGGACGCAAAGGCACGTTGAAATAATGTGTCGAAGAAATAAATCAGGAGCCTCGTCCCGAACATCAGGGAGGCCCAAACGTCCCTCTCGCTGGGGTCGCGCCATAGCCGGATAGCGCACTCGAAAAATAGAATTTCGCCAGATAAACTTGCTCGATAATCGTTGTAACTTTCGGGACATCATCGCAGGAAAAGCAAAAATTTGGGCAACAAAATAGGCTTCCTCAACACACAAGTTTGCAAGGTCTGAAAGTAATGAAGCAACGAGAGAGAGCGACGCACGTGTTCAAGGATCGCTCGTTGAATTCTGTCCGCGACGGATGTCCAGTTTAACGCACCAATCTTCATCGGACAACAATCGATAACAATACCAAACGATCGATGGCGGGCGACCGCTGCAGCCCATGGAATTTCAACCGCGTCAGATCCCCGCATATTGAATAATCAGTGTCTCCGGTCGTTAACCTGTGCTTTCGTAAGACGACAAAATGCATCCTACAGTCCTTGAGCATCGGTATGTCGTCATGAGAAGGAAGAAGCACCATGAAGCCAAAGGCGCACGCGCGAACGATAAACCTTTCGCCCAATAACGACCCGCCACCCAATCTAGCAGCTACGGACCGCAAAATGGGTTCCAGAAGCAGCGTGAATAAAGACACAGATAGCGGACTACCCTGTGCAACACCTCTACACACTTCTATGAGGGGAGTGAGACCACCACTCACGTCAATAGACGCCTGAATATCAGTAACTAGAGACATGAACATCCTTCGTTCAGCATCATTAAAATCAACAGCTGTCAACACTCGCAACAGAAAATCTTGACTAACTCGGTCACACGTATGATTAAAATGAATGGAAAATAGACCTCCCGATAAAGGGACAGAGGAAGCTGAGATGAGGTTACGACATTCAGGAACGGGAGTCAGGAGAGTACGACCAGGAAGACATCGTTGATAACATTCGACCACGTCAGCAAGCAAAGCCGACAAACGGCTATTTATTGCCAGTGCTACGATTTTATAATAAAAATTGAGTAGCTTTATTGGTCGGACCTGGTAATTAAAACAATTCTTCCGACCTTAAAGGAGAGTGGGATGTGTACCCCTTGCAACGTCTCGAGCACTGTCGTAAAGATCGCGAAGGACAGTATAATAAAATTCCCGAGTCTTCCTCATTTCATCCGCTTTACCGTTGCTAAAACCCAAGAGTGCAGTGCAAAGCCGAGGTATGGCAGTGGCAGCCCACCATTCCATAATCGAGGGATAACACAGTCGGAAATGGCTTGCTCGCCCCGCACACGGCAGCGATGACGTCATCCAGAGAGGGGAGCGTCAGAGATAACATATCTTTCTTCCAAATATGGCGAGAAAGATGTACGCGCTGCATGACGTCGTTAAGAGTAATTGGAACAACACAGTGAAGTTGGCAGGAATTGTTTCAACTGACAAAAGCTGAATACGTAGTGAATCAGACAAATGAAAGTGGCCCAGTCGACTGGTAGAAGTAGCTGTGAAGTAGGTAAACCACACTAAAGTCGGATATCTTCAGATCCATGTTTCTCGTAGACTCAACGAATTTTTACCTTGTTCACAAACTGCAGCACCTTCTAGAATTTTCACACCAATTAGGGTCATATAAGTGAGGCCTTTCCCGAATGTACTTCCGACCAAAAAGTGGTTCTCGAGTCCAAAGTTTTTCTTAATCATGCCTTTTGCGTTCTTGTAGAGATATTTTCACAGCAACTTACATTCCAATGACAAATATTTGTTTACATCTAAAGGAGAAGTGAAATATCAATTTCCATAAATTTAGCGCAATGATTTTTTTTAATGTAACGAAATTCTTAAAAATTTTCATCCCCTGTTTCACCCCCTTAGGTTCGGAATACCGAAAAATCCATTTTTAAACGAGCTCTACAATATAAGACCCACGCCTTTTCCAAATTTCATGTTTGTATCCTTAGCGGTTTGGGCTGGGCAATGATAAGTCAGTCAGTTAGTCAGGACATTGCCTGTTATATACAGAGATTGGGAGTCTGCTCCATAGGACGTAAGACGCAGCTGAAATCTCCGCACATCAAAATATTTCGCGATTTTGATGAAGTAGATAGTGGCATGTTCCTTATGAAAACGCGAGCGGTCACATGTACGACCAGATGCAGATGGAACATAAAGAAAACTTAAAGGTAGATCATAAAAACGACAACTTACATTCATGGCATGCACTGCACATTTTAAGTAATGACTAATGCAATATGGTGGCTTAAATCATTCTAACCGTGTGAGCATTCATGTTATTTTGTACTTATTTGTAAAGAACTGTTAACATTACCTGTATACTACACATAATTATTTGTATCTTTCGACAGTATATATAAAGATGGACCAAGACTGAAACCAGTAGATACTGGGGTTTAAAATAAAAGCAACTGCTGGTTCAAACATGCATCTTATGCATTACTTAAGATCTGTTGACAGTCACCTTCCAAAAATGTTTAAAACAATGCCATACCATGCGAACGAGGTGATTTTTCGATTCTAACGATGCAAATTAATGAAGTGCACAAAGGTGATTTCGTTTATCAAGAAGTCTCTGTCAGCTAAGATAATCCCAACATTCGCTTAAGTCAACACAAAAGTGAGTGGTGCTGTTTCGAGGAAAATGAAGAGCCTTAGTGAACACAAATGGCTTCAGAAAAAATTAAAATAGAAGCCCAAATGTCAGGCAGCATTACGCAAACAGACATATTTAACCTATATGAAATAATCCCACTCCTTTAATTTTAATTTTCTTAATACTATTGTGAGTGTTATAGATAACTTTATTGACAGTGAATTACAAATTTTATTAGAGTAGCACAGTAAGAAAATAGAAAAGTTAAAGAAAGATCAACATTTACTGCAGGAGAGTAACACCACACCATCTTTCCAATATTTTGATAAAATGGTAAAAATCATTGACATGGTTCTTGAACCACATGAAATCAGTAGTCTCAGCAAAGGTCTGAACTTCGGTGTCAACTATAGACTACATGACAAAGGTGTTAAGTGTTTTATTGCTCACACAAAAATATAGATCAGTTAACAGGTTCAGCTGCATACAAAAACTCAATGACAAAGTAGTATAGGTTTTTGATAAATATTTGTGTAATAATAGAAGAGGGGAGGAAGAAGAAAATAATAGAGATGTAGAATAAAGACAGACCACTAAAAATAAATTAAGTGGAAATGAAGCACTTACATTGAAAGCTGATAAGGGAAATTCGGTTCTCATAATGTATATCAGTGATTCTATTGACCAAATAAAACAATTTGTTGTTGACAGTGGAATCAGTAGAACTAAGATGGACCCTACTCCAACAATTCAAGAGAAAGTTTTGATATATATTAAAAATTGTAATTTTATGCTTCAAACTGGGAAAAAAGTCACTCTAGTCATTAATCCTAATGCCTCTAAATTACAAGCACAACCTGAGATCCACAAGGAAAACATTCCTATATGCCCAATTGTAAACTATAGTTTTACAAATAAATTCATAAAACTTTGCCAGGGTTCCTTTTGAGCCAAAAATTAAATTCAATTTTAATTGATAAATATGTCTTCTCCAAAAAATACATACTAAAAACATTTCTGATCTCCTAGCATCAGTTAAAGAATTACAGATACTTAATGATATACTCCTTTTTTCATTAGATGTTACTTACTTATATATCAATGTCCCAGTTGGTGAAACCATTGAACTGATGAGAAAGAATTTAATTACACACCGATGTTTACCTATTCTAGTAATTGTAGAGTTAGTAGATGGGCTAAAACATGTCTTGTCACACAGTCGCTTTACTTTAAAGGGGGGTAGGACGTCAAATGGGCAACTTGGAGCAGGAGAGACACCACAGGAAGTTTTAAGTTCCACTGTCTATAGTTTTACAAATAAATTCATAAAACTTTGCCAGCATGACCAGGAAGGACTCAAGATTCACACTCAAGGCGGTGGAAGTTCAAAAAAATAAATAAAAAAATAAATAAATTTTAAATTTTTTTACATGTGAAATTACATCATTTTTTCACTTACTATTGGCTACATTTGGTAGTACAGGGACACTTTTCTTCATAAGTAAGAGAGATTCTTAGATGAATTTTGCACAGCCTACAGGCAATATTTACAGCTGTATGAAAGTCTGGAATTTATTTAATGTATGAAAAAATTAATGACCTATTGCATTTTAAACCTCATGTTTAGAAGAAACTCAAATAGCATAATTAATTATCTCAGTTTTTACCACAGTTTTTAATAGATTTGGAAAATTCTGGAGTTTCATACACCTTAAGTATGGTTTGTATGCTGTGCAAATTCTTCGAAGAATGTCTCTTACTTGTGAAGAAAAGTGTACCTACAGCAACAAATGCATCCAATAGTAAGCCCCAAGGGATAGCAATGGGATGTTGCATTGCTGAAACGTTAGCCAATATCCTCATGGATCATATTGAGAACAAAATCCTAAACAACAAATCAGATCACACAGTCAGCTTTATTATTTATAAAAGATATATAGAAGACACCATTATACTAGTCGATGGTAATGACAAAGTAATCAACAAAATCTACAATCTGTTTAATAATACCCATCCAAATTTAAAATTCACTATAGAAAAAGATAATAAAATTAATTTTCTGGACCTAGAGATTTCAAAAGCAGATAGCAAACTAGCCCTTAACATATACAGTAAGCAAACTACCACAGATATTATTATTCATGAAACATCCTGCCACCCCACATGATATAGCCATCATGCATACTTCCATAGCATGATTGACAGATTGCTAAGAACCCCCACATCTACTATAAACTCTAACAATGAAATGAAATACACTGAAATCGGTAGCTGTAAGTAATGGATACCAAGAATGGCTAGTTGATAATATCTTACAGACAAAGAAAGAGATAAAACATATATAGCGAATCAAAAAATTACCCTAACTAAAGACAAAAGCATTAAGAAACCAGATAGATAAGTTTTCCATATGTAGCTAGTATCTTGGACAAAATAAGTAATGTATTTAGGAAATGTAATGTAATATTGGCTTGTAGAATTCATAATAACATTTCAATAACGCTGCAAAAGAATTTAGTTGGATAAAGGGGAATATATGGGAGGCCAGATGTCCACAGAATTAATTGTCAACAATACGAAAACTTTTACATAGGCTAGACTGGGAGGAAACTAAAGACAGCGTTTCTTGAATACACACACCAATCAAACACTTCAGCTCAGGGCTTCCATCTTAAAGCTTATAATCACACAATAGGCACCATTGACAAGAATATGCAAATACTACATCAAGCAAAAATGGAATTAAGTATGAACTTTCTGGAGGAAATTAAAATCTTTTGTAACCTTGTAAAAAATCCAAATGATGTTCTCAATGAATAAAAAGATTTGAAAAATAAAGATTTCTTTGAGAATTTACCTGAGGTCTTTCACTTACCTGATTCTAATCCCTAACCTGTCATTTTCAAATATACCACTACTTCTCCCTCTTACACACCATCTCCTTAGACTTGTCTTCATGATAGACGTTATAACTTCGTTTTGTGATGTGAAAAGATTGCCTGACATACATATGACAAGTTGCACATAGCATTTCAGTGTCAACTCCTGATGTTAATGACACTTTTATTGCATACAGTTTTTTATAACCCTGTCAGGATTCTTCACTATGCAATTGCAGTACAAATATATTATATTATGTTCTGTTATCCACATCCTGTGTATTACCATTGTTCATTATAAATATTTACAAGATGTTTGTAACTTTTCTCCTGTTGTTTTACACTGAATATGGTAAACACTCAGTAATTCTATCTTTAACTTTTACTATATTTGACATGGACTTCTGGTGAATAAGTTTTCCACACCTAAAGTATGTTTGTAGTCCAAAGATGTAGTTCTCATTTTAATGAATAACAGGTCACATATTTCTTTTTACTTATAACTGTTGTCAAATGCTTTTATGTACATAATTCATCTGCAGCTCTATATCTACATTCCATCTAATGAGGTTGAGTGTGTACATAGACAAGTATGCATTTTGTTTAGCAATCACTTAAATTGATAATGTAAAGAATTTTTTATATCTGCTTCTCAAAATGTACACCCAATGGTCGAGCCCCTAATGCCTTTAGCTTAACGTTTACATTGTTTAAAGAATGTTACTCATCACTACCACTACTATATACATGTGTTGTCAATGCTCCCTCAATCCAAATTTGAGTGCATGGTTGGTTACACTGTTCTTATTTATTCCCTCCCCTTATTTTCGATACTAGCACTACTGACATACTAAGCTTCCAGCTAAGCACTGTAATAAAACTTCATTAACATATGAAGGTTTCCTTTAAATATAGTCGATATGTGACAGTAATTGTTTCACTATGATAACTTGGATATATATGAACACTGAGTGACGTTTCAAACCATTTAAGAACACCGTATTTTAGTTTGTTTTAATGTTATAGATGCAATTTCCATTACTTTTATGATATTATTGACGTTTGTTTATATACTCATGCATTTCATTAGGTATATGCAATGAGTATGATACTGTGTAACATTAGGGTTATATAATTTTTCCACCTTGTACTCTAACATTTACGTTATCTTATGCCTGGAGATATAAACTTAGTTTTCTGTTTACACATGAAACTATACCAAATATGTTCACTAAAGATAGTCTAGTCCTCTATATTGCCAAGTAACATGTCATCAAGATATTTTTTAATCACATATAACAAAAAATTTCTTTTAAAGATCTTTGACAAACTTCTCATCATTTTTATAAAGTATAACTTACAGTCTGGATCTTCTCCTCTACTGCTCTGTATACATTTAGTATTTGTGTGTTTGCTTCTAAAGTCCTGTGTCACAAACTTACATTCATGGCACGCACTACACATTTTTAGTAATGACTAATGCAATATGGTGGCTTAATCCATTTTATCCCACTCAGTATTCATGTTGTTTTGCACTTCTTTGTAAAGAACTGTTAACATTTTCTGAATACTACATACATTTATTTGTATCTTTTTAGTATCCATGAATATGGTCCAAGACTGAAACTGGGAGATATTTGGGTTTAACTTAAAAGCTCCTGATGGTTCAATTATGTATTTTATACAAAATTTTGTAAGTTGAACGATCCACACAACAGTTGCTGAATCAACAATATTTTTGTTGTTTACTACTTAACACTAAAATTCCATCATCTGGTGTACAATAAAAAAAAAAAACTTAACTGACTAAGGTCGTCACCAATTCCAGTGTTGTCACTGATGAAAAGTTTTGCAACTGAATTGAAAATAGGTGACCAAGGATCCACTGAACAGTTCCCATGCTGTGTGACCGAAATTTTCGTTCCATGACAACGCTGGTGGAGGGGGGATATTACCTCAATCGGTAAAATGTTCTTCTTTTTTATTTTAATCCACATGATGGAATTTTAGCATCCAGAAATCGGTCGTGTAGGCAATAAAAACCTTTTTCGATTCAGCAGCTGTTGTGCGGTTCCTGAAATTTACAAAATACAATTGTGGCTGCTCCACAAGAATTCGAAGAATAAGTATAGTCAGAGAGTTAAATTTCAGCACTGGCAAGGAACAAATACAGCGACAGCCTGGGGCCCTGTTCTCGCCATGCACGCACTCATAAAATAGTTGCGAGATACCTGGGGGAATTTTTCAGATAAGAACTGCTTGAGCCTGACCTCACGGAATCCTCCTCTGCAGGAAGTCATTTTCCTTCAAGTGAAGGTTCCTCCTAAAATGTAAACTGCATTTCATGGACGTACTGTGCATCATTCCTACAGCCACATGGTTGCACAAAGAGCTGGAGGTCACTTCTGCTGGTTGTTTGTGAGCTTTCAACTCAGCGTGTGCCAGCTCTCCAAGTGGCTCACTGCTCCCCTCAGTCAGATGTAGCGCTCTGGTGTACGGGCGATTGCAATGCCACTACTCATTCTTGTACTCACAAACAGGGATTGTTCGTATCCTTTAACACGAAATGGTAATAGAAAATACAAAGGTAATAAGAATAGAAGGATTTTTTTTTAATTACATGTCACCCATGTAGCCGAAAAGCAGTCCCAGGGCTGCTCCAATGTTCTGTGCATAGAACATGACTTCACTGACAATGTGCATGTCGTCGCAGACCCAGTTCATCTCTGACGGCACCGTCTGAGGGTACCACGTGTCGTCATACTCCCAGCCATGCTGGCAGGGCACCTCGGAAGCACCGTCCAGGGCACTTCCGTTGTACATCAGGCACTTGCTGAATGTTCCTCCTTCCCTGTGTAACATACGTAGATCCTCATTATAAGTGCATTTTACAACATAATCTGAAAACTATAGCACTGGATACAACTAGAAATCTAGGACAAAATCCAGAAACCGTTTGAGAAGTTTGGTTTGCACACTGTTGTATTGCCTGACAAAAAACTAGAATCAGTCACATGACACCAGAGATAATTATCGTTTACTGATGCTCGATCTCTCCCCTGTGTTTTGTGAGTTGCAGTGGATTCACTCTACAGCTGTTTTTTACTGATAGGACTAGAGCAAGGCTTCCCAACCCCTTCCCTTAGGGGTCCGCTGGCTCTTTCTATGGGGTCCGCGGCTACCTTTCACCAAATCGTGTAAAATAATGAGTAAAATTACTGAATAAGAATGTGAAAATCAAATTTATCACTTTTTTTTCGTGTGATCGCCAAGCTGCCTTTGCGGTTCCTAAGTGAGAACGTATACACAGTTTAGTGCCGGAGAATGCGGCTACTCTGAATCGACTGTTTCGCAACAATACGGGGGTCGTTTGTGTCCCGGCTCACGACGCTAGATGCGCTGAAACCTTTTACGCATGCGCGGAGCGAGCTTCGTCGACCAATCACAGCGCTCGCTGGCACGTATGCGGTCCCAGGCATCATTAAATGTTAAACTTGCTTTGTCAGTGCACTACCTATTTCATAAGTCGATTTTTGACCAGTTTATTACTTCTAACATGGATCGGTGGCTGAAGTCAGGATCACTGAAGAAATGTGCAGTTTCTCCATAGCCTTCACAACAAGGGAAGTTTCCAGTTGAAATGAATGAAGAGGGAGGACGACCAAAGGAAGACTTTACATACATTGGAACATTTTTCTTCGGATTCTATGAACCCCCCCCCCCCCCACACACACACACACAGCTGTTATGAAACATGCATGCTCCTTACACATCAGTAGCCAAATGTTAGAAGTGAACAGGCCATGAGCGAACAGTTTGGACGTGATGTTGATTGCTCTTGGAGGAAGACAGCTCCATCGTTTGAAATTTCAATTACCAAGTAATTTTAATCAGGCTATAGTGTTTTGAACAAAGTGAGTAAATCCGCTAGTAAGTGTCTGGATACAATGGGAATTCAAATTGGACAGTTAATTTCAAGTTGCTTTCATTCATCTATAAACCAAAGACTATTGATACTTCGAGGGGGGAGGGGGGTCATTGGGAACATAGCACTTGCATTAAGAAGCTTTCAGTTCCCATGGGTTTCGCTCTGAAATTTAAAGTTACTGTGCTCCTGACTGACTAGGGGTCTCATGTATTTTCGACTGAAGAAGGGGTCCGCCAGCTGAAAAGGTTGGGAAGCCCTGGACGGGAGTGTAAGGAATCTCTTCTGGAAGACACCACTCAGTCTTACTATGTGGACTAAACAGTGAAAAAGGACAGTTACGAATTAAACTACTAGTACGTTAAATTTGCCTAATTTCTGACAAAGTGAAGCACCAAGCATGTTGATGAGGTACTCCCATGGCCAACGAGATACCCATATCTCTGCCTGACAGAACACACGTTGGGCAAGCTCGGATGTCAACTCTATTCTCGTGCCAGAATCCAGGAGATAAATGGTTCAAATGGCTCTGAGCGCTATGGGACTTAACTTCTGAGGTCATCAGTCCCCTAGAACGTAGAACTAGTTAAACCCTAACTAACCTAAGGACATCACATACATCCATGCCCGAGGCAGGCCAGGAGATAGAAGACGAGTTACAACACATGTAGGTCAGCTTGCCTCGGATACAACGGCAATAGAACCAATGCATGCATCCAGGACTGAGTGCGCGCAACGCCATACTGATAAATGGGCTAACACTTCCAGGATTTTTGAAAATTTGACTCGGTTTTTTAGTCACTGCAGTAAGTTTACAAAGCCCTCAACTCATGAATTTTCAACGCGTTTCCTCCTTCCTTTTCGGTGCTTCACTTCTTTTGTGAGGCACTGAGTGAGTAATGAAGTGGTCTGTGATGGAAAATAAATATTTTTCTACAGGATTAAAACATAATTGAAATGGTGTAAATCCACCTTGTTTCATCCATGAATCTATTGCTGCTGTAATATGTTGTTATTTACTTTGCACAAATATGGTCTTAATGTACAAGTTCCTAGAACTGTAAGCGAATGATAATGTGAATGAGCTGTGGCGCGGCTCTCGGGCGCCAGACGCTATCGATTACTCCTCTGGTCGAGGTTGGCACTATGTGCGATCGCGAGCGCCTCCTGTCGGAGCGGGTCCTAACGAGGGAGTGAGTGCGAGTACGGGAGTGTGGGGCGGACAGCAGGGGAGAACGGACATTGCGGCCGCACTCTGAGGCGACAAGAGAAGAGTTGTTGTGCACGGCCGAGAAGGAAGCGTTGAGCAAGGCGGCAGTCAGCATCGCTTTCCGGAGGACAGAGAGTTGCGGCAGTCCAGCGAGCAGACACCAGCTCCAGTATAGTTTGCTTGGTGCGCATCTGCTGCTCCCTTTATGCCCACGCGTGTTGTTCTGTCCGTACGTGCATTGAAAAGGTTACGCTCCGGCTGGAACAGTGGCTTGTGCTTTACGTTCATGCACCCAGACTCATTTGTTTTGCTGCAGGCAGCTGTAATTTCAGAGATTTTTTTCGTCGCGATTGCCTTAGCCCGGTGGTGCCTAGTATCCGAGAACACGACAGCTAACGTGTGACCTGTTGTTTTGGGCTTTGGAGTCCTGTTTGGGCAACCTAGTTATCACGCACACAAATGTGTTGCTGCCGAGTGAGATTAGTCCTAATCTTGTGGAACTGAGCTTTCAGTGACTGGCTCGTCTGCAAGTTAATTAATTTAACCTTTGTGGTGTGTTGTTTTTTTGCTTTCAATGGTGAATTTCTTGTCATTCTTTTGTGTATGTTTCGCCGTTAATGATAACTGTGAGTAAGATAGCAGAGTCTTGAAGGGCTTGCGTATCCTGACTGTAATTTGGCAACTGTTTAATTTGATTTCTTGTTTATCGGTCTGGTGAAAACTTATGCCAAGTTTAATAATTTCCGCCTGTGGTCCGGAAGTTGGTTTGAAGGTAAATCCGTTGGTAAATCTTTACTGGACCTAACTGTTAACTGATATTGCGTTGAACTAATGCCATTATTAAATCGTTTCCTGTATGCTATAAATTGTATTACCATAGACAAGGAGACAGAGCACATCCTGTGGTCGAGGGGTAGGCACGGTTGCTGCTTTGCGCGTGGCGTCTTGTCGCTCGCTATCATTTCCCGCGTTAGTACGGGCAGCGTGAGATTTGTTCGCTCGCGGTTGAATGGCCGCTAGTCAGCTGTGTCTGCTCCCACTTCAGGGTGTGCCGTGTTTCGTAAGGCGTACGCCGACTTTCAGTCACTGTTACTCCTGTGTTGCTGACGGTCGCTTACCGAAACGTTAGTCTGTTTTAGCACGGTGGCCACTGGGCCGTGACGATGTCGGTTGATGACCAGCGTTGGGGCGGTCGTCCGCTCTGAGTGGCTTCGGTCGCTTGGACTTGGCAGTTACCTTCTGGTTAAACAGATCAAACTTGTTTGTTTGCTGTAAATTCCTAAGTAGTTTGTGAGAAAAGTTGTAACTCAGCTTTTCATGATTTTACACAATTCAAGCATTTTGGTAAGGCATTTTCCTATCTATGTTTTATTTAAATGAGAATTCTTTGTTGGGGTTATTCACCTGTTGAAACTTAACATAAAATTTGTAACTTAGCTTTCATGATTTTACTTAATTTAAGCATTCTTGTAAAGCAGTCCTTTATCTACGTTTTATTGATTGGTAATTCTTTATTGGGGTTAATCACTGGTTGAAGGTCAACATATGTTTGTAACCAAGTTTATGTCCTTGCTTAATTGAGCTTTGTTAAGAGCCTTTATTGCTAGAAGATCATTAAAGCTTGGGTGCTTGTAATTGTGAATACTGTTGTCTATGTTGTGAGCTACCCTTCCACTTCCACAGCCAAGCTGTCCTATCTACCAGTACAGTGAAGACTGTAAGGGAATGACAATGTGTCAAATGTGCAAATGTGGTAGTCGTTACTCAAAGGCGGGGAGTAATGTTGTTCGGTAATTTGCCTTCAAAACAATTACAGGTATACAAATTCATTGCCTTTCAAGTCACCACAACTCTCTCCTGAACCAGAAATTACTGTATTTTCAAAAATAGGAAATTAAACATACAGAAATATGTGGGGTTTTTAACGATACGTCAGTGAGATCCATTGAATACCACTACCATTTTGGTTCATGTGGTGGAGCGGAGCCTGTGATCTGGGGCAAAAGGTTGGAATCAAACAAAAAGAGGAGTGCACAAAGGACGTGGAGGCGAGAATCAAATTGGAACACAAATAGATCTGTTACATTTACTGATTTGTTTCCAACTGAAGGCATTCCTCTCATTGATAATTCATACTGTTCTTTGACCAATAGGAGATATATTTCAATTGACTGAAAACCAGTGCATGGCCAACGGCCTTGCCGCAATGGTAATACCGTTTCCCGTCAGATCACTGAAGATAAGCACTGCCTAGTGCTGTTGGCACGGGGGTGCACGCAGCCCTTGTGAGGCAAATTGAGGTGCTACTTGGTTGAGAAGTAGCGGCTCTGGTCTCGTAAACTAGCAAAACGGCCGGGAAAGCAGATATCACCAAAACCTTTTCTCATTGTTTAGCAGGGGTCAACTCAAAACAAATAGCGCTCATCGCGCCTTTCATGCCAGCGTCGACAAGAAGTGTCGTTTTTTGTTTCCCATTACAAACAAAATGATACTTAAAGCGTAATTTCAAGTACCCATTCTATAGAGCTGATCCAGGTTAGTGTGAGGGTAATTACCCGTGAGGGGTAAATGAAATTTTCTAAACTGAAACTAAATCATTTTCAAAAGATTGTGGTAAGGTCTTATGCAACCAAACTGCTGAGGTCATCGGTCCCTAGGCTTACGCACTACTTAATCTAACTTAAACTAACTTACACGCACACATCCATGCCCTAGGGAGGACTCGAAACACCGACGGGGGCAGCCGCGCAGACCGTCACAAGGCGCCTCAGAATGCGCGGCTACCTCGCGTGAACATTTGCAAATTATTATTACTATTATCACAATTTTGAAAGAGTGTAATACTGGTTATATAAATTATCAATAATTATTGTTTCTCAATTAGCAGCATTAATACGGTGGATGGTACAGGTTCCTCACATAGACCAATACACACATACGTTGCGCTCTATCCCGTACATCGCTGATGATAAAAGCGAGACATACACGTAACAAATGCTAATTATCTCAAGAAAACGTCTTCTCCAAGCTATAGACAGAACCTGCAGTAGTTCGGAAACTGCACCATTACTCTCTTATAAAGAGATAAAAGAAATAATTGACAGGATGTAACAGCAGTAATTCCACAATCGCTGCTATAGTGCTGTCATTATTGTTATTATGATTATTGGTATTACAACTACGCTACTGGCCATTAAAATTGCTACACCAAGAAGAAATGCAGATGATAAACGTATAATCATTGAACAAATGTATTAAACTAGAACTGACATGTGATGACATTTTCATGCAATTTGGGCGAATAGATCCTGAGAAATCAGTACCCAGAACAACCACCTCTGGCCGTAATAAAGGCCTTGATACGCCTGGGCATTGAGTCAAACAGAGCTTGGATGGCGTGTACAGGTACAGCTGCCCATGCAGCTTCAACAAGATAACACACTTCATCAAGAGTACTGACTGGCGTATTGTGACGAGCCAGTTGCTCGGCCATCGTTGACCACACGTTTTCAATTGGTGATAGGTCTGGAGAATGTGCTTGCCAGGGCAGAAGTCGAACATTTTCTGTATCCAGCAAGGCCCGTACGGGACCTGCTACATGCGGCCGTGCAGTATCCTGCTGAAGTGTAGGGTTTCGCAGGGATCGAATGAAGGGTAGAGCTACAGGTCGTAACACATCTGAAATGTAACGTAACCGTTCAAAGTGCCGTCAATGCGAACAAGAGGTGTCCGAGACGAGTAACGAATGGCACCCCCTATCACGCCGCGTGATGCGCCAGTATGGCGATGACGAATACACGCTTCCAAAGTGCGTTCACCGCGATGTCGCCAAACACGGATGCGACCATCATGCTCGTGTAAACAGAACCTGGATTCATCCGAAAAAATGACGTTTTGCCATTCGTGCACCCAGGTTCGTTGTTGAGTACACCATCGCAGGCGCTCCTGTCTGTGATGCAGCGTCAAGGGTAACCGCAGCCATGGTCTCCGAGCTGATAGTCCATTCTGCTGCAAACGTCGTCCAACTGTTCGTGCAGATGGTTGTTGTCTTGCAAACGTCCCTATCTGTTGACTCAGGATCGAGACGTGGCTGCACGATCCGTTACAGCCATGCGAATAAGATGCCTGCCATCTCGACTGCTAGTGATACGAGGCCGTTGGGATCCAGCACGGCGTTCCGTATTACCCTCCTGAACCCACCGATTCCATATTCTGCTAACAGTCATTGGATCTCGACCAACGCGAGCAACAATGTCGCAATACGATAAACCGCAATCGCGATAGGCTACAATCCGACCTTTATCAAAGCCGGAAACGTGATGGTACGCATTTCTCCTCCTTACACGAGGCATCACAACGTTTCACTAGGCAATGCCGGTCAACTCATGTCAGCACGTTGTAGGTGTCGCCACCGGCGCTAACCTTGTGTGAATGCTCTGAAAAGCTAATCATTTGCATATCACAGCATCTTCTTCCTGTCGGTTAAGTTTCGCGTCTGTAGCACGTCATCTTCGTAGTGTAGGAATTTTAAGGGCTAGCACATTACTGTTAGTGTCTGAAGTCCGACGCAAATCATTAACAGTCTGAAGTCTTCCAATTTCCGACCATTCAGAAGTAGGAGGGCAGCTATCAATCGAACAGTAACAACAGTGCACACATTTTAACTTGGTTGATTTTAAATGGATCTGCAGTGTGCACGTCAAGCGATTGTACAATGGACAGTAATAATGCCAGGGAATTGTGCTTTGTCCAAGTGTCTGCCCTCACTGCAGATAGTTAGCTTTCTTATCTGAGAAGGAGTTGTGGGTAACACTTGCCATGCACCACGAAGTCCTTCGTCATTCATTCTAACACCTTCCCTTCCCTCCCTAGTCCCGCCCCCCCCCCCCCCACTCACACACACACACACACACACACACACACACACACACACACACACACAAACCAAGTATCATTCATCTTTCGTCAATTTAAAAATAAATGTGTTCGAAAAAATGTCTTTCATTCTACAGTTTAGTTAGGTGCTAAAGATGGTAATGTGGAGGAGGTGGCGGTAACAAGCGGCAGGGCAGGGCAGGGGGTGGGAGGGGGTGAGGGCGGGGGTGCTACGTATTGTCTGACTGCACTTAGGGGAAGTGGTCTAAAAAAGGTTAGGAACCACTGGTCTAGTGCTATATTTTTATTGATATGTATTAACCAGGTTAGTAAAACACAAACAATAACCGGTACTACGGCACCGAATGAGCACCACTACATGATTGGCAGGAGCGGTCTGCACCCGCCAGGCCAATCGTATCACTGCCCGAGTAATGGTTATTATTCGAGTTTTACTGACCCTTTTAAATACATATACATAAAACAAATATTGAACCAGGCGAATCTGAGACCGCCTTATCGAATGAGCACGCAAAATTACGCTAATAAATCATTTTGTTTCTAAAGGGGAAACATAACGGTACTTTCCGTCGAGACTGGGCATCGCATGAAAGACTTGATGAGGAGTACTGACTCCAGCTACGCATTGCAGAAACGGCAGTGCAATTGTCTGACGAAACACCAGAGAAAATGTGCCTGACAGCTGTTAGGAGAGACACATTGTATACACTAGGTGATCAAAAGTATCCGGACACCTGGCTGAATATGACTTACAAGTTCGCGGCGCCCTCCATCGGTAATTCTGGAATTCAGTAGGGTGTTGACCCACCCTTAGCCTTGATGACAGCTTCCACTCTCGCAGGCATACGTTCAGCCAGGGGTTGGAAGGTATCGTGGCGAATGGCAGCCCATTCTTTACGGAGTGCTGCACTGAGGAGAGGTATCGACGTCGGTCGGTGAGGCCTGGCACCAAGTCGGCGTTCCAAAACATCCGAAAGGTGTTCTATAGGATTCAGGTCAGCCCTCTGTGCAGGCCAGTCCATTAAAGGGTTGTTATTGTGTAACAACTCCGCCCCAGGCCGTGCATTATGAGCAGGTGCTAGATAGTGTTGAAAGATGCAATCGCCATCCCCGAATTGCTCTGCCACTGTGGGAAGCGAGAAGGTGCTTAAAACATCAATGTAGGCCTGTGCTGTGATACTGTCACGCAAAACAACAAGGGGTGCAATCCCCCTCCATGAGAAACACGACCGCACCATAACACGACCGCCTCAGAATTTTACTGTTGGCACTACACACGCTGGCAGATGACGTTCACCGGGCATTCGCCATACCCGCACCCTGCCATCGGATCGCCACATTGTGTACCGTGATTCGTCGCTCCACACAACGTCTTTCCACTGTTCAGTAGTCCAATGTTTACGCTCCTTACACCACTCCAGGTGTCGTTTAGCATTTACCGGCGTGGTGTGTGACCTATGAGCAACCACTCGACCATGAAATGCAGGTTTTCTCACCTCCCGCCTAACTATCGTAATGCGAGTAGTGGATCCTGATGCAGTTTGGAATTCCTGTGTGACGGTCTGCATAGATGTCTGCCTATTACACAATATGATCCTCTTCAACTGTCGGTGGTCTCTGTCAGTCAATAGACAAGGTTGGGCTGTACGCTTTTGTGCTACACGTGTCCCTTCACGTTTCCACTTCACTGTCACATCGGAAACAGTGGACCTAGGGATGTTTAGGAGTGTGGAAATCTCGCCTACAGACGTAGGACGCAAGTGACACCCATTCACCTGAGTGCGTTCGAATTCTGTGAGCTCTTCGGAGCGCCCCATTCTGCTCTCACCATGTCTAATGACTACTGAGGTCGCTGATATGGAGTACCTGGCAGTAGGTGGCAGCACAATTGACCTATTATGAAAAACGTACGTTTTTGGAGGTGTCTGGATACTTTTGATCATATAGTGTATATGCCAGTGTAAGACTTTATGTTTCTGATTCTGTCATCTCTGCAAAAATTCTCTTTCCAACGTGATTTGTATAGTTATTTGTCAGTATCTGTGAGAGTGCGCTTTGCACTGGGAATTTGACAGTTTGCGGCACACCTAGTCCCAGTCTCACGCAGCCAGCCAAATAAGCATTGCTCCTGAAGTAGTGCGTCAAAAGGAGGCACTGCTGGATCCAGTCAGAAGTTACAACGAGCAAGTTCTTGGCAGAGCCAAGTGCAAGATCCTCGAGAAGCTGAAGTACTACCTGAGTGAATTTCATGCTGATAGTTGCACCCTGATGGTTTTAAGATTGACGCAGTGCACTGTGTTGTGTGCGAGTGGTGCCTTGGGTGTATCTGCCAGCAACAACATTCTATGTGGTAGCTGATGTAACTTGCAGCGTGCAGGTGTGCACAGTGAGTGAGAGAAGTTCAGCTTCTTGAACTACAGTTGTAATGTGTCAGGCAAATCCAACACCTTCCATGAAAACCCTGACACAATAAGCAAATCCAGCAGTATGTCACATAGCTCCAAATAAATCGTGACATTAAATTAACCAAAGTAATACGATTAACGAGTGAGCAAATGGAATACCACAGACTAACACAAGAATGCCTAAATGAATGTCATACCTTCCCACCGTGAGACAGACGCAGTTCCAAGGGGAGAAAAGAGAACAGAAGCTGAGAGCAGAACCGTGTTAAGCTAGAAGGCCCTACGATAAGGGACGGACACCCACGTCGCCAGCTAACCACCAGGACCACCCCCAGTCCATGTTAAAAGATAGAGCCCTTCAGAAGAATAGTATAGGTCTTACGATAACACTAAAAGGGCCACACCAGCTGCAAGTTTTAGCGTGAGACATTGTCGCGTCTCTGTTACGTTACAAACGTTAAAAACATTGCCCCACCACGAAAAGTATAACGTTTCTCATTGGATAGATAGAATTTTTGTAGGTGGAGCTTAAGGTTAATATTGAGACCCTGATTGGTCAGTTGAAAACACAGCCGGATAGCTTTTTTTAAACCAAATTCGGTACACTGTAGTAAGGAGAATTTAGGAGAGAGTTGCATCCGAGACGGCGAGCTGCATGGAGCTGCGCCGCCCGCCGCCCCCTGACGCTGCCTAACCAACGACGACGCTGCCTAACCAACGACAAGGTAACGAACGCACGCGATGCCGCATAACAGCGCATAAAGCTCCACTCATAACTGCAGAAGGCTCATCAGTTACACCCCCGTTTTACGTAATACTGGTGTCGATCATCAATTAAATCTCATGGTGTTCACATTTGCTACTTGAAATAAAAATCTGAAACGCGATGATATTTCTGTTATATAATTATTGAGAAGCCACATCAGCTGCTGTAATTTACGACAAGTTAGATAAGTAATTCAAGATAATTGAGGATCACTGTAGACCATTTTGATAGTTTTCTCTTCCGTCAAACTTCATTTAAACCTAGATTATAGATGTGATATGGCATAGGTCATCCTTAGATCCATTGTAGAACTTGGAAACCCATTCAGGGAATAGTCGTTCACATTTTTGTTGAACGCAGTTGGTTTTCATCATCCTGTATTAAAACATTTCCTTTTATCAATAGTGCAATTTGTAAGCAATGTTTTGTGAGTAGAATAAAATTTCCAATGGTAAACTTAACTGCTCTTTCGACGTTATTTTACCAGCTAACTAAAAATAGGAAACCCTTGAACCCCTTCCACTAAATTTAGTTAGTATTAAGATTCTTTTACAGGGAGTGCAGTGGAGCTGACGCTGAAATCATTAAGTATTTGGTTATATCATTGCTAGTCTCACTGAACTCTTCTGAACTCTACATGTTATGTGTGGTCTGGCGTCTCCTTACCCACAACAGGTCCCAGGTTCAAACTAGTCAATTCCCTACAAATTACGCTCAGAGCGTCGTTGCGCGAAAGTGGTAGGGGGACACGACTTAGAACAAACAGACACCACGCAGAATGATAGACAGGCTGTGAACTTAACTAATTTTATTTGGTTCAGGATGCTTTTGTTTAAACTACACAGCGAGCTTAAATCAGTTGTTGGCACAATTGTACAAAGAATTCATCTCCTTATTTGTTCTATGCGAATGTTCAATAGAATAGATACTTTGAAGAAGGAAAGTGCCGAAAAATAGATTTTTGTTTGTTTCGTTTTACCAAAAGTGTGTTAGCATACAGACGCACTTTGTGAGCCATAAATGAGTTACAAAAACGGAGAAACAAAACCTACTCATCTGTTGGCTTAATCAGACTTGGAAAATACTTGGCAGTTTGGAGAACGGAACGCACTGCAGTTTCGAATTCGTTCACCCTCTGCGCTGGTGGTCCTACCTGCTTTTCAGTTCTTTAATACAGCGCGTTTTCAGTGCATCGCGGCATTGTTTTGTGTTTAATTTTTCAACGTCTGAGTTTACATATCCGTCATAGAAGCAAATGAAGAACAAATTATTGATGTAGCAGCTAAGCTACATGTTTCAAAATCGTGTTTGTTTGGAGTTTCTAATGCGATGCCATGGTTTTTGTTGTAGGCCACATTTCCTGACGAAGTATGTAGCATGCTGCTGTTGCAAATAAACAGTTTGAACCCTGATATTGAATAACTTCATGTTCTCAGTGGCATCTGATAAGGTCAAAACTGTAACACCACTTCAGTGCGCTTTCTCCTTGCATTCGTAGCTACTGGTCGATTCACAAAAATATGTGATACGTTAGTACCTCCGAAAGCGAGGGCACTCCTTTCTTCGAGGTAATCGTAATTTTGGGATTGCGGAAAGGAAAATCAAATGACTACACAGAATTTAAATATCACAACAATACACTGATTTAATTCAATTCACAAGGAAAATAAGATGCAATATTACTCAAATCTCTGATGAAAATACACTGGATTTCAACAATCAGTGGCCTTAATTCCACAAATAATCAACAAAGTTCCAGTAAAAGTCCCCATTTTCGATTTACAAGTTCAGGCAGTTACAATATTCCTTCCGGAGGGGTTAATTAACTGTATCTGCGTTGTCTGATATTTTGGTGAAAAATATTTTCTTTGCCGCAAGAGAACAATGCAGGATGCCCCAAATTCCATCAGAAACCGTGTGCAGTGAAAAAATTCCGATACAATATATGATGGTACAACATGTACCCAAGATAGTTACATACATTCCATATCAGAACTGGCCACTTTGCGAGGCGGTGTTGATGTGACCAACAGCTACTGCGAGGGCGGAGAAAATGAAGCGCATTGATGGTCTTTAGAATAAATTTCATAGATAAGGCTTTCAAAGTCTGTGAGAAGTACAGATGTTTCTTGCATATGTCGTATTTTTTAAATGATTTGTGAAAATGTAACTGATTCTGATGTTGTAATATTAAGTTTTAGTGCTTAATTCATGATCAGGTTGAAGAAGGGAACAAATTCTCGGTTTTTAATACTGTGACGCCTCCTTCAGAACAATTTATCGTCCTAAGGTTCTGATATAGGAGTCTAATGTAAAGAATTTCATGTAACTGTTTGGTTAAGACAAAATTATAATTAAGAACAGGCGAAAGTTTTTTTTTTTTGTATTTACCCACAAAACGAGATTTTCGATTAGTTCCCTTCTTCAAACTACAGAATCAATTGTGTGTGTTAATATATCAGATTTTTTAAGATATTTGTGTCGGTGTTTTGGTGTAGTGTGTGGGTAGCTTGTGTGGTCGCTGTCTAGTGGAAGTAGTAGCAGTAGACCAATGTGTATTTATATGTTATTTACCTCATCCCAGATAAATCTTAGACTTAACTGGTATTCTTATGTTTAATTGCAGAAGTTGTCTCCATTGTCATTAGTTGTTATGGCTGAGGGCCATGCTCTGTAAATTGTGAATGTTAGTACACGATTACGTATCCAATGGCAAAGGCTCGATTTTAATTATGTTGATTGTGTGAAAGATATTGGCTGCACTGAATGGTTTGAGCCCTGCTCAGGGACTTCTAGGAGCTACAGGAGGATATATTAATTTACTAAAAGTGTAACAGCATGCTGTTGCTCACATGTATTTTATGCTTAATAATTTAATACTTAAATTCATTTCCATAACTGCACAACCACCAGCCCGACCCCATTCCAGCTATGTTCTACACAACAGTTTCCATTCCACTGTAAGCATATGATCTGTCATATTGACTGTTCTTTTGCTCTGTGATTAAATTCATGATTCTTATTAGTTGATCTACAGCGGTATTTTGGATTTGTGGGATTTCTGGGATTGTGAGCTGTTCTATTCCGATCTGGTTATCATTTATTTTTTAGGTTGATGGGAAGGAACTTTATATACTTCCTTTTTCTACGCCATTTAATACTGAGAAAAGTGTTAATGCGTGAACTTTTCCATGTAGCAGGTGGCAGCATTCTTGAAACTGTTAACTGATCTCATGGGGGTATTTTCTTTACGTACTTTGAGCCTGGCTTGTCTGCTATTTTTTCTCTTTTGTGAGTAAATTTTTGACGGCCAATAGTTTGACCAACTTTAGTTCTTCAACAATATTTTTTCTTATATGATTCGTATTTGTTTCATTCATATATTACTGTAAATCTGCCATCATTACAGTGTAAATCCTGCCCGTTTTGTAATTATGACTTACCCTCCCTAATCCCTTCCTATAGTTTTGTTTCTCTAATGTGCTTGCCTGTTATTTTTCTGTGCGTTTCTCTCAGTTTTCTTGATTTTGATTAAATCGTTTACTCATTTTACTATCAGTTCGATTATTAGTCTGTTACCGATACAGCATTTTTCCTTCTGATACTAAAACATAACTAATGTTTGCATTTGTTATTTTAGTTCTTGTTTACTTTATATTTAAGAAATTTGTCTGTGACAGTTATATTTCCACTTCATTCAGTTGCATTTCAGTGATATTTATTATTCCTGAGTAAAATTTGTGTGGAAAGTTTTAACTATGTGTGGTGTGTGGTGTGTGTGTGTGTGTGTGTGTGTGTGTGTGTGTGTGTAAGAGAGAGAGAGTGAGAGAGAAGGGGGATGCAGGAAGGGGGATAGAGTGACAGACAGACAGACACAGAGACAGAGATAGAAAGAGAGAGAGAGAGACACAGAGGAAGAGGGACAGAGGGAGGTGAAGAGAGAGATGTAAGTAGTACATGTGCAAACTGTATAGTTTTTCGTTTAGTTCAAGATCTTTCCCACACTGTCGCCTAATTTCAGTACAGAATGGCCAGCCTATTTCAGATATTAAGGAAATTTCACGCAAAATTTCATATTTTATTTTTCTTTGAGTCTTTCAAGTTCTCAGATGGCTGTGAGCGCTATGGGACTTAACAGCTGAGGTCATCAGTCCCCTAGAACTTAGAACTATTTAAACCTAACCAACCTAAGGACATCACACATATCCATGCCCGAGGAAGGATTCGAACCTGCGACCGTAGCAGTCGCGCGGCTCCAGACTGAAGGGCCTAGAACCGCTCGGCCACACCGGCCGGCTCAAGTTCTCTTGCATTATAATTTCAACTATGCCTATCTGCCACTCAAACTTGTTCTTCAGGACAGAAGCAATTCATTTAAGAGGAAGCTACTAAAGTCAACATCACACGACCCACAACGGCGTCTCTGCACAGTAAACCAGCGTATCCATGCCACCGTTTAGCCAATGGGGGACATGAATATGGGGGTCAAGTCTGTGGTTGCTGGAGAGTCTTGATGGGAAAAGCACAGTTGCAACTCTCTCTTGTGATACTGACTTCGGCAAGGACAACTCCTGCCGTCCACACGTGGTCCTGCTCACCAGTACCAGCCACCACTCTCACAAAACTAAACCAACACCTGTCCCACAACCTACTCAGTTCATCTCTTTGTCCAGACACCTAGACTGGTAATCAACCTTTATCTGTGCCCCATGGGAAGCCTTCCCCATATTCTGAGAACCAAGACTACAGATCAAGTATTCTTCATTTAAATCTCTTATTTACCCACCTGCCTTCTGATGCTCCTGTTCTGCATCCTGCACATCTGGTGTCAGAAGCAGAATCTAACCCATTGCTCAGTATGGAGGATGACCATGAAATTTTGGTTCAAATTCAAAACTTTGTGGCCAGTTATAATAATTGTTGCTGTTACTCTGTGCAAGCCAGGCGTTTAGTGGTCATGTCTTCCTGTGTGGCCTGATATTCACCTCGTTAGCGCATTCCAGTATGCCTGGGGCAGAGTCTAACTTGCAGCAACACTGCTGTGTGTGAGCTGAGCACAAGTCCGTCACCTACTGTCATCGTGCAAGTGAGCTGCTTGCCAGTGCCTCCCCTGGAGGGCAGAGCGCATCAGTGCACTGTGACTGATTGTTACGACATGCTGCTGGCCAGAGGAATGCCCCATTGGCTGCAGGTCAACCACCAGCACCCCTCAACACCTACCTGCCTGCTTACCATGCCACTCCCACCGTGGCAAGCTGCTCATCAGTGCATGGCTTAGCTGCCAGCCACAGTGCGGCCACCATCGTGGTCTCCTCGCCATGGCGACTACTAGCCACGTGGCCTATCTGCTCTAGATGTCTGTGCCGTGGACCATGCTGTCTCAAGCCACTCACACATGTGCCCATTTGACGCTACCAACCTCAAGCCATGCCCCCTCCATCGCCACCATCGCACTTTGCTCGCCACGGTTGCACCAGCCCTCTGAAATCTGAATCCATGCAGCCCATCTGCTATAGTTGTCTTTGCTGTGGACCATGCTGCTTGATGCCACTTACTCATGTGCCCCATTTCACGCCACCAAACTTATTCTGTAGCTGACCCACCACCATTATCAGGCCACCTTTCTCATGCCTACACCAGGCTGCAGCAACCTGTAGCAAAGTGGCTCATCTGGTGTATCTGCCCCTGCTGCAGATCATGTTGCTTACTGCCACTTAGTCACATACTCCACTAGCCTCATTCCGTGACCAACCAGTCGACAAAATGGTACTGGCCTCACGATGGCCGCACCAGTCCATTGTAACCTGTAGCCATGCGACTCATATACTGTAACCCTTTGTGCCGCCCTTGTAGCTGCACTTTAAACTTGCCATCATCCTGCAGACGCCGTGTGCTTGTCGCCCTATCAGCCACTTGTTACCGGGAATCCTGGCGCCCAGTTGTATGGTGCACAACGCTCACCTCCACGAGGACCACCTGCAACCATATGTCAAAGCAGCCTGCCAAGAGCTGTTCTGCCTGAGGGCCCTGGCAACGACCGCTGTGCCATTTTCCGCTTCAATGCTTTTCCTGTTAGCTACGTCAGGTCCACACAATCCACATACACATTGCTGCCATCAACCATCACACAAAGTGCGTCACACTGGCCAGTGCCATGACTAGGTGAGCACCCTTGAACATTGTTTAACGAAAGCAATTGGGGACTCTTAGACCTTGGAACTATAGTTTTAATTGGACAGTGTTAAACCTATTGTGGTCAGTTTGTTTATGGAGGACTTTGAGGAACGTACATTGGAGTCAGCGACCTTGAAACCTGCGTGTTTTTCAGATATGTAGACGATACTTTTGTTGTTTGGCCTCATGGTAGTGAGAATTTCAAAAAAATGGTTCGAATGGCTCTGAGCACTATGGGACTTAACATCTGTGGTCATCAGTCCCCTGGAACTTAGAACTACTTAAACCTAATTAACCTAAGGACATCACACAACACCCAGCCATCACGAGGCAGAGAAAATCCCTGACCCCGCCGGGAATCGAACCCGGGAACCCGGGCGCAGGAAGCGAGAACGCTACCGCACGACCACGAGCTGCGGGCTAGGGAGAATTTAAACCGGTTTTGGAACACCTGAATTCAATCCACCCGAATATTCAGTTAACTATGGAGGTGGAAAAGAATGGATGCCATTCCTTCCTTGATATGTTGCTCAGAAGGAAGACTGATGGTACGTTGGGACGTTCGGTTTATAGGAAGCATGCTCACACTGACTTGTATCTGCGAGCTGATATTTGTCACCACCCAGCTCAGTGTGAAGGAGTGCGTCGTACATTGGTTCACAGGGCCCAAGTTATCTCAGACCCTAAAAGTTTGGCAGCTGAGCTATCACATCTCGAAGTCACGTTTCGTCAGAATGGTTATAGTGAGAGGCACATCAAACGTGCGTTGCGCTATCAGCCTTCTACGCAACAGGTGAGTGACGATAGCAACGAAGTGGCACCTAAGTCTACGGCCTTTTTGCATTAAGCGGGAAGCATTTCAAACAGGATTGGCCCTATTTTGCGGAAATATGATGTGAAATGTGTTTTTCGACCACCTTCTTAGATTAAGGCCCAGTTGGCGTCCGTAAAAGATGATCTTGGTTTGTGTAAGGCTGGTGTTTATCGTATTCCTTGCAGTTGTGGCATGTCATATATTGGTCAGACAATCAGGACCGTGCAAGACCGGTGTATTGAACATAAGCGTCACACACGCTCACAACACCCGAGCAAATCCGCTATTGCAGAACATTGCCTTGACACCAGTCATCCTATGAAATACAACAACACGGAGATTCTGGCTTGAACGTCCAGCTATTGGGATAGTGTTATTAAGGAAGCTGTTGAAATCAAACTATCAAGCAACCTTATAAACAGAGATGGTGGAGTTCGTTTAAATGCTGTTTGGAATCCGGCTCTCTCTCATCAAAAAGCAGAGGGACGGAATTAGTGCAACCTGACTTGTTGATTTATAGTCACTATCGATATTTCTGATGTTGGTTATCTTTGGCTGTGTGTTGACTCTGCTGTTACTTGTTCTGCGTGTAGTATCTTCCTTGTTTCTCCTCTGTGAACCGAGGTATAAAATTCCCTTGCACATTGCTTCCTCCTTGCAGTTGTGCCTTGAGAATGGCAGGGTGTGCTCCTATCGAAATATGGGCGGTGGTCGACGATGTCACCTGGCAGTAAACACGTAAGTTATTTGAGTGTTAAACTAGAATTTTTCATCTCCACTTTCAATTACAACTCTTACAAGAAACCCTCTGAATGCTAGGTCACAAAAAGCCAATAATGTTTTTACAGCATTTTGTACCTCATACAGCGTCTTCCACGCAACCAAAATGTAGCCGTCTAATAGCACAGGTGGAGGGACTGGAAGGATCCACTGGTGAGCACAGCATGAGGTTACGGGGCGTATTTGAACTGCTTAGTTGACGAGTAAATCACAATCGTGCTACTGTCCTAGTGGCGTTAATACAGAACAGAGCAATGGGGACGACACACAACGCAAATATTCCATTGTATCTACAACAGAAGTTATCGACATTTCGTCAGAGAGGAACACAACGAATTTCACAGCCTGAGCAGGAAGAGGCATATGAAAATTAGCGCTTCTGCGGAATGAGTCAGCGATTTGTGGGGTGTCGTACAGGCTCGCCTGTGTGGACAATGTACATGAGGAGTACAGTGATGAAGGTACATGCTTAACATGAAATGATAATTAAATCAAGACGTTAACCTGTCGACAGGCGTTGATATACATGAACGGGGACAGTTGAAAATGTGTGCCTCGACCGGGACTCGAACCCTGGATCTTCTGCTTACATGGCAGACGCCCTGTCCATCTGAGCCACCGAGGGCACGGAGAATAGTGCGACTGCAGGGATTAATCCCTCC
The DNA here is from genome assembly GCF_021461385.2 of Schistocerca piceifrons. Classification (NCBI taxonomy): domain Eukaryota; kingdom Metazoa; phylum Arthropoda; class Insecta; order Orthoptera; family Acrididae; genus Schistocerca; species Schistocerca piceifrons. Next base: position 120,594,663 of record NC_060140.1, on the reverse strand, counting down.
ATGCTCCCCGTGAGACCCACGTTCCCAACTCAATGTCCACACACTACATTCGTAGTGCACCTGCCCACTACACTCATTACTCGCGGCAGACAATCTTACCGAGTCCCGTAAGAGTTCGGGCAATGCATGTGCATCCAGCACAGAAGAAGAAGGTCAATGGCCGATTAGCCTTAACTATATGAAGATGGTATCTGTTGTTTCGGACGTGTCCGAAAGAACAGATACAATCTTTATATACATGCTTAACAAGTGAAAGTGATACTGAAACAGGTATCGAGCGATGTAGTTAATCATCCCTTGGACAGAGAGCCACAAATCCCGTCTATAGTGAAACGCAATAAAGGACAATCGTTGTCCAACGAGTGCCGGGTACTAAAACATATCTATCTATTTCAAAAATCATCCACAGCATAGTAAAAAAAAACAATTATGAATAGATTTCGAGTAAGATTGCAGCAGTAGAACCGGGTAGTGTGTAAGAAAAACAACGGGTATTCAAAAGAGGACAGGGCGCACTTATTACAAAAACTAAAACAGATGTTTGAGCGTTTCAAGGATGCTCGACGAAATTTACAAAATATGCCTGACGGTAACATACTAGGTTATCCACACCAAATTTCGGGGGGGACTTATATTACAGTGATTTTAAGGGAAGCAGTGGTTCGCTGCGTAACTTCAAATTGTGCTGCGGAACTGGAAGACGTAATATGACGGAATTTCAAACAAAGAATCAAATTGACGATGTGGAATCGGCCCAGAAATTTATAGATCAGATAAACAAACTTCAGTCAGTAAGGAATTTTTTGTCAGTTTCGACAAATCTGGGTTTGAATAGGAAATGCATTTGAAAGGAACCCTGGAAATTAGAGGCACCAAGGGAGTTGTATTATTATCAACGAACATCCGAACATCAAGGCCTTGATGCATTTTGTATACAATTTTTGTGTCTGTTAATGTAGATGATAAATTGGCTGGAAAGTTATTTACTGTGCTTCGAGAATTTGAGGTGCTCTGGCACATACGATTCCTCCTCGTGTGGGTGATCTTGGAAGGGCAGTAGTGAATATTTACGTCACAGCAAGCAAGAGTGGGAAAATGGGCTTAAGGAAAATACATCTACTGTATGAGTACTACTTTTGGGCCATAGCTGATCAAAATAACTTGCTTCCGCTTGATTCTTGGTCTCCGTATAAGAATCATACTTCTTTAAGGCATACTATCACTCCTGAAAAGTGCATGACATTGCAGATCACACCACCTGGAACAACATGACAAATTCAGCCTTTGTATGTTTTTTTTTCCTTGCCTGAACCATATATTATCGCACTATGTCTAACTATGCATTAAAGTTTAGCCAGTTTCACATAAGCTATAAGGCAGACAGTTTCGCATTCGATTACATACCATCACATTCCATCAGTTCTCATCACCCCGTTACACCAGTATGATTCTGTATGCATTCCTTAAAAGTGGATACCTTTCTGAACGTCCTCCATGGTTTCTAACTCCCAAGCAGTCCGGTTCGATACTGATGATGTGAACCTTCGTGATCTCCGTGGAACGCCATTTTCCATTCTGTGTTCATGGTGCAAGTTAATGGTTTGTTCTGACAATTTCTTGAATGTCGACGATGTCCTTTTTGTGAAGTGTAATACACACATCCCATAGAAGGTTGATCTCTGCAACTTCTGGACAGTAATTTTATGTGATCCTCCGGATGTACATGGTGAGTCATTAGCTGCCACTCTTTGTCACGTCATGATTATTAACTCAAGACTTTCAAATTAGTCTTACCAAAGATTTAACCTGTGAGTTCGCACTAAAGGGGTTCTTGTTAGAGAAAATTAAAGTGTGAACAAAAAAAAAAACAAAAAAAAAAAAAAACAGGTCCAGCAGGTACTAGATAACAGAAAACAGACTTGTACGTAACTTTATTTTATTTAATCAATGACGGCAACGAGTAAGTAGTGACACTTTCATTAGAAAGCGGTTGTTTCTGACTCGTTAGCGATCGTTATTTCATAGGTAGAACAGTTTATTTGGTAGTTGTGAAATTGTAATTCGTTGCTTTGGTCACATTGTTGCGCATATTTGGTGTGTAAGACAGTGGGAAAGACACCCGTGAACTGCATCGGTTGTAGATTCTTAAGCGTTACTTTTTTTAATTAATTTTGATATCTACTAGTCATGTTAGTAATATTTTTAGGTGGCTGAGGTGTGGAATATGACGAAAAATAAGAAACGTAACGCCTGTAGACAGAATTATCTGTGTACGTACGTCTGTTTAATTTTGCCTTCCAAGACGTATATTGGGTGGAGTTTTCAGGTAATCTCCAGTACCTTGTAGCTGGCAAGATGTAGCTTAATGGCGGCAGAGAGTCCGAGCTGACCGTGCGTTCTCTTCTGTTACACTTCTGTGTCATGAGCAGCACTATCACTTTAAGCTTTCCTGTCAGAATCATTACTGCCAATTGGTGTCCCTCATGAATGTAGGTTGGTGCCCCAAAGGACGTGAGGATTCGAAGAGTTGTGTTTCATTATTTACACACCTACTGCAGACTTGAAACATTGGCGCCCCAATATTTTAAATAATGGCAGACATTTCACAGTTCGTATAGAAATTAATAGTAGACAGATGAATCATGATACCTCAAGAAGAAACATGTACGTTACTATTGTTTGAACGACGATTATGATGCTGTAATCAGATTTCCAGTACCTTTATTAGTTTAAAGATTAGTATCTGTCGATGAATTATACAAGTAACACCCAGCAACGAATTTCCAAAATGTAAACGCTTCATCAGATATTGCCGATCGCCATATCTTTAGAAAGCTATTAATGTAAACCTAAATTGGTATGAATTACAGGCATGTAACTTGAATAGTACATGAGTTATTGGAGGTCAAAGCAGCCGATTATTATCGATCGCGTCAGGCCATAAGTACTCCACAGTTACACGAAAAAACAGTAGCAGCATGGTTATATATATCTTTGTTCATCTATGTCTTTGTTTATACCCGATATATACTATTCATGAAGAAATTGGTTAAATATTTACTGTGTTTTAGAAAGCACAGGAACATTAGGCTCTTGGCCTACCTTTTGCTTCTTTTCTTTTGATATATGTTTATTTAATTGTTTATGTATTTAATAATGTGTGTTAGAGCGTGTTTATGGTCCAGCCATAGGAATATTTATTTAATTTCAAGTTATTTAAATGTAAATCCAGTATTTGGTATATGTTTCATTATGATTGTGACTGTGCGTTGGCATGAAGACATGGCGCGAGGACGCTAGCCAATCACAGCGCTCGTGAATCGGGAGACTGGATGGAAGCGAATTTCCGGAGAGGACACGGGGCGGTTGTGGACAGTACGGGACAGAACACACGGGAGTGAGTGCTGGATGCGGACAGTACAGCGCGACGGACGCACAGTCGGCGGAAAGACTAGGACAGCGGAGCAGTTTGCGCGTGGTCGCGGCAGATAGAGAAACTTCGGAGTGCCGACTTGTGCACTTGTGAGAATTCCGTGGCTTCTACAGTGAAGACGTAGAGTGCGTTTAGAAGTGAATGTCTCGCGAGCTGTGTTGTTGTTCATAACTAATTACGCCCTGTAGGAATCTATTGTTTCCCTGTTATTCAACTTATATTTTATTTAATTGCTGGGCCATCGACACCAATAAGTGTTTAACAGAAATATACCACATTCTCAAAATTACTTCTGCTCTCATACTCATCAGTTAAAGTCGTTAAGATAGTACCTGCAGATTTTATTTAATTGCAATCTTTCAATTATAAATTTATATGTTACTTTCATAATTCGCAATTGCCGAGTGATAGAAACCTTTGACCATTCGATTCATGTGTGCAACCTTATCGTATACTGTAGACTCGGCAGTATTTGTCCTGTAATGCGGCAACTACGTATCCCAGCCCTAGACAACGAAACCAGCCGAAACTTTAAAGATTTCAACGTTGAGTCGGAGGCTGCGTAGTTATTTGAAAGCCTGCAATCGTTATCCGAAAACGGTGTTTGGTGAAGGGAACCATCACCGAAAAATTTCTAAAAACGTCAGTTGAAGATAGTTCGTTTATTGTATCCACTGTTTCTTGAGCATTATTTGCAGTAACACATGCTGCTTTCTCTTGAAACTGCTAATAGTAAATAATAATGTTTCACCTTTCTAGGCTCCACAGGAAAAACCAACAAAATAGGAATAAGAACTCATATTCGCCAGAAAACGACAGTTACAGTTTTTCCAATGTAGAACATTACGCACTATCGTCTTCACAACAAAAAACCTCTAACACAACGTTAGGCGATGAAATTTTGTTTTTGTGATCGCAGTGGAACATAATATCCAGTACACCTAAAATCTAAAGGAATCAAAAGCTATATCAGCCAGTCCATAACGTCAGGTGTATTTTTCTTGTGCACAACGTGCTGTATTATCATTACCGCCCATCCACCCCTCCCAAAATGGTGTTTGGTAAGGCCAAGGTGAACCGTTCCCGAAAAACTTTTACAAATTTCAGGTGATGAGACTTCGTTTCTTGTACCCACCATTCCTTGAACATTATTTGGAATTACAGATGCAGCGCCCATATCGCATCATCAAAATTCAGCTCCTTTTACTTAGAACAGAGTGGTTTAAGAACTCAAAATTATAGTACATGGTAAGTGAGCAAAAATGTTTTAAGTTCCGCTTACAAATACTTTCAAATATAGCTGAACAAAAATAAGTTATTGATTTTGCTGTGGAACTAGCTGTAACTTCATGTCTTTTTTCTGCAAAACTTCAAATTACGAGATAAAGGTCACTAGAAAATTACGCATGTTCAATAGACAAATTTTAATGCACAAACTACTCGCAACAGCGTTATCGAAATCAGAAAATATATCAAATTAAGCCAATAATACCTTTTCAAATTCTTTATGTAACTATGTTTCACCATTTTAGGGCCTCAGAGTACAGCAAATGGACTAACATTAGCAATGGTGCAGATATGTGCGACGCCATGCATACATTATGCAATTGCTAACACTATTGGACGGGAGCATAGCTTAGTAAGGGAGGTGGAGAGGGTGTGGGTAGGAGAATGGGGCATGGCTTAGGAGAGGCGTTGCTTAGGAGGGGGGCAGGCTATGATGACGTCATGCATTTGTCTCTCCATGACAGGCAAAGGTCAAATCAGATTGGAAGTCACTATTACATTCCTACTGATATATATCTGTTATTGATTTAAGAGATTGCGTTTTCTCAGCCGCTGTTAAATAAAAATCACATGGACTATATCTAAATATATATCTTACTTGGGGATAGTGGCGCTCTTCCACTCATCAAGAGTTAAGTTGGTGAACTCTCTACCAGGGACGTGACACCAGTGATCAGGAGTTTGCATAACGAAATTGTACATTTGCGAGCTCAGCACATTGACGATTGTGCCATAGCAAATGAAAACAGTGTTTAATCTCTTCTGGAACTTTCCTCTAGAACCAATGACGTCCATGATGTCCTCGAAAGCTGGTACAACCTCTCGATCCTGATGGTATTCATTGGTCTGGCTGACAGTCTGTAACCGAAGAAGATATTATTCATTGCACAAATCACTGTCCAATTCACCTATTTGTTCAATAATCGACGGTGGGTATAACATAGACACAACTTAAGTATATTCTGCCTAAAATCGTCTGTAATCAGGTATAAATGTGACAAAATTTCATGAATTAACACGCATTTATGATAAAGATAAGAATGAATTACAAGAGACTGAAATATGTGAGTTACATAGTGATCTTGTTGAATACTCTGTAATGATATGAAAAGTATTATACATTTAGCTACACGCATCTAGAGAATGTCAAACCGAAGCATTGCTACGGAGCGTGAGTTGTACAATCTGCCCATTGTTGCGTGACAAGTGAAAACGTTTGCTCATATGCATTCAAGTCAGAAGGAATATTGCATCTTACTTCCGATGGTCACGGGTACTGCAGTTCCGTATTTGTACACTGACACCAAGCAAACGACTTTCAGTTCTGTATGGGAATATACGTAATGGATGTAAAAGTGGCATTTGTAGACACTTGGATGACGACATATGGAAGTTTTAGTCTGACCGTGAAGCGTGTTTGGATAGCCTAATAATAAAGGGACCGTTCGCAGTAACCGAAAAATCTGCTTTCGAGCCACTCCATTATACACCGGATGGATGTCCATATTCACAACTGTGAATACATTTCGTGTATTTCATAACTGCTGTATTTGCCACAGTGCCCATGCCTTTGGAAATGCAATATCGTCGTGACGTACCAGTTGGATCCTCTCCATCTGTTACGTTTTTCTAGTCCCCTAAATAACTAACTTTTTTATTTTCATGTAATTTTCAGTTTAATTATCTGTTGACATGCAGAAACTATATTAAAACCTCACACTTCTATTTAGACTTAATTTCACTTAAATTAATTATTCAGATCCTCATTTAAAGTGTTCTGATTACATTTTTGTAATTGGGTTTCATTAGGACATTGTTAATTAAAAGTTACAGTTAATTCCAGTCAGTATTACAATTCGTTACATGCCAAATCCCACGAGCGAGTAATTATATTTGAGAAAGGTGACCTAAACCACCTGAAAGATTAGCATTTTCAAGTTCCAGTAAATACTTTAAATTATGTACAATTTATTATCTCCATAGAAATTAACTTGAAAGCTCATAGCAAGTACTATTTTACAGAGCAGATGTTGTAATAACTACTGTTAGATTCCGGACGTCAGCTATACGGATTGATCAGGAACAATGTTCAAAGCTTGTAAGAATCTTACAGGGTAGGTGGTGCTGAGTAACAATTGTCAAGAAAAGAATTCGATACGTTCCCCGTTTCCGAGTTGATTAGCATTGATGTTAGCCAACCAGGCCGTTGCGCCAACAAATTCATGTGGCCTGCATTAAACGGTGTTGCAAAACATGTCCTTCGTTTGGTTTCTTGTAGCCGAATAAGGGAGCGATACAAGAATTGCACTTTTGATGGTAATGAGGATCGAATCCGAGCCAAAGGCTGAGAATTCTCCTGTTCTGTCGTCTATGACTTGAGAACAGTTGACGCTAGTTGTGTCTGGTCGGCCACTTTAATTTGCGTGCGCAGCAGCCTGATTGGCTAACTTCAGTGCTAATTGACTTGGCACACCACAGAGAATGTTTTATTTCTTTCTCAGCACAGCCTACCCTGCAACACGCTTACAGGTTTTTCACACTGTTTCTGACCACACTGCATAGTTTTGTTGCCTTAATTTCGCACTACAATATGACCTACAGCATTGATTAGTTAATGCACTAATTAATGATTTCATGAAATTTACCTTAATTGGCAATATGGCACTCACATATGTAACCGAGGAGATTCACAGATAGAAGAAAAACAGTGTCGTTTTGTAGGGGACATCCTGAGACATCAAGGAATCACCAATTTAGTACTGGAGGAAAGCGTGGGGGTAAAGATTGTAGAGGGAGACCAGGAGATGAATACAGTAAGAAGATTGAGAAGGATGTTGAAGAGGCTTGCACAGGATAGAGTACCACGGAGGGCTGCATCAAACTAGTATGTGGACTGAAGACCGAAAGAACAACATTGTTTTCAAAATAACGGTTTTCTCTTACGGCAGTCTGTAAGTACTGGGACGTCACTCAGAATTGCCAGCCGATAGTTTAAAAGTACTCGAGTAATGTCTACGTTCGAGTGCACCCTCAGTGTTGGTTCACCCCACAGTCATGTGCATTCAGTACGCAACAATACGCGCACATCTAACTGCGAAACTCAGAAATTGTAATAAGTCATTATTTTCAGGTGAAATCTGTAATCTACATTAATACACTTTTTTATTGAGCCGTGATGTGATCAATAACTACGGTGTTGGGCTCAGCGATATATATGATGGGCCCACTTAAATGAACCATAGGAGTGTAATTGTCTTTAACAGGAACTGTAATAAGAGAGAAGTGTAATATTCTCGTCTAAACAATCTAACATTCAACTTCATTACTGGACAGTGACTGTTATCAATGTCGGTTGTGTCCTGGATAACTGAACTAACAATTTTTGGTAGCGTAACAAACTGCTCACCCTACTTAGTAACTGTACTTCACGTGAAATTCATTGTAGTCACCCTACTTAGTAACTGAACTTCACATGGAATACATCGTATATGTTATCTAAAGTTTGAATGGTACATCCTCGAATAAACACCATCTCGCAATACTTTAAACATCCAGCTTCAAGGTGATGAAAATGTTTGCTCCCTTGGAGAGACGCAAGCTCTAAGTAATAGAATTACTAGTGTGTTGGTCTTGACAGATAACCATAACTATTACTTCTGCTCCTCAGTAGGATATTTAGCGTCTTGTGTATTGTGTTGTATTTATTACAGAGGTTCAACGGAGCCATATTCTATTTGCCATCCGCAAATCCCATAGAAGCTACAGGCGAGCATACATGTATTATTTATGGCCATATGTGTAATTCGCCGAGCCAGCTTAATAACTATCTCGAACTTTGCTTAAAATACTTTCTTGAATCATTCACGCATAATTTATTGTGTCCTACATGCCACGTAAAATCATTGGTTCAGCTGTTGTGTGTTCATTTTAACCCATAGCTACTGTGAATGCTGACAAGACCACCGTTACTATGGAGGGATCTCTCACACTGCTTTTTTATTTTTTATTTATAAAACCTCTGTTTTGGTGAATATAATTCTGTCGTTTGTTACACTTTTTGGAAACAAATTTTATGAAAATTTGCGTTTTTTAAACAAAGCAGAATTTAAAACACTCTGAATACTAGAACACATCAAAATTGGCGCCTTATTTTAATTTTATGTATTACTAAAATAACAACACATCGTTACCTCTCTATTCACCCACCAATTATCAACAGGGAGATAGTATTACACATTCGCAACATAACTGTACGGAAAAACGCATTTCAATTATGACAAATTATATTTGGAATCATTTTGAGTTTACTAATATCATTTCAACCTTAGGGCGATTATTCCACTACATAATACTACCAAGGCTGAAATTATGCCAAATTTTTATTTTAAAAATCAAGAATAAAGTAATTACCTTCCGTATTCTTCTGAGGAACTGAACTGGATTGTAATTGCTTTCAGCCTGCATGTGTTTCATACAGAACCTCCATAATTCTTCAAGCAAACCGGAACACCACAATGTTGACGCGGATATCTCGTTTTTACGTCAAACAAGGACAACAAAGGGTTGATGTTTTTCGTTTCTCAAAAAAAAAAATTTCTGTATTTCAGGCTCATATCTCCATAACAGCAAGTTTTCTCCGAGACTTCCGGAATTTTTTGCAGACGGGGTAGCTGCAATACAATATTGCGATGCCTTGTTCTTATATTAGTTAGCGAGTTCTGTTTTCTCCATCGAAAACATATTTGTGTTCTTACCGAAGAAGTACGCTTCTCAGTCATCATCACGTATCACTTCTTCATGACCTTCAGTTTCCTTCTCCAAATTAGTACGCGATCACTAAATACTAGAAATCAGCGTCATTATCACTTTCATCAAACTCCTCATCTGAGAATTCACTGAGGCGTTGTTGAATACACACATCCCTCTTTCATCGAAAACGCATGTAGAAGATTAGCTTTTCTCACCATGGAGAAACTGTAACGTTCGACAAAAACATGGCATGCAAACACTATGGTACATCTATGAGTGCTCTCAAGGCCTAAAACTAAGAAACAAATCGCAGCAACAATGCCAGATTTCTAGCATATGTCACTTGCCATCCAATAGGAAAGTACACCTAAGAATGCACTTTACCTGACAGGGATGTGTGAAGTATCACAAGACAAAAAACTGTAGCGATCTAAGAGACCATCCATACTAGTTAAGGGTGTGACCTGCTGACAGTCTGCCCTCGCTCTCTATAGCCAATGCAGATCATAGTAGAGGAACAATGTGTTGACGAAGACAGCTGAAGGGCTTCACCTCCAGTTAACATACACTCTCTGGCAGTGTCACCTAGCCAGTTAGGACGTGTTCCACTTGTACTGTAGTTCCCAAAGGACAAACTTTTCTAATGTATCATTGTAAGGTGGCGTGCTCTCCTGACCTTCATTTCTTATATATTCCGACCTCACCATTGTATTCTGCGTATCAAGACGTTTCATTCGAGCCCAAACTCGATAGGGTACAGTCAGTTTTACATATTTCCATTTAATCAATATGCAAATCTAATAAATAAATCGCAAGTGCTCTCTGAGATTAAAAAGTCGACGCTGGCGTACACAAACATTCAAGACACGACGGCCACAGGAGTTTTTGTTCGGCGGAGGCAACCAGCCCGCTGGAAAGTCTGTAGGAGGGTGGGTTAGCACACAGCTGTGCAGGCTGGTCGACCACCCAGGGACCAAAACAGTTCTTTGCCAGAGAAAAGGGATAAAGCCCCTGCACCTGTGCATCTAGTGTCAAAAGTGATATCCCCTTACCCTTACATCTAAAAGACTGCCCATTTTGTTTGGTGGCAACATCTGCATCAAGTTACGTCTCTGTACCTAGCTGCACTGGTGAGGGACACCGGCAAGCCATAGCCCACACAGTAAGTTGTAGCCCGAATAGCAGAGTCGACAAAGGAAGATCGCTGGTTCCCGGCAGCACAGTTGTCAGCTTTGAATTGAACTACGAACAGCTGCAAGAGAATGATATATATATTCGTTTTGAGAACTGCAACAACACTTAGGTGTTGGCATAGAGAAAGACACTGAGCTGACAGAACTCATATTGCACAGATGTTCGATTGGAATTAGGTTGCGATATTGGGCCGACTAAATCTTTCCTCAAACTATCTAGAGCTTTCTTCAAACCAATTGCAAGCAATAGACATCCATAAGAATTCTATAGTTGTTTTCGTACATGACGTCCATGAGTGGCTGCAAACGGCCTCCAAGCAGCCTAACATAACGAGGATCCAGCCCATTCCATGCAAACACAGCCCACACCATTATGTAGCCACAACCATCTCGCACAGGGCCTTGTTGACAACTTGGATCCTTGGCTTCGTGGGGTCTGCACCACAATCGAAACCTACCGTCAGCTTGAAACGTCTTACGTTATTTGATTTACAAACAGCTGAGTAAAACTGAACGTACTCAGACATTTCTCTCTTTACTTATTCTGATTATCACTAAACAACGCAATCTGACTTTCAATAATCCCTACAAAAGAATGGCCCTGACTAACAATAACCTATACCTTTCCTGAATCACTTACCCCACAAAAGTCTTCGTTACTCCAACTAACGAAATACAGTGAGCGCCAATACTGCCAGCTAAATAAAAGATTCTACTTACTGAAGGCACTAACTACTGAACTGATAGGCATAGTGGTGTTCACATCCAACTGCCCAACACTGCACAAGCGAATATTCTAACAATGAGTCCAACCAGCCACAGACTACACACAGCACAGTCAGTGATTTTCATACAGAGCGCTACGTGGCGTTACCAACATAAAAACCTAAACAGCCCACTTAAAAGCTCTCACCAACTCAAATGCGGACTCATATGACCAGGCCACGGTTCTCCAGCAGTCTAGGCCACAACCGAGGCGCTGCAGGTGATGTCATACTGTTAGAAAAGGCACTCGCGTCAGTTGTCCCCTGCCATAGCTCATTAACATCAAATGATGTGGGCTCCTGTATCTATTAAAAGCATCAATTCTTTACCCAATTTATTGCTATAAGGCATCATTACATCATTTTCAGCTTCGCAGCCTGCTACCCTCACCTTGCGCCATTTAACGGTGGCTGCTGCCCGTAACACCTCTTTCGTTTCCCATATCTTTGCCTCGGAACTATTCTATTTTCTCTCTACACTGCGATGCTACATGCCCATATTTATTACACCGATAACATTTAGGAGTTCGACAGTCTTTCTCCCTATGCTCACGCCTCTGTCATTTATCGCATATAAAAGTTTTATTACATTTCGCATCCGTATGGCGTGTTTCATCACAATGGTAACAATAATTTTGAAATCTATGTGCATCTTCTGCCCTGATGGGTGCCTGCATCCATATTATTTTGGTATTTCTGTTGCAGTACTTGGATGTCTGTCCCATTTTACCACAACTGTAATATTTCATCTGCTTTGGTTGGTGTCTTTGATAATTCTGCCCGCTTATTTCCCTTGACTTCTGATTCTTTTCTCTCATTAACATGATTGCACTTTCTTTTTGTTGCGCTAGTTCTACAGTCTCACTTAAATTAATGATTTCGCCTCGACTGCGTACTATCATCTGTATTCTTTCATTCGCTAACCCTTGAATAAATCATGCAGAGCCTAGAGCATACAGCAATTCTATTGCATCCTTTAATTGTTCCTTATTTGTTACTTGTGCTACGGCAACCTTGAACGATTTGGATACCTCATCTATTCTATTTCCCCAAGAGGCAATTGATTCCCCCTGATTGGGTCTGAGCACTATGGGACGTAACATCTATGGTCATCAGTCCCCTAGAACTTAGAACTACTTAAACATAACTTACCTAAGGACATCATACAACACCCAGTCATCACGAGGTAGAGAAAATCCCTGACCCCGCAGGGAATCGAACCCGGGAACCCCGGCGCGGGAGGCGAGAACGCTACCGCACGACCACGAGCTGCGGACTGATGCCCCCTGATGCTGTCTAGCTTGGAACATTTTACACGCATGAAAGTCAATAATTCTTATGTCCGCATAATTTTCCTCTAAAATGCTTCTGCATTTCCGTCAAGTCATGTGGAACCCATCATGATACAATTTTTGGATGCCCAGGCGTTCTTTCGGGATGCGAAGCACAGTCGTATGCGCTAATCCGATTTCGTGGGCGAGCTCACGAATCGTATGGCGTCGATCACTGTCCACTAACGCAGCAACAGCATGCACTTCTTCAGAGGCGCTAGGACGACCTGACCGATGCATGTCTGACACAGTTTGCCGACCTTCGTTGAAAGCTTTTACCCAACATGCCACTGTTCTGAACGGCAATGCCGAATCCCCACATGCCTCTTGAAGACTTTGATGACACTGTCGTGCTGTACGACCTCTGGCTCATGCAATCTTGATCCAACTCCGCTGTCCCTGTTTCGAAAACATAGTGACACCGTTACGTTAGACCGCTCGCTCACAAGTGGCTGTGTTTCCCTCGATTTTGCGCACGCCGGTAACGTGGTACGGGCGAGTCCGTATGCTCGTAGGTAAGGTAGGTATGTCAACAACGTGTGCTAGCTGCGACAATAGTAGATTCCATTGCATAGTGTCTCCATAGCCGTGTTACCACTGTCTAAGTTCCAACGTACGTATTTATGCCCCACTGTACAGTTCGCGCAGTCAGTTTAATAATTATTTCGTGTTTTTCAAATGTAATTTATTTTTCCCTATAGGCCACGTAAGAGTGTCGCTTCAGCAGAGGTACGTTTCTGTGAAACTTGGTCTGCAGATTATAAAAAAAAAAAAAAAATGTCATGTGACTAGGGCCTCTTGTCGCTGTGCAAGTCTTTCGATTTGACGCCACTTCGGCGACTTGCGCGTCGATGGGGATGAAATGATGATGATGAGGACAAGATAACATCCAGTCCCTGAGCGGAGAAAATCTCCAACCCAGCCGGGAATCAAACCCGGGCCCTTAGGTTTGACATTCTGTCCGCTGACCACTCAGCTACCGAGGGCAGTCGCAGATAATAATAATGTGACAAGGATCACATGCTGACTACTAGCTATAGCCGAAGGACGTCAGCCGCAAGTCACACACCCTACCAGGCACTGGCATCCAGCTGGTTAAGACGTTTTTCATTCCTGACTCCTTTAAGGATTGTAGCTCCGAACCGACTTACATCATTTCTAAGGTGTCCCCTCTCGGCCACACCAAGACTGGCTGATGACCTTGTAATCCGACTTGAGCGCGCCTATCTGTACCTGTATAGGGAATAACGATCTTTTTGTTCATATAAACCTATATCTTATCATTTAATACTCCCTAAAGATACCCACACCTCTGCTATCCAGATCAGGCCCCTCTGCACCTGGACATCTAGTGTCAAAAGTGGTATACCCTACCTTTAGACGTAAGGGACTGGCCGTTATGTTTTGTGGCCGTTATGTTTTGTGGCAACATCTCTCTACTTAGTTGGGCTGGCAAGAGACATACCATTCGGGAGCCATCATGCCGTAGTCAGCTTGTAGTACAATCGATAAATAAAGATCGCTGGCATCTGCCAACGCTATTGCTAGCTTCCAGCTGAACTACGAATGGCTGCTGGCGAAAAATGTTTATTCTTGTGTTTGGAACCGCAGCGACACTTAGGCGTTGCCATAGAAATATACGCTGAGATAACAGAAGTCATGGAATACCTCCTGATATCGTGTCGAAACTCCTTTAGCGCGGCGTAGCTTGCTGTGGCATGGACTCAACATGTCGTTGAAAGTCCCATGCAGAAATATTGAGTCACGCTGCCTGTGCAATATATCCGTCCATAATTGTGAAAGTGTTGCCGGTGCAGGATTTTGTACGTGAACCTGTAGTTTATGTCCGATAAACATTCGATGCGATTTACGTCGGGCGATCTAGGTGGCCAAATCATTCACTCGAAATTTCCTGAATGTTCTTGGAACAAACTGCAAACAGTTGTGGCCCAGTGATACAGCGCATAGTTACTCAAAAACATTCCATCGTTGTTGGCGATCATGAAGTTCATGAATGGCGGAAAATGGTCTCTGAGCCGTGCACGGCTCGCGTTTATCCCAATTATTGTTTGTCATCTTCTATTACGGTACTGCCGCCTCGTTTTCTTATTCTATTTTCTGTGGTCACTAACTTCCTGCCTTTCTTGCCCGTGAGCGGCAGCAGCAGCGCGTATCGATAAGTGCACTGTCGTACCATCTCTGGAGCGACCGATAGTATTTCCAGGTCGCCGTGTGTCTGTCAGTAAGTTCGGGACGGACCAGCAGTGCAATCGGGACGCAGCAGCAGTGAAGTCGGGGGACGGAGCGCCGGTGAGGCGCGGATAGCCAGTGCTCGCCGACTGCTGGTGACACACATGAACTGTGCGACGGAGGGAGATTGGAGCGGGACGACCGTTGGTTGGTCGTCTCATCGGCCAACATATACTTTCTCCTTTCACCGTTTCCGGGCCTGGGGGTTGGTTGGTTGGTGTGGAGCAGCGGCGAAGTCTCCGTCGCGCGTGTGGCCGGCGCCGCTGGCTGTGCCCACGCGCGGTCGGAGTGTGAGGGGCTGTTCTCATTGCTACGAGGCCCGTGGCTCACTGATCCTGGACGCGAAAGTTAAGTCTTTACTTAATCTACCAGCCAGACCCAACCGTTCACATTCTGTCATTGGAATTTCGTTGTGGGCTGTTGGGACATCCTGTCGCTTAGTCCGTTGACTGTCTGTCGGCTGGGTTGTCGTCAGATCGACAATGGTTGGGCCGACTGCCTCTCTCACCTAAGCGAGCGTTAGTGTTTGAATTCCAGGCCGACCCTCGGAACTTCTGAAAGCCCTTGCGTGGCCTATTTTTATTTGTTTTTGTTGTTTGTACTTGTATGGTTTCCAGCCAAGTTTTTTTTAAAAATTAAGGTTGTTTTGCCCTTAAGGCGTAAGATTCCTTAGGTCTTCAGCCTAATTTAAAGGTTTCACGTAAGACCTTTGGCATTTTAAAGGTTTTAATGTTGTTGAATTTTAAGTGTTCGGCCTTCAGCCGATTTTGAGTTTGTGTTGTTTCGCTCTTAAGGCCTTCAGCCTTCTGACATTCTGCGTGGTGTCTGTTGTTCTATGTCGTGTCTCCCTAGCACTTTCGCGCAACGACGCTCTGAGCGTGTTTTTTAGGGAATTGACTAGTTTGAACCTGGGACCTGTTGCTGGAACGGAGACGCCAGACCACGCATGACATGTAGAGTTCAGAAGAATTCAGTGAGACTAGCGATGATATAACCAAATACTTAATGATTTCAGCGTCAGATGCACTGCACTCCCTGTAAAAGAATCTTAATACTAACTAAATTTAGTGCAAGGGGTTCAAGGCTTTCCTATTTTTAGTTAGCTGGTAAAATAACGTCGAAAAAGCAGTTAAGTTTACCATTGGAAATTTTATTCTACTCACAAAACATTGTTTATAAATTGCAGTATTGATAAAAGGAAATGTTTTAATACAGGATGATAAAAACCAACTGCGTTCAACAAAAATGTGAACGAATATTCCCTGAATGGGTTTCCAAGTTCTAAAATGGATCGAAGGATGACCTATGCCATATCACATCTATAATCTAGGTTTAAATTAAGTCTCACAATAGAGAAAACTATCAAAATGGTCTACAGTGACCCTCAATTATCTTTAATTACTTATCTAACTTGTAGTAAATTACAGTGGCTGATGTGACTTCTCAATAATTATATAACAGAAAAATCATCGCGTGTCAGATTTTAACTTACGTATAAAATATGAATACCATGAGCTTCAATTGACGATCGACACTAGAATTACGTAAAAAGGCGATGTAACAGATGAGACTTCTGCAGTTCTGAGTGAAGCCTTATGCGCTCAAAAATGCGGCATCGCGTGCGTTCATTACCTTGTCGGTGTTTAGGCAGCGTCAGGGCGGCGCAGCTCCTCACATCTCGCCGTCTCGAAAGCAACTCTCTCCTAAGTTCTCCTTACTACAATTTACCGAGGTTGGTTTAAAAAAAAACTATCTGGCTGTGTTTTCATCTGACCAGTCAGGGTCTCAATGTTAACCTTAAGCTCCGCCTACAAAAATTCGGTCTATCCAATGAGAAACGTTATACTTTTCGTGGTGGGGCAATGTTTTTAAAGCTTGCAACGTAACAGAGACGCGAAAAAGTCTCACACCAAAACTTGCAGCTGGTGTGGCCCTTTTAGTGTTATCGTAAGACCTATACTGTTCTTCTGGAGGGCTCTATCTTTTAACATGGGCTGGGGGGTGGTCCTGGTGGTTAGCTTGCGACGTGGGTGTCCGTCCCCTATCGTAGGGCCTTCTAGCTTAACACGGTTCTGCTCTCGGCTTCTGTTCTCGTTTCTTCCCTCGGATCTGCGTCTGTCTCACGGTGGGAAGGTATGACATGGATTTAGGCATTCTTGTGTTAGTCTGTGGTATTCCATTTGCTCACTCGTTACTCGTATTACTTTGGTTAATTTAATGTCACGATTTATTCGGAGCTATGTGGCATACTACTGGATTTACTTATCATGTCAGGGTTTTCATGGAAGGTGTTGGATTTGCCTGACACCTTACATATCACCACCCTTCGAACTTAATTTTTGGACTGAAGTTGGGCAATGATTGAATCATTTTGTAAGTCAATCAAAAATTATTTCTTAATCTAAATTTTGTTGCCTACTGTTCAGCCACGTTATTCTGGTTATTTGCTAGTTTGTATTACTAATTTATATTTTTATATTCT
Organism: Schistocerca piceifrons; assembly: GCF_021461385.2. Taxonomy (NCBI): domain Eukaryota; kingdom Metazoa; phylum Arthropoda; class Insecta; order Orthoptera; family Acrididae; genus Schistocerca; species Schistocerca piceifrons. The sequence continues at coordinate 120,577,174 of NC_060140.1, read as the reverse complement.
TCCACAATATTCTCAAAAATATGTTTATATTGACAAGAGAAGAATATTTTTATGCTATTATTATTATTATTATTATTTATTTTTAATTATTTTCTTTCTTTATTTAAGTGTGAAGTTTGTTTTTTAAGAAGTTTGTTATCGAAAGTGAGGAGTCTTTCACATCGATTTTCTTATAAATATTTTTTTTTATAAATGTAGTAATAAAGTAAAATGTACTCCTAACACATTTTCTAAATATCATGTACAAGTAAAAATGTTTTTGTTTCTAGACACTCTTTTCAACATTGTTACACTAACGAATAAAAATTATTTCCAAGAATTGCTTTGACAAAGAAATGTACATACACAAGTATTGAGATATTATCCTAACAAATGGTACAAATGTTAAAAAAAAGGTAAAACATCCAACAAGATAATTTTTTATTCTTTGTTTTTATAAGGAGAAAATAAGTAAAATATAGTTATTATTTTATTTTTATGAGGACAAAATAAGTGGCATATAGTTTTAGTGTTTATTATGCCTTACTTTTGTTCTTTATATACTGTCCATTTCAGAACTAATGACTTAATTTTATTGATAGTCTATTTTTTACTTAAGTCCATAGTCAATGACTATTATTTTGTGGTTTATTAGCTGTCTGGTGTGCTTAACTTATTGTTTTTCACACGTTTCTTTTGCACAATTCCTACGTTACATAAATTGATTTCACACATTCACACAATCCCATCAATGTTTAAGCCCGAGGTTGGTGAATGTTTTTGCATGAAGGTGATGGACTTGAGCGAGATGGATGTGGGCAAGTATTTGATGTACAGCTTCGTTCGTCGTTCCTTGTTGGCTTTGCAAGTGTATGTTGCTGTTGTGGAGGTCCCATAATGGAATGGAGCTGTGAGTGCAGAATCTCATGGTTTAATGGCTTTGTATGCATGAAAGTCTTCGTTATGTGTCACTGAAAGCGGTCGTTTTTTGTAGTAATACTTCGCAGACGAGTAGTTTACAATAAGATAGGGATTTGGGAAGGTATGTCATCTGTTCTTCACCCATCTTCTTTCTTGGTCTCAATCTTGCGAACTTCAAACTTCTGTTCTTCCTGCCTTTTCTCTGGTTCTTACTTGATTCTTGGTTCTTCTCTGGGCAGGATATGGAAATATTTATTGATAACTAGTCGGTTTGAAGTTCTCCTCTTAGTAACAGTTTGATAAATTGTTTGGGCGTATCATTTTTACTTGTGGAAGTTTTCTTCACTGTCGTGCATCAGCGTGCTGTTTAATAGCAGTATTGTGACTTTTACAAATATTTTGTTGCCAGTGGTGGCTTGCCCAAGCGGTCTTCTCGTCGGGCCGTTTTTTGCTCGCTCCGCTGAGTTGGGGCATCCCAAGACCCTCTTGACCTTTCGTGTTCTGTCACAGCAGGGTTCAGCTTAGCGGGCAGATTTACTGCCCACATCCGATACAAGGGCCCACTGTTGGTCTCGCCATCCTTTCCCTTCTCTCGACGCTTCCGCCTTATAGGAATCGTGTCTTGCTAATTACGTCCTTTTTCTTTCTTGATACTTCTCACGTTGAAACTTGTGGGTCGTTGCAACTGGTCTTTTCTGGAGTTTTTACAAAGGTTCTTGCAAAAAGTTTTACTTATAATCATCTAACATATGTCTAGTACCTACATTGTTTTACACCTTCTTAAAAAGCTTTACAAATTCCGGCGCCCTTTCCATGTTACAATTCTAAGATATTTATAGTCTTAACTTCTACAAGAATCCTCAAATTCGTTTTTTTTATTTTTGTGTAGTGTCGTGGTGTATAGCATTTTAGTATTTCATGCTGTTAGGCTATCTACGCTTTATCCCCTCACCTTAAGCTGTAGTACTATTGGTGTTATTTTTGTTTTTGTTTTTATTGAAACTACTTTCTTTTTCCCACCTTCCTCTCTCTTCATTATTCTTTCTCCTGATGATCTTATCTGGAACATAATCTTGAAATATTGTGCTGATTATTTACCAGTAATGAAATTAATCTTCAAACTTGTACTGAAAGTGTTTAATACTGCCAGTCTTAGATAAAAATACCTCTGCTTTATCTCGTAAAATACCCTCTAATTGTCTTTTACTGTGTTCCGAAATACCTTGAACTTCTTGCAATTTTTCGACGATTTCTTTATGGACTTCTAACATGAGTTGAGGCGATTCCCCCTTTTGTGCATACCATTCTAATTCTTCATCCTCTTTATCTCACATCATTCTTAATTGTTTGATTATAACTGGTATTTCTTCTAATTTTAGCTTTTGCTCAAAGAGAAGTGTGACATTCCCGAATGTTACGCTACCTTTCCCCATATCTATTATCGCTCGTCTCTCATTTAAAATATCCGCACCTATAATCAAATCTACAGTTAGTTTAGGTATAATCACAAAGTTGGCTTCGATCTTTTGACCTTGGCACGAAAGAGTTAACCTAGTTTGTCTCGTAACTTCCGCAGCATTGTTTCTAATAGGACCTCTTACTTTAATCTTACTTGTTTTCAGAACTGGCAATTCCTCATTGGCATTACACTGCATGAATGAATATTCTGAGATCGCATTCAGTTCACTTCCGTTATCAATTACAATATTGACTGTGATATGCTTTACCATGGCCTTCGCAATTGGTTGAATTTGAAAGGGTTGGTTCTGTTCTTCTTTTTCTTGCATCAACGAATCCTCCACTGAATCATACATGAATCTTTTCAGGACTTTCCCCTGTGAATTCGAACTTTCTGTAGGATAAGCTTCGACTGCTACTTCTCTCTCTTTTATTATCTTTTTTCTTCCTTCATTTACGCTTTCTTCAACATCCTCTACTTTTTCCTCATCCTCGTCTATCTTCTTCTTCGTTGCTACTTCCACATAATCGCATCTAGATGCTCTAATTATCGCTTCATAACTTCCTTCATTATATACGTTGGGTTCTGTGCCCACTAGTAACTTATTTTCAACTTCTGTCGACTGCGCATTATCCTCATTGAATTCGCTTTTGCTGGTTTCCATCTCAAATAGCTCTGCAATACTCGTTACTTCTTCCTTTCGTCCTACATTCGTTGTGCATGCCTCTGGTAATTCATCTTCCTCGTCAGTATTCTCCCAATTAATTTCGTCCCAACACGATATTGTTATTTTCCTGTCTTCGCTTTCATCTAGTCCCTGCAGATTTGTTTCTTCCTTCTTATCTTCTCGTGATAAGGTATTTACTTCTCTGTTCAAGGTGCTGCAATTGTCCTGGGTCGGTGCGTCATTCCCTTTGGCATGGGCGCTTAGCTGTCAATTAGAACGTTTATCGGGGTTTGGTGGTCTTACCTCCACTTCTTCTATCTGTATTCTCTTTTCTTGTTCAGCTTGTTGATATTGGTTTCTTTGTTGATAGTTTGTCGGTCAACTGGCGCTCCAATACCCGTTCCGGTTGTCGTTATTCCCTCTGTAATAGTTGTTGCCGTTCCTGGGTGAATTATAGTTATTGCCATATTCTCCTCTAAATCCATAACCGGTTCTTTGTTGAAATCTATTGTCGTTTCTTGGTGCAAAGTTATCACGTGGTTCGTAATTATTGTTTCTTCGTACTGTGTCTTGTGGTTTCCACTGCTTTTTGCTTTCGTTTTCACGTGCGCTTCGTCTTTTTCTTGCGTCATCTTCCGAAAATATGAACTCTAGTTCCCTTAAAATACCTTTAAATGCTTCGACGTCATTGCCTCCGCGACCTACTAATGATTGCTGGTATTTGAATGGTAACTTCATCGCGCGGAATTTAATCAACTCTCCGTCACTGTATGGTACATCTAAGCATTGATTTTTGTTTGCCATTACTTCGAAAAATTTCAAGGGACTCTTCTCTCCTGAATTCTCAAAATATGGGTTCTGTAATAATTCGTACTTCACTATGTTCTGTGCTTCGCTGGACCAATATCGTGAGAGAAACTTCTCTCTGAAATCTTCGTACGATCGGCATGTCGCTGCAACATTCTGCATGGTTTCTGCGACTGTTCCTGACATGTGTGCACATATAAAGTCTAATTTGTGTGCTAGCGTCCAGTGTTCTGGTAATCCTACTCGGAATTGATCAATAAAAGTTCGTGGATGTAATGAGTTTCCTTCTCGAAAGTGGTGAAACTTTCTGACTGTGAGGAAATGATCGATGTCGTACTTCGTCATAGTTCCATATGAAATTCGCGATTCTTCGCCACTTTGTTTCTGATCATTTCTCCCGTCGTCTTTCCGGTTGTGGTAGATCCATTGGATATTGTCCACTGTAACTTTCGCGTACCCTTGCGTAGTATCGTTGGAGTGGTACGCAATAATTTTCTTCCATCGGTTGTGAACGTGTAGCTGAATGCATTGCACTGTACTCTTTCCATTGTCAGGTATTGGTTCGGTATCTTGTCTGGCTAACCTTGCCGCTTCATTGCACGATCCAAACTGTCTTGAGACATACATTTGTGGTTCTGCATGTGTTTGTGGTGCCGTTTGTTCATCAAGAATTTCGAAACGTGTTTGTTGTGGTGCAGGCTGTCTGATTTCACGCATGTTACTTTCCGCCTGTGATTGGAATCGAAAATGCATGATACCTTCGTTAACTGCTTGTTTTTCCGGTGCTGTTACAGATACGGATGTGGTTGCAGACCCAGTGCTTGTTCGATCCTGTTCACTACGCTCTTCAATGGTTTGCAACAACTCTGTTCGCAATTACTGAAATTGTCGCTTCGTTTGCGCTTCTATTTTGACTATGTGGTTATCATATCTTTTCAGCGCTGCTTTTGTGATACGTTTGTGTAACACACTGTTTTCAACAATTTCACGCGCTGTACCTGCTGCTTGTCTAGTAATTACGTCTATCTGTTTCTCTAGTTTCTTGACTTCTCCCTGGGCGTTCTTACTTAATGTTTTGGTCTCGTACTGAATGTCATTACGCAGTGTTTGTACGTTCGCTTGTACCTTGTCTGTTTTCAATTGATTGTGACCTGTTATTAAGTTTCCTATCACTTCTCGAGATTCTTTTGCCTCGTCTTCAATATGACATAGGTGTAATTGAATTTTTTGTTTTGTTCTTTAATCTCACGCATTTGTCTCGTGGTTTCTGCAATTTGTTTTGTCGTTTCTGCATTCTGAATTTTAATTTGGTTCGCAATTTCTTTATTTTGTCTTGTCGTGATTTCCGTCATTAATTGTAATAATTCTGCCAGATTGGTGGGTCTTATTGCGTTTTCTTCCGACGTCCTACGCTCCGTGTTTTCGCCGAAGAGTTGGTTTGCAACCGATTGCACTGAACTGTGCAGTGACACGTTTTTGTTCGCATTCCTTGTACTCTGTCGTGAGGGAGCTCTGATTACTTGTACTATGGGTTCTACGTATTCAAGACGCAAGTTAGAATCCTCGTCGACTGTCTCTCTGCTTTCCTGCTCTCTGTCGTATGCTGACTTGACGTACATTATCCTCGTTATGGTGCGTTATCTGTCCTATTTTTCGCGATACTGCATCTTCTGTTGTACTGTCCTCTATTCTCTGTCCAGCTTCATGCTGGGTCTCTACCTCAAATCGGTCAAGGTCTCGATCTGCCATTGCTAATCTTTCCGAATCCGTTATTTTCTGTTTTAAAAGCAATTCACACTCCCTACTTCGCGTCAACATGCGCTCATACGATCTCACGCGTTTCATAAACTTTTTGCACACACGACTTGACAATCCATTCACTTACTTGTTGGGTCAGAACCAACTTGTCAACGATGTATCCGCCACCTTTGCGCTTACATTGGACAGAAAACTTAATTCTAACAATATTAAAATTCACAACTTAATTATGCTATTGTCTCTGCTACAATGTCTCACTTTCTATTGAATACTTTCTTACTATCTATCGCTGCAGCTAATGTTTTCGACTATTTTAACTTTAGGAAAAAATTTTTTACGACGAAAATTTTTCAACAGGATATTTTTCTGACCTAGTTAGGTATGTGGTCGCCCTTCAATCATGGTATTTTACCATCCTGGCAGGGTCACCATTCTCTAACATTCTGCGTGGTGTCTGTTGTTCTATGTCGTGTCTCCCTAGCACTTTCGCACAACGATGCTCTGAGCGTGTTTTTTAGGGAATTGACTAGTTTGAACCTGGGACCTGTTGCTGGTAAGGAGACGCCAGACCACACATGACATGTAGAGTTCAGAAGAATTCAGTGAGACTAGCGATGATATAACCAAATACTTAATGATTTCAGCGTCAGATCCACTGCACTCCCTGTAAAAGAATCTTAATATTAACTAAATTTAGTGCAAGGGGTTCAAGGCTTTCCTATTTTTAGTTAGCTGGTAAAATAACGTCGAAAAAGCAGTTAAGTTTACCATTGGAAATTTTATTCTACTCACAAAACATTGTTTATAAATTGCAGTATTGATAAAAGGAAATGTTTTAATACAGGATGATAAAAACCAACTGCGTTCAACAAAAATGTGAACGAATATTCCCTGAATGGGTTTCCAAGTTCTACAATGGATCGAAGGATGACCTATGCCATATCACATCTATAATCTAGGTTTAAATTAAGTCTCACAATAGAGAAAACTATCAAAATGGTCTACAGTGACCCTCAATTATCTTTAATTACTTATCTAACTTGTAGTAAATTACAGTGGCTGATGTGACTTCTCAATAATTATATAACAGAAAAATCATCGCGTGTCAGATTTTAACTTACGTATAAAATATGAATACCATGAGCTTCAATTGACGATCGACACTAGAATTACGTAAAAAGGCGATGTAACAGATGAGACTTCTGCAGTTCTGAGTGAAGCCTTATGCGCTCAAAAATACGGCATCGCGTGCGTTCATTACCTTGTCGGTGTTTAGGCAGCGTCAGGGCGGCGCAGCTCCTCACATCTCGCCGTCTCGAAAGCAACTCTCTCCTAACTTCTCCTTACTACAATTTACCGAAGTTGGTTTAAAAAAAAACTATCTGGCTGTGTTTTCATCTGACCAATCAGGGTCTCAATGTTAACCTTAAGCTCCGCCTACAAAAATTCGGTCTATCCAATGAGAAACGTTATACTTTTCGTGGTGGGGCAATGTTTTTAAAGCTTGCAACGTAACAGAGACGCGAAAAAGTCTCACACCAAAACTTGCAGCTGGTGTGGCCCTTTTAGTGTTATCGTAAGACCTATACTGTTCTTCTGGAGGGCTCTATCTTTTAACATGGGCTGGGGGGTGGTCCTGGTGGTTAGCTTGCGACGTGGGTGTCCGTCCCTTATCGTAGGGCCTTCTAGCTTAACACGGTCCTGCTCTCGGCTTCTGTTCTCGTTTCTTCCCTCGGATCTGCGTCTGTCTCACGGTGGGAAGGTATGACATGCATTTAGGCATTCTTGTGTTAGTCTGTGGTATTCCATTTGCTCACTCGTTACTCGTATTACTTTGGTTAATTTAATGTCACGATTTATTCGGAGCTATGTGGCATACTACTGGATTTACTTATCATGTCAGGGTTTTCATGGAAGGTGTTGGATTTTCCTGACACCTTACAGCCTAAATTAAAGAAATGTTTCACGTAAGGCCTTTGGTATTAAAAAAATTAATGTTATGGAATTTTGAAGTGTTAGGGCTTCAGCTGATTTGAAATTAACTTGTTTGCTCTTGAAGTGTCTGATTCTTTGGGCCTTCAGCCTGTTTAAAGGTAAGGTTTTGCCTTTAAAATTTTGGTCGAGTTTTGCGTAGTTAAGAACTGTTTTAAGAAACGCCTTTGTTTTTTTTAATTTAATGATGTTTAGCCTTCAGTGTTAGGCTGTCAGCCGATTTTGAATTCAAATTGTTTGCACTTAAAATCTCAGATTCTTTGGGCCTTCAGCTTAAATAAAGAGCGGTTGTAAGGTAAGGCTTGCCTTTTAAATTTCAGATTATGTTTGAGGTTTAAGTTATTGGCTTTCAGCCGTTTTTAACTTAAAGTAGCTTTCAGCTGGTAATTAAGTCCCAAAGATTAAAGCTGTGTGTTTAAAAAAAAAAAATTCTTTTGGGCTCTTGTAATGTTTGATCAAATCATTAAGTTGGATGTCGAGTGTAACTGTCAGCCCCTTATTTTGGCGCCTTTCCTCGATTTAAAATACCTGTCCTGTCCTTCGGGTTTAGCAGGGCGTCTCAGTCTCCAGGTAGCGTAACATAACCAGTACTCAGTCCATTCCAAGTAAACACAGATCACACCATTATGGAGCCACCACTAGCTTGCACATTACCTTTTCAACAACTGGGATCCATAGCGTCTTGGTGTCTGCGGCATATTCGAACCCTACCATCAGCTCTTACCAACTGAAATCTGAACTCATCTGACCAGGCCACTGTTTTCCAATCGTCTAGGGTCGATCCGATATGGTGACGAGGCCAGGAGAGATGCTGTAGGCGTTGTCGTGCTGTTAGCAAAGGCACTCGCGTCGGTCGTCTGTTGCCATAGCCCATTGACGTCAGATTTCGCTGCACTAACGATGCGTCTCATATTGATTTCTGGGTTATTTCATGCAGAGTTGCTTGTCTGTTAGCACTGAGAACTCTACGTGAATGCCACTGCCCTGAGTCGTTAAGCGAAAGCCGCCGGCCACTGCGTTCTTCGTGGTGAGAGGAAACGCCTGAAATTTCTCTGATGTAATAAACGAGAGATAAAAGAAAAAAGCAAAGGGGCCTGGTCCTTCCTATTGTGTCTGGTTTGTAACACGATTCATAATTTTTTTTTTTTGCTTTTTTCTATTATCACTCGTTTATTACATCAGAGAAATACACATTTGAAGACAAAATTTAACTACATGAAATATTGCTCCCAGTAAAGGTTAACATAAGCAGTGACAAAACTTTGTCTCTTAAGGGTTTCTGCTGACAACAGATTTTAAGTAGGCAATGTAAGGTTTATGTCAATTTAGCTCAAACACGTAGCCAGTGATAGAATCACGACACAGACACTTTAACAATTTCGGTAACAAATAAATAGCGTGAATTTGTACTCACAGTAACGAACTAATCAACGGCCTTGCCATTGAATAAGTAGTAGGCCATTTGGAACGGATTAGCAACGCGCAGCAACTAGCTGAGTTAATACCAACAGTCTTTAAATGTCTTGCTCCCCATTAAATAAACAAACTTACAGTAATTAAATGAATAACACACTACGCTCCACTCAAAGTCTTCAGTGGAAGCCAAGCCAAAATGATGATTCCATTAACTGACTAGCACTGAAGTCACACTAAAGCTCATCTCTGTGTTCCCAGACACACATGGGGCAAATTTACACAAGACAAGATTTTGAAGGGAGCACATCAGTAAAACCGGTAGTGGAGCTAACTCGTGCCACTGAAAATTAAGGTACTAGACCGGGGCACAAGGTGGTATACAATGAGGTTGCCTTAGTGCTATACTGCGCTCCAAAATATTAATTCAAATGGCCAATTCAAAATTAAGTACACATAAACCAGCATTAATTAACGAGGAATGACACCAGGTCGCTCGAAGCGATGACAATTGAAAAGACGAATGCCGGAGGCGGCAGTAACATCAAACACATTCTCCGAGTTTTAACCAGGAGTCACTTCCCGCTGTATAAGTAAACATTTAACCAAGCACAAGGAAGGAACCCCAAAGAGAAAATTCAAATGAAACCCCCAGAAGATTATAAAGGACAGGGAACCCCAACTATTTAAATTTCGAAGAATTAGCTCTCCCCAAAGGCCGTGTAAACGCTACGGCCACACTTACGAGGCCACCAAAATTGGTTACAAAAGGTCTTATACATTTGCTCCATTTCCTTAAAAGAAAAACAAGGCTGCTTAACTTCTGCTGGACGTCCGGTATGGCTCGTGTAGGATACACCAGGCAGCAACCCAAGCTAGGCAGTCGCAAGGCACGGCGAGCAAAATCAGGAGAGCAGACAGGGAGCCAGCCAACACATATCCTCCATCCTCAACCGGCAGACCGCGTACAACCAACTCCACATATACGTGGCTGCTTCACACCTCGTACCTCGCGGCATCTCAGCAGGTCGCCCGAGCAAACCGTCAACTGCCACAAGGCAAGCAAGAATAAGAAACATCGAAGGATCGATAATGGACTTCCAAGAGACTGGCGCGCCAGTAACGATCGCTACGGCTCAGATAGTGTTATACGGCGACGTCATTGTGACGTAAGAACTTTTCAGTTTATTCAGGATGATTTCACAGTGCCATGACGCAGCGCTGCTAACGTCAAAACTTATTAATCCCGATATGCAGCCAGTCTTTAATGGAAGGTCACATTAAAACTTGGAATTTTGTTATTGGAAAGAAATTTTTCTATTGGGAACTTAAACGAGATTTTTTCTGTTGGAAGGTTACACTAAATGTGCATATTATAATTATTTTTTCTGTTCGGAGGTTACACTATGTGGTAAGTTCGTCGCGGACATCTGGACTCTGAAATAAAAACGACGACGCATGGACGCCTGCTGCAACTTATTTCAAATGTAAAACGAGGACGGTTCTTTTCTGGAGAAAACCATCATCAGTGACTAGACTTAGTGTTATCTATAACAACTAATCACAAAACGACAAAGTGCAGAAATTCACATGAGGGGCCAACGCTCTGACGACAAAGCCGACATTCAGGCCAATGCAACACGCAAGCAGGACACAATGCGAAAAAAGTCCTTCTAAGAGTTATACTGAACAAGAAAGAGACTGTGTAGAACAGCTGAAGCACTGCAACCAACTTCTCAACTTCAATCCAGTCTCGAAACATTTTGGGCTGATGCGGTATGTAGTGGCCTGACTTAAGTGTTCAGCAAAATTTGCAGTACTCTCCGTAGGCGTACTGTACTTAGGTGTTGCAACCAGTTTTTAGGGCTGCGGGCAGGAAGGCCTATGGTTATATTTCTGTAGGATTGGCGCCCATCACATATTCCGACACATCGGCTACGCCTCTCCTCAGAGGGGATCATGTTCTGGGTGTGTGGGTGGGATACCTCTCTCTGAAGCTTTTTTATGGTCCTCTCGTTCTCACATTCCGAGCTTTTTCACTTTCTCACACCATTCTGATTCTCTTAAATACGACTGGCAGAACTCCGATTTTCCCATAGAGCAGCGTTTAATGCCGAAGAGTGGTTGTTGGTTTTCCCAGTATGCTTCTTGATCTGCAATTCAATTCCACAACTCTTTATCCTACGTATATCATGGCAACGACATATTTAATATCGAGATTCCTACTTTATGACACTGAAAATATTTGCTTCCAGTTATGCTACTTTTAAATTAACAGTGTTATTCGTACGAAAACCTATTTCCACATTTGATTTTTGAAATGTGTATGCAATTCTATCAGAGATTTCCTCAAAATATGTCACGTTCGGAAATTTTATGGACTTACTCTCTTGTGTACACCCAATTACGATGATCTAATCACTATGTTTCCTTCCTATCTGTTTCTCTGTATCGTACTAGTGTCAATACATCTAAAGGTTTGAAGCACTTGCTGGTTTCTGAAAGTGCAGTTTGCAGCATTTCGTTAATAATTGCAAGTAAAAGGCTTTTATGAAAGAAAAACTAACATGACGCGCTATGAAGTTCGCAGTAGTACTAGATAATGGTAAATGATGAACGTATGTTGCCAATGATTATTCTCAAACCTCAGATATATAAAGTTTAATCGCTTGTCTACCTCATTTCCAGTCATGGAAGTAAATAACAATGCAAACTACTAAAAATCACTCCAGTCAATGAGCATAATTGTGTAATCGACGTATCGCCAATAAAATAAAATCATACCATAATATTCGAAGAAATACTTGAGTGCCAAAATATTTAAATGCTATTTTAGCTCTGAAGTGCTTTTTCAAACATTACAATCTGCAGATCGCCCCGGATCAGAACGTTTGTAATATATAAAATGATACTTTTAAAGTCAAGGCTATAAGTAAAAAAACTATTCCATAAAAAGATGTTACCCAGTTGAAATCTAGGTTCGCAGGGCAGAGCGGATCCGATTGTGGTTGTGGAAAGCGGCCAAAATCAGTTACTGTCAGATGCACAAAACACACAAGCTTTGTTTCCTAAAAACACTTAATCTCACATGCCCTTAAAAGGATTAAAAAAAGCAATACAGCTGAAGGCCTGAACACAAGTTATTAAAAATTGCTTTAAGGAATACACGCAGCTGAACGTCTTACTTAAAAAAATTACATAAATACTCGGCTGAAGGCCACATACTGAACATAGAAGAACTGAGGGCTTAAGGCCTGGATAACAAGAATTTCAAATAGAGAAGAAAATTCAAAGTTTTAACCAAGTGAATTTCCAGATTTCACCTTAAGACGGCTGAAGGCCTTATCTGAAAAATATTTGACGTAAAAGCTCGGCTGAAGGCCACATACTGAACATAGAACAACTCAAGGTTTAAGGCCTGGATAAAAAAGATTTCAAATGGTACCAAATCTCCTTCTTAAAATTAGTTTTAAGCAAATAAATCTAGAAAACTCAGTTTAAGTAGGCTGAAGGCCTTATTTTAAAATTAAAACAAGCTATACTAATAAACGGCTGAAGGCCTTGCACAGTACTTCAGACCAAAAGAAAATCACAATCTAAAACCACGAGACACAGAGGGTCATAGACACGGGTTCCCAGGTAGACGCCGTGTTTCTTCACTTCCGCGAGGCGTTCGATACGATTCCCCACAGTCGTTTAATGAACAAAGTAAGATCATATGGACTATCAGAAAAATTGTGTGATTGGGTTGAAGAGTTTCTAGATATCAGAATGCAGCATGTCATTCTCAATGGAGAGAAGTCTTCCGATGTAAGAGTGATTTCAGGTATGCCGCAGGGGAGTGTCGTAGGACCGTTGCTGTTCACAATATACATAAATGACCTTGTGGATAACATCGGAAGTTCACTGAGGCTTTTTGCGGATGATGCTGTGGTATATCGAGAGGTTGTAAGAACGTAAAATTGTACTGAAATGCAGGAGGATCTGCAACGAATTGACGCATGGTGCAGGGAATGGCAATTGAATCTCAATGTAGACAAGTGTAATGTGCTGCGAATACATAGAATGAAAGATCCTTTATCATTTAGCTACAATATATCAGGTCAGCAACTGGAAGCAGTTAATTCCATAAATTATCTGGCAGTAGGCATTAGGAGTGATTTAAAATGGAATGATCATATAAAGTTGATCGTCGGTAAAGCAGATGCCAGACTGAGATTCACTGGAAGAATCCTAAGGAAATGCAATCCCAAAACAAAGGAAGTAGGTTACAGTATACTTTTTCGCCCACTACTTGAGTATTGCTCACCGGTGTGGGATCGATACCAGATGATAGAAGAAACAGAGAAGATCCAACGGAGAGCAACGCGCTTCGTTACAGGATCATTTAGTAATAGCGAAAGTGTTACGGAGATGACAAACTCCAGTGGAAGACTCTGCAGGAGAGGCGCTCATTAGCTCAGTAAGGGCTTTTGTTGAAGTTTCGAGAACATACCTTCACTGAGGAGTCAAGCAGTATATTGCTCCCTCCTACGTATATCTCACGAAGAGACCATGAGGATAAAATCAGAGAGATTAGAGCCCACACAGAGGCATGCCGACAATCTTTCTTTCCACGAACAATACGAGACTGGAATAGAAGGGAGGACCGATAGAGGTACTCAAAGTACCCTCCGCCAAACACCGACAGGTGGCTTTCGGAGTATGGATGTGGATGTAGATGTAGATGTAGAACAGTGGCGCTCAGAAGTTTTCCAAGGGTCGGCCTGAGGAGGTAACTCTAACATAATTCTAGGTGAGACAGGCAGCCAAAAGTAAGGTTAAATAATTGGATGGGAACCCGACCCAGAGACGGCTCAAGGACCGACCAACAACCTATTCAATTCATTTCCAGTCGACCAACGGCACGATAAAGGAAAAATGTCAGCTAGGACAGAATATTGGCGTCTAAAAACAGTCAAGGCACAACAACCACTGAAAAATATGAAGAAACACCAAGATCTGTCGAACTACACGCCCTATCGGACAGTGGCGAGGTAAAACACACTGCGGAACACTACGCTAATGCCTTCGCCGCAGATAGTTCCTCACTGCTCTGCCCCAACCGACCGACTGCCTATTCCAGGACGCAAACAGCATTAAAATAACCGCTCAGTCGTTCCCACCCAAGTCATGTGTGTCAGGAACATTCAGGCGAGTCTTGGCTGTCCGGAGCTCACTGAAGCTCCATCCTGACTCAATTCCATGTCTGTTCAGAACTCGGGGACCCGGCGACCCGGGCACACTCGCTCGGAGCCAATCATGTACAGGGAACACTTGCCTATTGGCCAGCTGACATCTCTGCACAAGGAAGGAACCGACCCACGTCCCGCAAAATGACCAACTGACGAGGGCCCAGAAATGGTCAGAAGACCAAATACACGTCGCCCAATGAGACGACCGACCGAACGACCAAACAACGGTCGTTACCACTCCAGTCTCCTTCTGTCGGACAGTGCATTGTGTGTCGCAAGCAGTCGGCGAGTACTGGCTGTCCGGACCTCACTGTCGCTGTCTCCTGACTGAACTCCCACAGACAACGACCCAGAAATACCAGCAGTCGCTCCAAAGATAGTACGACAGAGCTCTTATCGATACCGCTGCTGCTGCCACTCACGAGTAGGCAGGCCAGCAACTTAATGACGCCAGAAAATCAGATAAGGAACAGGACGGCAGTACCGCAAAGGCAAGATGTCAAGTAATAAGCGTCACGAACACGAGTCGCGCTCGGCTCACCAGTGTCCTAGCTAGATATCACCTTTACTTACTTTACTTTACATGTGGCAAGGGTCTTATCGATAATACGCCTGCGTCCGCAGCTCGTGGTCTTGCGGTAGCGTTATCGCTTCCCATGCCCGGGTTCCCGGGTTCGATTTCCGGCGGGGTCGGGGATTTTCTCTGCCTCGTGATGACTGGGTGTTGTGTGATGTCCTTAGGTTAGTTAGGTTTAAGTAGTTCTAAGTTCTAGGGGACTGATGACCATAGATGTTAAGTCCCATAGTGCTCAGAGCCATTTGAACCATACGCCTGCTCTATAAGCCTCTTCCACTTCTGCCTGTCCAATGCACTGTTTGTCCAGTTGCTGTTGCTGTTCATCCTAGTTGTGTCCTCCCGAATGTTATCCCGCCATCTGATTCTGGGTCTCCCTCTTCCTCTCGTTCCATCTATTGTTCTGCTGAATGCCATTCTAGGTAGTATTCTCTGTCATTCTTGCTATATGGCTTGCCCAATTCAACCTTCTCCTCTTGAGCACTTCGACGATGTTACGGTGTTTGTACAGCCCTCTTAATTCTTCATTTCTTCTAATTCTCCATTCCATGTTATTTTCGTCGAACACAGGTCCAAAAATTTTCCTTAGTACATTTCTTTCGAATATTAACAGTTTTTCTTCATCTTCCTTTCTAAATATTAACATTTCACATCCATATAACATCACACGTACAATGATCGATTGATATAAGTGGATTTTGAAGTTACTGCTAAGTGATTTTTTTTTAGAATTTTGATGAAACTAAAAAGTGTCTTGTTTACTTTTGTTAAACGGGCATCTATTTCTATGTCTGTTCTGTTGTTACTAAAAAGACTTCCTAGGTACTTGAAGTGGTCAACAGTCTTGAAATTGAATCCATCTACAGACAGAGGTGCATCTTTTCTGGTTTTCTTACTTATGGGCAGGTATTCTGTCTTTTCTTCATTAACACGTAATCCTGTTTTCTCAGCAATTTTGTAGTAATTTTGCATCATTCTGATTAATTCTCTTTTGGAACTACTTATTAGTGCTACCACATCTGCATAGGCATGTCTTGTAATGTTCACATCCTGTAGCTGGATCCCTTGTGGACTGGTTTTAGAAAATTCTCTATCGATCTTCTCTAGGATAAGGTTAAACGAAATAGGTGAAATGGCATTCCCTTGTCTCAGTCCAGTGTACACCTTAAAATCTTCAGTATCTCCAACCGGTGTCATTATGCGACATAAAGTTTCATCTATACACATTTTAACTAATCTGATTAATTTTGAAGGTATTTTAAACTCCTTCATTATATTTAGGAGTGTCTGTCGGTGTATACTATCATAGGCCTTTTTAAAATCTACGAATAATATGTGGACATCTACATTGAATTCCTGCGCCTTCTCAGTTACTTGTCTTAGGGTGAATAAATGATCTAATGTGGATCTGTTTCTGCGGAAATCGCTTTGGTAGTCCCCAATCAGTTCTTCTGTTATTGGTATCAGCCTGTTTAATAGGCAGCTCGATAAGATTTTGTAGGTGACATCCAGTAAGACAATTCCTCTGTAGTTATCACAAACAAGTGGATCATTCTTCTTAAATATGGGGCACACAATTGCAGTTTTCCAATCTGCAGAAGTGGTTTCTGTCTCCAAAATGTTCTATTAACGCCTGTATTTCTAATTCCAGTTGTGGGCCTCCATTCTTTAATAACTCAGCAAATACCTTGTCCTCGACACAAGCCTTGTTATTCTTTAATTTCTTTATTGCTTGCTTTATTTCATTTACTGATGGGGTAGTAACTGTATCAGCTGTATCAATTGTATCACGTTCTTCCAATTTAAAGTAAGAGTGTGAGTCATTGCAGTTGAGAAGTTGTGAAAAGTATATCTCCCATCTTCTTTGTATGTCACTTTTGTTGGTCAATGTTTTTCCGTACAGCTTGATATCACACGTCATCCAATTTTCATGTTTGCTTGTGTACCTTAGTGTGGGACACAAAGTATCTGAAAGAAAAAATTATCTGAAGAAGTTCAGTTACTTCCTTATACTTCAGTAAGTTTTTCTTATGATTTCAATAGCTGCTTCTTTGGGAAAATTGCTATACTGACTACCTACTTCTAACGAGAAGACTTAATATTTTCAGTTAGTTTGATAAGATCTGCGTTTTGTAAGAAATATTTCGTTTGAAAATATAGTAACGTGCAGTTATTTCACTCCATTTAAGAACCGTTCAGATTATCAGGCCTTACTCTATAATTAACGACTGGTCTGGTCGGACTAGCTGTTATATTTGGGCTGGGCCTCAATTAGTGCATTTATTCATAACCATATACGTATTCACCACTCCCACAGTGTTCCATGAAATCAGCCACCCATGTTTTATAATCTCAGTCTTCCCCCACCCATTCTGTCTTACAATGGTTCCTCTCACCAGGTAGGTACACAATTCTATAAGCACTTTTTTGAAAGTATGGATTTCCCTACTGAATGTATTTTAGTCACATATTTACGACTTTCGTTTTTCATTGATTGTGTAAAGCTCTACATGCTAAAAATATTATAACGATTTGTATCTGTTCTCTGTTTCACTAATTAAGCTATTCTTCTACATTTTCGTATGTACAGAAATTTCAGCACTGTGCAATTGTGTATAGTAGTCTGTACTCACATTCAAAATATAAATACAGTAGGTATAGCTCGTAAGCAAAAAATTACGATAACTTTATCCCGACAGCTGAGTATCTGGACACCTAGCTGAAAATGACCTACAAGTTCGTGGCGCCCCCTATCGGTATTGATAGAATTCAGTATGGTGTTGACACTCCATTAGCCTTTATGACAGCTTCCACTCTCGCAGGCATACGTTCAATCAGGTGCTGGAAGGTTTCTTGGGGAATGGCAGCCCATTCTTCACGGAGTGCTGCACTGAGGAGAGGTATTGATGGCGGTCGGTGAGGCCTGACACGAAGTCGGCGTTCCAAAACATCCCAAAGGTATTCTATGGGATTCAGGTCAGCACTCTGTGCAGATCAGTCCATTACAGGCATGTTACTGTCGTGTAACCACTCCACCACAGGTCACGCATTATGAACAGGTTCTCGATCGTGTTGAAAGATGCAGTTGCCATCCCCGAATTGCTCTCTAACAGTGGGAAGCAAGAAGGTGCTTAAAACATCAATGTAGGCCTGTTCTGTAATACGCCACGCAAAACAACGAGTGGTCCATCCCCTTCCATGAAAAACACGAGCACATCATAACACCACAGCCTCCGAATTTTACTGTTGGCACTACACACGCTGGCAGATGACGTTCACCGGGCATTTGCATACGCACAACCTGTCATAGGATCGCCACATTTTGTACCGTGATTCGTCACTCCACACAACCTTTCTTCACTGTTCAATCGTCCAATGATTACGCTCCTTACACCAAGCGAGGCGTTGTTTGGCACTTACCGACGTGATGTGTGACTTATGGGCAGCCTCTCGACCATAAAATCCAAGTTTCCTCACCTCCCGCGTAACTGTCATAGTACTTGCAGTGGATCCTGAATCAGTTTTCAATTTCTGTGTTTGGATTTCCTGGGTAGATGACTGCCTATTACACATTACGAACCTCTTCAAATGCCGGTGGTCTCTGTCATTCAGCAGACGAGGTCGGTCTGCACGCTTTTGGCTGTACGTGTCCCTTCACGTTCCCACTTCACTATCACGTCGGAGACAGTGGACATAGGGATTTTTAGGAGGGTGGAAATCTCGCGTACAGACGTATGAGACAAGTGGCACCCAATGACATGGCCACGTTCGAAGTCCGTGAGTGCTGTGGATCGCCCCATTCTGCTCTCCCACGATGTCTAATGACTTCTGAGGTCGCTAATACGGAGTAGCTGGCAGTAGGTGGTAGCACAATGCATCTAATACGAAAAACGTATTTTTTTGGAGGTGTCCGGATACTTTTCATCACTTGGTGTACATACAGACTAAAATCTTTAGATTTATACGATATTTATTCGTAGTCATTTGGTAATGTTGTTGACACTAATGTAGTAGATGTCTGTGACACTGACTCCTTTGATATATGCATAATACAAATGTAACAGATAGACGAACATATTTAACATACTCAGCTCATGGGCTATTCCGTACTGTTATGACAAACAATTTCGCAAGCAAGTCATTCATTCCTTTGCTGAAGAGGAACTCTGCGAGTTTTCAAACATGATCCTCATGTAGACAATGTAACGGATTACAGTGACTTTCATATTACATAGTTTTAGGAAGTCAAATTAAACACCTTTCAGCCATCAAATTTCAGCCTTATTTATTTGGCAACCAGTTTCAGTGTTTTACTACGCTATCTTCAGGCCCTTCGGCGACATGTAGGAAGAATCTACCTTGGTTGTAATCAAAACACTGGCAAACAACACTGGTATTAATAGATATTTGCTATAGTGATCACCTACCTGCAGGTAATGATCGAAGTGATCACTATAGCAAATATCTACTGGGGGTTATTCAAAGTAATGGTTCTCCTACCAGCGGACTGTAATGGGTGCCTGGAGAAGATGCACACACCTACTACGTTTTGACACAGCCATCGACCGAGAAAGATGATGGGGTACTAAAATAAGTACAGTCCGCCTACTACAATGCCCTAGCAGGATCCTTGAGGTGCTGTCCAGTACCGCTGGTTCTGACACAGCCTTTGACCATAAAGCACAATCTATTAAAATAACAAGAGTGCTCCTACTAGTGGACTGCAGTAAGTTCCTTGAGACAACGCTCACTCTAATTTCGTTCTGAAGCACCCATCCGGCAACAAGCAGTGGGCTACTAAAACGACTACACACCACCATCTAGTGGACTTTAATAGCTGCCTTGAGAATATGCTCACTTCCATTCCTTTTTTTATGCAGCTTGAAGTATAATGGTCTACAGGAATGGTCCACTGGTCTTCTCATGCAACACACGTTTCCCTGAAGAAAACTATCGATGCTTGTCATATAGAGAAGCTGTAGTTAACACTAGCCGCACTAAACGTATTTACTGGACGCAAAAAATTGTTTTCTAGTTCCATTTTGTACTAACTAGTAAATGAGAGAAAGTAATCTAATAAAAATTTCAATATACTGTCACATCTAGGACACCATTTCAACTACCAAATCCAAATTAATTTTGAGTTAACATTACGACATTCGCAACTAGATACATTCACCCTCAATAGCCATCTGGGTATACAGCGTAACCTATTACTGAAAGAGTACACACCCATCGGAGGTTCGAGTCCTCCCTCTGCCATAGGTGTTGGTGTTATCTTTAGCGTAAGTTAGTTTAAGTTAGATTAAGTAGTTTGTAAGCCTAGCGGCCGATGACCTCAGGAGTTTTGTCCCATAGGAACTTACCACAAATAGAAAAACACATACTGATTGTGACTGATACGCTCGCTCAATATGCTACAGAGCGTTCAGTTCTAGGTTACTGTGATGTGGTCGGAAAAGTGAGGTCCCATGTTAATTGTGGAAGTGCTTTGTGTCAGAAGATGTAGTCATCAGCTACAGAGGATCGTTTACAAGAAAGCAGATACAAAATACTGTGTGAAATACGCTAGCAGCAATCGTATGAGTTGATTTCATAAAATTTATGTTACCAGCAACACTGTGATCTTTCAGAAGGGTCACCAGTTTACATAATATACCTCAAGATGCACACATTAAAGTGGATCAGTTTAAATTTATTCAAGAGGCGAAAGACGACCATTTATACTACAAAACTACGAAAACGAAAATGGTGCATAGCGCACGGGCGTCCTTGCAGAATGCCTATCTATCAGTTTTCAAAGGAACTGAAGTTCCAGTATTTCATGTAATTATTCACCAAATAGAAAAATTTAAAACACTGTCATAATCTACTCAGTAAGAGGTACAATCTTACGCTGAAGGTTTTTACACAATAAGTATTAAAGCTGGAAACTGTCTACAAATCTTGAGGCAGGACACGCATACTCCCTGCACTATATTCATCCAGCATTTGAGATTGAGAGGACTTAGCAACTTCCAACAAACAATAAATACAATTTCAAACCTTTTAGAAACTGTTTTGTCGACCCCTGCCCTTCCCTCGCACCCTACCACAAAATAATGAAAGGAAAAATGGTAATCGCCTACTACATTTTCGCTGTTCATGTAGTAAAACTTCAGCATGAGTCACCACTGTATGTATCTGCAAAACTATATCACTGTACTCCACGTAGTTCAGAAGGTGTCACCTTATAAGCAAGAAGACACGAGAAAAACGGAGCAGAAATTACTCACACTATACTCATTCATTGTTTGATAATGAGAGTAATTTGCCCCTGCTAACAGACTTTCGATATAGTTTCAAACCTTTTCTATATATTTTCATTCTATGACGGTGAATATACTGTAATTAATACAATCCAACATAATTATCAACCACCAATGTTTTACATGAATGGCGTCACATTTTAACACATTAACAATGCAAGGGAGTTCGATTCTTTAAATAATTTGGGACTGGAGGCTTATTATTGATAAAGCTAAAACATCGGCGTGAGGTTAGTATCAGGCAGAGCTTTCCTAAAATTTCCCATATAATAATGTAAAATGAAGCGAGTAAACTATTTTGGTCGTACCTGAAAAGCAATGGAATCGTCTTCGTGAGCAAGGTTTCGCATCGCTGCAGTTCTGCGTATGGCCGTGCAGTCACTGGTTCGGTGCGCGACACACCGTTCATACTTTTTTAGATGTAATACACCATCCACGCGTGTGTTATTCGTAGAAGGACAGATAGTATATCGCATTTTATCACTTGTATTACAAGAAAGTGCGTGTACACCTTATCGTAAGCACTGTACTTCTTATACTTATCTACACGTCCACTTGTTTTCTTACAGTTACCTCTCCTAAAATATTTAAATATTCATATCCCACAACACGCGGTATCGCGGGAAATGATTCATTGTCGAGAATTGTTAACTTGTAAGTGTATACACAGAAGGTCTAGTAAATAAAACGTCTCTTCCAAAATTGCGGACGAAAGTATAAAAATCGTTGCCTGGCAGATAACTTTCTCTTTCCACACGAATTATAACTCAATTTAGTGAAAAAGCGCAGTCGCAAGTAACATAGTGCGAAAGAAAAACTAGATAATTTTTGTAGTCCCAGAAAGGATGCCAGTCCAGCTGAAGAACAGACCAGATTAAACAATCTTTATACGCATGATGATGTTACGTAACATGAACGAAAGAAATATGTGCAGTGCACAGTGGGCGATATTTACTTCAAAATCTGAAGAAGTTTGCTATTTATTTCAAAATATTAAAACAGAAAATTGATTCATACCGAAATATTTCAAATCCATAAGAGGCAAGGTCTCCAAATTATCAACGAAAACATAGTGCCTCACAGTAAAATCAACCCTTAGTTTTTTTGTTATTGTACACTTTAAACGAAATCGTAGATGTTAACCTTTGGATCGCAGGTACGTTTTTGATACGTGGAACTTCCCAATGTTGTAACAGACAAAAATCTTAATATTCAGAAAAATGAGTTAATTTAATTTACTTTAGCTATCATTTACGCTCTGTTGAAGAATCCTTAATTACATCCATATCAGTTTGTCTCCGTCTTCGTTTCTCTTTATCTAGTTTCGGGCCAGACTGTGTTATCTATGGTACTTTTTCTTCTATAACTTTTGTTCCAGTCTACAGTCAACAGGCTACCCCCAAAATATATCTCTATCAGAGTGTGGCATGCCTCTGGAACTCCGATAGAGATATATTTTGGGGGTAGTATGTTGATTGTAGATACGAGGGACTGATAATTTATGTTATGTTGAATAAGTAGGACCACTGCGACTGTTTAAAATTTTCGTTCAAAGAAACGACTATTTTTGCAAACTTTATTTGCCTCATCAAGTGTTCGTTATCAATCCATAAAAGCGGTTTACAAAAGCTGCAGACAGCACATTCTGATCAAGGTATTTTAAATTTCGAATTCGCAAATGTTGGAACGCCCTTGAATAAAAAGTGGAGGCTACGGCCATCCTGAAGCCTGCAGTGTAGACAGCCTTGAGAGGAAATGTTGTTGTTGGCAATTTAATACAGTCCTCCTTATGCAACGTGGAATATTTAGACTGGAGTTGCCCTCCATAGAAAGTGTTGTATTTTATTTTGTGTTGCCCCAAAGCGCTATCACCTGCGCATCCTGAGTGCACTGATACATATGATACTCTCAACTAACATGTACCTAAAATAAAGTGGAGTGTCTCTGAATGATGACTAAATCATTCTTATCATCAGAGCCCGGATTTGTAAGCAAAGTGCTTCGAGTTTTTGAATAGACTGAATGTAGGCATTAGCAATATTCATTACCGTCCTCACCTTTATGTGGTCACCGAAGCTCAAAATGGTCCAAATGGCTCGGAGCACTATGGTACTTAACATCTGAGGTCATCAGTCCCCTAGAACTTAGAACTACTTAAACCTAACTAACCTAAGGATATAACACACATCCATTCCCGAGGCAAGATTCGAACCTTCGACCGTAGTGGTCGCGCGGTTCCAGACTGAAGTGCGTAGAACCGCTCGTCCACACCGACCGGCGTCACTGACGTACTTTTAAATTGTGTATTATTGTATATTTTGGGGAAAATTGATTCTGTATGCATATTTATTAAAATTTACAAGTAGTGGAATATTGTTCTTTATCTAGCCAAAATAGAACTTCGCATTCATAATCAAATAAAATTTTATCACAAAATCATAAACTGCAGTATTTAAAATTCTAGTTGGTTGACAAATGCAATAGCTTTCTTTTTTTTCTTGAAATGACGACTAGTGACTGCAGTTGTTCGATTTCATTGTATAAGCTAATCTTTCAGCTGTGTTTCAACAGAAGCCGGAGTTACCCTTCTTCATATTGCGATGTTGAACCATCTGAAATACGATAGAAGAGCTCACCTACCGGACAAATTACATGCATTTACTTGGAGTTACGATCACACTTCAAAAGCAATAACATAGAGTGAATAATACTTTGCTTTGTTATTCCACCAATGAAACTGCCATGACGTCTGTGTTGTGTAAAGACGTTACTAAGTTAGGGAGAGATATCTGTGAAGATGGACAAGTATTTTTTTATCATGTGAATGAAGAATTGCTTCTGACAAAGAGTTCTAAGTAGTACAACATCGAAACACTGTGAAACACAAACAAAATGCAGCCAGAATTTCAGCTTTAAGTCAAAAATTTTTAATTATGGCATTTAAGAAATCGGTCGCCGTCCTTGGAGGTACAAGTGACTTACGCGCTAAGGAATTTTGTTCAGCATTTGTAATTCTTGCAAAGATAAGAATGCCTGAAGAATATATCCTTCCTAAAACGTATGTGACCGAGTATTTCAAAGAAGTTATTCGTGACATCCGGGAATCGTTAAGAGATGGAAACATTTCTGTTTCAATAGGTGGGACAACAGACGCTGAATATAGTGTGTATGCAGTGCAGCAGTCAGTGGAATAAAATCCAGAAGTAACACTGAACTGTTAAATATTCAGATACTGAAAATGGTAAATCAAGCTGCAATTGCAAATTTTTTAACGGTTCCCGTGCTTTTTTGTAAATGGCCAATATAAAATATGACAGTGTGACGTTATTTCTTACAGATGATACTTTATACGTTTTAAAAGTAGCAAATGCATTCAAAGTTCTTTACCCCAAACTAATTCTGAGCCGTGCGCGGCTCGTGTTCATTCCGTTTCTTGCTTGACAGTTTCTCTTTACGGAACTGTCGCCTCGCTTCTTATACGATTTACTGTCGTCAGTAAGTTGCTGCCTTGCCTGCCCGTGAATGACAGCAGCAACCCGTATCGATAAGAGCTGGACGTTGTGGCCGTGCGGTTCTAGGCGCTTCAGTCTGGAACCGCGTGACCGCTACGGTCGCAGGTTCGAATCCTGCCTCGGCATGGATGTGTGTGATGTCCTTAGGTTAGTTAGGTTTAATTAGTTCTAAGTTCTAGGCGACTGATGACCTCAGAAATTAAGTCACGTAGTGCTCAGAGCCATTTGAACCGTATCGATAAGAGCACTGTCGTATTATGTTTGAAGCGATCGCTAGTGTTTCCAGCTCGCCTCGTGTGTCGGGGGTTCAGTCGGGACGCAGCGCCGACCGCTTGCGACACGCATGCACTGTCCAACGGAAGGAGATTGCAGCGGAAACGACCATTGGTTGGTCGTTCGTTTCATCGGGCGACGTGTATTTCGTCTTTTGACCGTTTCTGGGCCTCATTAGATGGTCATCTTGCCAGACGTTGGTTGGTTCCTTCCTTGTGCAGAGATGTCGGGTGGCAGGTCTTCCCTCTGCATGGTTGGATCCGAGCAAGTGTTGTGAGTGTGTGGGTTTTATTCTGTCAAGTTGCGCAATGGACTGATCCAACAAGTACCCTTTGGCTCCTGCAAGAAACAATTTCCACCTCATACTACTACAAAAGTCATTCAGACGCTCCTAATGTGCCAACAAGAACTGCTTGAAAAACATTCAGCAACAAATATATTCTGGAGTCGTCTGCTGTAAGGAAAAGATACAAAAATATTATATCTATTCTTACATAACTAGTAGATACTTGGGTACGGGGGTATTGCTAGTTAATGTAAGAAAAACATTAAACGAACGAAAAATATTATTTACTACAAAAATTCTGAGAAATCAAGTGAAACTTTTTCTTATAAAATAATAATAAATTTCCGGATTCTTTTAGGAACAGTAGATTGCCTCTTATTGAAAGGTTCTTTTCTCCCTTTTCTTTAAGAATGCTATTTACTTGGCAGAATGGCTGAGAGCCATGCCTACACAGCTTGAATAACTTGTCTAGATATGGTTAAGGCTGTCACATGAGAGATGTAGTGGACTGTACTGTTAGGGAGGACAGACGGGACTCGCATATGCTGTTGCGCACAATATCGTGAGCTGCGATGACTGCTGCCTGCGTTGCTCACTGCTGGCAAATAACACAACTATCTGTTTCTATCTGGATTGACCTTCGCCAATCATACTCTCCCTATACCTTGATGAAGTCAAAGACTCCTACCCGCCCCTAGGCTAACTATTGGCATGCTACACTGGTCAGATAACCACCACGATGCCACTCAATACTCGCTCGCAGGTGTTTAACTAGTACTCTGTCCGTGTTCACACCGCACAATAAGTATGGCGGCCAACACAATGAACAAACGCTTAATCGCAACCAACTCAATATAGAGTGTCACTCCGATTTGCTAACGACAGAGGTGCTCTCCCAGTGAAGTACTGAGGAGAGACTTTGTTCGTCTCTCTTTGCGTACACGTACGAGCGCACTCGCTCTCGTTATGTGTTCCCACTCCAAGAGCGACAACGGAACAGCCCCTTTTTCTGGAAAAGTTGCAAGAATATATCATTGGCCACCTTCCCTCACTTCTCTGGCTGTTCGTATCAGGAATATTCCGCCAATCAGCATTGCTCTTTTAAACGGGAGAATGATATTTCGTTTAAGTCGACCACTGCGGAAATCTGTAGCATCTCATTAGGCGTATACTGACCTCCTGTGAGAACTCCATAACTACGCAGCCGGTCCGTTAAAAAAGCGTCTTCTGGGCACTCCCACACAATGGAATTTGCTTTTAAGTCGAACACGGGGGTCGTTATCCCATTACTCTGGCAAAAGCTGTCTTCTCTCTGGGCAGTCGCTTCGGCCAAAGTAGGTGTGTTGTTGACCCAGCCCTCTGAAGGGACGGTCTTCCCAGCGGGCTGGGAACGAAAATTCCTGTGGCTGTCATGTTGTGAACACCAGCTTCGACTTTTTTCAACCTAGGTGTGTGCCCTTGCGATTTACTTATTACATTTGCATATCATTTACGTGAATTCATACAAAATTGACTCTACCTTATCGAGTTTGGGTTCGAAAAAGAGTCTTGATGTGCAGAGTACGATTGTGAGGATAGAATATGTAAGAAATGAAGGTCAGGAGACCACGCCTCCTTACAGTGTCTCCAGGTCGTCGTGCATCCTAAGGCAGTCAGGGCGGAGCAGCAGTGAGGTCTAGACAGCGATGACTCGCCCGACTGTTGCTGACACTCATGATTTGAGCGGGGACGACCTTGGTTGGTCGTTCGGTTGGATGTCTCATCAGACGATGTATATTTGGTTGCCAGCCACTTCTGGTTCTCTGTGTGTGTCGACTTGTCATTCGTCCTGGTGGTTCCACACTGATTGCTTTTACGATTGTTCAAGTTCTTGTGGAAGTGTTTTGGTGGAACTGTGCCTAGCTCGTGTAATTTCGACTGAGCAGTTATGTTAATGCTGTCTGCGTACTGGAGTAGGCAGTGGGTCGGCTGGGACAGAGCAGCGACGAAGCCTCCGTGACATGGGCATTAGCGTAGTGTTCCGCAGTGCGTTTTTTGTCGCCGTGTTGATGCTGTCCATACCGCATGTAGTTTGACAGCCTTTGGTGTTGTTCATATTTTTGAGTGGTTATTGTGCCTTGGCTGTTTTTAGAAACCAATTTTGAAGACGTAGTGGTGCTGGTATCTTCGTCCTCGGTTGATATTTTCCATTGCCGTGCCGTTGGTCGATGGAGCGGAATTGATTAGGTTTTTGGTCGGTTCTTCAGCTGTCCCTGGGTCGGGTTGCCATCTGATTTCTTAATCTTATTCTTGGCTGCGTATCTCACCTAGCCTTACATTAGAGTTAACTCCTCAGGCCGACCCTTGGAACACTTCTGAGCACCATTGTTCTGTTGTATTTAGATTGTGATTTTTGTCTCAAGTACGGTGCGAGGCCTTCAGCTGCCTATTAATTTAGTTTGTTTTAATTTTAAAATAAGGCCTTCAGCCATCTTAAGTTAAAACTAAAGATTCTTCCTTAAACCAATTTTTTTAAAAAAGAAAAGAAAAAAGGGGACTTTTGCTCTACTGGAAATCCTTGTTATCGAGGCCTAAACCGTGAGTTGTTATATGTTCGCTGGCGTGGTGGCCGAGCGGTTCTAGGTGCTTCAGTTTGGAACGGCGCGACTGCTACGGTCACAGGTTCGAATCCTGCCTTGGGCATGGATGTGTGTGGTATTCTCAGGTTAGTTAGGTTTAAGTAGTGATAAGTTCTAGGGGACTGATGACCTCAGAAGTTAAGTCCCATAGTGCTCAGAGCCATTTGAACCATTTTGTTCCATGTTCAGTATGTGGCCTTTAGCCGAGCTTTTGTGCCAAATATTTTTAAGATAAAGCCTTCAGCTGTCTTAAATTAAAATTTGAAAATTCACTTGTTTAAAACCTTTTGAAATTCTCTTCTCTATTGGAAATTCTTGTTATACAGGCCAAAAGTCTCAGTTCTTCTGTGTCCAGTGTGTGTCCTTCAGCCAAATATTTATGTAAGATTTTCTTTTTTAAGTAAGGCCTTCAGCCACCTGTATTCCTTAAAGCAATTGTAAAACTTGTGTTCGGGCTTTCAGCCGTATTGTTCTGAATTGTTTTAAGGATACGTGTGGTTAAGTGTTTTTAGGAAAATAAAGTTTGTGTCTTTTGTGCAACTGATAGTAACTGATTTTGGCCCCTTTCCACAACCATAACCTGATCCGCTCTGTCCTGCGAAACAAGATTTCAAATACATTTAATCCGATGGGCTACACCGCGCAGCAGAAACGGCTAGATCATAGTTTCGGGAAGTGAACCATCTTGTTTCCAATGTCAACAAAATTTTCATTAAAGCACTTGCCTGCGTTTTAATTTTCAGACAGGTGGCTCCAAAGCTATCACCGGTTTCTCAGCCTATTTTAACACTATTGGGCTCGTGGTTGGAGACCTATTTTACTGTGCTGAGCATTTGAGCGATGTGAAAAAAATAGTACATAGTTTCGATCCGGAAGACGCAGCTTCTATAGGTATTGCTCAAGAATGTTTCAACTCAAGTGATACAGAAAGTAAGTTGCGTTATATACGTGGTCGCTTTTGAATGCTACCAGAAATCGTAAAGGAACTACAGTCTACGAACAACTGCGCGCAGAAACGATCTAAACGTCAAATGTAAAACCTTAGAGATAAGTGTTGTCACCCGTTGCTGGGTACGGCAACTATGGAAAATGACATTGATCTCACCACTAAAAATCACACTAGGTTATTTAGGGATGAGACCAACGCCAGTTTTGATATCTCCCGTACCCAGCAACAGGTGACAACACTTACCTCTAAGGTTTTACATTTGACGGTTAGGTAGTTTTTCCGCGGATGTCTTCAATCCGTTGCAACTAGTCAATCATGGAGATGCGATATATGCTTTTGATTAGTTCACTGCAGTTCTTGGTAAAAGTTCAAAACATCTGGCAGGAGAAAAGTGTAAAGTGCAAGAGGACATTACCGAGAACAGCTGCAGCTGAAAGGTGTCTTGCTTTTTCCTTTCAGAAGCAGCACTGGTCGTATTCTGCATCATTTTTACGCCCGTTTTGCATCTTGTTACTTCACTCTTCTCTCTGTGACGTCATTCTACTGTGCTGGAGCTTTGGGCTCCTAACTGTTATGACGTGCAGCGATGTACTCTGTCCTGTGGCCATATTGCATGTAACATCAGCAGTCTTTCGTTGTTGGCTTTCCGCCCAGCCGTTGCGTACCGACCTGCTTTTCTCTCGTGTTACCAAGTGGAGACTTCTAAAATTCTCCTCCACTACCAAGTCAGATTATTTCAGGGAGCTTCATACCGATTGTCTATACCAAATCCGCCTCAGACTTCACTCTGGGTGTTCCTAGATCATACACATAAGTTAACATTGTACGTTTTAGTTTTCCATTTTTGCTTCAGCTGAGATGGAATCCAACGGTCCCTGGTTGACAAAAAAATTACATGTATCAAGCGGTGGAAGACTAACAGGGCTACATGGCTCTAGTGAATAGTAGACCTGGTTCTGCTTCTTCGATGTATAACAGCACATCCTCAACATGTAAAACTCACCTGATCTTACCTGTAGTGCAGCCGCCAGGACGATCCGCTACACCACATGACCTCTGTTACGACAACAGTGCTCTGAGTGAAGTCGGTACACCCAAAAATGGATAACAGGTAAATCTGGTAAAAGCTTAATATGCTGTGGAGGCCCAGTGTCCGAGCTCACACGATTGCTAACTTCTTACTGTCGACTCGACAACGCTGATACTCGAGAAGAAGTTACTATCACACGAATTTACGTTGTTAAGCTGTGAGAACTCTTTTACTCATCGCCCATCTCCGCAGCGGAGGTCGCTAACGCATGCCCGTGCGGTGGCACTCGACCCAGTGGTAAGCCGGTTCGAATCCTGGTGATGGGAAAGAAAATTCACTGCCATTATTCGGCCTTCAACGGGAAGAGAGGTGGTGGCATAAAGTTCCTGGTCAACAGACTTTCTGACAATGTCCTGCTTTAAACACAAAACCTCTTCTCTGCAATGCCCCATGAAGTGAGGGCAAGTGAGGTCATGTGACACTGTTGATGCTTCCCGTCGGTGAGGCGGCGACATTGAGCTTGGCGACCTCCTTGGTACTTTTCACAAGTAATCAGCTATGTGCTGACACCGGTTTTTAGCCTCTCCATGCTCTCACCGCCATCGTCATCATACAACGAAAATATTACACCACACTCCCCACACACACTCGCTCTCTCTCTCTCTCTCTCTCTCTCTCTCTCTCTCTCTCTCTCACACACACACACACACACACACACACACACATAGAGCATACATGTAAGCCTCAAATGAGGCACGTTGCAAATAAATAAATCCGTTATGCTTTGCAGCATATGACTGTTGCTACGTGCCATGCAGGACGTCTAATTACAATGCCAGCAAAGTGTAGGAATGTCTGGCACCGAATAACCTAGTATTCTCCTCACGCAAAAGCAAGACATAACCTCACTGTTACAACTAAGTGGTCATCAGCGACGATAAAATCACAACACTCAGGCAGTACAGATTATAATAGTCGAAGCGTGCAATCCACTGGCATGAAATGTTCAAGAAATTAACTAATAAATAATGCATATGTAGGCCTTCGGGTGAAGTAGGTGATTTCGACTGCATACCACGTTCATATTTTATGCTTGTGAGGTTAGATTCCGTATTACTATGGAACCTGCACAAAGACAGATGCTATTAGTAACATTATGGCAACAGGTCACAAAGAAAATGAATTCAATTTCACGTCCAGTGTTCATACTTATCCATTCTGCAAACGCAGTTGCAACTTATTATGGATTTTAAATATTTTGCAGATTCGAGTGAATAGTGACTGTGAACACTTGTGTCAGAGAGGGGTGTCGCAAGGGTGTACGTTACTCCAGCTGTCTGTCAAGCTGCGGATTTGGAGTATTTCAACATTAAAAAAAAATACTTACAATGTGTCATACCAGATAAAATTTTTACATTGTGTTCTTTCAGTGAATTGTTCCTGAATAAGAAAATGTAGGGCAGGTTTCGACACGTCGGATTGGACGATTCCCTAGTTCCATTTCACTGCCAGGGCCAGATGACATTAATAAGCGATCAGACAGTCCACTGTACACAAGTTTCCGTGGTATTTATGAAGTGTCGTTCTGTGTCGAGAGTCGTTCCAGAGAAGAAATAAATCTCAAATAATCCACACATTAACAAAACCACTGACATCGTGTAAAAACTGACGAAACTGTCAGGGATTTGGACTTTGTAGGAAGATTTTGATGTACAGTCTTTTATGAATTGGGGGGACCAGTACCAGAAAACGAATCAGAATATTCAGATTCCCAATCAGATAAAACGTTTGTAAAATTTTCCCTGTTTGCACTGCTCTTTTAGATTTGTGGCAGCTATAGTACGATTGCTGGCAACTCATAAATAACATGTGAATTTATTTCAGCATACTTCCTCTGGTTTCGTGGATTCTGTTCGACGACTGTTTGATATAACATTGCTGCTGCAGCACTGTACAGTTTTCGAAAGTGCTGATTATGTGTGTATATCTTGTGTTAGGCATAGTTTGGGAATTCGTTTCCTTTAAGTATTGATATGTTAGATAGCCATGTAAAGGAATTGTAGAAGCAAAGCAAGGTTTGTTCTGGGGGAAGATAAGAGTGAACTTTTGAACGACATGGGGCATTGAATAGAGACAAACATGCATCCTGCAAAAGATTCAGGGACAAGTGTACGCGATATGGAGCACTCACTACAGGGAATTAGACTAAACGAATGATACATTGGAGATGAGGATTTAGACTATTTTGAAAACGTTGATGCGGTGTTAAAAACACGAAACAATCCAGTAATGGATTACAATAGGTCGATCACAACGCTGAACTGCCCTTCCACAGAGCAGTCAGATACCTCAAAATCACAGAGCAGTCAGATACCTCAAAATCAGAATCAACGACGAACAAAAATAGTCAGAGGGGCACTATCCTAGAATTCCTAGAGCAGATGGAAGAGAGGACGCAGGAGTCAGCAAAGAGGAGGCAGATAGAAATTAAGGACTTGGAAAAGAGGTTGACATGATACCTGAGTGAAATGAAAGAGTAGATGACGGACATAAGGAAGATGTCATGTGAGTCGATATAAGTAGTTACTGCAGCTAAGAAAGAAGCGAGAGTAGTCAGGATGCAGACAGTCAGAGCCAAGGAAATGGCGCTCGTAGGCAAGAAAATGGCACTCGTAGCCAAGAATCATGCAACTCTGGCTAGGAATGTAGCGAGTTGAAATACAAGAGATCTGGCCACACTGCAAGCTCAAAGTGAAAACATAGTAGAGAAATTAATTATGCTGATCCATTACGGATATTTTAGAACACGTGACTGTTAATTGAACGTAAATACATAAAACTGCAACCAGCCACATTTTTGAATAGCTATTTGTTATTCACTGGTACGGTTTACGAAACTTCTCAGGTTGATCTTCAGATGGTTACGCATATGTTCCTAGCATAATGCTGGGTGCTGGCTTGCGACAGCATGGGCGGCTTTATCTGTTTTTGTACATCTGTCTTTTTCTATTTTGATGGGCAGTTGATGAATCACATCACACACTTTTGCACAGTCTGCCTGCATTTACACTGTGATAGCGAAACTTTGTCAGCATCCAGCATGTGCCATACAACTATTGCTTGTTGCTATACAATAGTTGTATAGTACATGTTGGATGCTAGCAAAGTTTCGCTATCACAGTGTAAATGTATACAGAATGTGCAGAAGTGTACGAAGTGATATACCAACTGGCAATCAAAATGGAAAAAGACAGATGAACAATAACAGAAAAAGCCGCCCATACTGTCGCAAGCCAGCAACCAGCATTATGCTGGAAATATATATGTAATTTGCGCAAAACAATCTCAAGATGAACCTGAAAAGTTTCGAAAACAGGTCCATACGTGAACAAATAACTGTTCAAAAAAGTGAGTCGTTGTAGTTTTATGTATCAATATAGTAGAGAAAACTTGGGAAGAAATATCCTACTATACAAAGAGAGTAGGTGAGGTAAATGCAGAAAATAGAAATACGTAACAAAATTAAAGAAACGACGGGTCGAGTAGAACGTGTGGAAGATCAAGCTGGCAAAATGTTCAAAGAGAACAACGATCGTCTGAAACAGGTGGAGCAGGAAATGAGAGTGGAAGGATGGGGATCCGAAAAAAAAGAATCGGTATTGGTCCCTCTGCGTATGTGTGTCACACACAAATCATCACGCCACAACCTGCAAACCACAACATAGAGAGCGGCCTGTCACACCACTGTGTCCCACTTGGGAGGTTTGATACCCACATTAACTACGAAAATAAGGCAGGACAAATAGCAACCACTTGCGTCGTGAGGTTAAGCACCTTGTGGCGGAAATGAGAGTAGGAGAAGCTGAGATAAGAAGAGCAGAGGATTCGCTAACCTCTTGCCGATCCCTATTCACTAGTCTGGGTGTTTTGACGTTTCCCTCTAAATATATACACTACTGGCCACTAAAATTGCTACACCACGAAGATGACGTGCTACAGACGCGAAATTTAACCGACAGGAAGAAGATTCTGTGATAGGCAAATGATTAGCTTTTCAGAGCATTCACACAAGTCTGGCACCGGTGGCGACACCTACAACGTGCTGACATGAGGAAAGTTTCCAACCGATTTCTCATACACAAACAGCAGTTGACCGGCGTTGCCTGGTGAAACGTTGTTGTGATGCCTCGTGTAAGGAGGAGAAATGCGTACCATCACGTTTCCGATTGTGATAAAGGTCGGATTGTAGCCTATCGCGATTGCTGTTAATCGTATCGCGAAATTGCTGCTCGCGTTGGTTGAGATCCAATGACTGTTAGCAGAATATGGAATCGGTGGATTCAGGAGGGTAATACGGAATGCCGTGCTGGATTCCAACGGTCTCGTATCACTAGCAGTCGAGACGACACGCATCTTATCCGCATGGCTGTAACGCATCGTGTAGCCACGTCTCGATCCTTGAGTCAACTGATGGGGACGTTTGGAAGACAACAACCATCTGCACGAACAGTTTGATGACGTTTGCAGCAGCATGGACTATCAGCTCGGAGACCATGGCTGCGGTTACCCTTGACGCTGCATCACAGACAGGAGCGCCTGCGATGGTGTACTCAACGACGAACCCGGGTGCACGATTGGCAAAACGTAATTTTTTCGGATGTATCCAAGTTCTGTTTACAGCATCATGATGGTCGCATCCGTGTTTGGCGACATCGCGTTGAACGCACATTGGAAGAATCTATTCGTCATCACCATACTGGCGTATCACCTGGCGTGATGGTATGGGGTGCCATTGTTTACACGTTTCGGTCACCTCTTGTTGGCATTGACGGCCCTTTGAACAGTGGGTGTTACATTTCAGATTTGTTACGACCCGTGACTCTACCCTTCGTTCGATCGCTGCAAAACCCTACACTTCAGGAGGATAATGCACGACCGCATGTTGCAGATCCTGTACGGGCCTTTCTGGATACAGAAAATGTTCGACTAATACCCTGGCCAGCACATTCTCCAGATCTCTCACCAACTGAAACCGTCTGGTAAATGGCGGCCGAGCAACTGACTCGTCACAATACGCCAGTCACTACTCTTGATGAACTGTGGCATCGTGTTGAAGCTGCATGGACAGCTGTACCTGTAACGACATCCAAACTCTGTTTGACTCAATGCCTAGGCGTATCAAGGCCGTTATTATGGCCAGAGGTGGTTGTTCTGGGTACTGATTTCTGAGGATCTATTCACCCAAATTGCGCGAAAATGTATTCACATGTCAGTTCTAGTATAATATATTCGCCCAATGAATACCCGTTTATCATCTGCATTTCTTCTTGGTGTAGCAATTTTAATGGCCAGTAGTGTACACATTCTTTACTGTCGTTTCTTGTTAGCAATATCAGCTTAGTCCCAAGAATTAGCAGCGTTCACTCTGTCAATACTCGGTAGAAATCCAACCTACAATTGTATCGCTCTTGCTTAACCTTAACTCTTGTGCAGGAAATTGTGCGGTATACTGCTGCATCCATTTTCAATAAGCTACCACAAGAATTCAAAAATCTTAGCAATAATCTACGCGCTTTCAAATCGAAAAAGAAGAGTTTCCTCGAGGTTCACTTCCGCTATTCTGCTGATGAGTTCCTTGAAATTTTAGGCTGATTCTTATCTTATATTGTCGATTGCGTTTACTTAAAATTGTGGCTTGACTTTTTTTGGGTTCATAAACATTCTATTTTATCTTTTATTACTTTTATGTTGTAATTTCATGTACTGACACGTTCCACGACCTTGGAGGAATTCCTCCTCAATTTGCTCCTGCGGAACTAGACGTTTAAACAGGTAAATAAAGAAAGATGGTGGCTTTCGACTAAAAATATTTTATATCAGTGCAGAACTCCCAAAACTATCGGCGTAGTGGGAATGCGCTGCACCCAAAGGCTTCGATTACCCAGTTTGAAAGGTTAATAGAATCATCTTAGCCATTGGAATATAAATCACAGTTTATTTGCAACAAACATACAAGGAGTTTGGTAAAGCTTTCCTTGCCAGCTGTTGGTCACCTGGGACTCAAGACCAAATCAGACACAACATAATGATTTGTAAAGATCATCAGGATTCAGGACAACAGTGAACCTGTTCGAGTCATTAGTTAAGAAAAGTCAGTTCCTGGGTGCGCCGTGTAGCACAAATGAAATAATCAGGTTCTGCTATAAAAAAAAATTAACTATCAACAGGAACCTGCAGGGAGTAATATGGGAGCTTACAAGAGCTTTCTCCATGAGTTAGAGTTCGTGTATGACACGCACAATGTAAGAGAAAAGAGAATAAATTGCGAAGGAAACCATCGTAAACCATCACGCAAAAATAATGACTGGAGGAGTGGTAGGAACTGGTCACTGGAGGACATGTTCGCCAATGACTGAAATCAGAGTGAGGGGGTGATTGGAACAATTTTAATGAGGGAAACAACAGTTGCCAATTAGAGAAAAACTGGCGTGAACCTGAGAGGAATGACTACCAGGCAGAAATCGTGGGGATTCGACCACCAATTGCAACAAATGCACACTATAACAGATTAGATTAGATTAGATTACTTAGATTAGTACTTGTTCCATAGATCATGAATACGACACTTCGTAATGATGTGGAACGTGTCAGGTTAATAAAAGTTGTCTATACAAGATATTACATGACACTCAATATTTCTAATTTTTTTGTGGGGGTTGGGAAATTACCCACTTACTATATCCAAAAATTCATCTAATGAGTAGAAGGAGTTGCCATTAAGAAATTCTTTTAATTTTCTTTTAAGTGCTATATGGCTATCTGTCAGATTTTTTATGCTATTAGGTAAGTGACCAAAGACTTTTGTGGCAGCACAATTTACCCCCTTCTGAGCCAAAGTTAGATTTAACCTTGAGTAGTGTTGTAGCCATGTACACTCCTATTACTTTTGAATTCGTTCGGATTGTTAATAACAAATTTTATAAGTGAATATATATATTGTGAGGCTACAGTGAAGATTTCTTGCTCTTTAAATAAGTGTCTGCAGGATGATCTTGGATGAGCTCCAGCAATTATTCTGATTACACGCTTTTGTGCAATGAACACTCTTTTACTCAATGATGAGTTACCTCAGAATATGATGTCATACGAAAGCAGAGAATGAAAATACGCGTGGTAAGCTAATTTACTCAGATGTATATCGGCAAAATTTTCAATGACCCTAATAGCATAAGTAGCTGAACTCAAACGTTTCAGTAGATCTTCAGTGTGTTTTTCCCAGTTCAACCCCTCATCAATGCATACATCTAGAAATTTTGAATATTCTACCTTAGCTACCGATTTCTGATCGAAGTCTATATTAATGGGGTCATTCCATTTACTGTGTGGAACTGTATATACTGTGAAACTTCCTGGCAGATTAAAACTGTGTGCCCGACCGAGACTCGAACTCGGGACCTTTGCCTAGGCATAGGTCCCGAGTTCGAGTCTCGGTCGGGCACACAGTTTTAATCTGCCAGGAAGTTTCATATCAGCGCAC
This sequence comes from Schistocerca piceifrons, assembly GCF_021461385.2. NCBI lineage: Eukaryota > Metazoa > Arthropoda > Insecta > Orthoptera > Acrididae > Schistocerca > Schistocerca piceifrons. The sequence continues at coordinate 120,539,857 of NC_060140.1, read as the reverse complement.
ACTCCGCTGCAGAGTGAAAATCTCATTCTGGAAACATCCCCCAGGCTGTGGCTAAGCCATGTCTCCGCAATATCCTTTCTTTCAGGAGTGCTAGTTCTGCAAGGTTCGCAGGAGAGCTTCTGTAAAGTTTGGAAGGTAGGAGACGAGGTACTGGCAGAAGTAAAGCTGTGAGTACCGGGCGTGAGTCGTGCTTCGGTAGCTCAGATGGTAGAGCGCTTGCCCGCGAAAGGCAAAGGTCCCGAGTTCGAGTCTCGGTCGGGCACACAGTTTTAATCTGCCAGGAAGTTTCATATCAGCGCACACTCCGCTGCAGAGTGAAAATCTCATTCTGGAAACATCCCCCAGGCTGTGGCTAAGCCATGTCTCCGCAATATCCTTTCTTTCAGGAGTGCTAGTTCTGCAAGGTTCGCAGGAGAGCTTCTGTAAAGTTTGGAAGGTAGGAGACGAGGTACTGGCAGAAGTAAAGCTGTGAGTACCGGGCGTGAGTCGTGCTTCGGTAGCTCAGATGGTAGAGCGCTTGCCCGCGAAAGGCAAAGGTCCCGAGTTCGAGTCTCGGTCGGGCACACAGTTTTAATCTGCCAGGAAGTTTCATATCAGCGCACACTCCGCTGCAGAGTGAAAATCTCATTCTGGAAACATCCCCCAGGCTGTGGCTAAGCCATGTCTCCGCAATATCCTTTCTTTCAGGAGTGCTAGTTCTGCAAGGTTCGCAGGAGAGCTTCTGTAAAGTTTGGAAGGTAGGAGACGAGGTACTGGCAGAAGTAAAGCTGTGAGTACCGGGCGTGAGTCGTGCTTCGGTAGCTCAGATGGTAGAGCGCTTGCCCGCGAAAGGCAAAGGTCCCGAGTTCGAGTCTCGGTCGGGCACACAGTTTTAATATGCCAGGAAGTTTCATATCAGCGCACACTCCGCTGCAGAGTGAAAATCTCATTCTGTATATACTGTGTTTTGTCAAAGTTTAATGAGAGCCCATTTGCAGAGAACCACTTAATGATTTTCTGAAAAACATCGTTTACAATTTTACCTGTTAATTCTTGTCTGTCGGGTGTGATAGCTATACTTGTGTCATTGGCAAAAAGTACCAGCTTTGCATCTTCGTGAATATAGAATGGCAAGTCATTAATATATATTAAGAACAGCAGAGGACCCAAGACCGAACCTTGTGGCACCTCATTCTTGATTGTTCCCCAGTTTGAGAAATCACCAGTTTTTTGCATATTGTGTGAACTGTTTATTTCAACTTTCTGCACTCTTCCAGTTAGGTATTATTTAAACCATTTGAACACTGTCCCGTTTATACCACAGTACTTGGGTTATCTAGAAGTATTCTCTCTCGTGATTGCCGCAATGTAGATGCATGAAAGGCTCTTATTTCACCTGAAGCAGTAACTGGATCTGGACGAAGCAATATGATGGTCTACGCCAAATACAGTGGAACTGGAGTGCAGCAAAAGTCAGCGGTTCCGCTATCGATAAGCAAAGATTGCAGCCTTGCCCAATGTGGTGCTACCTGGCAGCGGCTCGCTAGCAGCGATGATACAGGAAGCCCGTGGCCCACATCAGGAAGCGAGCCCGCTTTCTGCCTCAGTAAGTGAGTGCCTTGTGAATGAGCGGCTAAACCAGCAGTACCTACCATAGATAGTGAGCTCTTGTTGACTACGTTAGTTACAAGGCTCTGTTTAATGGACTAGCAGTCGGCATTAGTACTCGACGGTGCACCGTGGAAAGAGCCAACCTTGGTGAATACGGCCCTGTCTTGTTGATGTTGTTTGGGTGGCTAATTGGTGAAAACGTCGCTCACAGGGCTTTCATCCAATAGCTGCCTGTGGTTCTGATAAACGGCTGATGGAGTTTAATGCTAAAAACTGACCAGTGCATCAGCACATGAAATGGTGAGTACGGTGTCCGCTTGTAAAGAGATTTAAACTGCATTTCAACAAGCATCTCACTCGTTTGACTGAAAGTGCGGCTAATAACTGTACCTTTAGCTTCCCTTGATTTCGGGGACTGCAGACACCCACTTACCTGGTAAACTTGTCTAGAGATTAACCAGCTTGTTCGGTGCAAGTATTTCAGATTGCTCAGGTGTGGCTCGCTTCCTTAGTTAACGGCAAATTTTTCTTTAAGCGCACCTTTGAGCGGTCAGAGCTGAACTGTTTTGATTGGCTTCCATTCAGATAGTGGAGTAAGTCAAGGACGAGGGCAATTACGTTTTAATGACGTAGAATTATAGTCGTTTTATTTTTATGTGAGGGAAGCTTCCGTAGAAATATTCTGGCTAAAAATATTTAATTTTACTTATAGGTTGGGCTCTTCCAGCCACAGTGAAATTTATACAGTTCTATTAGTCATTGCTGATTTCAATTAATTAAAGTTTTTTAACTGTGTCAGTAGTGGACAAACAAATTACTTTCTTAAAATTTTCCTGGTTATTTTTCAGTAAAGTATTGGTCTCTTCTAACTACCGTCCTGTGGGTTATTAGCAGATGGAAGTTCTTAATTACGGCAGAACTCGCTGAGCAGGTCTGATCTTTTTAATATTGGAGCCTGATTGATGGCTTTGTTTGTTAGCTGCATGTGTCTATTTTAATATATGTGTTTTAGATTTTCCCTTGGCGTTATTTATCAATGTATTTTTCAAGGTAGGTGACAGGGAGGCCAAAATGCGCCATTCTATTGTGAAAACCATTGTATTGTTTACATTAGTGTAAGATAAATTTGTTCTTAATTGCGTAAACCAGCGCATCCTGTATGTTGTTACAGTTTTTGGGTTATTGCAATTATGGTTTAAATAAATGTGTGTTGTTTATTGTACTACCTCTGGGATCGTATCCACGATCCTTTCAAGTCCAGAATGAGAGTAGTTAGATTCGTGGTTTGTTGTTTACAAGTCAGGCAGCTTGGTAGCAGGCGCAAATCTGGTTGTAATGGTAGTAAAAATGGTTCAAATGGCTCTGAGCACTATGGGACTTAACTTCTGAGGTCATCAGTCCCCTAGAACGTAGAACTACTTAAACCTAACTAACCTAAGGACATCACACACATCCATGCCCGAGGCAGGATTCGAACCTGCGACCGTAGCGATCGTGCGGTTCTAGACTGTAGCGCCTACAACCGCTCGGCCACACCGACTGGCGTGTAGTGGTAGTAGCCATAGACTCAGACCTGTGTAAGAGCAGGTGCTGGTTTTGTGTTTTATGTTTCAGAATAGTGTCTGGACCTCGCGCTCTACTGTTGTAACCTATTTGAAGAAAGCTTGTCTAGACTACGAAGTACAGATTCAGGAAGCCACGGTTGAAGGTATTGTTCCCGAACTGGTCCAGTAGTAGCGCAGCATCTTGGTCAGCTGGTTAACGTCTCTGTACGCACCGTGTAGGAGGTGAGCACTGCTTGACTGCGTGTTCTAGGCTGTTGTGGAACTACTGAGAGGGTCCTCAGATTTTAGAGCAAGTCGCTTAGTTGTGTGTTCAGGCACATTGTGTCCACTTACATAACAGAATCTTGGATTTGATTTTCGTTAATACAGAAGTCAACTGTCGTCTGCAGATTCAACGTTTGGGAAGTAATTTGTGTTGACTACAGCACAGAATAGGGCTTGCTGAACTGGCAAGACCAAAGGGAATTAGACATTTTGCAGTGAAGCCAACGTGTGGATTTGCAAATAGGTAGTCAGAAAATTAAGTTTTGGCTGGGTTATGTTACACTGCCAAATCTGCTACTGTCGTTTGCGAATGATTATAAAAGTTTTCCTTGGAAGATAGTAGCGAGATCATGAATGTCAGATCGGTCACGAAATGGAAATCACTGTGAAAATCAGAAATGTTTTATTTACAACAGTTAGCTACACCTGAAACCGATAATAGTGGCTAACGGGCAAAAATTCTGACAATCAAGGAAGTAAGGAGCCACTAGGATCAGGCGAGGAAGCAGGGCCAAGTGCTGGTAGCAGTAACGCAACACCTTACTTCTAATGCATTTATTAAAACTAGCTAAAATACAATATACAGTCTGCCATGATAATGAATATAGGGAGAATCAAACCTTAAGAAACTAGTTCATCAACAATTTAACATTGTACCACGCAACATAGTACTGCGTATGCCTTAAGAGCTGCAATCGCAAAGAAAGCATGAAGGGCCAATTTAGCAAGAATACATATAATGTGTTCAGCCTGAAGGGCTAGTAAATTTGCAAACCAAAATTCACTTCACTTCAAAATTAAGATATAAAAGGCCAATACCACAGACAAAGAAAATATTCAAATATAAACGTATGAACAGAAGGTTTGAGCCTGAAGGTCCACCTAAATAGTTAACTAGACTTTAGTTAATGAGCAGTTAAAGGGCTGTGCAACACCCAAGTAAGGGGCCTGAAGGGCCAAATGAACAAGATAAGAGAATCTTAAAAATATCAACTGGAAAATAACAAGTGCTTATTAACAACTCGGCCTTAACGGCCAGGTAATAAATGAAATTAATCCAACAAATTCTGCAATAAGTAAGTAATGGCCAGGAATTTATCAGTAAGCCGGCCTTAAGGGCCCCAGTACACTAACAAGGGAGGTTAAGTATTAAAACTTGATTTCAAAGCCTAAAGGGCTGTAGAGCTTCGAAAAGGGGGCCCTGAAGGGCCAATTCATCAAGGTACTTAATAAACAGCTCAGCCTGAAGGGCTGGCCAATGGTTAAGATTAGGCAAGTTCTCAAAAATAGAAGGCAAATCAACAAATTTATCAGTAATCCAGCCTTAAGGGCCACAGTACATTTAGAATCCACATTAAGCATTAAGAACTATCATACAACGAAGCAATTCCCTACAACTTAGCAACCTTAAATAAATCAATTGATACTATCCAGCTTAAAACCTATGGACAACAATACATGCATACACTTCTAAAAGGTAAACTTTCATAAAATCTAAATTTAAAATGCAAAGAATCACACACCAACATGGCCAGCAAATTTACAAACGTTTAACCACAGTTGCTGAGTATGAAATACAAGCAGCTGCAAGGCAACCAATCAGTCATCGTGCCCCAATATCATGATTTACAATCTTCAGGTAGTACGAAACGGGAAAAATACAAGGCAAGCCCCAAAGACGAATTAAATGATGCTCTTCAGTTACAAATTATTAAACCGCAGCGTAATGCTGCCACATTTCACAAACTGGCGTAAAAGCCACCAGCTCATTCGACACTGTTCATATAGGCAAACATACAAATAAAATTCTCTAACCCTGTAAAATTTTCAGTCTAAAAGGGGGCTGATAATAACATACGGTATTAAAACAATCCGTAAGATAAACACATGCACCAACAACTTTTAAGGTGTGCACAGCCACGTAATTCACAAGTTTATTTTTCTCTGACATACATAGAACACGTAGGCTTGGAACTGACTACCAAATTGGTCACAAGAATCAATAGATAGCCACCAATACATCAGTACCTAATTAGACAGTCTCCTAGTGTGACATGACAGAACAACAGTTCACATTCACAGCCTTTGATTCAACATACAGTTCACATTCACAGCCTTTGATTCAACATGTTCTACTATCCTCGTTGTACAGCATCGACCATGCCCGGAGTTCCTACTGCAAATTTTAACCAAGCAATTCACGCTCACGTCGACACCTAACCGAGGAACCAGCCCAGCAGTACAAGAACAACCTACACACTCGAAGTCAAACTCCGCAAACGCAGTGCAGAACTAACATTCAACCTTTTCCTTCATAGGTTCAGAACCGCGAGCTAAACCGGTGGACGGAAAACACACAATGTCGGCGACAGCAAAATAAAGGAAGTCGCAAACACCACCCTAATACAAGGCACTAGCAAGTCAAAAGCACAACGGCTATAGCGAAATATACTCAACTTCAGTCCCGGAGGAAAACCTGCCGCCCTCAGTGCTCAAAACATTCCCGGAGCAACCGTCCTCGGCGGCTCCCACTATTCTCCGGAACAGCAACATCACAGCTCCTTACTTCAATTCTCTTCCGACAAGAACAAGCATAATCGGAGCTAACGGCTTCTCCAAGTCAGACATGCTACGCCGTAGAGCCTCACGGTGTTATGAGCCGGCCGACACCACACAAACCACCGCAAGTAAGACAAACAAGCACTTCCGGAGTCGATGGCGTACTGCCACGCTTCACGACGCAGTCATTCCACTCCACCGACCTAGAGGGCGGGGCATGAGACGAGGAGAACAGGCGGCGCCGCCGGCGGGAAGCCAAGACGTAACTAGGGCGCGTGTTTAAACGAGACGGACATAAGCACGTCTCAAAGCCTTCCAGCTACTTCTGTACACAGTCATCACTCCGACGTAGACATTTGTCGTAGTGTTGTACCAACTTTCCAATACCCTCGTCATACAAGGTAGGCGCCTGTGCTTGCCGCCAATCCTCGACGTTGTTCTGCTAGTCGTTGTCCGTCCCAAAAGGTTTCCTTCATGGTCAGTGATTTACGTGAGCAGAGATGAAACTCAGGGGGGAGAAAATTGTGGGCTGTATTAAGTGTGATCAAACACTTCCCAATCGAAAACGCCGCTGGTGCATCTTCATTGCCCCTGCAGAGTGCGGTCGAGAGCTGGCATCAAGAAGGAAACGCATGACAGTTGTGTTACGTGGACTGCATGACATCAGGCGAAATCTCTCACCAAGCGCCCATACTTGGCCGGAGACACTATTGTTCTAACCATCTTTACTTGCTCACTGTGCGCTCAGAACTGAAAAGAGCGACGTGACGCGATAGATGGGAATACTATAGACACTGCCAACACATCTGTGGAAAGCCTCATCTGATGTTCACTGTTGTTTCCATTTCGCGCCCCATCGGAACTTACTTGCCGAATAGTTCTCGTAATTATTAGAAGAGCATGAGCTGTTTTACATCTCTCCCATGTTTTTATCTTGTAAGTATTGTATCCGGTGGCTGTCGAATTTCTTAATAAGATAGTGGCTGAATGTACTGAGAATGGGATTTCAGTAGCTGATTTTCATAATAGAATTTTTCAGGATCAGATGGATGTCTGCGTGAGGGAAGACTTGAGTATTGAGTATGTTTTTCGAATACAAGGAATGCTAAAAGGGCTGTGTACTTACGTCGAAGGTATTCGGGTTGCCGGTATAGCATTATCTGTAAAATTATAAGAGAGTGAGATGGCACGAATCTTCCATGAAGGAGTGCGCCCGCAAGATGGGCCCTGTATGGTGTTGTGTGATGGACCGACTTCGTTTGTTCATGTACACGAAATGGTTTCAGTAGTTGAGAATATTAGGTTCACGGACCGAAAGCGTAAAGAATCATTGATATGGGATCTTTGGGAAACAGCTGAAAGTGAGCAACCACTAAGTACTGTACGAAACTGGTTTCCAGAAGTTGTCTGTTTTCAGTGCAGTCAGCCAACTCGTATAGTTCGCAGCTGTCAACTATCGAGACAGCCCTTCATGACAAGAGTCCTTGAGTTGGCTGGCTGCAGAGGGATAACAAACCAGTAAGCGTTCAGAATGTGCGTAAGTTACGCGTAGATACCTTAATCCGCGTGTGTCGCTTTTGAGATTATGAACCAGTCTGCACGTTGGTTGACTCTGGCAACTCGATATCTGTATCAGACAGTTGGCGCTACTTTCTGTATCGTATCATGGAAGGTTTTGGGCCACTAACCCACTTGCAGAAGAGATGTTTTACTGCCAAAAGTAGTTCGCTGTCCATAGTGGCCAGTGTCGCTTGACGGTTAAGGTTGGTCAGTTTTCGTGTCCTCTCCAGTTTTTCGTGGTTAAAGGTTAACAGCTAAGGTACTATTAGGGTGTGACTTTCTAACTAAGATAGGATGTATGTTGTCCTACGCTGACAAACACTATTCTTTTAAATCCAGAGAAGGGGTAAAGGTTCCATTTCGTCAGCATACGCTTCGACGGACGTTTCACGTTGTGAGTCATGTTGCCAGAAGATTCCACTTGAGCCATTTCAGTGACCAGAAAGCTGTCAAAGTACTCTGATTTCTTGAACAATTCCGAAAGGTTCTCAAAAGTTACTAAAAAGATCTAATACCGCATCGGTCTCACTGATTTCACTCCTGTTAGTCAATCAAAGTACGGGTATCTCCACCGAAAATGGAGGAGGTACGTACGGTTGCCACGGTGCTTCTGAAGGCAGCTGAAAAGGAGGCCGTAAGGGGCCGTTCTGTTATGAAAAACACGCAGTCCATTCTATTGTTTACACTAGTGTAATATAAAAATGTTCTGAATTGTGTAAACCAGCGAATCCTGTATGCTGTTACAGCTTTTGCATTATTTAATTATGGTTTAGATAAACGTGTGTTATTTATTGTACTGCCTCATACCACGTCCAATTGAGCGTAGGTAACTTGGTACTTTGTTGTTTACAAGTCAGGCAGCTCAAAAACGAAAAATCGACAGGAGTAAGTCATAAATGTCACATTAAACTATATGTCAAGTAGTGTACTGATGTGGGCCCAATCAGGCTAGGAATATGTGATTGCCTTCTAGTGATAGTGAGTGTAATCTGAGTCATGATAGTACACAGTTCATAAGAACTATGCCCTATGCTTGCGTATTTATCACAGTACGTTGATAAAAGGGAGTAATGAATGTGTTTCAAACTCTATGGAATCATATTAGTAATAATGCAGATGTGGTAGATCGCTTGGAACTGTGCTCCATGTTTCTGTGAGATGGGTTGACTGTCACATGGGAGAAGCCGGCTTGGAACTCCAGGTTGTGAACAACCGGGTTGTTTTTCGTGCCGAAGCTTGGTCGTCTTTGCGCTTATTAGGAGCGTCTTTGGAGTTTTGCTCTGCTGTTTTGTTTAGCTACGCCTGAGATGAGTTGTATGTGAGTTGGTTTCTCGAGGGAGTTTGGAGTGTGTGCACACCCCAGATGCGTGTTTGACGCACCTTGAGCTGTTGAGTTAGGTCCCAACTAGAGTGAGTAGTGGTGGGATCGTATTCGTAAATGTCGAGAGCTATTTGCTAGTACCTCACGCCATAGAGTGTGCGCATAGCGTTGAGCATTATTCCTCTCTCAGAGACATTCAAATGTTTCAAATGGCTCTAAGCACTCTATGGGACTTCACATCTGAGGTCAGCAGTCCCCTAGACTTACTACTTAAACCTAACAAATCTAAGGACATCACACACATCCGTTGCCCGATGCAGGATTCGAACCTGTGACCATAGCAGCAGGGCGGTTCCGCACTGAAGCGCCTAGAACCGCTCGGCCACAGTGGCCGGCTCTGAGAGAAGTTTATGGTATGTCGCATGGAGAGCGTGAGGCATTGAGAGTAGTGACACTGCCTGTGACGTCATAGAGAATGTGGAGGTGAGCACTGGCTGTACGCAGACCACACCTTCAGGACGACGATTTTCTTGCCATTTGATAAACAGTCAGGAATAAAATGAGCATGGACTGTCTCACTTCATTCAATGGACAATTTGTACACTGTAATTCACACATATGCATGACTTGAAGGTATTCGAAGAAATTAGGAAGAAGTAAGATTGGAACACAAACCTATTCTCTGCGACCACACGATACTATACCAGGATATCTTACAACAGTATCAAGCATAAGGAGGCGAAGGGAAACCTCAAGTTGCTGGTTACAAGTTTACAAAGGTACGTAGCATTTGAGTCCACGTCGACAGGCGGTGGGGCAAAGTAACCAACACTTTACTCACGATGGCACTGTAATCTCTTTGTTATTGTCATTGTTTGTGCGGTCAACGTTAAATTTGCAGTTCACCCAGTTCCTGCATTATGATGGGCCCATCGTCATTTACGATGTGAGAACAGTGGAAAGAGATGGTAATTGCATGTGTTATCTTGTTTGGTGCAGCATGCTGGGGGTACTCGTTTCTTATAAATTCTCCGAATGTTCCTTTACGATAATACGAGTGTAAGTCAATTATTATCCGCAATTTAGTTATATTTTTGTTTATTATGGTAGTACAGTCTTTTACGTTGTTTATTTGTTGTTATGTCTTTCCAATTTTCAAGCTGCTAGGTTAGTTTCGTTTTCGCTGCCGTGCTAATCATGGTTGCTCCGATGCCTATTTGCGCGAAAGAAGAGCAACGTTCAGTGATCCGTTTCTTGTGGTCGGAAGGCGTATCAGGGGCTGAAATTCATCGAAGACTTTCGGTACAGTACGGGAACAGTGTTTTGCCACAACGAAGTGTCTACGAATGGATTGAAAAATTCCGAAATGGTCGCATAAGTGTTACGCACGATGATGGAGCCGGACGACCGTTTACCGCCACAAATGAAGAAACAATTAAGCGTTCACGTGAAATGATTCTCTTAGACAGCGATTAACTATTGACGAAGTGGCACATCGTCTGTAAATTAGTCACGGTTCTGCCTACGAAATCATCTACAACAGACTTGGGTTTCATGAAGTTTGCGCAAGATGGGTCCCAAAACAACTCACTCACACATTTGCGTAAAGAAACGCACTTGGACATCTGCAAAATGATTTGGATTGCTATGGTAACGAAGGGGACAACTTCTTAGACAGAATCATTACTAGTGACGAAACATGGATCCATCATTACGAGCCGGAGAGTAAACGGCAGAATATGGAACGGAAACATCCAAATTCGCCGTGCAAGAAAAAGTTCAAGAGCCAAGCGTCTGCAGGAAAACATGCTTAAGCTTTTTGGGGAAGCACAGGGTCCAGTACTGGAACATCATAAGGAAAGGGGCACAATAATAAACAGTGTACGTTACATTTAGATGCTTACTGCCAGGCTAAAGCCTGCAATTCGAAGCAAACGCTCAAGGATTGCTGTCAAAAGGCGTTGTGTTGTTGCCCGACAATGCCCGTCCGCATACTGGTGCCCACACTGCTGCAACACTCCAGAAACTCAAATTCGAAGTACTAGATCATCCTCCATATAGTCCCGATTTTGACCCTTCTGACTATCACTTGTTTGGTCCACTCATATATGCACGAAGGGGCCGACTATTGGCCTCGGACAAAGCAGTGAAAGAAGCGATGCATTCCTGGTTCGCAGCTCAACCGAGAACCTTCTTTTACGAGGGCATCAGGAAGCTCGTACAACGATGGACAAAGTGCGTTGAAACGCAAGGAGACTATATCGAAAAATGATGTTCACGTAAGTTTCCTATTTGATTAAAATGAAATTTTATAACTACTTTGTGGATAACAATTGACTTACCCTCGTATATTGAGCCATGCTTAGTTCTCTGGTAAAAGGTAATGTTAGTCTTTTTTTGCAGTGGTGGTGATTATGATTAAGTATAAAGTATTGTAGATGCATTGATGTGCACTGCTACAGAATAATGATAGATGGGCCCTACAGGATCACCTGCGTCTGCAAACCTATGATTTTACATTCATGTTCATCACACTCTTACCATCATGTTTAACGCATATTCGTGGTACTTGTGGTCACATATTTACTTGTCACAATCAGTACATTAAGAGTACGACAGAAATTCTTTGTACTGTAATTTGCACCTCAATATATTACCAAATATGTCACTTTTTACGTAGATTTATTATTATTATTACATTTACTGTATTTCATATCTCTTGTGTAACAAAAAACCTTGTGAGTTGATCACTGATTTGGCATGTGCACCAAGGAGCCAAAGAAACTGGTACACCTGCCTAATATCGTGTAGGCACCCGCAAGCACGCATAAGTGCCGCAAAACGACGTGGCACGGACTCGACTAATGTCTGAAGTATGCTGGAGGGAATTGACATCCTGAACCCTGCAGGGCTGTCCATAAATCCGTAAGAGTACGGGGGAGTGGAGATCTCGCCTGAACAGCACGTTGCAAGGCATTCCAGACTTGCTCAATAATGTTCACGTCTGAGGAGTTTGGTGGGCAGCGGAAGTGTTTAGACTCTGAAGTGTTCCTGGAGCCACTCTGTAGCAGTTATAGACATGTAGGGTGTCGCATTGTCCTGCTAGAATTGCCCAAGTTGGTCGGAATGCACACTGGACATGAACGGACGCAGGTGAATAGACAGGATGCTTACGTACGAGTGACCTGTCGGAGTCGTATCTAGACGTATCGCCGGTCTCACTGATTTTCGATTGAATTTAAATACGGGGAGTTTGGTGACCAGGTGAGTACAGTGAAACTATTCTGATAGTCTTCGAATCACGCATGTACACTGCGAGCTGTGTGACACGTTGTATTGTTTCGCTAGTACGCTTGTAGACGCCAACGTGTCGAGGAAAATGGTTCAAATGACTCTGAGTACTATGGGACTTAACATCTGTGGTCATCAGTCTCCTAGAACTTAGAACTACTTAAACCTAACTAACCTAAGGACATCACACACATCCATGCCCTAGGTAGGATTCGAACCTGCGACCGTATGTCGAGGAAAAACAAACTGCACGTGGCGTAGATATGGACCCCCCCCCCCCCCCCCCCCCCAGGGCACAGGCAGATTGTGTTGATCAACCGTGCATTCAACATTGACGAAATCATTCAGAAACGCCACGAAAACATTCTGCCCAACATAGTGATCCCTGCTCCGGCCTCGACTCTTCCGACAACTGTTGCACGGTATTTCATGTCATACACGCCAACGGCCATGTGTCCGATTGAGCATAAAACGAGATTCATGTGAAAAAATCATCTGTAGCCATTCAGCTGACATGTGCGACAATTACTGCACAATCAGCTTAACAGCTCATGCATCCAAGTTGCTGACAAGAATAAAACACATAAGAATCGAAAAGACCATTGAGGATGTGTTAGATGACAATAAGTTGGGCTTTAGGAAAGGTAAAGGCACCAGGAGGCAACTCTCACGATGCGGTTGATAATGGAAGCAAGATTAAAGAAAGATCAAGACACGTTTATAAGATTTGTTGACCTGGAAAAAGCGCTCGACAATTTAAAATAAGGCAAGTTGATCGAAATTCTGAAAAAAATATGGGTAAGCCATAAAGAAAGACAGCTAATATACAATATGTACAAGAACCAAGAGGGAACAATAACACTGGAAGAGGAAGAATGAAGTGCTCAGATTAAAAAAGGTGCAAGACTAGGATGTAGTCTTTCACCCCTACTGTTCAATCTGTACATCGAAGAAGCAATTCTGGATATAAAAGAAAGGTTCAGGAGTGGAATTAAAATTCAAGGTACAAGGATATCAAGGATAAGATTCACTGATGACATTGCTATCGTGAGTGAAAGTGATAGACAATTATACGATATGCTGATTGTACTTAGTACAGAATATGGACAGAGAGTAAAGATGAGAGTAACGAGAAGTATCAGAAATGAGAACAGCGAGAAATTTAACAACTGGCTACCTAGGCTGCAAAATAGCCAATAACGGACGGAGCAAGGAGAACATCAAAAGCAGACTAACAGTGGAAAAAAGGGCATTTCTGGCCAAGAGAAGTTTACTAGTATCTAACATAGGCCTTAATTTGAGGAAGAAATCTCTGAAAATGTACCTTTGCAGCACAGCATTCTATGGTAGTGAAACATGAACTGTGGAAAAACCGGAACAGAAGAGAATCGAAGCATTTGAGATGTGGTGCTATAGACGAATGTTGAAAATTAGGTGGAATGACAGAGTAGAGTAGAGTTGTGTGCAAAACTGGAGAGGAAAGGTTGTGATATTGGATTTCAGACATTTTGCATATGAGAAAAGGACAGCCATCGAACTGTAGTTGGTAATGATACTAAGCGAGAGTAAAGAAACGAAATCTGTTTATAACGTGCCCCTATACCAAGACGCGCGGCCAGCGTTTAAAAGGTACTTTTAAACACTATGACTCGCTGGGCGCAGATATTTAAAATCATTGCCGCAGCGCTTGATAGCAAGAAGCTGCGAAACAGAAGAAAGAACAATTTATCATTTGTTAGGAAAATTCTAGAGTCTTTATAGTTAGTTGTACTTCTGGTCGCCGATATGTTAACATGTACTTCATTACCTTTGATGTTTGGTCGCCGACTTGTTAAGACGTGTTGTGTAGCACCGCTACAAGTTATATTTCATTTAGTGTGAAAAACCACGTTATCACAAAAAAAAAAAAAAACGCTTTTGTAAACCTTGTGACGATAAAAAATACTTACGCGCACGCCAGGACATTTAATTTTTACAAAATATCACACATACAAAAGCAGCGATTGTTGGACTGCAATATGTATGAGAAAAACACAAAAATATAAGTTTTGTATTCATTGTAAATTTGTTAATGTTTATAGTTTAACGCCTTTGTTCTTTGAGAATATATTGATGCTTCACTATACAGAAAATCTATGCTTATTCTTTTCTTTAAATTAACCACAAATAATGTTTATGTTTAAATGAATTTTGTTACAGGTTCGGTCTTCATCGCGGCGTCTCGGTTGTATTTGGGAGACCATTAATGTGTTCAATTTCCGATGTGACAACTCTTTTTTACAAAATTTCACTGTTTTGCATTCATTTCCAATTTTTTTTTATTCAAACAGGTCCCTTAGATAATTTCATTGAAGAGACTGATTGCGTGAAAGCAATCCGGGTTAAGAGGTCATTTGAGGAACTATTTTCGCGCAATCACTCTGTACGTCTCCTGAACACAATCGAGAACCGACCCATCGGCGATCATTCATTAATTTTTCTCGCTTTCCAAGTCGTACCAAAAAACGGCCAAGAAGTAATGCCGTGAGTACGCAATCTAGTGTTAAAGGTTGCATTCTTTATCTTGTCGGCAAACATTGCCATAAATTCTCATCATCAACGTTATATTTGGTTAAATGTGAAAAGCAAAAACCTTTTAACGCTAGATGTGGCGCCCGAACAGGGACTTGACTAAAAAACTAATTTATTCTTTTTATTTTCATGCTGCCATCTGGAGAAAATTGGAAGCCAAAACCAGTGATAAAAAAAGTACACATATGCAGAAAGTCGCAGTAAGAATCCACAACAGCAATAAATAGCAGCGCGCAAGACAACTAATGTGAGTACGATTTTTCATTACGTTTGAAGCTTTGTGTACCTAGCATTCGGTCGGCTCGTGACATTCACTCTCTACGCTTTTTTCGCAAGAAATTTAATTTCCAAATTTCTGTTTTCTTTTGCTATTAGATCCGGCTCTATCACATCATTTCGCTTACAATAGTTAGAAATAGTTAGCAAGAATTTCCATTATTGTGCATTTTAGTGAATCACAATGGCCGCTATCTGTGCCAGTTTCAGTGCTCTATAAGTGTTTTTCATTTATTTTATCACTCCCGTTGCCATATTGGCATTTTCGTGTGTCAGAGTTTTAATTGTTTATAACGCGCATGCAATATCTGAGAAATCAGGACGCGAAATCCTTGGCGCACCTGACAAGTCAAAATCATAATTTAAAAAAATTATCTTTTCCAACTCGTGCAGTGTAACTACTTTAAATTTACGATGGCTGATGAGCAACCAAGGCAACTTAGACCGCGCGCGGGTGTAAACAAACCTGAATCTCGTAGTAAGGGAACAACAGACGACGAAGCGACACGTGAGCTATCGGCGCCACAGACCGCGTCGCAGTCACGTGAATGCTCGCTGTCAGATATACTAAAATTGTTTGCTGATATGAAAACCAGTTTTGAAGCAAGCATGGCACAGCTTACAAACAAGAGTGATAACATTGAAGCTCACATGGGTAATCTTGACACTTGAATGGGACAGTTAACAAACCAAAGTGACAATATTGAAACGCAAGTCAGACAGTTAATAAATCAAAGTGACAGCAGGTTCAACAGTTTAGAATCAAGGATAGAGGACACTCAAGTGCGAATGAACAATACAAATTCTGTTATTACCGACATCCAAGCACAAATCAAAAATTCGAATGACACTATGGAGGAAAAAATTAAAGTCATTACCACTGCTTACGCAAGCGAGCTAAACGCAAGCGTACACGCAAAAATTGATAGTGTTCTTTCGATGGTGGAATCCGCCGAGACCAATATTGGTAGCAAGTTCACAGATATGCAGAACCAAATAGATGTGTGTAAATCAACTGCGAGTGACTCTTTGAAACATTACAGTGATGTTTCAAAGAGAGTAAGCCAATTGACAGAAGGTGTCAACCACGTTGGCGAGCGAGTTGAAGACCTTGCTCAGCAAATATCCGATGTCAATACTGACAAAAAGATCGCAGATGTCAACACCGGTATAAGCAATACACTTAATAGGGAATTTGAAGAGTGGATGCAAACCAAAGAACAGTACATTGTCAGCAAGGTACATGCTGAACTAAAGGGTACGGTTAAATCTGCTACAGCAGAAATCATAACCGCTCCCGGTACTTCTGGTGACACTTTAACCAGTGAATTAGGTGAAATCAGACGAGCATTTAGCCACGATCTTCCGGAATCGAAACGTCAGCTAAGCAATGATATAGATCAACTGAAACGACAAGTTACGGAATTGCAAGGTGATAATCAAAGTGAGTATTCGCTACCGCCAGAACACGATAATTGTCAATATCCCGAGTGTCAGGTACAATTCTCACCGACAGTAAATAATACGCGTGACGAAACTTCCACGTCACGTAGTCATGCCGATCAACTAACACTCGCCGGCCGGAGTGGCCGAGCGGTTAAAGGCGCTACAGTATGGAACCGCACGACCGCTACGGTCGCAGGTTCGAATCCTGCCTCGGGCATGGATGTGTGTGATGTCCTTAGGTTAGTTAGGTTTAAGTAGTTCTAAGTTCTAGGGGACTTATGACCACAGCAGTTGAGTCCCATAGTGCTCAGAGCCATTTGAACCATTTGAACTAACACTCGTTGAACTAATGCGAGACGAGAGTTTGCTAAAACACAGTTTTTCAGCCTTTTATACCTGAAAAACGAAATATACATCCCATGGTATTTCTAAAATCATTCACAGGTGCTTTTCCAGAATTATGGAACGACAGGCAGCGGATACAGTTCATCTTAGGCTATGCGCACGGTGAAGGATCAATTTGGGGTACAGAAAGAATAGACAAATGTCACACCTATGCAGATTTTGAAAAGCATTTTTTGAATAAATTCTGGAGTTCAGGTATACAACAAAGACTCCGAAAGGAGGTTTACAACGCCGAACCCTTCAACACCAAAGGAGGAGGTTTGAGACGTTATTTTGAAAAATATCTACGTAAAATTCAGTATTGGGACACGCCCATTTCAACCAAAGATGTAATCATGATCTTAAAGTCAAAACTTCCTGTGTCAATAAGAGAAAAACTAGTTAATGTGAGTGAAGAAGACCTAGAAGCCTTTCTTTCTGTCCTTGACTATTTGGATACGATCTATGAGGGTGTGCGTGCGAGCGCGCGGAATAATTATAATAATGGACCGCCCGCTCCGCAGCAGCACATAACAAATTGCGTCAATGGAATGTCGTACCAACATAACACTGGACAACCAAACGCTCAGCCTTACGGCAATCACAACAGTTTCAACCGCCGTAATAGAAAACAATATAACAAATATCCATACCAGAATAGATACAATCCGATTTATCGAAACACACAGCAACAATACGGTAATTCATCGATAAATCACAACGGTAATTACCAGTACCAGAACAACAAGACGAATAATGGAAATCGTCACAAGGGAAAGAAATGGAACAATTATAACAGGCCACAACAGTACAGTCAGCCGAGTCACTTCACTCCGTCTCACTAAATGAGTTTTTCACAGCCGAAAAATGCGACATTTTCTCACCAACCCAACCAACAGTTCAGGAACAATAGTCAGGACAATTCGTCGCATGCTTTTCCTGACACCGCCGGTCATAATAGCCAAGGAAATCCGACCATTCTCTACACACAGGCGAACCAAGCACCAAACTCGATGTCAAATAACACGCAATCAAGAGTGGCACAAGTCGTATGGGATACGAACGCAAATTTTCGACCTGGTATGTGGCAAAATACTAGTCAAGTAAAAATAACTGACATTTCAGCTTCACCCCAATCGGAAAATCATTAGCAGCTTCTTTAGGCCTCCACGGGGAAGCTGCGGAACCAATGGGTGGCAACTTCATTAAAAGACATATCAACGTAATTAGATACGAAGACGACAGAGACTTACAGGACGAACTATTAGACGAAAAGAACACCTACGAAAACAACGACCTTTGGGAAAACCAAGTACAAGCGTCAACTCTGATTCACATTTATGATAGACCAATCATTGCCATCAACGACACAGGTGCAAATATTAATGCTATGTCTATGTGTGTATATAAAAAGGTGTGCTCTGTAACAAAAATTCCTTCACTTCCTGTACAAGAATGTACTGTATCCGGATCAGTAGGCTCCCTAGTGCAGAAGGTTAGCTTGCAAGTACAAGCAACAATACAATTTAAATCCGACTGTACACAGTGCACATTTCTAGCAGTAAAGAACCTGTCAGTGCCATGCTTGTTAGGAATGGACTTTCTACGAAGAAATCGTGCCATCATTGATTTAGTTGAAGGTAAGTGCACGTTAAGACTAGATGATAGGACACTGGTCATACATCTAATGAGAACCAAAGTCAGGATAAGCAACCTGGAACGTAAAGTGAAAATACGTAGACTTTCTGACAGGCAACATTTCCACCGTGCGGTTGACGAGTTCAGTGACGTCAACAATGACCCTGACTTATTACCAACTGCCGACGAGTTACACATAAAAATTGTGGAAACAGACGGACCTGACGACAGACAGAAGTATGAACTACATGATCTAGTATCAACATAGGTGAACATTTTTTCCAGAAAACCAGGTATCATAGCAGACTATGAATTTAACATGAAAGTGAAACCCCATGATACTTTTTGCAAAACAACCTATTCAGTTCCGCAGTCCCGTAAAGAAGCCGTCAAACAAGAAATACGTAAAATGCTTAAGTGGAAAATCATAGAACCGTCCGACTCTCCCTACTGATGCCCGTTGTTACCTGTTTTCAAACACGATGGAAGCGTCAGACTTGTCTTGGACGCAAGGAATATTAATCATGATTCTAGTATGCACAAGACCAGAACCACTGGAGGAACAACTACAAAAATTCCATAGTGTGAGGTTCTTATCCTCAACAGACCTCCGAAGTAGCTATTGGCAGGTGAAACTATCATCATCATCGAGGAAGTACACAGCCTTTATCTTTGCCGGCAGATCCTATCATTTTCGTGTAGTACCTTTCGGTCTCAACATTAGTTCTGGTGCTTTTATTGCAGCACTTGATCATGTGCTAGGACCAGAGTTACTTGACCAAGTCACCGTCTATGTTGATGATTTACTGATAGCAACTACTTCCTGGGAAGAACATTTAACTCTCCTACAAAAGATCTTTCAAAGATTCTCTAATTTTGGCGTTACCGCAAATTTACAAAAATCCAAATTTACCAAGAAAGAAGTCAAGTTTTTAGGACACATAATGTCTTCGGAAGGAATCTCACCTGATCCCAGCAAGTTAACAGCAATAGAAAATTTCCCTGTGCCTTGCACTAAAACGCAACTAAAAGGTTTCATTGGATTAGCTTCATTCTTCCGTCGCTTCATTCCGAATCAATCAATGAACAATCCCGCATTGTTAAATTTGCTCAAGAAAAACGTCCACTGGATGTGGACTTCTGAATGCCAAAAAGCCGTTGACAAGATCAAAAAAGCTCTTCTAAAGAGTAACATTTTAAGTCATCCAAACATGAGTTTAGATTTCTGCATTTCTTGCGATGCGCCGTTTCAAGGATTAGGTGCATGTTTATTTCAAATAGACAAAACTGATGGGCAGGAGGAAGTCAAAATAATCAGTTTTGCCAGTCGGGTCTTAACCGAATGTGAGAGACCATATTCGGTAACCGAATTAGAGGGATTAGCCGTTGTGTGGGCTTTTCACCGCTTTAATTACTATATTTATGGTCACAAAATCAGAGTATACTCAGATCATCAAGCACTGAGCTTCTTACTCTCTTGCAAACTGTATCATCCTGGCTTACTCGATGGTGTTTATTTCTACAAGAGTATGATTTTGAAATTATTTACGTAAAGGGCAAGAATAACATTATTGCTGATGCATTGTCACGTATGCCGGAAGGATTGCCGGAGCCTACTGAATTAATAGAACAGATTTCTAATCACAAAATTCTTCTTATGAAAGATCCTCTACATCGGAGTTACTTTTTGCGTCTTTGCCGTCAAATAAATACTGTTCAAGACACAGATCGCAATTGGCTAGAAATTAAACAGCTTCTTCAAAACAACCTTGATCACTCGTTGTCAAAATTTTATAAAGTACACAATGGAGTTTTGTTTCACCGAACTTCTCTGTTGACAGGAAGGTGGTGTGTCTGTATTACGTTGAACATCTCATTTGGTACACTCACCTCTCCTGGGGTCACTATGGCCCAGAAAAATGCAAACGCAACATTTCAGCATACTGCTATGTACCTGATCTTCACAATAAGGTGCACCAATTATTAAGAAATTGTTCCATTTGCCAAAAGGCGAAACCTTTCAATTTGTCAAATGCCTTACCTTTAAACTCGATAAGTACACAAAGACCAAACCAAATCGTCAGTTTGGATTAGGCAGGTCCACTTCCTCAGGGAAGAGGAGGTGTGAAGTATCTGGTCGTATTGTTAGATCTTTTACCAAACACGTGAGACTCTATGCAATGAAGTCCTCTAATATACTTCCACTAAGAGAAAGACTATTTTCCTGGCTTTGGCAAGCCTGAAGCCATGTTATCTGATAACGCATCAGCTTTCGTGGGGAAACGATGGAGAAATTTCCTTTCAACCAACAACATCAGACAAATTTTGATATCCCGAGACCGACTGCAAAGTAATCCCACAGTAAGAGTATTCAAAGAGTTCAATCGTTTCATACGGACGTATATTCCAAACCAGCAGACACCGTGGATTGATTTCGTCACACCCTTTGAAGAGATTGTTAATAATTTACCTCACACATCAACTGCTTTCACACCATCAGAACTAGTCTCTAAACGACTAGAAAGAAATGAATGGGTACACCCCATCCCAAAATTACAACACCCTGAAGTAACATTAGACGACAAGTTAAGACAAGCTCTCATATCTTTAACCACTCATGCCAACCTAAGAAAAAAGGCGCATGACAAACACATTAGCAAAGTCTTATCGTATCATATAAATGAACGAGTGCTATTAAAGACCCACTTCAAACCATCTTTGATTCATCATAAGAATCGCAAGTGGCAGCACTAGTATGAAGGACCATATATTATATTAAGAAAGCCGCACATTGGTTGCTATCTATTAGCTGACCCTGTATCTGGACGAATAAAAGGATTGTTTCATCACGCAGACTTGAACAAATACCGAGTCAGTCTTTGAAAATATCTGTTAAGTTAAGCTGCTAAAATAAAATATACACACACTATAAGTTGTCATACTATGTGTGAAGTACCAACGTATGTAAGAGTAATGCACAGGACTAACAACCTGTCGACCTGCCACAACAAGATAAGTAATTTGTATGAGCACCTGAAGTAAAACACATTTATTGTAGGAGAGCAAGATTTGCCTTAGATGATCATTAAGACCAGAATGATTGCTCGTGGGTAAAAAAAAAAAGAAAAAAAAATTGATTAAGGTCGCTTACTCTAATGAAGTAAATGTTACGTTATGCATAAGGAATGTGTGACAACAAATTTTATGAGACCACCTATGAAACGCAGCAGGCAAAAAGCAGCAGCTTAGCATATAAGAATCAAGTAAGTCAATAACGATCCAGGTAGCAGGAAAGAAGTGCGCAACTCAATTATTTTATTATAATACGGAGAAAACCGTATACGCTCATAACAATTTTACGGCACAGTGCAGCTGAAATACTTACAAAGATCATTTATAAATAAACTAATTTAGTACTAGAAATATCTATTTCAGGTCCTCGAGATACGACGATCTTTTTTTAGAAAACTAATTTTACGATACGTGGAACAGAAGATAGTTAAAAGACACAGTTCACTGCTAATGCATGGTTTAAGTAATTTTAGATATGCATAGAAAATTGTTTAGAGAGTTGGATCAGACGACACTGAAACTACTGTATCGATTTAATTATCCTGTCATGAAAAACTAAGGTGATAATAATTTATGTTAAGCTCATCATATCATACGTCATTAACACTGTGTCTTCAAATCTCTTCACTCCGTAAAAGTATTTTGTGTTTTCCTCTAACCAGTATCCTTACCATCCTACCTTATCCAGTAGAGAAGTGAATTTTACGAGCTGGTTGCACGATTGATACACGCAGGCTATACGAATGGATAGTCGTGACACATTGGTTGTCGACGGGCTATGCTTATTCTCCGCAAATTGCGATTTCAATTAAGATTTGTTATGTGCAATTGCACGACAGGGAACACCAAGCTTCCCAATTTCCCTAATGGTAGTTTGAACACGAAATGTTCATCACGTAAACGAAGCCACATTGACTATGTCTTCAAACTAACGACGTAATAGAGAGAAAATAAAAGAACTGAACTTGAGAAAAGAGTAACTATTGTAAAAAGAAAAGATTTCGAACAAAGTGAAAACCTTAAGTGCCTTGGAAGCACAAACTACGAACAAGAGACACGCTTTTCGTCAGGCCTTGCAGTCACAGAGACTAAATATTTCTTTGTAAATAATTTTCAGACATGATATGTATACTAAATGTTAACTGTACTTTGTAGTAATAATGCAGTAAGTAATAAATGGACACGTATATGCTGCTGCGTGTGAACCGACTATAGACAAGTAATTAACGGACACGTATAAAAGTGGTGCGTGTGAACCTTAACATGACGACCAAATAAATGTGAACGCGAATTAATAATAACGTGTGAACTGAAAAGTGATAACTCCAAGGACACGTGTGAAATACCACGTGTGAAGTAATGTTATAAGTACTTCTACCACGAAACCACGATGTAGAAAGCCGAAGAGTGAAAATGAATAAGTGTTGTACTTACCACAAACGGTACTGTACGCCTTTCCGCGGACACATTCTTCGAAACAGCTGCGGGAGTCGCTGCATCTGGCTGCTTCCGTAATCCAGAGTCGATGAAAAACTGTGTAAAAACTCACACCACGGCTAGTAGACACCAAACGCTCTGCTTCTCGCAGAATACTGTTGCTAGCGTTGTGGAACTGTCAAGTTATTATCACGTGATTGTGACCAACGGACGTAACACTGTGTACGCTGAGCGCTCAACAATCAATTTTTCTTTGCACAACGAGCGCGGATGTCAAATGTGTTTGAAATGCATTCAAAATAAAATATGATAAAGCAATGAATTAAGCACTCATGTACCTTGTGAAATTATAAAGACACTAATCGGAAGAGTCTTAAGCTCGATATTGACAATTGCTACCGAATTTACTGACCAGGCCGAGTAATGACGAAAACGTGTCGAACCAAATAAAACCAGAAAAATAGATAAATATGAGAACGAAGCATTCCTAAGAGAATGAGACCTTATGTCCATAAACAATTGTTATCCTTACCTAACCCAATTTTCTTTTAGACTAAGTTATTAGTAAGTAAGCACTTTCTAATGCAATTTTTTTTTTGTATTTTTCATGTACGAAAACATAAATGGAAGCACGGACATGTGTCAAGCGAAATTGAGACCGCCATCATACGGCGCAACATGTTGCAGAACCAATCTTCCAGTTCCTGACCCACGACGTATTTCCAAAGCAACATCACACCCCGACAACTACTCCAACTTCCACAGCGAAAGTGATGCCCTACTTTTCCTCCACTGTGAAAGTGTAATCAATTTCCCCACTCAAGTGCAGTGCTATCATTTATACCCCAAGTTCTACCACTCCCAGTGCAACTCATACCTACCCAAGTGTAGTGAAACACTTTTTTTGCAGGTCATGAAAGCCACAAATAAGTAAAGTGCTACGTATTTACTGCAAGAAATCTTCGACGAAACAACGACAAAAATATTCCTGTAATATGTCATTGTAAAACAAGAATGTCAATTTTTTGTAATATATTTTTTCCACGAGTGCATACAGCACCCAGACTTCCTGCGAAGTCAAGTAATTTATTTCTTTGTTACTTTTTAATATTTATTATGCCATGTATAATGTATCTATGTATGTGTATCTTTATCTTAATTTCATTATCTTTTACCGAGAAATGAACATTTGTTATCCTTGTACAATACATTAGAAAGAGCACAGTTCAATTGTCATGTAGTTACCCTATGAACAAAATACTATCAATTTCAGTCGTACGAATATACTTACCTGATACTCTGTATGTTAACCACTTTGCCTGATGTAGTGTGTAAAATCTATTGTAAAGAATTTTTGCAAGTAATATTAACTTGTTTCACGAAAGAATAATATCACGATTACGCGTGAGTCGCGATGATCCTGACAGAGTCATCGCTCCTCACGCGGGAAGCAATGTGACATTATTGGATTTCAGACATTTTGCATATGAGAAAAGGACAGCCATCGAGCTGTAGTTTGTAGTGATACTAAGCATGACAACGCGAGAGTAAAGAAACGACATTGTTTATAACGTGCGCCTATACCAAGACGCGCGGCCAACGTTTAAAAGGCACTTTTAAACACTATGACTCGCTGTGAGCAGATATTTAAAATCATTGCCGCAGCGCTTGATAGCAAGAAGCTGCGAAACAGAAGAAAGAACAATTTATCATTTGTTAAGAAAATTCTAGAGTCTTTATAGTTAGTTGCACTTCTGGTCGCCGATATGTTAACATGTACTTCATTACCTTTGATGTTTGGTCGCCGACTTGTTAAGACGTGTTGTGTAGCACCGCTACAAGTTATATTTCATCTAGTGTGAAAAACCACGTTATCACCAAAAAAAACCGCTTTTGTAAACCTTGTGACGATAAAAAATACTTACGCGCACGCCAGGAAATTTAATTTTTACAAAATATCACACATACAAAAGCAGCGATTGTTGGACTGCTCCATGTATGAGAAAAACATAAAAATGTAAGTTTTGTATTCACCGTAAATTTGTTAATGTTTATAGTTTAACGCCTTTGTTCTTTGAGAATATATTGATGCTTCACTATACAGAAAATCTATGCTTATTCTTTTCTTTAAATTAACCACAAATAATGTTTATGTTTAAATGAACTTTGTTACAAAAAAATGGTTCAAATGGCTCTGAGTACTATGGCACTTAACATCTATGGTCATCAGTCCCCTAGAACTTAGAACTACTTAAACCTAACTAACCTAAGGACATCACACACATCCATGCCCGAGGCAGGGTTCGAACCTGCGACCGTAGCAGTCGCGCGGCTCCGGGCTGAGCGCCTAGAACCGCTAGACCACCGCGGCCGGGCAACTTTGTTACAGGTTCGCTCTTTATCGCGGTGTCTCGATTGTATTTGGGAGACCATTAATGTGTTCAATTTCCGATGTGACAACTCTTTTTTACAAAATTTCACTGTTTTACATTCATTTCCAATTTTTTTATTATTATTCAAATAGGTCCCTTAGGTAATTTCATTGAAGAGCGTGACTGCGTGAAAGCAATCCGGGTTAAGAGGTCATTTGAGAAACTATTTTCGCGCAATCACTCTGTACGTCTCCTGAACACAATCGAGAACCGACCCATCGGCGATCATTCATTAATTTTTCTCGCTTTCCAAGTCGTACCAAAAAACGGCCAAGGAGAACTGTCGTGAGTACGCAATCTAGTGTTAAAGGTTGCATTCTTTATCTTGTCGGCAAACACTGCCATAAATTATCATAATCAATGTTATGTTTGGTTAAATGCGAAAATCAAAAACCTTTTAACGCTAGAAGGTATATGTGGAAAACACTGAAAGGAGAAAGGACCAGATGATAGGGCATCTGTCAAGACATCAGGGGATGACTTCCATGTTACTAGAGGTAGCTGTAGAGGGCAAAAACTGTGGAGGAAGACAGAGATTGTAATACTTCGAGCAAACATCTGAGGACGCAGATTGCAAGTGCTACTCTGAGATGAAGAGTTTGGCACAAAAGGCGGGCCGTATGAAACCAGTCAAAGGCTGATGACTCAAAAAAAGAAAAAGCCACTCAGTTGACACCCACGTGCGGTAGTGGCGTCCATATTCCAGCCTTCGTCGCCAGAGAACAGCAGTCAGCATGGATGCATGAGCTAGGTGCCTGCTACGGAGGTCCATACGCAGCAATGTTCGCTGAACCGTCATTAAGGAGACACCGTTGGTACAACCTTCGTTCATCTGCGCGGTCAGTTGCTCAACAGTTGCACGTCTATTCGCCCATGCACATCTTCGCAGCTGCGGTCTCGTCTATGGCCCATGGTGCACCACATTTGCTCCCGAGCCGTTTTCGGATAGCGCCATTTTTCCACGTGTGATATGCTTTAACCACAGTGGGACGTGAGCAGTTTAATCTTAGCCGTTTCAGAAATGCTTCAACAATTTGCCGGAAAGCCAATAATGACCATGCCCTTTCGGACGTAAGATGTATCGCTCCGATTCCGCAATACGACAACGACTGCACTGTTTTCCGCGTCATTATTTGCTTTTCCGTCAGAAGTTTTCAACGTTTAAACTGTTTAACGTCAACTACATTTTGTAATCCGCTTACAGGGTAGATACGGTCTGCCCAGCTGTTGCATACTAACATGCTTTTCTCGCCGCTTCAATTACCAAGAGAAGAGTTCTAAAATATGCTCCATTCCCAAGCCTGTTATTTCGGGGCATTTCACTTCATATGTGCTCCACGCAAGACCAAATTTTAAGTACTTAAATGTGTCTTGTCTCCATCTCCCCCTACCCCCCCCCCCCCCCCCCTAGACAGACTACGTTATGCTAACTTACTCTGCTATGTCATAAATGCTGGGGATTGATATTTGGAATCAACTGATCCTACCACCACCCAGTAGCTGTGACCTGGATATTAGGTATATTATACTATTTTGTAAATTGCCACGAGTACAAGGCGAAAATGAAAATTTCTATGTCTGATTCAAAAATAAATTACGTTGTTTTAAGGAAACACAGTTCTTGCTAGTACCATAATTAGTACATTAATTACTGTGACTCAGATAACACATACCGACAATGGAAACATGCCCCAACTCATTAAAGTTTACGTGTACAATTTTTGCACTTCCCAATATAAGATATTTAAAATTATTTTTTTAATAACAAAGGACACTCAGAATGATGATTCACCCATAAATAGATTTCAAAAAATCGTTAAATGGCAATGAAAAACTTGTGCTGGAACAATTTTCAGCAGAGAACATTAATTCAGATTTCATTAATGGTAGTGATTACTTTAAGTTTGAGAGATAGCTGCCACTCATTACACTACGCATTTATTTTCTGCAAATCCTCATTTATTTGTTCACAACTTTCGTATGATACTACTTTCCTGTAGACTACAGCATCATCGGCAAACAGTCTCAGACCGCTGTCAGTACCATCAACCAGATCGTTATGCAAATTGTAAAACGCAGAGGATCTATTACGCTGTCCTGGGGCACACCTGAAGTCACGCTAGTTTCTGCCGAAGTCACCCCGTTCAGGACGACATACTGCTCCCTGTCTGATAGAAAACTTTCTATCCAACCGCATACGTCATCGGATAGACCGTAAGCGCGCACTTTTTGTAGCAAGCGACAGTGCGGAACTGAGTCGAACGCCTTTCGAAAGTGGAGAAATGTGGCATCAACCTGGGAGCCGGTATCTACAGCCTCTTATATATCATGCACAAAGAGGGCCAGCTGTGTCTCGCATGACCGCTGTTTCCTAAAACCGTGCTGGTTTCTGCAGATGATTTTCTTAGAGTCTAGAAAGGTTATTAACACTGAACACAAAATATGTTCCATGATTCTACAACAAATCGATGTCAGTGAAATTGGCCGGTAATTCTACGCATCCGGTTTTCTACCCTTTTTACAGATTGCTGTGACCTGGGCCTTCTTCCAGTCTCGTGGAACTTTCCGCTGTTCCAGTGATCTCTGATAGATGATGGATAAGAATGGTACTTTATTGTAGCATAGTCAACATAAAATCTTACGGGATACCGTCTGGGCCAGATGCCTTCCTGGCGTCTAAGAATCTTAACTGTTTTACAATCTCAGATACACTAAAAACTATGTCAGCCATCCTTTTGTTTGTTCGGTAACTGAAATGGGGAATGGTGCTGCAGTCGTCTACCGTAAACAAGTTTTTGAAAACTAGGCTTAGAATTTCGGCCTTCTGTTTATCATCATCAATTACGTTACCTGTACTGTCAGCAAAAAAAGGTATTGAATTATTTGTAGATGTTAAGTCCCAGTTAAGAGCCATTTGAACAACTTGACTCGTAGGCTGGGCAGACTGGTGAAACGGGACAGCTGGCGTACTGTGGCGGAACTAACATCGGACTTTAATGCTGGGCATAGCACAAGTGTGTCTGAATACACAGCGCACCGAACACTCCCAAGGATGGGCCTCCGCACCTGACGATCCACGCATGTGGCAATGTTAACATCACAACATCGGTAACCACAACTGAAATGGGCACGCAACCATCAGCACTGGACATTACCGCAGTGGCACAGCGTTGCATGGTCTGACGAATCCCGATACCTTCGTCATCATGCCAAAGGGAGGGGGTGAATCCGTCGTTTTCTCGGGTAACAACCCATTGACACCTATACTATGTGACGGAGACAAGCTGGCGGCGCCTCCATTATGGCGTCAGGAACATTCAGGTGGGTATCCATGGGTACAGTGCAGCTCATGCAAGGCACCATGACGACTAAGGAGCACTGTACACTGGTTTCAGACCACGTACACCCGTGTATGACGAACATGTTTCCCAACAGCAGTGGCATTATTCTACAAGATAATGCGCCATGTCACAAGGTCAGGAATGTGATGGAGTGGATCAAGGAACACAGTGGCGAGTTCCAATTGATGTGCTGGACCCCTAGCTCGCCACATCTGAACCGGATGGAACACATATGGGATGGTACTGAACGTGACGTCAGAGCTAACCGCCCAGCCCATCCCCCACCCGCCCTACCCCCCGCGTTTGAATATATGGGAATTAAATTAAGACACCCAATATCAATAATACTCTTCATTATCTTTCAAACCTTCCTAGTTGGGTTAATAACAGGAACAATAACGGAAAGCTATTGATCGTCATATATTCCACTCTTAACATTTCATGGTGGTATATTAGTTCTATTTACCTATACCATAAGAACTGCATCAAATGAAATATTTCAGCCTGAATCAATTACTATAATCGTCACTTTAACCATATGAACTGTGTACAGATGTGACGCTAGGTCCCTTTAGCGAGCTACCAAGACCTCATTCCTTCCATACCATGACGTGTCGCCGCTGTTATCTGTTCCAGTGGCAGATGTATGGAGTATTTGGCAGGTAGTCATAACGTTCTGGCTGATCAATGTATCACATTATAATAGAGCTTGTATCTTTTGGTAAGTAAAATGGATTAAGTATCGATGCAGGCAAAGTTCCTGTGAGTGAATGTGGAGTGGGAAAAAGCGCAGGTGACTTCTACACCTGAGAAGGGTAAAAGGACGGACCCGCTATATTACAGAACAGCATACCTGACTTCGGTTTTCTGCAGAATACTTGAACATATTCTCAATTCGATTATAGTAAATTTTCTTGAGAGCGGGAAGCTTATATCCACGAATAAGCACGGTTTTAGAAAGAATCG
Organism: Schistocerca piceifrons; assembly: GCF_021461385.2. Classification (NCBI taxonomy): domain Eukaryota; kingdom Metazoa; phylum Arthropoda; class Insecta; order Orthoptera; family Acrididae; genus Schistocerca; species Schistocerca piceifrons. The sequence goes on along the minus strand of NC_060140.1, from coordinate 120,510,144 downwards.
CTCGTGCGATGCTCAGCTTGTCCTTCTGACACATAAAATACTGAGAACTATGGACGAACGGCAATAGGCAGATTCCATATTTCTAGCTTTCCGGAAACCGTCTGATAGGGGCTACATTGCAGGCTGTTCACGAAGGTACGAGCATATGGATTAGGTCCGCAGATATGTGATTGGCTCGAATAATTCTTAAGTAATAGAACCCAATATGTCGTCCTCGACGGCGAGTGTTCATCAGAGACAAGGGTATCGTCAGGAGTGACCCATTCAAGTGTGATAGGACCGCTGTTGTTCTCTATATAAGTAGATAATTTGGCTGACAGGGTGGGCAGCCATCTGCGGTTGTTTTCTGATGGTTCTGCGGTATATAGTAAGGTGTCGAAGTTCAACGACTATAGTAAGATACAAGGCGCTTCAGATAAAATTTCTAGTTGGTATGATGAATGGCAGCTATCTCTAAATGGGGAAAAATTAAGAACAAACCTGTAATGTTCGGTTACAGTGTTACTAGCGTGCTGCTTGATACAGTCAAGTCGTTTAAATATCTGGCAGTAACATTTCTGTGGTAGGAAAGACGAATCTTCAACTTCGGTTTGTTGGGAGACTTCTGCAAAAGCATGGTCCATCTGTAAAGGAGACCGCACATAGCGCGCTGGTGCAACCAGTTCTTGAGTACTGCTCGAGTGGTTGGGATCTGTACCAGGCCAGATTAAAGGAGGACATACACTATTGGCCATTAAAATAGCTGCACCAAGACGAAATGGAGATGATAAACGGGTATTCATCGGACACATATATTATACTAGAACTGACATGTGATTACATTTTCACGCAATTTGGGTGCGTAGATCCTGAGAAATCAGTACCCAGAACAACAACCTCTGGCCATATAACGACCTTGATAAGTCTGGGCATTGATTCAAACAGAGCTTGGATGGCGTGTACAGGTACAGCTGCCCATGCAGCTTCAACACAATACCACAGTTCATCAAGAGTAGTGACTGGTGTATTGTAAGGAGCCAGTTGCTCGGCCATCATTAACCAGACGTTTTCAATTGCTGAGAGATCTGGAGAATGTGCTGACCAGGGCAGCAGTCGAATATTTTCTGTATCCAGAAAGTCCCGAACAGCACCTGCAAGATGTAGTCGCGCATTATCCTGCTGAAATGTAGGGTTTTGCAGGGATAGAATGAAGGGTAGAGCCACGGGTCGTAACACATCTGAAATGTAACGTCCACTTTTCAAAGTGCCGTCAGTGCGAACAAGAGGTGACCGAGACGTGTAACCAATGGCAGCCCATACCATCACGCCGGGTGATACGCCAGTATGGTGATGACGAATACATGCTTCCAATGTGCGTTCACCGTGATATCTCCAAACACGGATGCGACCATCATGATGCTGTAAAAAGAACCTGGATTCATCCGAAAAAATGACGTTTTGCCATTCGTGCACCCAGGTTCGTCGTTGAGTACACCATTGCAGGCCCTTCTGTCTGTCTTGCAGCATCAAGGGTAACCGCAGCCATGGTCTCCGAGCTGATAGTCCATGCTGCTGCAAAGGTCGTCGAACTGTTCGTGCAGATGATTGTTGTCTTGCAAACGCCCTATCTGTTGACTCAGGAATCGAGACGTGGCTGCACGATCCGTTACAGCCATGCGGATAAGATGCCTGTCATCTCCACTGCTAGTGATACGAGGCCGTTGGGATCCAGCACGGCGTTCCGTATTACCCTACTGAACCCACCGATTCCAAATTCTGCTAACAGTCGTTGGATCTCGACCAACGTGATCAGCAATGTCGCGATACGATAAACTGTAATCGCGATAGGCTACAATCCGACCTTTATCACAATCGGAAGCGTGATGGTACGCATTTCTCCTCTTTACACGAGGCATCACAACAACGTTTCACCATGCAACGCCGGTCAAGTGCTGTTTGTGTATGAGAAATCGGTTGGAAAGTTTCCTCATGTCAGCACGTTGTAGATGTCGCCACCAGTGCCAGCCTTGTGTGAATGCTCTGAAAAGCTAATCATCTGCATATCACAGAATATTCTTCCTGTCGGTTAAATTTCGCGTCTGTAGCACGTCATCTTCGTGGTGTAGCAATTTTAATTGCCAATAGTGTATGATTCCATACAGTTTGAAACACATTCATTACTCCATTTTATCAAAGTAATATGCTGCGTATGAAATGTAAATTACATATTGAATCATTCTTTAAACTCCGAAAGATATCGATATCTGCCTCCAGCCTCAAAAAATAAAATGTATACAGAGAGCACTCTTGTATCTCATGAATGGGCTGAGATATCGAAACAAGATTTTGGAAAATAGGAGAACAGTGTGCCATACGATTACTATGTAGAAGTTCCATATCTACATTTTTAACTTCCATACATAAGGATCATCGATAGCTGGTGGAACGAGTTTTGCTGTGGGTTTTAAACAATATAAATGAAGAAGTTGCACATTCATTATTATGCTGAGAATGCACTTTTTCATAAACTATCGACCTGTCTTGTGCTCGGTTGCTAGTTCAATCTTACACTGTTTCAGGATTCTGTCACAATTTCTTTTTCCACTCCTTTAGAATATTAGTGACACTCCATGAGAATGTTAGTGACATTCTGGTGAGTAGCAAGTGGTACACTGAGTGTAGCTGGCATGCTTTCATTACACATCCTTCTTTGACAAACTAATTACATTAATTTTACTTTAATATGAATTAATTAAAGTAATTTTCTTTTAATTTTTAATTATTTTCATTACAATTTTAATTAATTAAAGTAATTTTATTTTAATATTTAATTGATTTCATTTTAAATATAATTAATTTTATTTAAGAAAATTTTCACAAACTGCACTCAATGTACCCTCTACTGCTGCTATATAAGAATCCACAACAATTTTGAGTGCACTAGAATTAATTTAAAAAAATAATTTGAGACCCACAGTCACACTAAAGTTAAAAGAAGCACTTGACTTCACTGTAATCTACAATTAAATTTTAGAAATTTTTATCAACTCTGATTCTAGCTACTAAGTGGGCCCATTCAGTGTGTTTGGGTGCAAGTTCGTTAACTCTACCCAATATCCTGCAAACTAAAAATATCAGAACAAATAAGTATATATATATATATATATATATATATATATATATATATATATATAAATTTAAACCTAAAATTCTAGATCATGATCTTCATTATACTAAAGTTTCTTCATTGCTTTGTATCTCAGTTTAATATTCCCTCCTTGAAAGAATTGAAAATCCCAGCTGTTAATTTATTGCAAATATCATCTGGCAGAATAATTTTAAATTCTTTAATTCTGTCCTCTCCATTTCAGTAGTCAAATATTCAGAACTAGTAACGTTATATAAAACATTTATCTGTACCTCACAAATTTTTAAAAGAATTAGTATTCGTAGAACTGCTGAGTCAGTTCAGTAAGACTTCCATTTATATAGAATATATATTTGTTAATAAAATTTAAAATCCATGTGATACTGTAACATAATTTTCAAGAATTATTCGTTTATCATACTGGAATGTGAATTCCTTCTTAACTGTTTCGTTTATTAAATTTTTAGTATTTACATTTGTAGTTATTTGGTTTTCTTTCCCTTCATCCTCAATTAAACTTTGATTCACCACTCAGCTTTTGAATATTCTTAGAGTTGAAAGGGAATACTTTTATTTTCATCTCTGTATTTATGTTATTTTTTCACAAAATAATAACTTATACATCCAGTTGAAACCCAGTCTGTAATACAATTATTTCTTAATTCACCAAGCCATGTACCTGTCCCACAGTATTTTCACAATTATTGGTATGTACTATACTGTCTGTATCAAAATATGCAACAGCTTTGTCTAGCTTGCCTAACATATCATGTAACCTGAGTCTTGCATTTGATGTGGTGAAAGCTCCAATGAATGTATAATTTTCTACATTATAATCCTTGAAATTGTACATCATCTGAGCTATACTGTCATTAATATCTTAGCAACAGATCGTTTTCTTAGGTTTAGTTTTATTCTCTTTAGATCTAAATAAACAACAATTTTTGCTTTTACATATTTTATATACACCTTATTACTTTCAAACTTATGGGAGCTGGTTTCTAATTTTATTTTCATAAGTTTCTTCATGTAATTTTTAAACAAATTTTAATGTTGCTTTTATTTCTGAAATTCCACCTCTGTAAATAACTAAAATGTTATGTCCTGTTTCTATAACTTTATTTACTTCACTAGTTGCCAAGTTCCAGTGAAACTTTTTTAAGCATCATTGTGATTACTTTCATTTATCCTTTCTTCTACATATTTTACACACAAAAGAAACAACAGGTTTTCACTTTTATCAGTCTTCATGCACACAAGTAAAAGAGAAAGATACAGTCCTCTAGATACCACTAGAGCTTATAAGCCCATACCATCTTTTAGAATAACATCTTGGCATATACATTTTTGTTGCAAGACCTACATGATAATAATCATAATATTGTAGTGCTGGATACACACTACACATTTCGATGTATTTTTGTGTATTTTAACACCATCTGCTGTATCTCTAAATTTTATTGTAATTGTATGGCCATCATAACAAGTAGCTCTTTGACAACTTCAGGTAACTGTTTTCATTTCTTAAGTTTTTTATACACTGCTGAGTTAATCCAATTACATTCACACATCTACATTAAAGTATGTCCTGACTTTCATATTCATGTAATTCTTGTTAACATCTTTCGATATAAATCATTCATTAATTCTTGATTTTTGTTGTTAACCATTTCAGTTTTAAAACATTTTTTACAATCTTACCAAAATCAGCTGTGGTGTTGGCAAACAGTATTGGCTTCTTTATCACAGCCATTTACTTTAGCTCCAGCTATAATTACATCCTTGCCATTAAGAGTATGACGAATATTTTTATATTTAAACTATTTAGCCATAATTTTAAACTGTTTAACCATAATTTTCCTTTTGTCCTGTATCCAATATAGCACTTCTTCTATTAGGTAAGTTTTTAGATCTGTATATGGTCTTTTAAACTCCAGCAACTGTTAAATAACAGAATGGGTATATTTTAGCTATTTCTAGGAATTGTTTTCTTGGTTCTAAACAACCTCTTCTTAATATATGTACATCAGAATTACGGAATTCATTAATATCTTTCTTCATATTGAACAAGAAATTTATTTAATTTTTAGGCTACACCATTTGAGAAATATTTTCCTATCTTCCTGCTTCATAGTATGAACAAATAATATTCGTTATTAGGAAAGGGTCCTATGTAATTAACATTTTCTTGTGTATTGAATAAATGTGGCAAGTAAACTTTCTTTAATTTTTTCAAATCAAAGTATCTGGAAATTTGCTAAGTTCTCTGTGTAAAATATTGTTGCTATCTATAATTCTTAGTCCTAATTGTTTCATTTCCAATAACGTTAAGTTAGGTATTGTGTAGATACTATATGGCCTTATTGTATTTTCAACACAGTACTTTAGAATCAATTGTGAATCATCATCAGCTGTATGAGCTTTAAATATATATTCATTATGTTCACTAGATATCAGCCACCTACAGGACACATCATTTATTTAAATTTATAAACAGTATGACCATTAAAATTATGAACTATTATGACATTTGGAATATGTATTCTTGTTTCTTGTTGAGCTTCAGAATCAAGAAACATACATTTTTAGTACAGGTACAAGGAATTCTTCTTATGAATTCTTCACTATAGCACGTAAACTGTTTTTCTGTAACTATATTACTGCGTTTGGAACATTGAAAAATATAATAACTTCTATATTCTCCATCAACACAACAACCATTTTACTTCATTTTTGACACCTTTTAGTATATATTATTCAATAAATTTTCTTTCACATAACCACCTTTTTGTATTTTGTATTGCATGTAATACTAATGATTTTGTAATTTCTACTTCCAGTTTGCAGTTTCTACATATTTCAAATCACATATATGTTCTTTAGATCTCAAGCCAGTCCTTTTACATTCTTCACATTTATAAGCTAAATAAAAAATTTCTTGGTGATGGTTTCAACTTTCTTCATTATAACATAATGAATACTATGTTGACAGTATATCCATTTTAAATGGTTTTGTGTTCTGTTCCATTGTATAAGATACATATTTTTCTCTCTGTTTTGCATTTATATTCGTTCATTTTGTTACATGTACTGTTACATTTGTCACAAAAATATGATGATACTATTCTGCTGATATACTGTTAATTATATCAAAATGGTTGTGACTTCTATACAGACATAATTTTATTGTTTCCTCAGGACTACGACAGATAACTGAATTGAAATTTCCAGTGCATACGACATTTATTTGAATATCCAAGAGTCAGTCAACATTTTTAATACAGTCTATAGTAAATCCTAAATGTTTAAATTATGTCATGGTTATGCCCTTTATCATTTGTATTTGTGTCCTGCTCTAATTTTCTTAATTGCACCAGTAGTTAGTTCTCCACCTAAGATAAAATCTGTGTGATATGTTAATGCAACTGTTATTGCTCTAGGACACCATAGGTTATAATTACTATTAATACTAGTAATGCATAATTTAGTCTCTTTATTATCAACTAAATCTATTACTTTATTATGTTTGCTACTTCTTGGAAGTGCTAACATTTGAATATTAAATGTAATATTTGATATATCAATTGACTCATCAAATGTTAATAGATCTCTGATTTTATTGCGCAAAGCTTGAACGGATTGTTTAGTATTATTTGAAGCTTTATATACAGTAGAAATTGGATAAAATATTTTGGGATTTCCTGTTGTTATATTCAAATTGTCTCCTTCTCTGAAGGTAATTCTATTTTTAGCTGCTTGTACCATAGGATTAAGGGCTTCCCCTTTAATAACCTGCTTTTCCACTAACAGTAATAAGTTTACTAATATTAGCATTGTTAAAGACAATTTTTTTGTTTTAGCAGAAGAGCCAACACCATGTTACGAATGGAGGCCGAAATGCACGTGTTTTAGCTCACGTAGGCTGGCGTGAGGAGGGAAGAACTATACTGACGTGAGGTCTGGAACATGACAAGGAATGAGAATTCAGAAATCGGAAATAATTAGTTTGATACTTAACTTTAATCCATTACTGATGAACGTCGCTCTTGATGGTACATGATTCACAATATTATCTGTTCAGAATACATTCTTGAAGATAATACTTATAGTAACTGAATATGGCGCCTTGCTAGGTCGTAGCAAATGACGTAGCTGAAGGCTATGTTAAAATGTCATCTCTGCAAATGAGAGCGTATGTAGACAGTGAACCATCGCTAGCAAAGTCGGCGAGTGCTAGGGAGTCTCTCTAGACTAGACCAGCCGTGTGGCGGCGCTCGGCCTGCAATCACTGGTAGTGGCGACACGTGGGTCCGACGTATACTAACGGACCGCGGCCGATTTAAAGGCTACCACCTAGCAAGTTTGGTGTCTGGCGGTGACCCGCAAATCGGCGGACGGTTGTGGTATAAGGCCTCCGCCCGCTGTGGGGAGGACCCCATGTTGACGTATGTGACGAGGTGGGGAGCCTAACAACAGGCGAGGCTGAGCCACCCGCACCCTGCCATTTGGACCAAGGGGAGCTAGGGAACGCTGGAAAACCTACTCCAGGGTGCACGCCAACATGCGGTGTATGCGCCCGTAGAGAGACAGGAGAGGCCGAAGGGTCGACCTCTATCGGGCCGGTGCAACCCAACGGGTGTAGACGACATATGGTCTGGAGCGGGGAAGAGTTCCATGTCGGAGGACAACTGGTCCCGGGGAGCGTTTGGCGGCGCGTGACCCAGGGGGGCGCCTGACAGCTGCAGCATCGCTAACACTTGGGGCTGAGGGGAGCCAGTAGATGGGTCCCCGGGGCGCTGACCGGACTGCAGATCCCGTGCTACGCTAGACGCGCAGTTGATTGAGATGCCACCGCACCTCACTCACCAGAGGCCCCCAAAACCAGATACATAGTGTATCCGAGGCAGCGAAGAATCCGTCCTTCGAGCCAACGCCGTGAACCTCGATAGTGGCAGTAGTAGACAACGTTGCCTGGGGCAAAAGCAGATGTCTGCTGCTGCACAGGAACCGGATGCGGCAGATGTAGCAAAGACAGCAAGGTTCGATGATGGTGACCGTGGAGCAACTCAGCCGACGAACGACCATCTCGGGGCTGAGAGCGATACGAGGACAAAAAGAGCAATAATGCGTCCTCCCGAGAATGCGACTCTTTCAACTTCAACATCTGTGACTTGAAAGTCCTGACCAATCATTCAGCGGCACTGTTTGACTGTGGCGAAATATGTAAGTAGGCTGTTTAGGTCCTTATATTGGTAACGCCACGTAGCGCTCTATATGAAAATCACTGGCTGTGCTGTGTGCAGTCTGTGGCTAGTTTTCATTATTGTCTGCCATTGTAGTGTTGGGCAGCTGGATGTGAACAGCGAGTAGCGTTGCGCAGTTGGAGGTGAGCCGCCAGCAGTGGTGGATGTGGGGAGAGAGATGGCGAAGATTTGAAATTTGTAAGACTGGATGGCATGAACTGCTATATATATTATGATTATTAAGGTAAATACATTGTTTGTTCTCTATTAAAATCTTTCATTTGCTAACTATGCCTATCAGTGGTTAGTGCCTTCCGTAGTTTGAATCTTTTATTTAGCTGGCAGTAGTGGCGCTCGCTGTATGGCAGTAGGTCGAGTAATGAACATTTTTGTGAGGTAAGTGATTTGTGAAAGATATAGGTTAATGTTAGTCAGGGCCATTCTTTTGTAGGGATTTTTGAAAGTCAGATTGCGTTGCGCTAAAAATATTGTGTGTCAGTTTAAGCACAGTCGTACATAATTTATCAACGGGGACGTTTCAAGCGGCACTGTTTGACTGTGGCGAAAACAGCGCGGACTTCAGATGTTGAATACTATTGGCCTTGCAGAATGACTGAAATTCTGTGGACATGAATTGTGAGACATTGTCGGAGGCAATAGTCTGTGAAGACCTTAAATGTAAAAGATAGCAGATAATGCTTGGATGGTGGCATATGATGACGTGTAAGACAGCCGGACAACAAAAGGGAAATGTTGTGGCGTAACAAGACAGCCACGCCACGGAAGTAGCCGAAAGGCACGCGTTTAGCTCACGCAGGCAAGAGATAGGTCTGTAACATGATACGTAATGAATGCTATAAAGAAAAGTACGTAGCTGCTGGAATACTTTAATCCATCCTTGTGGTACATCGCTCTTGACGAGACAAGTGAGACTCGTTAGATACAAGCTATGTAAGGCTAATGGCGCCTTGCTAAGTCGTAGCCATTGACTTAGCTGAAGGCTATTCTAACAGTCTGCTCTGCAAATGAGCGAGGCTTCGTCAGTGTGCATCGCTAGCTACGTCGTCCGTACAACTGGGGCGAGTGCTAGTACGTCTCTCTAGACCTGCCGTGTGGTGGCGCTCGGTCTGCTATCACTGAAAGTGGCGACACGCGGGTCCGACATGGACTAATGGACCGCGGCCGATTTAAAGCTACCACTGTTATATTCTAGCCAGTAATGCCACCCGAGCCCGCTGCCAAAAAGGTTGGCAGCATCAAAGTCCGGACGCCGTCCGCATAAGCAGCGCCAGCGAGACAGGAAATCGCCGCAAGTCTGCGCGCGCCACCGCTGGCTTCTGGTTTCTTAAGCGCTGGAGTCGCGAGCGCTAGGACAGTTCTGTATTTGCCGCTCAGTTGTATACTCGCCACCGAATTGTGTACTTGCTAGTCAGTTGTGTGTTCATCGCAGCAGAGTTGTTGTTTGCCGTCAGCCGACGCTGACCTAGCCGCTCCGACTCGAACTAGACAGACTTCTGTAGACACGGAGTTCACTACTGTGTTTCTGTATCTTCGTTAATAAAGATAAGTACCGACTTTTATTTAATCAGAGTGTTTGGGTTTTCATCTTTCTGTTCACTGTTCCAGCGGACCGGTCGGCCCGCTATTAAAAGTGTGGCGGTGACTTCGTAAGCCGTTTCTACAGCGAATTGTTTGTCGCTACGAACGCCGCCACAAAAACCACCTAGCAAGTGTGGCGTCTGGCGGTGACACCACAGAAAATTACTGAATGAATCTATCACAACCAACCATCGAGCATTCCAGAATGGATTAGGAAAATCGATGTTGAAGCGTTGCCAAAGGAAAGTGGCTTTTGGCCCTGCAAAGAATTTCCGCGGTGGTGCTGATTGTTGTTCGGCACACACCATGCAAGAAGAGCACATATTCGTAATCGCGGCATCGATTCCGAACCAAGTACAATGCTGACGAGCAAGTTGTTTCGTTCTCACTGTGCCCCAATGTCCTTGGTGGAGAAGCTTTAGGACAGAGGACTGTAACGAACGTGGGACTTTGACCCTGGACTGATCATTGTCAGAACGCAACAGCAAAACACCACGTCGAACAAAAAGTCTCTCCTTGTGAGCAAAAAATCGTCAAACCAACGGGTCCCCGATCCGTGACTTTGACAAGGGCCATTGCGTAGCAACAAAACGCAGAACGGTAGCAAGGACATGGTCGGCAGTTGTGGATGTAGATACACGACGAAAATCAATCGGAAACGATTCGACCACGTCATCAGTTTCCGAATCAATGGACATGCAAGCAAGTTCGGAGGAATCGAATGCCCTATCCTCAGCAACAGGCAAACGGGACAACGCATCTGCGGTTCCATGCTTAGCAGTGGACTGACACAAGATATCGTAGCAGTACTGCGAAGGGAAAATAGGCCAGTGAATGAATTTCTGCGCTGTACGTGGAGGTACAGGCTTGTTCGGATGAAAAAGCGATGTCAAAGGTTTGTGGTCTGTGATTATGGTAAAGTGATGACCATACAAGAAGTAATGAAACTTTGTAACACCAAATACGAGAGCCAATGCTTCTTTCTCGATCTGTGAATAATTGCTTTGAGCAGACGAGAGCAATTTGGACGCAAAGGCAATAGGGCGATCGTGCGAGCCATCTTTGTGCGCAAGCACAGCACCGATCCCGAAATCCGATGCATCCATCATCAACAGAAGGGGCTTCTGGGGACCGAATGGCGTAAGGTAAGTATTGGAAAGCAACGCCGATTTCAACCGGCGAAAGGTGCGTTTGCATTCCGTTGTCCAGACGAACGGAACACATTTACGGCGTAAGCGATGAAGCAGAGCTGAAATGGAAGAGGCATGCGGCACATATCTGCGATAATAGTTTATGTTTCCCAGCACACTCTGTAGATGCTTCAAATTCTGCGGCGAAGGCAAGTCTTGTATGGCACGGAGGTGCATGAACCTGGGATGGATGCCTTGGGCATTGAGGATATGTCCCAAGTATGGCAAGTCACTAGCAAAAAACACACATTTGTCCTTCCGTAAGCGAAGACGATTTTGTCGCAAGACCTGAAATAATGTTGTGAGATTGGCTAAATGTTCCTCTTCCGTCTTCCCAGAGATCATAATATCGTCCAGATAGTTTGCTGCAGTAGGGACTGACGCACAAACAGTTTGTAGATATTGCTGAAACAATGCAGAGGCGGATGCACACCCGACTGGCAGTTATGTGAATTGATACAAACCAAGATGAGTGTTAACCACCAAAACGCGCTGGGATTCTTCATCTACCGGTATTTGCAAGTACGCAACTGCGAGGTCCAACTTCGAAAAATATTTGCCCAGGCACAGTGTGTCAAAAAGATCTTCGAGAGGAGTAAAGGAAAAGTTGCAATTGCTAGTTGTGGATTCACTGAAGCCCACACAAAGTATCAATTTTCCCAAAGGTTTTGGCAAAATTACTAAGGGTGATGCCCAGAGAGAAGCCTGCATATATCCAATTACACCTTGTGGTTCCACATAGTGTAATGTTTTGGCGACCTCATCACGCAATGTGTGTGGAACGTTTTGCGCTCTGAAAAATTTCGGTTGTGCGTTTAGTTTCAGTTCCAAATGTGCTTTATAGTTCTTAGCACAACCGAGACCCGGTACAAAAATGTCTGCAAATTCTTCACATAGACGAGAACACTGTCTGAAGGCACACTCTGGTTCACTGATAGGACCTGATTTACTATAGACAAGTTAAACAGCTGAAATAAATCGATACCAAACAAGTTCACTGCAGAAGAAGAATGAAGGACGTAAAATGACACAAGTTTTGTTTGTCCTTTGTATGTTGCATGAAGGCTGCACTGTCCTAACACAGGGATATCTTGACCTGAATAACTGGTTAACTTAACATTTGCGGCACACAACAGAGGTGTGCCCAGCAGTTTGTAAGTGTCTTGCTTGATCAGTGAAACTGTAGCTCCGGTGTCGAGTTGGAATGGTATCACTTTGCCGTTAATGTCCAAGTCTACAAAAAGTTTATTGTCCTGCTGACGACAAGAGCGACTGTCTTGTGCAACGTGAACTGAAACTGGTACAAAATCACTTGCGACTTGACGGGAGTTCCGGCAATGTCGATGCACACTATTTGTGGGACGAACACAATCACTGTTAGAGAGAGTGGCACTGGGCGGAGTGGAATGAATGACATGAATTTCCATTGCTGAAGTTTCGCGAGCCTGAGTATCCTTGGTTCGACTCCAATTCCGGCGCGAAGTAAAGTGTTAGCGCCCGAAAACCTCAAACCACACACACACACACACACACACACACACACACGAAGTAAAGGGCCTGGAATTGCTTTGAGTTTCCGATCTGAGCTTTTACGGGCAAACAATCTGAACATGTCCTTTTTTAGTACAGTAAAAGCAATTAGCTTGGCGTGATAGGCAATTCTCACGCAAATGTTTAGTAGTGCACGGCGGGCATGATTTGAGCACTGTATTTACTTGCCAGCGCGGCATTCATGACTGAGAGCCTGGCGGCAGGGGTGCGGCTGGGCGCGAGGGCTGTTTACTGTTTACTGCTCCGTGCAGCTCGCCCGGCGGGCCTGTTAACCTGACACATGGCTGGCGCAGTTTCAAATGATTCCTGAGCAAAGTCAAGTGTGTCCTGCCGATCCAATATGTCCATCACTTGTTGAAGGGAGGGATTGACTAGTTTCAAAATCTGTTCCCTGATACGAACATCAGAAACGTTCTGAGCAATTGCATCACGTACCATAGTATCTGAATATGGGAGTCCACATTGACGCTCAAAAGCACAATCCCTAGTAATGCTTTGTGAGGTTGCAACCCACTCCCGATTAGTCTGACCTGCCGTACGTTTTTTTACGAAAGAAGGTATACCGTTTCACAACTACATTGACTGATTGTTTGAAATATGCATCTAATGCAGACAAAATTTCGTCGTAGGACAGAGTTGCTACGTCGCGTGGGGGAAATAATTTGACTATCATATGGTAAGTTTGCACTCCGATGGACAACAAAAGAAAACGCTGCCGCTTGTTACCTTGAATTCTGTAGGCGGCGAGATGGAATCCAAATTGGCGTGACCACTCCGTCCAGCTTTCCAGTGCAACATCAAAAGTTCGGAAGGTCAGTGCAACTGCGTGTTGTGGCTGCATTAGCGGTGGAGCGGCGGCTGCCGCATCGTTTTGCATTGCACATTGAACCTGGATGAGCTGTCCAAGGGCATCCAGTAAGGCCTGCGTCTGCTGATTCTGTAAGCGATAAAAATCGGATAGTACATCTGGAGATTGTGGCGAAGCCATGACACAATGATTTCAGGGCAGTATAGATAAGAACACCGTTTTTACTCGTCGCCAATGTTGGTTTGGCAGAAGAACCAACACCGTGTTACAACTGGAGGCCGAAATGCACACGTTTTAGCTCACGCAGGCTGGCATGAAGAGGGAAGAACTATACTGACGTGAGGTCTGGAACATGACAAGGAATGAGAATTCAGAAAGCTGACGTAATTAGTTTCATACTGAACTTCAATCCATTAATGATGAACATCGCTCTTGACGGTACATGAGCTGTAACTGGGAAACAATATGGGAAAATATTCACTGCCGTAACCTGTCAACGTATGTCAAGTCGACCTGGTACTTTGCTGTCGTGTACATTATGTAATATACCAGAAACCGAAGAGCATAGATTGTTGTGTGACAAGGTACAAGACATATGGCTCTACATAAGACAAAAGATAGCATTAGCAGAACCACGCTCAACGCCGTTATGCCTGCTGAATTTTTAAACCTTGACAGTATACCTTACCCTAAAACAAAATGAAACGCAATCAACTGATTGAAAGGCCTAACAGTGCATTACATCCTAAGAAAAGATTCAAGCAACAGAGAGGACTTCGGAGTATATCTTACAACACAGCATCGTAACTTGATGTGTGTTAAGAAATACAAAGAAAATTTTGCAATTTTTTAAACTAAAACAATACTGTAAACAACAGAAGCGAGTAATTTATACTAAACAACCAAACATTTCGTATATTACACGAATTACTTTTGGTTAAAGTTTCTACTTCACGAAGCAGGAGGAGGTTCTGAAGCAGCAAGTAAACATAGAAGCTCATCAGCATAGACCAGTTAAGTCCATCTGTGTACAGGGTGTATCATAACTAATGGCGTAAACGCATACAGTTGAAAATACACGATACTAGAAGCAAAAACGTCTTAGTAAACATAGGGTCGAAAATGCCTACCTTAGGAGTCACGAACAATTTTTCGTCTTCGATATTATGAAACAAATCTCTTCTACTGCAAGTTCTTTGCATTCCATATTTTGGGAACTGGTAGTATGAACCAAAGCAAGAAAAAAATTCCAGTAAAGATGTGCTCGAAAATGCATTCTTTAAGAGCTATAAGCACTTCTTCATCTTTGCTACTTTGAAACACAACTCTAGTAATGATCAAGTGCTCGTAACTTTTAAGGTATGGGTTCTAAAGCACATGTTTGCTGGACACTTCTTTTTCTTATCTTGGTCCATACTACCACTTCTGAAAACATGGAAAGCAAAGAACTTGCAGTAGAAGAGATTTGTTTCACAATATCGAAGATGAAAAATGGCTCATAGCTCATGAGGTATGCATTTTCGACCCTACGTTTACTGAGATTTTTTTTCTTCTGGTATCGTGTACTTTCAACTGTATTCGTTTACACCATTAATTATAATACACCCTGTATATTACTTTGTTTTGAGGAAAGTATACAACAATGATGAAAGTGGCAAATACCTTTTATTTAGTTCTTTCTTTCTTTCTTTTGCTTTAGACATGAAGACAACTTTATGTTAATTGTTAGTCAAATCAAGCAACAGAGGCCTACTTTACTTTGTTACCTTTCTGAAGAAGAAAATTTTACATATAAGCAATAATGATTTTGCTTCTTTCCGTTTTTCCACACACTGAGAAAGAAATTAATAGATGCTGTTACGTTTCCATAACAGTTATGTAAATGCCTTCTCAATGGAATTTATATTTATTTTATTCGAGCCATGTAGCAAACAAAAGGCAACAAAAGGGGCATACTTAGTTTGCCGTTCAGAGTAAGCGCGTTTTTACATCATTGAGTTAAATTCTCTCTTTAAAGGCGGAGAACCCGGGCCGAGAAGGCAAAAGTTGGCTAGTGTAAAGGACAGGTTGAAGGGGAGCAAGGAGACAAGAAAAAGTAAAAAACAGTGGTAATCGCCGCGCATTCTAACCTTATAGTCGCGTGTTCGCGTCCGACCGTAACTCCCTTTCTTTACCATATTTCGGCCCTCGTCTAAAGTTATGAGTCTGATTGAACATCGAAGATAACTCGCTTCACATTTTACCCACCATTAATAACAAATACTTCCAGAAACAATTCTGCAGGACAGCTCGTGGCTGCGTCGCGATAAGAACAGCTTACGCTGGAGCGTTTCCTCGCGCTGCAGCGGCTACCGGCCACCGGCCAGACGCCACCCGCCGCCTGAAATCTGGCGCCGCCCAGGTGAACGCGGCGCGACGCTGTCAGTGTATGTATCAGTTGTCACTTTCGAATTTGAAGTTCTAGTTATCATCTTGCAGTTAATCATCGGATTTTGCATACTTGAAAACCATGAACTACGGTTAAGCGTTATAAAATTGGGACGCAAGTGGGAACAGGCGTAACATCTGCAACACAGTATTTACTTTTGGTATAATAGAGGGGTGAATGCCAAGGAGGCAGCTCGAAAGATTTAAACTGTGTGTGGAGCGAGTGCTTTTAGGGAAAAAAAGGCACAAAAAGATAGTCTTGTTTCAACAAAGACCGTTCTGGCGTGAATGATTTTCCACATTAAGGAAGTTTCAACTACTGATGTAAGTGATTGATTACCATTTAACCATCACTGCGACATTTGCTTTCAACAGGCAAGGCTCAGAAGTCTAGTGTAGGAGTACTGCATGTTCTAATTCGAGACAACAAAAATCAACCGAGTGACTGTTATTGCAGTTTTGCTTTAACGTCGTCAGGTCGCTTATTGAGCGTTCCTATGCAATAGCTTGGTGTTATCTAATAATTCTTTGAGGGTAGACAACAGAGTTCCATTGCAGAGAGCTGTGTATTCAACTGTTCCACTGTCCGCCATCTTGTTTCTACAAGTGGTAAACAGTGAAGCATTGGCAGTGGCAGCTCAATACACAGAACTTCACAGTGAAGAAGATGAGGAAAAAAGAAAACGTAAGTGAAACATAATGTGAATACACACACACACACACAAAACGTTCCACATAAAATTAATTAATTTCAGGCGTAGCCATAACAGTTTCCAAATCGTAATTTTTGCTTAAATATTTTGTCTACATTAAGTTGTAAATGGTTGCAGATGACAAACTGTGAAAGAAAACAGACACTAAAAAAATATAATACAGCAGGAATACCACACTATGTGGTAAAAGGTATGAATACATAATTTTATGTTTTATTCAAACATCTGTAATTACGATTCAAAAACCAATATTTAAAGTATGCAAACAGCAAAGAGCATTCTTTATGTTTAACAGCCATAAAATAAAAGCTCACTGATGATGCTGCAACTGCAGTTAAACTGTTCTGTATAAAAAACAAAACTGTGTTTTGCTAAAGGCGGACACCATCCAGAAACATATGTATTGTTAAAGCAAACACGGACAAAAGAGCTTCAACCTCAAGATGATTATAAAGTACAGATTAATATGGCATGCTCCTTTTATGTAAATCAGCAGTTATCAGCAGTAAACAACTGTTTGCCGATGACTCTATACTGCATGGGGAAAATGTCGTCGTTGAGTGTGTGGAGTAGGGTATAGGATGCCTTAGACAAAATTACTAATTGGTACAATGTATGGCAGATCTGTAAATGTACGAGGGGCGTTTTTTATGAAATCTGGGTGGTTTTATGTACGATTGCAATACACCATATTATTTTCCACCCTTTTGGCTACGAAAGCCTATTTCTCAACATAAAACCCGTTCACTGGGACAGATTTACTGCGCGGTCCCTCCCGCTAGAGGTTTAAGTCCTCCATCGGGCATGGGTGTGTGTTTTGTTCTTAGTATAGGTTAGTTTAAGTTAGTTTAAGTAGTGTGTAAGTCTAGGCACCGATGACCTAAGCAGTTTGGTCCCTCAGGAATTCACACACATTTGAACATTTCTTCGGGCTTTCGTCACATTAACGGCAGGGCCTGTTTGTCTGCGTGGTACCAATCTACAGGTCGAGGTCTCTCTGTACCAGTAACGTCTCCATCAACCACATACAGCCCCCCATAGGGTGCATCCTTCACTCGGCCAAATAGATGGGAGTTAGAAGGTAGGAGAACCCCGCAGTCTCTCTGCGATCCGTCGATCACCTGGAATGAGAGTGTCCGCACGTTCCAACACCGCAGGAGTCACAGCTGTGTGCGGCCAACCGGCGAGCGGGAGATCTGACAGGTTGGCGCAACCTTGTTGCTATATGACAGACATTACCCAACGATTCACTGTGCTTTCACAACCAGGTTGCTGGAGCCATTCAGCAAGTGCTTAAGAGTATCTGCGATGCTCTAATTTTCTGCCAAAAGAAAGTCTGTGCCTGGAATGCACTTTCTTACAGATGACACTGTGATGGCTGAAGTGGGAATATTCCACGATGTCCACAAGAAAATCTGCATTGTTTTTTTTTCCGCATTTGGGAGGACGACTGTTCAATCCCGTGTCCGGCCATCCTGATTTAGGTTTTCCGTGATTTTCCTAAATCGCTCCAGGCAAATGCCGGGATGGTACTTTGAAAGGGCACGGCCGACTTCCTTCCCCGTCCTTCCCTAATCCGATGAGACCGATGACCTCGCTGTCTGGTCTCCTCCCCCAAAAAACCCAATCTGCGTTTTTTCAACCGAAACTGGCAGAGAAATAAATGTATTGCACGACTTATTGAATGTCCCTTTTAGAAAGATGTAAGTTAGTGTAAATAAGTGGGAAAATCAATCCGTGATGTTCCAATATAGTATTTGTGGAGAGCCGCATGACCCAGCCACTTCGACTAAATATCTAGGCATAACGTTGCCAAGCTCTATGAAATGGAGCGAGGGCCTAAGATTGATATTAAGGGACGCAGATTGTCGCCTTCGGTTTATTGGGAGAATTCTGGCGTAGCACATCTATAAAAGAGCGAGCGTACAGAACACTTGTCTTATATGAGGTTACCTTGTGTTGTTGGGATTTATGCAATACTGTTGTGACGTGGCCTGGTTAGTTGTGTAAAAGTTTTCTTACTGAAGTATAGTACTTCTTACGGAGGAACCTCGTAAAGAAAGATGAGCGCCTGCGTCTGCACTTACATCTACGCAGAGCGTACGGTGCGTAGCGGAGAGTACATTGTACCACCACTTGTCACTTCCTAACTTGTCTCGCTCGCAAACGGAGCGAGGGAAAAACAACTGTCCGTATGCCTCCGTATCTACATCTACATGGATACTCTGCAAATCCCAATTAAGTGCCTGGCAGAGGGTTCATCGAACTATCTTCACAATTCTCTATTATTCCAATCTTGTATAGCGCACGGAAAGAATGAACACCTATATCTTTCAGTAAGAGCTCTGATTTTCCTTATTTTATCTTGGTGATCGTTTCTCCCTATGTAGGTCGGTGTCAACAAAATATTTTCGCATTCAGAGGAGAAAGTTGGTGATTGGAATTTCGTGAGAAGATACCGTCGCAACGAAAAACGCCTTTCTTTTAATGATTTCCAGCCCAAATCTTCTGTCATTTCTGTGACACTCTCTCCCATATTTCGCTATAATACAAAACGTGCTGCCCTTCTTTGAGCTTTTTCGATGTACTCCGTCAGTCCTATCCGCTAAGGATAGGACACCGCTCAGCAGTATTCTAAAAGAGGCCGAACAAGCGTAATGTAGATCTGTTACATTTTCTAAGCGTCCTGCCAGTAAAACGCAGCCTTTGGTTAGCCTTCCCTACAACATTTTCCGCGTGTTCCTTCCAATTTAAGTTGTTCGTTATTGTAATACCTAAATATTTAGTTGAATTTACGGCTTTTAGATTAGACTGGTTTATCGTGTAACCGAAGTTTAACGAGTTTCTTTTAGCACTCATGTGGATGACCTCACACTTTTCGTTATTTAGGGTCACCTATCAATTTTCAAACCATTCAGATAAGTTTTCTGAATCGTTTTGCAGTTTGTTTTGATCTTCTGATCACTTTATTAGTCGATAACCGACACCGTCATCTGCAGACAATCGAAGACGGCTGCTCAGATTGTCTCCCAAATCGTTTATATAGATAAGGAACAGCAAAGGGTCTATAACACTACCTTGGGGAACGACTGAAATGACTTCTGTTTTACTCGATGACTTTCCGTCAAATATTACCAACTGAGACCTCTCTGACAGGAAATCGCAAACCCAGTCACATAACTGAGACGATATTCCATAAGCACGCAATTTCACTGCGAGCCGCTTGTGTGGTACAGTGTCAAAAGCCTTCCGGAAATCCAGGAATACGGAATCGATCTGAAATCCCTTGTCAATAGCACTCTGTACTTCATGTGAATAAAGAGCTAGTTGTCTTTCAGAGGAAGGATGTTTCCTAAATCCATGTTGACTGTGTGTCAACAGATCGTTTACTTCGAGGTTATTCATAATGTTCTAACACAATATATGTTCTAAAATTCTGGTGCATATCGACGTTAACGATATGGGCCTGTAATTTAGTGGATTACTTCTACTACCTTTCTTGAATATTGTTGTGAACTCTGCAATCTTCCAGTCTTTGGGTACGGATCTTTCGTCGAGCTAACGGTTGTATATGATTGTTAAGCATGGAGCTAATCCATCTGCATACTCGGAAAGGAACCTAATTGGTATACAGTCTGGACCAGAAGACTTGCATTTAATACGTGATTTGAGTTGCTTCTCTACTTCGAGGATATTTTGCAAGAGAGTCGTACTGCACCAGTTGTCAAAAGAGAACACCTGTAAGAAAGAAAACATAGTTTGACTGATCCAAGTTATCCATCGAGAGGAGCATTATTTTGGTTTGTTGTTGGGTAAGAGACTGAACACTACAAGCGAATGCTTCTGAAACGTAGTTCTCCACCTGCGCGACTACTACGGTTTCTGCCGAGAAGTTTGTTACGTCGTAGTCACGAACGAGAGTGTTCCAAAAGCTGCACGAGAAAAGGCTCTCGCAATACGCGAATCGCACACAGCTACTAGAAAATACCAGAGAGGGCGACCGTTTTTAAGAGTTTTTAAATGTTAAGGATAATAAGTTGCCGTCTCTTCGTCTAAGAATAGATGATGAATGCAGCTAGCCGCTAACTTTGTGTAATGTCTTGTCTGTATAGACGTGTATCTGTTGCCTTTAAGATCCCTTCACCTTCACACAAATCTATACAGCAAAGTAAGGGCCTCCCATTTCTTGGTGGATCCGTGATAAGACAGGCGAAAAGTTAGACTAATGGAGGATTATTAGTATTATCTCTATTTTCATTCTCTCTCTCTCTTTCTCTCCTTTATCTATGTACAGTTTTTAATATAATATTTCATTACGTGAAATCAGCCAAATAGGATCTTTGGTGGAGTCCTTCGTCTTGGTAATCAGCGGCTGGCTTGCTGTAAGAGATCTTTACATTTATTATTACTGTTAAACAGTGCATTCAGTCGGGAGAATCAATCGTGTGGACAATTTGTTCCTTTTACGAAAGATTGCGAATTCCAGATGTGTACGAAGCCTTTTTGGACGATTTAACACAGACTCAGTGATTGCAGGCTCTCTTCGACACAGCTGAAACTTCCCCGCTAATTACAGGGCCAACGTGATCATCAAATGATTCAGAAAAAACTCATTCGTTCATTCATTCCCGAACAAAAAAGTCACAAACCTTATTTATGAAGGAAATTGTGTATTAAAACCATCTCCATTACATATCCAGATTTCCGGTGATTTCACGCCTTAATTATTTTCCTTTTACAGTCTCTTTCTCTTCAAACAAATCGCTAGCGGCACAAATGTTAATTGGCTCGCTTTAGCAAGAAGAAAAGCAGAATATGTATCTCTCAGAAACACGTCAATCCCTCAACAGATACTCCAGAAGCTGTTCTAGATACCACTCTAACAACCATGGAGAATGCATATCTGCATCTCTGTTATTTCAAAGAATAAACGCACTAGAAAATACTTTGGCGTCGTCGAGCTGTCGCCGCATATATTACGAGAAAATCAGATCAGATACTTTTCCAAAGTGAATGAATGTGGATGGTTTGATTGACAATGATTAATTGGTGGGTGGTAGAGGGTATTTTCTGTGGGGACATTGCAATGTCCCTCGCAGCGAGCGAAGTTTGTGAGCCTAATGTTGATTTACCGAACACACTTCGCGAGCTATCTATTAATGTGGGTAACCCGGAAGTGATGAGTGTCAGTCCTCCGACTGAAAAAAAAAAATTATGTTTAAGACAGGCGTAGAAAAGAAACATTGAAAACAGAAGAAATGAAGAGACAGGTACCCCGGCTGTATTGCTTTTACGTGCATCAAGGTGTTATGTCTGCTGTGCACAACCGAGGAGGATGATCTTTCATGAAACTATTATCAGGGTCTACCCAATCGGGAACTTTCTTAAGCAGGGAAACCTTGGAAAACCTCTTAAGCCTAGACCCCCAGCCTACGGTACATAGAAGATAGTAAAGCCTACAGAAGAGAAAAAATAATTTTGAAATTATTCACTAAAGGAAAGATAGGGATCGATTTATATAACGATTTGGAGATGAGTGATTTGTGCCTCTAGCAAAAAAAAATTTACAATAAATAACTCGAGGTTTTTTTTTTTTTTTTTTTTTTTCAATCTTGTTCCCAGGACAATATCTTGCGGTGCTGAAACTCCCCCGGATCTTGCATGCCCCGACGTCCACATTTGTAGTCGGTCTTCTACGCGGCCCACAATGGGAAGAGTAGAAGGAACAGGGATACCAGATTTCACATGCAACATTCATTCCAAAAGAATTAGCAATTACCGAAAGGGAAACTCTTCCTGTAAAAGAACTGGTTAGGTTGCACCGTCCAAGATTCTCCTTTAGAAAACAAAATCCCTATGGCTTCATGCAACCTTTTTCTTACGATGTACTCCAAAGAATTTAGCCATTGACTTAAGGTTTCCATTTATCCATTGACTAATGCTGTTGCCGAAAACATCATAATATTTACTCTAGTTTGAATTTTCTTTTGGACTTCGCATCTCCACTTGTGCTTATAAGTCCGAAAATTCTGTCACATTTTCTGTCAATGATTTATTCTTCGTAATTTAAAGGATTCATGCAACTTGCAGTAGATTTTGGATTCAAATCATCGAATAATGGAAAGTGTGGTTCATTTTATACAAAGACATAATCCATCATTTCCTTGAAAAGTCATATCATTTATCTACACTCATAAAATTTTTATCCTAAATACATATATTTCTCCGCTTGATTGCTGTAATGTAAAAGTTATTAGTATTGAGGAATGTGGATTCACTTCTTTCATTTATTCTCTGATTCATCCGGCATTCATACATGCACATATATGGAAATGGATTTTCAAACAAAATTCCAAAGTGAACAAGACCCATTAAATAACTACTAATTCTATGAATATTACTTTCTTTTGACATTCAACAATAAATCAAGAACTCTTAACGTCTAATTATGACACTTTTTTGAAGTTCAACATCAATCAGTTTCCCTTCGCGTTTGATGCGAGTCTCTTACAAAGCATATCTATGTCGTCTATATCGATTCTAACTCTCGCGCCGACGTCAATTGTTTTGCGCGGGAAATTATCTTTGCGGCGTTAACCGTCACTCATGATTCACTGCCTAAACGCATCACTTCACACGTTTACACATCTAAGCGTGCACTTGAAATTATATATGAACATTCACTGGGAACCTCTTTTGATTATGCAGCGTCATTTTCGGGAAATATTTCTTTCTTCTTGAAAGTTATTCAAATCCTTTATAATTCTTGATGACATTAGCAATGCTAAAGTTCCATGTTTACCCAAACACAGGTGAAGCCTATCTCCACTATCTTCTTTGCAGCACTCGATAGTAATAGTTAGTCACTATTTCTACAATCTGTGTCACTGATTAATTATTTCAGTTTAAAGTTTTCCAACACTAAACACACACAGTTTATTGTTATGTTTTTACGAGCGTTCATCTCTGTCACTCGCAAAACCATTCCTCCCTATCTTTTAATCTTCATTAAATTTTTTCAAGTCGCTATGGGAAAATAACCATTTAATTTTGTTAGATCCTGGGTATGCTAACAGATAAGCCCCAGGGTTCGGAATTTGTAGAATGATGTGTGGGCCAGTATATAATAACTCCCATTTCTTTATAATCTTCTTTATTAAGGATGATTTGGTATGTCTTTTGACTAGTACCTTCTCTCCGACGTGTTACTCCTGTACCCTTCAAAAGGTTCAAATGGCCCTGAGCACTATGGGACTTAACTTCTAAGGTCATCAGTCCCCTAGAACTTAGAACTACTTAAACCTAACTAACCTATGGACATCACACACATCCATGCCCGAGGCAGGATTCGAACCTGCGACCGTAGCGGTCGCGCGCCTGTACCCTCTTCATTAATTTGTCATATTGTTGTTTTCTCTGATCAGCCTTTTGCGTCATATTTATGATGGATTGTCCTATTTTTTCTTCCCAAGGCATCTCAGTTTCCTGAGTTTTGGGCATATGTTCAGTCCAGAAGTTTTCTTCTTTTGCCTCGAACATCAGTTCATGAGTTGTATATCCAGTGGAGGAGTGGAGCATGTTGTTGTATATCTGCTCAAATTCTTCCATATAATTTGCCCACGCAGTCTGCTTATTATGGCAATAGGTCCTCATAAATCGATTGAACTCTCTAAAAATTCTCTCAACCAAATTGCCTTGTGGGTGGTAAAATGATGTTAGTATGTGTTTCACACCGACTTGAGACAAAGCCTGTTTCCATCGGAGTCCCGTGAATATCTTAGCATTGTCTGTTATGATCACCTTAGGTATACCAACATGAGGAAGAAAATCCGTTGTCAATCTTAATTCAATTACTTTGGCTGTAGCCTCCTTTATTGGGTTTAGCTTTACGTATTTCGTACACACATCGAGAAATGCCAACAAATATCTAACACCACCTCTTGAAGTAGGTAACGGTCCACACAGATCGCACGAAATTAATTCTTTTGGTTCTTGGACTAATATAGAGCATAATGGGTGCTTACTCCATTTTGAATCCGGCTTTGTTTTTTGACAGATTATGCATTTCTTCAAGACCTCATGCACTCTGCGCTTTAAATAACAGTACACACTTATCTTGTCTGCACATTTTGTCGCACCGAAGGTTATATGGGTGAACCATACGAGTTTCTCTATTTGTGCCTCAGGTATACAAACACACCAACGGACTTTGTTTGACTTTCCACAGCGAAAAAATAATACGCCATTTACCAGCTTGTAATAATTTGTCATCTGATCCAAAGATTGCTGGCTCGAGTCCTGTCACGGTCGCCGTTTTAACATTTTTTAAATGTTAAGGATAATAAGTTGCCATCTCTTCATCTAAGAATAGATGATGAATGCAGCTAGCCGCTAACGTGTATCTGTTGCCTTTAAGATCCCTTCACCTTCACACAAATCTATACAGTAAAGTAAGGGGCTCCCATTTCTTGGCTGATCCGTGATAAGACAGGCGAAAAGTTAGACTAATGGAGGATTATTAGTATTATCTCTATTTTCATTCACTCTCTCTCTTTCTCTCCTTTATCTATGTACAGTTTTTAATATAATATTTCATTACGTGAAATCAGCCAAATAGGATCTTTGGTGGAGTCCTTCGTCTTGGTAATCAGCGGCTGGCTTGCTGTAAGAGATCTTTACATTTATTATTACTGTTAAACACTGCATTCAGTCGGGAGAATCAATCGTGTGGACAATTTGTTCCTTTTACGAAAGATTGCGAATTCCAGATGTGTACGAAGCCTTCTTGGAAGATTTAACACAGACTCAGTGATTGCAGGCTCTCTTCGACACAGCTGAAACTTCCCCGCTAATTACAGGGCCAACGTGATCATCAAATGATTCAGAAAAAACTCATTCGTTCATTCATTCCCGAACAAAAAAGTCACAAACCTTATTTATGAAGGAAATTGTGTATTAAAACCATCTCCATTACATATCCAGATTTCCGGTGATTCCACGCCTTAATTATTTTCCTTTTACAGTCTCTTTCTCTTCAAACAAATCGCTAGCGGCACAAATGTTAATTGGCTCGCTTTAGCAAGAAGAAAAGCAGAATATGTATCTCTCAGAAACACGTCAATCCCTCAACAGATACTCCAGAAGCTGTTCTAGATACCACTCTAACAACCATGGAGAATGCATATCTGCATCTCTGTTATTTCAAAGAATAAACGCACTAGAAAATACTTTGGCGTCGTCGAGCTGTCGCCGCATATATTACGACAAAATCAGATCAGATACTTTTCCAAAGTGAATGAATGTGGATGGTTTGATTGACAATGATTAATTGGTGCGTGGTAGAGGGTATTTTCTGTGGGGCCATTACACGTTGAAAAGTGAAAATACTTGGGTATTTGGCGGCACTGAAAGAGAATCCCACAAGAGCGTTATAGTTCAAGTACATTCAAGAGGAAAGATAACTTTAGCCTGTCTGACAAAGCAATTTATATTGTCAGGCACGGAAGTGATAACAGGCGTCTTTAAGTCATAGAACGTCATAAAGAAAGAAGGATTTCAGTGTGAATTTGTGAATCATTCTGGTGAATTTGGGTAATTTATAACAGTGATTGCCTATCGAAGTCGCGGGTTCCAGACAATATATATCGAACGTGCGTTCGTTAATCGATCATGCGGCTCCGGTAGCGGGTGTTGTATGTTTACAGTGGTCATTGCAGCAACGAGAAAAGAAGAGCGTTACAAAAATACCTGTAATTGCAAAGGAGTCAATTTACCTCACTCATCCTTAGTGTTGTCGATATGTGAAAGCCTAATACGGTGGTCTGGATGGATAATTTGGAAGTGTCAAACCATGTACTCTTCCTGATACTCGTTCGTTTTCCGCACTGCCCGCAATGAAATTGTAACGGTATTTCAGCATCGAAACTGTTCGTACGAAGTTTTACACATTTCGCACCAGCACAGTCTACACATTCTCTTCTTTCCTCGTCCACTAGTACTCCATATTTGCGACAAAAAGTCGAACAATTTTCTACGCTGGATGAAAATGGAATTACATTTTTACATGTGAGAGAATTTGCCGAAGAAACGTCAAGAACACATACATCCCAGTCACTAACGACATAAATCGTCTGGGTTTCCCTAGAAACTGACAAACAATTTACGGAGGTATGTAATTGAGAGCAATTAAGAGAACGACGGAAAACAAATAAAAATGATGATAACAAATAATTGATCACAACACCTTCCACCGGATTCGCATGATCGATTTACGATCGCCCATTCGATATGTTTTATTTGAACCCCGTGACTTCGATAGGCAATCATTCTTGGAAATTACCTGAATTTGTGTCTTCTGACGACTTATCAGTCTACACACAGAACAATGAATGCTTGTGGAAATCTGTGAAATTGTCGAGAAAAAGAGAGGGCTGTCCAGGAGACAGACACGAACTCTGTGTCTTCCAATACATATACTTCCTCAGTTTAGTATTATGTGGAAAAACTGACTCTCCAGATATTTCTGACTGACACAGAAATAGTGTAGCCATGTTGTGAGGAAAAAGGAGTGCTGCCGGTGGCTTATACAACACGAGGAATACTGCATCAAACAGACATGGCTGATGACCAACGTTAGCAAAGCTGTTATTTTCATGTGTAATTAACTGCAACTTAGCAAACGTTCGTCTTTTGTCGTTGATCTAGTTCCCGCTGCAAACAGTATCCATAACTCACGTCACCGTGGTCGTATGATCGATATCGTGTTACACGTTGGATATATATCGTTAGGTACCCGCACGTTCGATAGGCAGTCATACTTGGGAAGTAAAAAAATAAAAACATCAGTAAACTATCACTTGATTCTTTTCCCAGAAACCCTCTGATTCCAAAAACCTAATGCTAATAAGAAACTGTGGCGGAACATTTGCAATAGAAACCAACACTCACCACACAATCACAACAAAAATACATTTACCACCGCTGTATGAATCCACAGAAAAAGTGTCTCTGGTAATTATCTGAACAACGCGTCGAAAGTGCTCCGTAATGGCTGACACGCCAGTTGCAGGCACGCTCCATCCAGTCCCATTTTTCGGTAGAAATTATTCAGTCGATTAGATCCACTGGCAGAGGACTTTGCCGCGACTCCCGGGTCCTCAGCGATCCCCCGATCGCAGGCTGTGTTGCGCGACGTGCGGCAGCTACTCCCTAACTCCTCACTGATTCTCTGCCACGCTGCACGAACGACAGCATCCGTCGGCGGGACTTCTCTTCTTTGTTCACAGACGGCGCGACCGAAAAGAAATCCACAGTGCGAGGTTTTCCTCCATAGGAAGGGGCGTTCCAGTATGAAGCAGACACGAGGACACTAAGGCGCAATCAGTTGTCAATTCTTATGATGTGATAGGATTAATTGCAGGAGACGCATTCCGTTGACATACTCAGTATCAGAAACATCAGCTTCGCTTTGAGAACCTCCATTGTATTGCAGCTTCTCTCCGTGCGACTTATACCGTCCTGTTGCTGCGATACGGACCAGTCAGTGTTGAGTGCTGTTCGTTTGTTCCTTCGTCTGCGCAGTAGCAGCCTTTTCCGCACAGTATCAAGGGTACAGACAGTTTACGACTTACCTCTCGGGGAAAAAAAACTACATTACTTTCAGCTGATCTAGTCCCATTGAAATCTTCAGGCCAGGTTTCACTGAGTAATACAGGCCAGAGATATTTTTCGGTGAATGCTGATCGGCTGTGAGACTTCGACGCGAAATTCGAAACAGCCGATTTAGGTGAGCCGTAAGAAAATGGAGGTCAGATGTTTGGTTACTGTTTCATATACGCCCGTAGGCAATCGGCATTCGTATGGCATCAGACAGTCGTGATTTCACGTTGTTTTCATCCTAACTAGGTAATACGTTTTATCTGCTGTACCCACTAACGAGACTAACCTGTAATGAAATGTGCTGCTATTTCCCGAGTCTCTTCTGTTTTTTTTTTTTTTTTTTTTTTTTTTTTTTTTTTTTTTTTTTTGTCAATGCTGTCTGACACAGGTCCCAGACTGACGAGCAATATTGAAATATTGGTCGACTAAGTGTTTTCATAAACTACCTCCTCTGTGGATGGACTACACTTCCTTAGAATTCACCCCACATAATAACAATAATTTCGTATTGTTCAACGAGCTGGTCCAAGCCTTTCGGTGTTTTGTCCCTAAACTACCCCAGTTATCGATTCGGGGAAAGGGGACCTACAGTGTAACGCTGTTCACTTAAGGAGGGAGAAATGTCGCAGAAGAAGCTGAGTAGCACCGTGGTGTAGTGGTTATGATACTAAACTGTTATATGGAGGGTCGTGAATTCGACACTCATCTGGATTGTACAGTTTTAATTTCTATATACGGCTCGAGTATATTCTAGAAGTATCCACAAATGTTAAGAATCATTGTACTGGAATGTTCTGTAGCTGAATATATACTGCATGTGTTCTGGCCGGAGGCAGTTCGCTCCGCACTCTTGTATGTGCAAGTGCTGAATAAACCTTCGTTAAGTGAAGTTAGTGTTCGTCAGTCATCTAATTACACCTTATTCTACGTGACAATATAAACACATAGGAAATCAATGAATAAATGAGATAGAATTGAGTGGCCTTCAGGGATGATAGCTACAGTGCATTGCTATCATGTGAACTGTCATTTGTTGAAATCACGTTAGGCATTGATTCGAAGGTTCATTGTGAAAATATTCAGTCACACTGAAATACCAGTTTTCATAATTTTCATAAGATATTGACAATCTTATTGTTTTGTTGGAGGTGCCTCATTTCCTGGGATCGCAGATGCGCTCAGATTTGCTTTATTATGTGACTGTGATTTCTTACAGAATTTCTAAGAGTTGTAAGAAGCCATATTTCAGGCTATCTTAAAGTCTGCCATTTCTGGTACATCTCATGACCCTACCACGTGAGCGACCATCCTTCAGTTCCTCCTGCTTTGGGATTTACACACAGCCGGCCATTCTGACTACTTTGGTACCTGAGCTCACCTGGAGTGGCATAGCAGTCCCCCCAAGGCCCACCCAGTAAGCCAGCAGATTTATCTCTCCTTAGTACCAGCCCTATACGGCCGAATTTCTCGTCCAAAAATGTGTAACGTTACTTCAAGCATTTTTGTAAGTAGTCTGACCTCATAAAAATTGTAGAATACAATAATGATAGTCGCTGAGGCGGATGTGGCAGAAGCAGCAGGAGTTTCTATTTACGCATTGAATATAATTTAGTTGTCTTTGTCACGTGATTTTATGAAGAAATGAATATTATATGCGCATTTAGATGCGTTGACCAGTGTGTACTAACTTATTCTAAGTTTCTGAGTAAATTTTAGAGCAATTGCATTGTGTGAGCTGACTTTGGAGTGCAGTAAAAAGCAGAAGTAGCGTACTTGCAGTAAGTAAATTGCATCCAGTGACTGTACAGCACAACCTGTTACTACCAAATCAGCAACACACCAATTATGTCACTCATGTGAAACGATTTTTATTTGACCGTGATCGTGCGTATACTTGTTAAAGTATTTTTGTTTCTCTAAAGACTGCTATTGAAATGAAGCAATAGCAGAACAAACGGGAATCGAAGCAAGAGTTTATTAATGGTCAAGTAAACTGTAATTACGTAGAAGGAAACGGTCGCTAGCCCAATTAGACAAAGGTGTACCAGGCCCTAGCACGGTTCATAAAGAAAATTAACTACTGGAATTGGCTTTACTTGATATCGAAATTTTGTTTTGCTGGCAAGATACAAGGCAGTAGAGCAGTTTTGCAAGTAATATACGAGTGGTGTGACATGAACTACACAGGAGGCGTATTACGCAACACCTGGCTCTCAATAAAGCTTACCTGCTCTGCATTGGAATAGGGAGCTAATGATCATTATAGATAAATGATTACTAATGGTGGAGCATTAACAACTTGGAGACCGGGTTCTATTGTCAGTTTAGTTACTGGATTTACTCTGAAATAGTTTTAGAGTAATTGCATCATTTCTACTGATTTTTATTTGTATTCTCAAGGAGCATTCACTTCCTTATATTATTTAATACAGATGGGACATGTGATACTTGAATCTACTATAGTTTGAATAGTTGTAGCTATTTGCTTACTGTAATACACACAAGTTACAAGAATGAAAGCTGTACTTCTTGAGTACTGTTGCTGTAATATTAAATTTAGATATGGCTAAACTTGCAGCATGGGGGCCCAAAAACTAGTCTACCTCGGATCTAAGCTGAACATTTTAGTCACAACACAATACTGAAAACACTGTTAACTACATAACACATGGAATTGTAAACGCTGTTATTTCACTAAGAAGAATCTTTCAACTGAATGCTTTAAATATTCTGTCAGTAATTGATCTTTGACGAAAGTTTCAACTATCCTTATGCGAAAAATACTTGGCATACTTCAGATGTTTTGCTCACTGAATAATTATGAAATTTACTACTCCACAAAGTTTATTAACTGTAGTGAAAGTTTACTGCCTTGTCTTTACAGTTCAATAAAATGGGATACTCGTAAATATCGTAGCACTTCGTATGGGATCCTGTCTAGGTAAACGACTAAGCATAAAATGCGGGTGCTCAACATGAAGTTTACAGAACACAAACTTATTACTGAAAACGAATTCGCGTAACTGATCCACGCAGTTATACAATAAACAAGTGGTAATTTGAGATGAAGGCGGTGGCGATGTCGGTCTCCTTTGCTATTCAAAGAAGCGGCATAAGTATCCATGGTTCTCGCCGTGCTCCTAGCTATGAAAATTCTATTTTTAGCGGCGGATTTGTGTAGTATAGAGCCAGCGAAAGTATGGTTCAAATGGCTCTGAGCACTGTGGGACTTAACTTCAGAGGACATCAGTCTCCTAGATATTAGAACTACTTAAACCTAACTAACCTATGAACATCACACACATCCATGCCCGAGGCAGCATTCGAATCTGCTACCGTAGCGGTCGCGCGGTTCCAGCCTGTAGCGCGTAGAACCGCTCGGTCACTCCGGCCGGCGCGAAAGTATGATACCAAATTCAGTCCACATCCGGGGCTATATGGGATAATATTGCAGTTCTTCCCACCTCGTTCAGTACACAAGATGGGCTCACTTGTCCTGAAAGCCACCGACTGACTCATACCACACAGGAGCCTTTGAGTTCGACCGCCAGTTCTACATTTTCTATCTCCGCCAAGCCAGTTTCATTGTAGTGGGGCTTCCCTCCAGGTTTCATATGATTACAAACCTACAGGCCATTTGCATGAACCAGTATTACAAGCAAAGTTTTATCTCTTCCATTCTCTTACAGCACATTACCTACTAAATTACATACACAGATTAATTACTATTGCATAAATGGTCGAAAATAATGAATAAAATGATTTACATAAATGTCTCATCGAAGAACATGGTTATATACACACACCAAAAAAAGTTTTGCCTCACCTCGGTTCCGAGAGTTCCGAAACCTGTACAGAAAATTGGAATGCAGATCAATGTAAACATCATTTCCTCCCTTTTTATTGCTCAAGAGAACCACACATTGCATACTGTACCACCATACAGCGAGACCTCCAGAAGTGGTGGTCCAGATGGCTGTACACACCGGTACTTCTGTCTGTGGCCTTTCTCACCTGAACTTACCTCGCCATCATAAGCGTTTAGTTTGTACCCTAGGCCATATACACGGCCCAGTCGCATAAATGAGGCCACTGCCTATGAGTGACGTCATCGTGTAATAACCACTCACAGACGGCAGGTGGCAGCACTAGAAGGGATGGTATATAAAGCATATCAGAGGGGAGCCGATAACAGTGCAGTCACTGTCGTAATGCGGAAACGGAGCGGGTTATCTGATGTGTGAAACAGCATAACAATTAGTTATCGGCCCAAGGGTGGAAGCATTTCCGAAATGGCTAACTTTGCAAACTGTTCGCGTGCCGCCGTGGTTAAAGAACACCATGCATGGCAAAATGGCGCTATATGAAACTGTCACCAAGGCTACTGTGGTGCACCATAGGGCATAGATGGCTGGGGTGAACGACGGACGGCTACGAGGCTCTGTACGAGCAAATAAACGTGCAACTGTTGAGCAACTGCCCGCCCAGATGAACTAAGGGGAATATGAACAGTGTTTTCTCAGCTACGTTCAGCTGTTGTTGTGGCGTATGGGCACCCGCAGTAGGCACTTGCTTCATGCACCCACGCTGACTGCTGTTTATCGGCGACGAAGGCTGCAATTTGCACGCCAGTACAGCAACTGGATGCTCAAATGGCTCAAAGGACTATGGGACTTAACATCTGATGTCATCAGTCGCCTAGGTTTAGAGCTGCATAAACCTAACTAAGCTAAGGGCATCACACATTCCCATGCCCGAAGCAGGATTCGAACCTGCGACCGTAGCAGCAGCGCGGTTCCGGACTGAAGCGCCTAGAACCGCTCGACCACAGCGGCCGGCCAACTGGATGTCCACAGATTGGCGGCTGGTGGCTGCCTCAGATGAATCACGTTTTATGCTCCATTGGAAAGATGACCGTTGGCGTGTAAGGCGAAAAACGTCTTTTGCAAACACACTGCAACCAGTATGAAATGTTTTCGTGGCATTCCCTGAGCGATCTCGTCATTCTGGAAGATACAAAGGATCAACACAAGCATGTGATTATCCTTGGCGATCATGCCCCCCCCCCCCTCTACATGCAGTTTGTTTTTCCTTGGCACAATGGCATTTGCCGGCAGGACAGTGCAAAGCAGCACGTCCTGCTGGAATCATGCATGCCTGTATTCGTCTTGGCATACTATGCACAAGTTCATCTAATTACTGCTGTTCCAGATTGTCCCACTCCTCAACGGCGATTCGGCGTAGAACCCTCAGAGTGGTTGGTGGGTCAAGTCGTCTATAAACAGCCCTTTTTAATCCATCCAAGGCATGTTCGATAGGGCTCATATCTGAATAACATGCTTTCCACTCTAGTCGAGCGATGTTGTTGTCCCAAGGAAGTCATTCACAAGATGTGCACGATTGGGACGCGAATTGTCGCCCATGAAGACGAATGCCTCGCCAATATGCTGCCCATGCGGTTGCACGGAGGATGGCATTCACGTATCGTACAGCCGTTACGGCGCCTTCCATGACCACCAGCGGCTTACGTCGGCCCCATATAATGCCACCCCAATACAGCAGGGAACCTCAATCTTGCTGCACTAGCTGCAAAGTGTGTCTAAGGCGTTCAGCCTGACCGCGTTGCCTCCAAACACGTCTCGGATGATTGTCTGGTTCAAGACATATTCGACACTGATCGGTGAAGAGAACGTGATTCCAGTCCTGAGCGGTCCATTCGACCTGTTGTTGGGCCCATCTGTGAGGTGCTCCATGGTCTCGTGGTTGCAAAGATGGACTTCGCCATGGACGTAGGGAGCGAAGTTGGGCATCATGCAACATATTGCGCACAGTTTGAGTCGTAACACGACGTCCTGTGGCTATACGACAAGCTTTATTCAACATGGTGGCGTTGCTGTCACGGTTCCTCCTAGCCACAATCCGTAGGTAGCGGTCATCCACTGCAGTAGTAGCCCTTGGGTGGCTTGTGTGATGTCCTTAGGTTAGTTAGGTTTAAGTAGTTCTAAGTTCTAGGGGACTGATGACCTAAGATGTTAAGTCCCATAGTGCTCAGAGCCTTGGGTGGCCTGAGCGAGGCATGTCATCGATAGTTCCTCTCTCTCTGCATCTCCTCCATGTGCGAACAACATCGCTTTGGTTCACTCCGACACACCTGGACACACACCTTCTTGAGAGCCGTTCCTGGCACAAAGTAACAATGCGGACGCGATCGAACCGCGGTATTG
The DNA here is from genome assembly GCF_021461385.2 of Schistocerca piceifrons. Lineage (NCBI taxonomy): Eukaryota > Metazoa > Arthropoda > Insecta > Orthoptera > Acrididae > Schistocerca > Schistocerca piceifrons. The sequence continues at coordinate 120,475,604 of NC_060140.1, read as the reverse complement.
ACCGTCTAGGCATGGTTGAACTACAGACAACACGAGCCGTGTACCTCCTTCCTGGTGGAATGACTGGAACTGATCGACTGTCGGACCGCCTCCGTCTAATAGGTGCTGCTCATGCATGGTTGTTTACATCTTCGGGCTGGTTTAGTGACATCTCTGAACAGTCAAAGGTACTATGTCTGTGATTTCACAGTCAACGTCTATCTTCAAGAGTTCTGGGAACTGGGGTGATGGAAAACTTTTTTTCATGTGTGTAAAAGTCACATTAGGTAATAACAAACAAAGAACCTAGATGAGACAAATATAGGTATTATCGATATAGTGATACAGCTGTTTGGGTTAGCACTACATTTTTTGTTCTGTAAGCGTACGTTGATTAAAGATGCCTAGGGATTGTGCATGTAGGATGAAATTGCCATTGTCCGTAAACAGCTGAAACTGCCTTGGCGAATACTGTAGTGTCGGTAGCTGGACCGACACCGTGATGTGGATTGCTGAAAAGGAATGCTAAACTAACGCTGTGGCCGATAGTGCACGCACGGCAATAATCATACGGGCGTGAAGTCTGGAACATAAAAACTTATGAATGAATAAGAAGAAAAGTATGTAGATGCTTTTTACTTAACTTTTAATAATTCCTTGGAATACATCTCTCTTGAATACTCGTAAGCTATAGGCACTGATACAAATGGCTCCTTGTTAGTTCGTAGCCATTAACTTCTGATGGCTATTCTGTCTCTCGGCTAATGAGAGAGAAAGGCTTCGTACAACTGGGCGGTAGCTTGGTTCTCGTACAACTGGGGGTAGCTTGGTTCTCGTACAACTGGGCGGTAGCTTGGTTCTCGTACAACTGGGGCCGAGTCCACTCTCGTATCACGAGACCTGCCTTGGTGGTGGCGCTAGGTCTGCGATCACAGTGGCGACACGCGGGTCCGACATGTACTACATGGACCGCGGCCGATTTAAACTACCACCTAGCAAGTGTGGTGTCTGGCGGTGACACCACATTCCTCCCCCGCAAATCGGCGAACGGTCGTGTAATAAGGCTTCCGCCCGCCGTGGGGAGGACCACATGTTGACGTATGCGATGAGGTGGGGAGCCTAACAACAGGCGAGGCTGTGCCACCCGCACCCGGCCATCCGGTCCGAGGGGAGCTAGGAAACGCCTGCAAAACTAGTCCAGGGTGCACGTCAACATGTGGTGTATGCGCCCGGAAAGAAACATGAGGGGCCGAAGGGTCGACCTCCATTGCGTCGGGGTAGCCGACGCGCGATGACGTCACGTGGTCCGGAGCGGGCGGGAGTTCCATGGCGGCGGACAGCTGGTCACGGGAAGCGATCGGCGGCGCGTGACCCTGGGAGGCGCCTGGCGGCGGCAACGAAGCGTCGAATGCGGTCGGCGGCGGCGGCGGCTGCTGCTGCTGCTGCTGCTGCGGCGGCGGCGGCGCGTCGCCATGGGGCAAAATGGAAGGCATCGTCGGTAAGACCTGGGGATGAGGCGAGCCAGTAGATGGTTCCCCAGGGCGCTGACCGGACGGCACCGTCGCTGAAAGCAGACGGGGAGCGGCAGAACCCGAGCGACGACAGAGGCGCAGCTGATTGAGATGCCGACGCACCTCACCAGAGGCCCCCAAAACCAAATACATCGCGCGGCCGAGGCAGCTAAGAATGCGCCCTGCGAGCCAACGCCGTGAACCTCGATAGTGGCGATAAAATACCACGTCGCCTGGAGCAAAAGCAGGAGTCTGCCGCTGCACAGGAACCTGATGCGGCGGATGCAGCAAAGACATCAAGGTGCGATGAGGACGACCGTGTAGCAACTCAGCCGGCGAGCGACCATCTCGGGGCTGAGAGCGATACGAAGACAAAAAGAGCAACAATGCGTCCTCCCGAGAATGCGACTCTTTCAATTTCAACATCTGTGACTTGAAAGTCCGGACCAATCGTTCAGCAGCACCGTTGGACTGAGGCGAAAACGGCGCGGATGTCAGATGTTGAATACCATTGGCCTGGCAGAAAGACTGGACTTCTGCGGACATGAATTGTGGGCCATTGTCGGAAACAATAGTCTGCGGAAGACCTTCAATGCAAAAGATAGCAGACAACGCTTGGATGGTGGCGGAGGACGTCGTGGAAGACATCCGGACAACAAAAGGAAAATTACTGAAGGCGTCGACCAGAACCAACCATCGAGCATTCCAGAATGGACCAGCAAAATCAATGTGCAAGCGTTGCCAAGGGGAAGTGGCTTTTGGCCACGCAAAGACTTTCCGCGGCGGTGCGGACTGTTGTTCGGCACACGCCGGGCACGAAGAACACATATTCGTAATCGCAGCATCGATTCCGAACCAAGTACAGTGCTGACGAGCAAGTTGTTTCGTTCGCACTATACCCCAATGTCCTTGATGAAGAAGCCGTAAAACAGAGGACTGTAACGAACGTGGGACCACGACTCTGGACTGATCATTATCAGAACGCAACAACAAAACACCACGTCGAACAAAAAGTCTCTCCTTGTGAGCAAAAAATCGGCGAACCAACGGATCCTCGATCCGAGACTTTGACAAAGGCCATTGCGTAGCAACAAAACGTAAAACAGTAGCAAGGACAGGGTCAGCAGCTGTGGCTGTTGCGACACGACGAAAATCAATCGGAAACGATTCGACCACTTCATCGGTTTCCGAATCAATGAACATGCAAGCAAGTTCGGAAGAATCGAATGCTTTATCCTCAGCAACAGGCAAACGGGACAACGCATCGGCGTTTCCGTGCTTAGCAGTGGACCGATACAAGATGTCGTAGCGGTACTGCGAGAGGAAAATAGACCAGCGAATGAATTTCTGCGCTGTACGTGGAGGTACAGGCTTGGTCGGATGAAAAAGCGATGTCAAAGGTTTGTGGTCTGTGAGGATGGTAAAGTGACGACCATACAAGAAATCATGGAACTTAGTAACACCAAACACGAGAGCTAAAGCTTCTTTCTCTATCTGTGAATAATTTCTTTGCGCAGACGAGAGCAATTTGGACGCAAAGGCAATAGGGCGATCATGTGAGCCAACTTTGTGCGCAAGCACAGCACCGATCCCGAAATCCGATGCATCTACCATCAACAAAAGGGGTTTCTGGGGATCGAATGGCGTAAGGCAAGTATTAGAAAGCAACGCCGATTGCAACTGGCGAAAGGCGCGTTCGCATTCCGTCGTCCAGAGAAACGGAACACCTGTACGGCGTAAGCGATGAAGCGGAGCTGAAATGAAAGAGGCATTGCGCACATTCACTCACACCTTGTGATTCTACATTGTTCAATGTTCTTGCGACCTCCTGACGCAATGCGTGGGGAACATTGCGCGCTCAGAAAAATTTCGGTTGCGCGTTTACCTTCAGTTCTAAATGTGCTTCATAGTTTTTAGCGCAACCTAAGCCCGGTGCAAAAATATCTGCAAATTCGTCACACAGCCGAGAAACACTGTCTGTAGGCACAGTCTGATTCACTGATAGGACCTGATTTACAATAGACATGTTAAACAACTGAAATAAATCGAGACCAAACAAGTTCACTGCAGAAGAAGAACGAAGAACGTAAAATGACACAAGTTTTGTTTGTCCCTTGTATGTTGCAAGAAGGCTGCACTGTCCTAACACAGGAATTTTTTGTCCGGAATATGTAGTTAGCTTAACATTTGCGGAACGCAACGGAGGTTTGCCCAGTTGTTTGTACGTGTCGTGATTGAGCAATGAAACTGCAGCTCCGGTATCGAGCTGGAATGGTATCACTTGGCCGTCAAAGTCTAAGTCCACAAAAAGTTTATTGTCCTGCTGACGACAAGAGCGACTGTTTTGTGCAATTGGAACAGACACTGGTACAGAATCACTTGCTAATTGACGTGATTTCCGGCGACGTCGACGCACAGTTTTTGTGGGACGATCACAGTCACTGTTAGAGAAAGTGTCACTGGACGAAGCGGAATTAACGACATGAATGTCCATAGGCGAAGGTCCACGAGCCTGAGTGTCCTGGGTTCGATTCCGGCGCGAAGCAAAGGGCCTGGAATGATTGTGATTGTCTGATCTGAGCTTTTTCTGGCAAACACTTTGAACATGTCCCTTCTTATTGCAGAAAAAGCAAATAGCTGGGCGTGACGGGCAATGTTCACGCGAATGTCTAGTAGCACACCGCGGGCATGATTTCACTGCATTTGTGGGCTGGCGCGGCACACCTGGCTTAGCACGCGGCGGCAGCTGTGCGGACGGCCGCGAGGGCAGTTGACCGGGCCGCGTTGCGCGAGCGCGCCCGGCGGGCCGGTTAATGTTACACACAGCTGGCGAAGTTTCAAAAGATTCCTGAGCACAGTCAAGTGTGTCCTGTCTATCCAATATGTCTATCACTTGTTGAAGGGAGGGATTAACTAGTTTCAAAATTTGCTCCCGTATACGAACATCAGAAACGTTCTGTGCAATTGCATCACGCACCATTGTATCTGAATAAGAAAGACCACAGTCACATTCAAAGGCACAGTCCCTAGTAAGTCCTTGCAATGTTGCTACCCACTCCCTATTAGTTTGACCGGCCGTACGTTTTGTACGAAAGAACGTATACCGTTTTGCAACCACATTAACTGTTTCTTTAAAATAGGCATCTAATGCAGACAAAATTTCCTCGTAGGACAGAGTTGCTACGTCGCGGCGGGGAAACAATTTCACTATCACTCGGTATGTGGACACACCGACACAAGAAAGCAAAAACGGCTGCCGCTCATTACCTTGAATTCTGTAGGCAGCCATGTGAAAGGCGAACTGACGAGACCACTCTTGCCAGGTCTCATCGGCTGCCACGTATGGTCGAAAGGGAGGTGCAACAGCGTTCAGTGGCAGCGGTAGCGAAGACGCGGCGGCGGCCGCATCGGTGTGCAGCGCACGTTGACCCTGGACGAGCTGTCCAAGGGCATCCAGTAACGCCTGCGTCTGCTGATTCTGCAAGCGATAAAATTCGGACAGTACATCTGGAGAATGTGGCGAAGCCATGACACAAATAAATGTAAGCAATCAGAAATAAAGGTAAGCAATCAGAAAAAGGTCCTTTTCCCTCGTCGCCAATAATTGTAGTGTCGGTAGCTGGACCGACACCGTGATGTGGATTGCTGAAAAGGAATGCTAAACTAACGCTGTGGCCGATAGTGCACGCACGGCAATAATCATACGGGCGTGAAGTCTGGAACATAAAAACTTATGAATGAATAAGAAGAAAAGTATGTAGATGCTTTTTACTTAACTTTTAATAATTCCTTGGAATACATCTCTCTTGAATACTCGTAAGCTATAGGCACTGATACAAATGGCTCCTTGTTAGTTCGTAGCCATTAACTTCTGATGGCTATTCTGTCTCTCGGCTAATGAGAGAGAAAGGCTTCGTACAACTGGGCGGTAGCTTGGTTCTCGTACAACTGGGGGTAGCTTGGTTCTCGTACAACTGGGCGGTAGCTTGGTTCTCGTACAACTGGGGCCGAGTCCACTCTCGTATCACGAGACCTGCCTTGGTGGTGGCGCTAGGTCTGCGATCACAGTGGCGACACGCGGGTCCGACATGTACTACATGGACCGCGGCCGATTTAAACTACCACCTAGCAAGTGTGGTGTCTGGCGGTGACACCACAAATACTTTAGCACCTCCGGAGCCTGTGGCGTTGCCTGGGATCCCCGATCGCTGGGCCTATTGGCATTTACTTGGCGGTGATTGGCGAACCGTGGAGGGCCGCGAATTTGTAAGTGGAAGTTGAAAGTGTGTACTTTCCAAACGGCTGCCTCTTTACACCTCAATGGTAATAAGCTTTTCTTCATTTTTTGTCACCATTAAGGGGCACGGTTGACGTTCGATTTTGTGAACCTGTATTCATTACTTTTTTAATAACATAACAAAAAAGTAGGTGGCAGAGGTAAAATACAGGGAGCGAAAGGCTATTTACAATTTGTACTGAAACCAGATGGCAGTTGTAAGAGTCAAGGGAAGCAGTGGTTGGGAAGGGAGTGAGACAGGGTTGTAGCCTCTCCCCGACGTTATTCAATCTGTATATTGAGCGAGCAGTAAAGGAAACAAAAGAAAAATTCGGAGTAGAAATTAAAATCCATGGAAAAGAAATAAAAACTTTGAGGTTCGCCGACGACATTGTAATTCTATCAGAGACTACAAAGGACCTGGAAGAGCAGCTGAACGGAATGGACAGTGTCTTGAAAGGAGGATATAAGATGAACATCAACAAAAGCAAAACGAGGACAATGGAAGGTAGTCGAATTAAATCGGGTGATGCTGCGGGAATTAGATTAGGAAATGAGACGCTTAAAGTAGTAAATGAGTTTGCTATTTGGGGAGCAAAATAACTGATGATGGTCGAAGTAGAGAGGATATAAAATGTGGACTGGCAATGGCAAGGAAAGGGTTTCTGAAGAAGAGAAGCTTTCGAAATGTGATGCTACAGAGGAATGCTGAAGATTAGATGGGTGGATCACATAACTAATGAGGAGGTATTGAATAAAATTGGAGAGAAGAGAAATTTGTGTCACAACTTGACTAGAAGAAAGGATAGGTTTGGAGGGCATATTCTGAGGCATCAAGGGGTCACTAATTTACTATAGGATGGCAGCGTGCAGGGTAAAAATCGTAGGGGGAGACCAAGAGATGAATACACTAAACAGGTTCAGAAGGATGTAGGTTGTAGTAGGTATTGGGAGATGAAAAAGCTTGCACAGGATAAAGTAGTATGGCGAGCTGCATCATTCCAGTCTCTGGACTGAAGACCACAACAACAACAACAACAAAAAATTACGAAATAGTCCTTAGATCCTTGTTATAAGTCATTAACATCGTATTATCTTTTGTGTTTCAGTAAAATACCAGCATCCAGTGCTTCGGTGAATGTCACGCTGTTTGTTGGGACCTCTGAACGTCACAACTGTTGTAGTGATCCATGCCACTCATGGAAGGGCATGTTCCACGTACGTCAAATATACAGTTCCGACTAAAGATGTGTATGATCTCAATTAATTTGTACACATCAGGCCACACGGTGTGGGAAAGTATTACTCAACACGTGCGGAGTCTACCAGCTGGAGAGCATTTGTAATCTCCATGGAGCAAGGAGGAATGAAGGAGGCCTGGTACCATGGGAGATATCCGGCACCAAGAAAGACGAATATGGTGTATGTAAGCGATTGGTAATATGTACTATTTACAGAATGTTAACGAGCCGTCTTTGACACAGCAATATTAGTTGGTTCCCATGTAATCTTTTGCGAAAGGCCGGGCGCTGTGGCCGAGCGGTTCTAGGCGCTATAGTGTGGAACCGCGGGACCGCTACGGTCGCTGGTTCGAATCCTGCCCCGGGCATGGATGTGTGTGATGTCTTTAGGTTAGTTACGTTTAAGTAATTCTAAGTTCTAGGGGACTGATGACCTCAGAAGTTATGTCCCATAGTGCTCAGAGCCATTTTTTGTGTGTAACATGATTCACTTACGGTAAACACATATCACAGGCCTGCTCGACCTGCGACCTGCGAAGTAAGAGCATATGGACTATCAGACCAATTCCGTCATTGGATTGAAGAGTGCCTAGATAACAGAACGCAGCATCTCATTCTCAATGGAGAGAAGTTTTCCGAAGTAAGAGTGATTTCAGGTGTGCCGCAGGGGAGTGTCGTAGGACCGTTGCTATTCACAATATACATAAATGATCTTGTAGATAACGTAGGAAGTTCTCGGAAGCTATTTGCGGATGATGCTGTAGTATATCGAGAGGTTTTAACAATGGAAAATTGTACAGAAATGCAGGGGGATCTGCAACGAATTGATGCATGGTGCAGGGAATGGCAATTGAGTCTCAATATAGACAAATGTAACGTGCTGCAATACATAGAAAGAAAGATTCTTTATCATTTAGCTACAATATAGCAGGTAAGCAACTGGAAGCGGTTAATTCCATAAATTATCTGGGAGTAAGCATTAGGAGTGATTTAAAATGGAATGACCATATAAAATTAATCGTAGGTAAAGCAGATGCCAGACTGAGATTCATTGGAAGAATCCTAAGGAAATGCAGTCCGAAAACAAATGAAGTAGGTTACAGTACACTTGTTCGCCCACTGCTTGAATACTGCTCACCGGTGTGGTATATTGCTCCCTCCTACGTATATCTCGCGAAGAGACCATGAGGATAAAATCAGAGAGATTAGAGCCCACACAGAGGCATACCGACAATCCTTCTTTCTACGAACAATACGAGACTGGAATAGAAGGGAGAACCGATGCAGGTACTCAAGGAACTCTCCGCCACACACCGTCAGGTGGCTTCCGGAGTATGGATGTAGATGTAGATGTAGATGTAGACCTTCTTGCGATGATGACGGACCCCTCGCCCAACGACTCACCGTGCTTTTGTTCGCTGCCAGGTCTCCGTAGACATTCTGCAAGAGCCTACGAATGCCTGTGATGCTCTAGTTATCTAACAAAAGAAATTCAATGACAACTCTTTGCTTAGAACGCCCCACCACTACAGAGAACCTTTTGTAGGCTACGTATGGCGACGCCACTTAGCGGAACTTCGTGAAATTACCGGGCTGAAGCCGGAATATTACAAGTTGTTTCACAATTCTACATTTTTTTAACCTAAATTGGCGGAAAAAAGTCTTGCATTCCTTACTGAACGTCCCTCGCATTGTATTGATCACAGTGTTACAGATACTGTAATTATTAATTCTCGGCTAGTTTAGTCCAGCTCCCGCTATATGGCACGTACCACCATTCCACGCTCATGAAAGGCTTTCCCCTCTGTCTACAGGAGGAATGGCTCCATTTTCAAGTGACTTCTAAAACGAAGAAAATTTTCATCTGCTAAAGATCACATATATTAGAACACTACTAATGTCACTTGATAGCAGTAGACGGCCAAGCGCCAGTGTGGAAGAACACGCTATTTCGTCAACTGATCTGACAGCTTTTGCGAAAATTGAACACTTGAATGAAGTACTTGACGTATTTATGACTTTGCGTAAGCTGATAACTGAAGGTGAATTGTACAGGTAAGTAGTTTTCAATCCTTAGTACTCTGTCGAGGTGTATCTCAGTGGGTGATGTGTTCAGTGTGAACCTGGAAGTCCTTACGTCTAAGGTCTGATCCCAGATTACTGCTTGGATTTTTATCTGTAACTTACTACTCTTTTCTGCTCTAGCAGTGTTCATTAATGAGAGAAATGTCGAGTTCTCAGACAACGTTGAACCGTAGACCTGCCTATAGTTTGCTGGATAAGTCAGTTCTAACAGTCGGATAGAGACAAGGCCGTACCACCTCCAATGGCACTATTCCCAGCACAACATGTTTAAGGGAAGTGCTTGATCTCGAAAGCTGACACTCATCCGAAAATCTGCTTAGAATATAAACCGCTCGTCCCAGAAACAGTGTCATGACCATTTCAAATGCATAGTCCGTCTTACGACGAAAGACGTTTGAATGACCGTGTATTGAAGGTCTAAGAGAGGAACTTTGCCAACGCAAAGAAACAAAATAACCATATAACAGGACAAAAAATTGCCGGAGGCTACCAAGTATGAACACCCTCTTGATGTGTACTTCTTCAGGCAACATAAGTTCTACATGAGAAGAAGGATCGCTGATTTTGTAAGACAACAAATGTGAAAAACAGCAAGTAAATTTATACGATAGTGATTTTATCATCAGACTTCATTCAATGGAATAGATCTATACCTACATCTCCATATATGTCCCGCAACCCATCGCATGGTGCGTGTCGGAGGCTACCTTATACCTGTACTAGACGTTTCCTTTGTTGTTTTGCCGGCCGGGGTGGCTGAGCGGTTCTAGGCGCTACAGTCTAGAACCGCGCGACCGATACGGTCGCAGGTTCGAATCCTGCCTCGGGCATGGACGTGTGTGATGTCCTTACGTTAGTTAGGTTTAAGTAGTTCTAAGTTCAAGGGGACTGATGACTACAGAAGTTAAGTCCCATAGTGCTCAGAGCCATTTGAACCATTTTTGAACCTTTCTTGTTTACTCGCAAAAAGAACGATCAAAAACGACTGTTCTACAAGCTTCAGCCTGCGTGCTGTTTTCTCGTATCTTATCTTCGTGGTATTTACGCTTAATGTACGTCAGCAGCAGTAGAACAGTTCCGCAGTCTACGCCAAATGCTGGTCTCTTAATCTTCCTCAGGGGAAAAGAACGTCACTTTTATTCCAGGTTTTTCCATTTGAGTACACGAAACATCTCCATAATATCGCATCTAACACATCCAGCAGCTCGCCTCTGGGTTGTTTCTATGTCTTCCTTTCTGATAATTCCTGGTGGGGATCCCAAATACTCAAACAGTACTCAAGAATAGGTGTCACCAGTGTTTTATAAGCGATTCTCTTTGTAGATGTGCTACATTTCTCTCATATTCTCCCTGTAAACCGAAGTCGACCATTCGCTTTCCCTACTGCCATCCTTAAATGGTCATTCCATTTCATATCACTTTGCAATGTTACTCCTAGATACTCAGTCAACGTAACTGCGTCACGAAGCGCACTAGTAATACTGTATTAGAACTTCACAGGATTGTTTTTCCTACTCGTCCGCATTATCTTACATTTCTTTGTATTTACGGCAAGCTGCCTTTCATCATACCAACTTGAAACTCTGTGTAAGTTATCTTTTAGTCTCGTGGAGTAATCTTCCCATACATCGCATATTACTGTCCACACTCTCTGTCAGATGCTTTATGTACATAGAGAATAAATATACGATCAAGTTTCTCCGCCGAAGCACAAGCGTCCGTCGCTATATGCTTGGTCAATGGCAGGTCTCGACACAGACACATCAATATCGTCGCTTCATAATGTAATTAGTGTGGAATTTGTATTGAACTGCTTAAATTCTGAAGCGTTGAATGTGAAAAAGTGGCTTTGGTTTGACGTGCATATTGTTCGGTTCTATTTTGCTTTGACCAATTCACTGAAATCTCTCACTTGTATTTTTAAGACTGAATGCCTGTGCAACTCAATAAGGTCAACAGAAAAAGTTTTTTCGTCAGATAGCATAATTATTTTAAGCAGAGAGAGTATTGCGTTTTCTTCCTACTATATCGTTATCCGATTTTATCGCGATACCACAGTTACTGTATTAGAACGTGAGTAGGTGTTCATTCGAATGTCCCTGAAAGTGAGTGGCAACTGTTTGTGCAGATGCAAATTACAAAATGTATCAAGCAAATGTTCTCTAGCTGTCAGGGGGACATCAATCAGCATGATTGCCTTCGTTGTAGCTTTGTTTCTTACGAAGATGTGAACAGCGGTATGACTTTTTGAAATGCCAACCTGTATTTTTTAAGAAGGATGTCAAGCACATAATTCCTTCCGTGCACGTCGTGTTCTGAACCGAAGGTATCCTGCCCGATGCATTGGTCGAGGAGCAACGGTTACTTGGCCTGCTAGGTCTCAGGATTTAAATCTTCTGGACGATTTTCTTTGGGCATACATTAAAGACGTGGTCTCTCGCGATATTCCAACAACTCCAAAGGACATGCAGGAACGTATCGTGCTTGCTTATAATTCTCTTCAACAGGCAACAATCGAAGCAGTAAATACGCTACTGGCCATTAAAATTGCTACACCACGAAGATGACGTGCTACAGACGCGAAATTTATCCGACAGGAAGAAGATGCTGTGATATGCAAATGGTTAGCTATTCAGAGCATTCACACAAGGTTGGCGCCGGTGGCGACACCTACAACGTGCTGACATGAGGAAAGTTTCCAACCGATATCTCATACACAAACAGCAGTTGACCGCCGTTGCCTGGTGAAACGTTGTTGTGATGCCTCGTGTGAGGAGGAGAAATGCGTACCATCACGTTTCCGACTTTGATAAACGTAGGATTGTAGCCTATCGCGATTGCGGTTTATCGTATCGCGACATTGCTGCTCGCGTTGGTCGAGATCCAATGACTGTTAGCAGAATATGGAATTGGTGGGTTCAGGAGGGTAATACGGATCGCCGTGCTGGATCCAAACAGCCTCGTATCACTATCAGTCGAGAAGACAGGCATCTTATCCGCATGACTGTAACGGACTGTGCAGCCACGTCTCGATCCCTGAGTCAACAGAAGGGGACGTTTGTAAGACAGCAACCATCTGCACGAACAGTTCGACGACGTTTGCAGCAGCATGGACTATCAGCTCGGGGACCATGGCTGCGGTTACCCTTGACGTTGCATCAAAGACAGGAGCGCTTGCGATGGTGTACTCAACGACGAATCTGGGTGCACGAATGGCAAAACGTCATTTTTTTGGATGAATCCAGGTTCTGTTTACAGCATCATGATGGTCGCATCCGTGTTTGGCAACATCGCGGTGAACGCACATTGGAAGCGTGTATTCGTCATCGCCATACTGGTGTATCACCCGGCGTGATGGATGGGGTGTCATGGGTTACAGGTCTCGGTCACTTCTTGTTCGCATTGAAGGCACTTTGAACAGTGGACGTTACATTTCAGATGTGTTACCACCCGTGGCTCTACCCTTGATTCGATCCCTGCGAAACTCTACATTTCAGCAGGATAATGCACGACCGCATGTTTCAGGTCCTGTACAGGCCTTTCTGGATGCAGAAAATGTTCGACTGCTGCTCTGACCAGCACATTCTCCAGATCTCTCACCAATTAAAAACGTCTGCTCGGTGGTGGCCGAGCAACTGGCTCATCACAATACACCAGTCACTACTCTTGATGAACTGTGGTATCGTGTTGAAGCTGCATGGGCAGCTGTACCTGTACACGCCATCCAAGCTCTGACTCAATGCCCAAGCGTATCAAGGCCGTTATTACGGCCAGAGGTGGTTGTTCTGGGTACTGATTTCTCAGGATCTATGCACCCAAATTGAGTGAAAATGTAATCACATGTCAGTTCTACTTGTCCAATGAATACCCGTTTATCATCTGCATTTCTTCTTGGTGTAGCAATTTTAATCGCGAGTAGTGTATTTCTTTCATTCAACGAGTGCACCAGTGTACTGGTGTCCAGAGCCACCACTTTGAGCACCTTTGAATGTTCTACTCCCGGGCTATGGTATAGGAGAGTCAAAGTCAATTTTGTTTTATGTTTTTACTTGGTTTTCATTTGTTTTCTGACAACTCCAGCAAGTGGACGGGTTTGTGATCCGGGACTCAAAGTCAATGTTGTGTTACGTAATTAATAACGTTGTGTTTTAGTGAATGATACACTGTGAACATTTTGGGATATGTCTTTAGGAGAGGCAATGAATTACCGAATAAAACATACAGGGTGACATTTAAAAAAGTCATACTGCTGTTCATATCTTTGTAAGAAACGAATGTACAACGAAGGCAATCATGCTGAGTGATGTCCCCCTGGCAGCTAAAGAACATATACTTGAAACATTTTGTAATTTGCATCTGGACAAACAGTTATTCAGGGTGGCCAAGATAAATGGGACATCCTGTATATTTATTTATAAATATTTACATTATTTATTATATATATTGTTTATTATATATTTATATCATATTATTCTACATATTTATGTTATGTTCATATTATACTTCTTTATTTATTTACATTATGGGGGATTTATATTCTAACCTCATTTTCGTATGGTTCTGAGCGTTTGAGGTCACACGTTTTCCTTGTGAGATGTTACACCCAATCTTCTGGTTGATAACTCCTTTACCTTTTACAATTATGAACAAAAAGAGAATTAAAAATCCTACGAGGTATGATTAGAAGCACGTTCGATACGTCCCACACTTTTCTAATTCCCACAAAAATAAAAGTGTCACTGTATTCCTGCCACAAAACGGCCATTTCGTAACGCCAATCCGGCTGCAATGAAATGGGTCACTGGAACACTTTCTGTGTTTAAAAGGTGTCTCCTGCCAAGCCCTTCCATTTCCAGTTCACAAGAGCGCTAGAACGGACTTCTGGTCGACAGCAATAGATCGTCTTATGTAAATTGAAGGTATAAGGGGGACAAAGGAAGGAAGGTGTAGGAAGTAATGGTATCAAGCATCGGGACTTTACGCAGAATCAGCGGCGACGAGTGAAAATGTGTGCCAGACAGGGACTCGAGCATAGGACCTCCTGCTTACGAGGCAAATGCGTTAATCAGTGCGCCACCCGGGCACTGTGCTTATCGCGCATACATGGACTGTCTCGCCACGCTGCCCGGTCGACTCACATTTCCACCGGGCGCCACCTGCCCACAGTCTCCGTCCATGTCCTCCATTCGCGGTAATTTTAGATTCACGCCGGATGTCGAACGTAAATGTGTGGATTCACTGCCCATCGAGGCAAATCGGTTAGATGAATGTGTGGTGTCTGTTCTCTCTGACATGTCCGAAAGAACAGACACCAAGTTAAACCCGCAGCTGTGGTGCATATTATGTAAATTGAAGATAGAGGGGGATGGAGAAAGGAAAGGAACGGGAAGGAACCAAAATATCAGCTGCACTAGGACTTTATGCGGAATCATAGGTTACAAGTTGACATCTGAGCCAGAAAAGGACTCGAACCTGGGATCTCCGGCTTACTAAGCAGCTGAGTTAACCAGTGCGCCACCCCGACACACTATTTAACGCAAATGTGCAGGATATGTCGGCACATTCTCTTTCCGACTCTACGTCCCATCTAGTGCTACCTACCTGCAGTCTCTGTGCATGTCCTCTATGTTCGCTAATTTTAGATCCCCACTGGAGGTCGGACGTGTATGTGCATCTTCGCTAAAGTTTGTGGATTCATTGCCGATTGAGGCGATTCGATTATATGAATGCATGGCATCTGTCCTTCCGGATGTGTCCTAAGGAACAGACACCATAGAGAAAGATCGGAAATTAGCTACACTTTGAAACTTCCTGGCAGATTAAAACTGTGTGCTGGACCAAACTCGAACTCCGGACCTTTTCCTTTCGCGGGCAAGTGCTCTACCATCTGACCTAACCAAGCATGACTCACGCCCTGTCCTCACAGCATCACTTCTGCCAGTACCTGAGTAGTGTTTGGATAGCTCAGACGGTAGATCACTTGCCCGAGAAAGACAGAGGTCCCCAGTTCGAGTCTCGGTCCAACACACAGTTTTAATCTACGAGGAAGTTTCATATCAGAGCACACTCCGCTGCAGAGTGAAAATCTCATTCTGGAAACATTCCCCAGGCTGTGGCTAAGCCATGTCTCCGTAATATCCTTTCTTTCAGAAGTGCTAGTTCTGCAAGGTTTGCAGGAGAGTTTCTGTAAACTTTCTAAGGTAGGAGACGATGTAATGGCGGAAGTGAAGCTGTGAGGACGGGGCGTGAGTCGTGCTTGGGTATCTCAGATGGTACAGGACTTACCCACTAAAGGCAAAGGTCCCGAGTTCGAGTCACGGTCCACCATACAGTTTTAATGTGCCCGGAAGTTTTATATCAGCGCACACTCCGCTGAAGAGTGAAAATCTCAATCAGCAATCATCAACACTTTCTTTCTAATGAACAAAGGAAATATCTGTCGTTCAACCAGTCTTAATATGACTCTGGTGATTTACATACTCGCTAGAGGTATCTTTCCCTCGCTATTGCGTTTTATGAGCGCTGGTTGACCTCGGAGCAGGTGTTGCTTCCGTTGGTGGAAACACAGCGCAGCAGAATGTTCCTGGATTACCGCTGTCGTCACGAGGGAATCCCTCCTGCAGGTGTCACCTCATGCACTTGCTCTGGCCTTGGCCACTAGTGGCTGGGTATTCCCCACTGGGCGGTGGCGTATTAACGCACAAATACTGCCATTATATTGTCATCCTTTTACTCGTCATGCAGCCACTGCCTCCAGGGACAAAGGTTGCAAGTTAGGACAACGGTGATGCAAAAAAGTAATCAGCACTCCGAATTTAAGTTACACTTCTTTTTTATTACTTTTGTTGCAACATCAATTCACAATATAAAACATACTTGAAAATATCTTCCTCACTGTTAAAGTTCACATTTCATAAACTGACTACAATTTGTGTCTTTTCAACATGACGATCAGGACTTGACTCTATAATAATCGCTTACGCGCCCAAAAATCAGAGTTACAGGTACGTCAAAGATCACAGTGACAAAAGCAAGAATACACATAAGAATAATATCATTGCAATATAAGCATTTCGATGTATCAAAGTACCTCTACATTAATGAAATCATATCTGAATGTTGTCACAGAAATATGTTAATTATTTTACAGAAACACAGTAGAATATTGCTGGTGTCGAGAGGTTGAGGTGAGGTGCCGTAATGGTTACGTAATTCAAGTACCATTACAACCTGTGCAGCTTGGTTTAGGTGAGCGTCCTGCATGTCTCTCGTCGAACTTCTTTGGCTTCCCTTGAAGGTACTATGAGAGCCACTTCCATAATCACACTGATGAAGGGCGTGCTAGGGACATTTTTGGGGATCATCGTAAAGCTCAAAGCCTTGCTAAGTATCTACTCCTTTGTTACTTTATTATTGCACATAATTTTCAGTATTCTTATGTGGCACAAGAAGTCTCAAAAGCTTCGATTTTGCTAGTCCCCGATTTTCTCACAGATCTCGACTCACAAACATACTATCATGCTCAAAAGTATCCGAACGATCTGAATTGCACTCCGTCTGATTTGCATGCAGCCAGCATTTGCTAACTATCTTGCAAATCCTCTAATCACATTTTGGTACAGTTATTTAAGTCTACAAAACTGCTACCACAACAACCACAAGAGATCAATACTCTACATGGCAATAACGTTTGATGTAAACAAGTATCTCTATAGTACAATTACGGTAGCTGAAAGTATTAACGACATGCAAGTTTTAACGCCATGTGCTGTTTAATGGCTTATTTGGAAATACTCCGATGGTGGCAGCATCATGTAAGTAACTAATAACAGAGGTGGTAGCTTCCAGTGCATGCTTCTAGCGTCCTTTCAGCAACAACCAACTCAGTGTGACTTGGACAGCCGTTACATTGAGGTCGCGCGCTGAAAGTTTGACACTTAATGTTTTCCCTGAGTTAAAGGAGAAACCTACAAATTTCTGACATCATTCTCATTTAATGTTTCGAATACTATGTGAATAAGCGCCAGATTAGCCGAGAGCGCCAATGCTCTGCTTCCTGGACTCGGGGTCGGCACGACGGTGGATTACTGACGGGGGTCTGTGTGCCGGCTAGCCTGGATGTGATTTTTACGCGGTTTTCCTCATCCCCCTAGGTGAAAACCGGCCTGGTCCTCACGTCCCACTTCAGTTACACGACTCACAGACATTTGTAACACGTTCGCACTCATTGATGATTTACACTAGACGCAGCTGGGGTGCACTCATTCTGTCCTGGGGGGAGGGGGGGGGGGAAGGTGTAGGTTGGCGGCAGCAAGGGCATCCGGCCACCCCTTTAAATTAACCATGCCAAATCCGATTGTAGCCACGACGATCCTGTGAAAACTGCGGGAGAACGGCGCAAGCGAAAGAAGAATTACTACGTGAATTAAATACATTTTTTCGTGTATTAAAGCATGTAAATAGATTTTCAAAGTGTTTAAACATTTTTCAGTACGTTTGATAAGAACTTTAACAAAACACATGCATGTAATAACGCCATTTCTGTATTTTTCTCATCTCGGTGACCATATGTGTAAGCCCTGACAAAATCTTCGTGGAACGTGGACCATTGAGGATTAGCGGAAGGCCACTGAAGCAGTTAGATGTGGAATTCCTGTTGTGGAGGCTTCAAGGACATTTAACGTCCCATGGAGAACTCACCGAGACTGGCTGAACAAGACGCCAACTAGGAAACTTGGCCGTAATCCAAACAACAGTTCTCAA
Source organism: Schistocerca piceifrons (assembly GCF_021461385.2). Taxonomy (NCBI): domain Eukaryota; kingdom Metazoa; phylum Arthropoda; class Insecta; order Orthoptera; family Acrididae; genus Schistocerca; species Schistocerca piceifrons. The sequence continues at coordinate 120,457,749 of NC_060140.1, read as the reverse complement.
TAGAGTGTCGTCCAATACCGATTCATCAGCATAAACATCAGGTCTTGTAAATTATCGCAAGGAAACTTCCATCAAAGCACATTCCAAGTCCTGAAATAAGGATCTGGCTGTGGTGGCTCCTTCTACAACAAAAGGAGCAAGAAGGATTTGATGTAGTGCACACAATGTAAATCATGGTGTTATGAAACATGTGATAATGGATGTGAAAAAAAGTCGGGGCTGTGTACATTGAGTGAAGATGGCTGTGCTGAACATGAAAGTGACTGAATTATAAGTTCATTGTACGCCCAATTTTTGCATTTCTTCAGTAATTGTTGAATTTATGACTTCCATTACTGGTTACAATTATACCTCTTTTCATTTCTGACTAGCAAATGCTACATTGGGTATCATAAAGGTGAGAGGATTTCAGGATGGCGTTGTGACCTCCACTATTCCTTAACAACACGTGTTCTCATTCCTACATAAAAAGTTATATTTAAAAAATACTAAATGTAAACCAATTATTTTTGAAGGAAACCATAAGGGAAGTATTAGGGCACAACTACTTAAAAAATTAGACATTTTGCGTACCTCCACACAACGTTACAGACAATTAACTGAAAGCATGGTGTTATTACTTTCACATATCCCATAAGGAAACATCTTATTAGAGATGAGACAGTCCTTAAGGCTTGTAAACTCAAGTTGTGATGCTTCTATACAGTTACAACGCTCACTACTATCTGATACAACGAATGTCTGTAACTCTGTCATGTAAATCATTCCGTAATCCTAACTCAAAACTAAATTCTGATACAAATACGTGATTTTTCAAGAATGTTTGAATAAGAAGTCTATGATATTCAAAGTATTATTGCTGTCTGAAAGGTTTTCCAAACATCTTCAGCCGTTATTAACTAGTCGAGGGTTTTTTTATAAGGTGGTTAATGAACTATCCAGTTATAAAAACCGTGATCAACAGTGTCAAGCGGATTATCATCACCATAAATAACATGTCACTAGTAGTTTCACTGTATTCATGGTGGCGCGTGGACTTACGTGCAGCATGAATGTCTCCAATCACCCTTGTTATCTAACACAATATGACATTAAAAATTTAAGTTAGTCATGGGCATCTAGTTATGCATGTGAACTTTAAAGATCAGGACAGACTGTTTTGTTCTGGATTTAGATTCAAACTTAGCACCAATAGACAATACAACTAAACAAAGCTACTGTGTCCGACCGAGACGCGAACACAGGACTGATTTTCATTGCTGACTGAACATAAAGAGACGTGATATACCTCATTTTATACGGTGTAGGAAAGGTAACCACTGACAGACTTTGTACATGCCGCCACTTCCGCCTCTGTCGTGGTCCAACGTAAACTGTGGTCCATAGCTAAGATACATCACTTTTAATGTGAATTTGAAACCATGGTCCAATCGTATGTTCTTCACTTGGTGCCACCACAGGTGAATATGATTTGTTTATGCACCCTAGACACGACTGTATGAAGTGGGATTCCAACCAGACCATAAGTATACCAACAACCCAGCGTCAGTCTACCAGACGACCGAACACCGCATGTGGCCGGGCCGGGGTCTGGTACTAACGCAGGTGTACCTCACTTGGTGAGAATTCTCACACCCTGACTGCATGGAGTCGATTAATTACTTTCCATTTCCTTGATCTATTCAATCACCGCTAACAAGCTGCCTGGGCTACCCAATGAGCACACTGGACTTGATTTCGCAATCACTGATATAGAATCACATGACTGGCATCTACAGGAACTGCGAACACTATAGAACGCAGAAGTTTCCGCAGGAGGTGTTGTCTTTCGTTAAGCATTCATGCTGCACAACATGCTCGCGGTAAACTCCCTCAACGCAAAAGAACAGCTGAGTTACTGAACTCGATTTTTCCATAATTTAGTAAACCACACCTAGTCTGCCCAGGAACAGTATCAGTCTTCTGGTAGCTCAGAGATAATTCACTTCATTTTCTGATCCGCCAGCAACTGTAAAACCTTGGAGAAATATATCCGTGACAGAGCTCCTGGCTGCCTGTCCTGATCAGAACAATCTCTGCTCCACAGGCCTACAGCCGCCTGACGCTCTCCAGCGTCAGCCAAAGTGATCGCGCATTTAGCTCATGATCTACAACAGATGCTTTTGCACTCACATTGGCAAGCCTAAGATTATTCAGTATTGTAGTTTGGTCATCAGCATAAAATACTATGCGAACAAAGTACACCTGTAAAAAGGAGGTAGATGCATAAATACGTGGTGATTTTGAAACTTCCTGGCAGATTAAAATCGACCAGGAAGTTTCAATTCCCACACTCTGCAGCGGACTGAAAATTTCATACGCTGGTGATTTTGTTAGGCGCGTTGGTGCTCATACTGCTCTAATGTATTTACCAATTGCAATTCTTTTATTTGAGGTGAAACGTCCCCTTTGGAAAATTATAAATTACTATGCTGGTAAACCTCTTACGTTATCTGATTTTCAAGCAGCTGAGCAAAACTGAACGTGCTCAGATATTTCTCTCTTTACTTATTCTGATCATCACTAAACTGACACACAATAATTTTAGCGCAACGCAATCAGACTTTCAATAATCCCTACAAAAGAATGGCCCTGACTAACAATAACCTATACCTTTCATGACTCACTTACCTCACAAAAATCTTCGTTACTCGAACTACTGCAATACAGCCAGCGCCAATATTGCCAGCTAAATAAAAGATTCTAACAACGGAAGGCACTAACTACTGATCCAACTGCCCAACGCTACGCGCAGTTCACATCCAACTGCCCAACACTACAATAGCGAATATTCCAACAATGCCAACCAGCCACATATTGCACACAGCACAGCCAGTGATTTTCATACAGAGCGCTACGTGGCGTTACCAACATAAAAACCTAAACAACCTACTTACAGAGATTCCAGTATTTTCTCTTGAGATGACATCTTGAACTTTGGATATTTGAACGTATTGAGTAGCTTTGTTATGGGTTAGAAAACGGAGTTTTAATCGGAAAAAAATTAAGTATTTGTGACATTTTGCTCTCTTTAGATATAACACACGAGTGAAAGAAGTGGAGGTAGCTCTGTATGGGGTCAGTGCTATCCAATAAATTACGTTAGAAAATAATTTTCCCGGTGTAGGATCGTTGTGGCACGAAGTATTTGCCATATCCAAGAAGCCCAACATCAATAGCTCTGTCACATACGAGATTAAACGCTTGTTTCTCTTGAGGCTGCAACTTACAACCAAAGCATTCTTGGCATCAATTACGATGATGTTTCCATGGACCTAGCGAACAGCTACGGCATTCACAGCTCCTTAGTTGTCCCAGTAATGGTTAAGACAATAGTTTGCAATGAAACGACAGAATTACGAGGGTAATCCCAAAAGTAAGGTCCCCTAATTTTTATAAGTAGATAGACCTGTTTATTTCTACAATGGTTTACATCAGTTTACAGCTTGAACATTTAGCTATTTTTCGATATAATTACCATTTCTGTCGATGCATTTTTGTAGACGCTGTGGTCGTCGGAGCTAAATCGCTTTCCGGCCAAATGTTCTTTTAAGCTAGGGAACAGGCTATAGTCACTGGGCGCCAAGTCAGGACTATAGAGTGGGTGGGTGATAATATTCCACTGAAACTGTTGCAAGAGAGCAACGGTTTGCCGAGCAATGTGTGGGCGAGCGTTGTCATGGATAATGTGTACGCCCTTGCTCAACATTCCTCTTCTTAGGTTCTGAATTGCCCATTTGAGTTTTTCAGGCTGTCACAGTACCTGTCAGCGTTAATTGTGGTCCCAGCGATTCAGCTCCGACGACGAGGTGAAAGAAGAGATTCATAACTTTCTCAACAGCATGGCGGCGAGCTGGTATAACATGGGCATACAAAAACTGCCACAGCATCTACAAAAATGCAGCGACAGAAATGGTGATTATGTCGAAAAATAGCTAAATGTTCAAGCTGTAAACTGATGTAAACCACTGTAGAAATAAACATGTCTATGTACTTATAAAAAAATAGGAGACCTTAGTTTTGGGATTACCCTCGTAGTGGCAGTCTCTGGTTTCCAGGGAACTTACTTATTGTTTTCAGTGTCATATGTCAAACGATCTAATTACCCGGGGATTATGACTCAAAAACAAGAAGCATGGTACTTATTATTTCAACTTGGTCGTACTTTGTTGCAAATTCGTCATTACCCTACTGCCACGAAATATTTTCTGCCATTTTCTGCTGATGCAGCGGAGTCAACTGGTGAAACAACAGAAAGCCACTGTAGAGTAATCAGGACAACACATTAGTGGCTTTCTGGTGGTTGTGTAAGCAGTCATTTCAGTTTTCATTTTTGTGTGTAATGGATGTGCACATCAGAGAGAGAGAGAGAGAGAGAGAGCAAGTTACGTTACTGTTAAACAGTCTTTCGTCTTTTCGTGCACAGTTTTCGCCTCTATCTCTATGCAGTGTGATACATTCTTAGTTGAAGTGAGGTAGCCAGAGCGAGAGCACCAGCAGCAGCGAGTACTGTTTGCATAAAGCGTTTATTTTGCATTTTGTTTACGACCTTCCACTAAGGAAGGGATTCTATTTGTGTTTATCTGCTCTGCATAGTAACTAACAGTTCTTGATAAAACTTTACGTAGTTTTCGTGTTAGATTTCTTAGTGTTTTCTTGATCGTTTAGAACAGAAAGCGCCCTAAAACCGTCTTTTGTTTGTTTCGCGGCCGTTAGCCACTAGTCACTTGAATCAGCAGTTGTCTTGTGACAGCCAGAGCGAGAGCACCAGCAGCAGCGAGTACTGTTTGTATAAAGCGTTTATTTTGCATTTTGTTTACGACCTTCCACTAAGGAAGGGATTCTATTTGTGTTTATCTGCTCTGCATAGTAACAAACAGTTCTTGATAAAACTTTACGTAGTTTTCATGTTAGATTTCTTAGTGTTTTCTTGATCGTTTAGAACAGAAAGCGCCCTAAAACCGTCTTTTGTTTGTTTCGCGGCCGTTAGCCACTAGTCACTTGAATCAGCAGCTGTCTTGTGACAGCCAGAGCGAGAGCACCAGCAGCAGCGAGTACTGTTTGTATAAAGCGTTTTTGTACTTATTTGCTGCGCTTAGCTTTTAAATAGTTTTTCTGGGAAAACCTAGCGTAGTTTTCGCGTCTCGTATTTCAGTGAGTGTTTCTTGATTATCAGAGTAGCTCATCAGAAGATTATCTTGGGAATTTGTCACCGTATAGAGTACGGTAAACATAGTCATGTGTAGGGACTGTGGTTGTTGTGAGCGGACGCAAGGAGAATTCGCCACTCTTCGGGGGCAGGTGGAGGCTTTGTCTGTTAGGCTCATCGAGCTCGAGGCGCAGGCGTCGGCTCGTAGTGGCGTTGGGGCAACTGTGGTGAGACCTATGCCTACTTCGGTGGCCTTGGAATCACATGGAACCCCTGATGTCGCTGCGTCTTCCGGCAGTGAGCATCTTACCGGTCAGCCATCACTCCAGGGTGAATGGCGGACAGTGGTGGGCTCGCGCGTGCCTGGCCGAAAGGCGAAGGTGGGATCTGGCCGCGTGGCAGCTGCCTTACCCCTTTCCAACAGGTACGGGGTGCTTCCTAGTGGTGATGACATCGTTTCCGAGCCACCACAGGATGCCTCGCCTGTTGGGCCAATGGCCGATTCTCCGGCAAGGTCCCGACAGTCACAGAGGGCGGGCCTATTAGTTATAGGGAGCTCCAACGTTAGGCGGGTTATGGAGCCCCTCAGGAAAATAGCGGGTAGGTCGGGGAAGAATGCCAGTGTGCACTCGGTGTGCTTGCCGGGGGGTCTCGTCCGTAATGTGGAGGAGGCCCTTCCGGCAGCTATTGAACGCACTGGGTGTGACCGGCTGCAGTTAGTAGCACATGTCGGAACGAATGACGCCTGCCGCTTGGGTTCTGAGGCCATCCTTGGTTCCTTCCGGCGGCTGGCTGATTTGGTGAAGACAACCAGCATCGCACGCGGAGTGCAAGCTGAGCTTAATATCTGCAGCATAGTGCCCAGAGTCGATCGCGGTCCTCTGGTTTGGAGCCGTGTGGAGGGTCTAAACCAGAGGCTCAGACGACTCTGCGACTATAATGGTTGCAAATTCATCGACCTCCGTTATTGGGTGGAGAACTGTAGGGCCCCCCTAGACAGGTCAGGCCTGCACTACACACCGGAAGCAGCTACTAGGGTAGCAGAGTACGTGTGGCGTGCACACGGGGGTTTTTTAGGTTAGAGGGCCCCCCCTTGGGCGAAACGATAAAATACCTGACGGCTTACCAGAGAGGACATTATCATCGTTGATAAAGAACGTCCGTCCTCAGAGACCAAAAACAGGAAAAGTTAACGTAATATTGGTAAACTGCAGGAGTATCCAGGGCAAGGTTCCTGAATTAGTATCTCTTATTGAAGGAAATAGTGCGCATATAGTATTAGGAACGGAAAGTTGGTTAAAACCGGAAGTGAACAGTAACGAAATCCTAGACACAGAATGGAATATATACCGCAAGGATAGGATAAACGCCAATGGTGGAGGAGTATTTATAGCAGTAAAGAATTCAATAATATCCAGTGAAGTTATTAGCGAATGCGAATGTGAAATAATCTGGGTTAAGTTAAGTATCAAAGGTGGGTCAGATATGATAGTCGGATGCTTCTATAGACCACCTGCATCAGCAACCGTAGTAGTTGAGCGCCTCAAAGAGAACCTGCAGAACGTCGTGAAGAAGTTTCGTGATCATACTATTGTAATAGGGGGAGACTTCAATCTACCAGGTATAGAATGGGATAGTCACACAATCAGAACTGGAGCCAGGGACAGAGACTCTTGTGACATTATCCTGACTGCCTTGTCCGAGAATTACTTCGAGCAGATAGTTAGAGAACCAACTCGTGAAGCTAACGTTTTAGACCTCATAGCAACAAATAGACCGGAACTTTTCGACTCCGTGAATGTAGAAGAGGGTATCAGTGATCATAAGTCAGTGGTTGCATCAATGACTACAAGTGTAATAAGAAATGCCAAGAAAGGAAGGAAAATATATTTGCTTAACAAGAGTGATAGGGCACAAATCGCAGAATATCTGAGTGACCACCATCAAACGTTCATTTCTGAGGAAGAGGATGTGGAACAAAAATGGAAAAAATTCAGGAACATCGTCCAGTACGCCTTAGATAAGTTCGTACCAACTAAGGTCCAAAGCGAGGGGAAAGATCCACCGTGGTATAACAATCATGTACGAAAGGTACTACGGAAACAAAGAAAGCTTCATCATAGGTTTAAGAGTAGTCGAATCATAGCTGATAAGGAAAAGCTGAACGAAGCGAAAAAGAGCGTAAAGAGAGCAATGAGAGAAGCATTCAACGAATTCGAACATAAAACATTGGCAAACAATCTAAACAAGAACCCTAAAAAGTTTTGGTCATATGTAAAATCGGTAAGCGGATCTAAATCCCCTATTCAGTCACTCGTTGACCATGATGGCACCGAAACAGAGGACGACCGAAGAAAGGCAGAAATACTGAATTCAGTGTTCCGAAACTGTTTCACTGCGGAAAATCGTAACACGGTCCCTGACTTCAGCCGTCGCACGGACGCTAAAATGGAAAATATTGAAATAAACGATATCGGAATTGAAAAACAACTGCTATCACTTAGTAGCGGAAAAGCATCCGGACCAGACGAGATACCCTTAAGATTCTACAGTGATTATGCTAAAGAACTTGCCCCCTTTCTATCAGCAATTTATCGTAGATCGCTGGAAGAACGTAAAGTACCTAGCGACTGGAAGAAAGCGCAGGTCGTTCCCATTTTCAAGAAGGGTTATAAATCAGATGCGAATAATTATAGGCCTATTTCGCTTACGTCAATCTGTTGTAGAATAATGGAACATGTTTTGTGTTCTCGTATTATGACGTTCTTAGATAATACAAATCTCCTTCATCATAACCAACATGGATTCCGCAAACAGAGATCATGTGAAACTCAGCTCGCCCTATTTGCCCAAGAAATTCACAGTGCCGTAGACACTGGCGAGCAGATTGATGCCGTATTCCTGGACTTCAGGAAGGCATTTGATACGGTTCCGCACTTACGTTTAGTGAAAAAAATACGAACTTACGGAATATCGGACCAGGTTTGTGATTGGATTCAGGATTTCCTAGAAGAAAGAACACAACATGTCATTCTTAACGGTTCAAAATCTGCAGATGTAGAGGTAATTTCGGGAGTACCGCAGGGAAGCGTGATAGGACCTTTATTGTTTACAATATACATAAATGACTTAGTTGACAACATCGGTAGCTCCGTGAGGCTATTTGCAGATGACACGGTTGTCTACAAGAAAGTAGCAACATCAGAAGACTCGTACGTACTCCAGGAGGACCTGCAGAGGATTAATGCATGGTGCGACAGCTGGCAGCTTTCCCTAAACGTAGATAAATGTAGTATAATGCGCATACATAGGGGCAGAAATCCATTCCAGTACGATTATGCCATAGGTGGTAAATCATTGGAAGCGGTAACGACCGTAAAATACTTAGGAGTTACTATCCGGAGCGATCTGAAGTGGAACGATCACATAAAACAAATAGTGGGAAAAGCAGGCGCCAGGTTGAGATTCATAGGAAGAATTCTAAGAAAATGTGACTCATCGACGAAAGAAGTAGCTTACAAAACGCTTGTTCGTCCGATTCTTGAGTATTGCTCATCAGTATGGGACCCTTACCAGGTTGGATTAATAGAAGAGATAGACATGATCCAGCGAAAAGCAGCGCGATTCGTCATGGGGACATTTAGTCAGCGCGAGAGCGTTACGGAGATGCTGAACAAGCTCCAGTGGCGGACACTTCAAGAAAGGCGTTACGCAATATGGAGAGGTTTATTATCGAAATTACGAGAGAGCACATTCCGGGAAGAGATGGGCAACATATTACTACCGCCCACATATATCTCGCGTAATGATCACAACGAAAAGATCCGAGAAATTAGAGCAAATACGGAGACTTACAAGCAGTCGTTCTTCCCACGCACAATTCGTGAATGGAACAGGGAAGGGGGGATCAGATAGTGGTACAATAAGTACCCTCCGCCACACACCGTAAGGTGGCTCGCGGAGTATAAATGTAGATGTAGGTGGTGGACGTATTCAGTGGTGCTGTGTTAATTTGTAATGGTATCTGTTAGATGAAGAAATATTTATTGTAGAGGACAGATGCTTATACTGGAAGGCGAAAAGGGTATAAATTTTGAATAATGTTATTATTTTTGAAGAGAAGAAGTTTGAGATAAGGCTGCAGCACTGTGCAGCTAGGACGATTATTGTCAGCTAGTTAGCTTGTTCAGAACTGAGAGAAAGACCGCCCTACCTCCCCAAGTCGTGCATTAACATGTTAACTTTCCAAACTGTTTAGTTTTTATATACAGGGTGCGTCAAAAAATGTATACACACTTTGAAGTGTCATAGAAAATTTATTTCCCGTTCTACAATGTTAAATTTCTGGAAATGGAAAGCTTAAAGTCCAATTGGAAAAAGAAATGTACTTTGCAAATGCGATTAATGTTCAAACTAGTGGCCTTCAGCATCAATAAATTTCTCAGTACGAGTCACCACTGATTCCGTACATCGTACGAAAGTGACCAATGGGATTTCTGCGCACACCGCCTGAATCTCATTCCAAAGTGCGTCCAGGTTGCGTGGTTTACGTTAGTACACCTCATATTTTACTGTTCCCCATAAGTAAATTGGAGAAAGACGAAGGTAATGAGAAGTAGTAGAAATGAGAACAGCGAGAAACTTAACATCAGGATTGATGGTCACGAAGTCAATGAAGTTAAGGAATTCTGCTACCTGGGCAGTAAAATAACCAATGACGGACGGAGAAAGGAGGACATCAAAAGCAGACTCGCTATGGCAAAAAAGGCATTTCTGGCCAAGAGAAGTCTATTAATATCAAATACCGGCCTTAATTTGAGGAAGAAATTTCTGAGGATGTACGTCTGGAGTACAGCATTGTATGGTAGTGAAACATGGACTGTGGGAAAACCGGAACAAAAGAGAATCGAAGCATTTGAGATGTGGTGCTATAGACGAATGTTGAAAATTCGGTGGACTGATAAGGTAAGGAATGAGGAGGTTCTACGCAGAATCGGAGAGGAAAGGAATATGTGGAAAACACTGATAAGGAGAAGGGACAGGATGATAGGACATCTGCTAAGACATGAGGGAATGACTTCCATGATACTAGAGGGAGCTGTAGAGGGCAAAAACTGTAGAGGAAGACAGAGATTGGAATACGTCAAGCAAATAATTGAGGACGTAGGTTGCAAGTGCTACTCTGAGATGAAGAGGTTAGCACAGGAAAGGAATTCGTGGCGGGCCGCGTCAAACCAGTCAGTAGACTGATGACAAAAAAAAAAAAAAAAAAAAAAAAAGAAGAAATCCAGCGGCGTGAGGTCTGGAGAGCGTGCAGGAAACTAGATTGGTCCCCTGCGTCCTATCCACTGGCCTGACACATTGTGATCCAGGTATGCTCGTACGTCCCTGTGATAGTGCTGCGGGACGCCATCTTGTTGGAAATAAAACTCATCATTACTGTATAATGCACAAATGGCAGGGTGGAGTCACCAAGCATTGTTAGGTACGTTTCTCCAAAAACAGCACCTTCAAAGCGGAAAGGCCCAATGAGTCTCCTTGCAGACAAACCACACCACACATTTACACCCGGCAAATTCACAGCCTTTTCAACTGTAATGTGAGGATTATCTTCAGACCAGTACACACAATTGTGCCTATTGATAGTTCCATTGAGTTTGAATTGGGCTTCATCCGACCAAATTATGCTACCTATAAATCCCGGTTCACGTCTCACCATCTCCTGAACCCATTCATAAAATTCTAACCTTCTGTCTGGATCGTCGTCACTTAGCTGTTGCACCAGCCTTGGAATGTACACACGAAACTTGCCTTTCCTCAGAATGAGTAGCACACTACTAGCACTTACATTACTCTCACGTGCCGCTTGCCTTGAAGATTTTTGAGGCGAACGCTGAAACAGTTCCAAGACCGCAGTTGTGGAATCATCACTTGTAGCTGTACAAGGTCGCCCAGATCGACCTTTATGCACATCACACACTGTTCCATGAATTTCGAATTTGTCTCGTAGATGTGTAATTGTTAACCTTGAAGGTGGTTCTGTACCATACTCACTTCTCCACTATCTTCGAACCGCAGCTACATTCTCAAACTTCCAGTACCACTTAATTATCTGCTTCCGCGCTTCAAAGCTCAAATGCACGTCCGCCATATTGCAGTTACTTCCTTGCCACAGCTCCCACCTGTTGAAGAAACACAACATTACTTTCTCACAGATATTTAACCTTGTAGAAAGGGAAATAAATTGTCTATGACAATTCAAAGTGTGTATACATTTTTTGACGCACCCTGTATATTCGCTGTTAACATTGTGCTCTTTTTAAATAATTGTTCACTTTATGAACCCTTTGGCTGCTGCAGCTGCGCTTCCGGCTGGCCGTGTCGGACGCGCCCTTGAGGTCGCCTAATCTTTTACCTGTGCTAGTAGCCATCTCCGCGGACTGCTGTCTGTGCCCGAGGGCTTCGCTCGGTCGACGTCGCCCTGCGCTGACAAGAGAACCTCCCCTCTGATTTAGTTATAATTTGGCACAGTGGATAGACCTTGAAAAACTGAACACAGATCAATCGAGAAAACATGAAGAAGTTGTGAGGCAACATAGGCAACATCAAGGATGATGTGAGCACAAGAGCGCCGTGGTCCCGTGGTTAGCGTGAGCAGCTGAGGAGCGAAAGGTCCTTGGATCAAGTCTTCCCTCGAGCGAAAAGTTTACCTAATTTATTTCTGCAAAGTTATGATCTGTCCGTTCGTTCATTGACGTCTCTGTTCACTGTAATAAGTTTAGTGCCTGTGTTTTGCGACCGCACCTAAAACCGTGCGATTAGTAGACGAAAGGACGTGCCTCTCCAATGGGAACTGAAAACATTTGATCCAGGAAAACTTGTCTGATATATTCTATACCACACTGGTGACGGCGTGTGCGTCACATGACAGGAATATGTTGTCGACCCACCTAACTTGCACACTTGGCGAATGGGTAAAAAGATTCTTCTACCTTGCCCGATTTAGGTTTTCCTGTGGATGTGATAATCACTCCCAAAAAAGTGATGAAAACATAAGAGTGTGTCACATAATCTGCAACAAATGAATGCAACAGTTTCACAGCCGCACAGTTTTCTCTGTGCTCTGTCAAAACATATGTTTTTAGCGTTTTTAAATTTTTCCGTGTGTGGACCGTCAAATCCTGCATATGTCCAAGCAAATCTGAACATATCCTGGAATTTTGGAGAGCGAAGTTGATTATGTGTGAGTGCGTGAACTCTGATAATTGTCTGAAAATAAAAATTTAAACTTTTCACTCGAGGGAATACTTGAACCAAGGACCTCGCGTTCCTCAGCTGCTCACGCTAACCACGGGACCACGGCGCTCTTCAGCTCAGATCATCCTTGTTGTGGCCTATATTCCCCGTGGACTACTCAGTTTGTATATTTTGCTTGTTTTTTCATAGTTCCACACAACTTCTTCCTGTTTTCTAGATTGATCTGTGTTCAGTTTTTCAAGGCCTATCCACTGCGCCAACTTATAACTAAATCTGAGGGGGTGCGATGGGGAGGTTCCCTTGTGAGTATTTCTGTAGCCAGGGCGGTCGCGACTGTCTGGCAGTCTGAGTGTTATCACTAGGGCCCGGATTTTAATTACCTAAAAAACAGTGAAATATGCAAGCATTTATGACCTAAAACTTACATAAATATGACCTTAAAAATAAAATATGACTTGATAGAAGTTCATTTAAAGCGTTCTTGTTTGTTTATTTAATTTTTATTCACCATAAAGTAATACAAAGTTCACTTCTCAAAATATTGTAAGTATAGTTCCTTCTTTCTGTAGGGTTTGTGGCTAATTTGCACCAATTTTTTGAATGTCTGAATGTTTTATTTTCTAAACACAAAGTACAGTGAAAAGATCATCTATCGTAAGAGTAAAACAATGATTTTACTTCTACATAGTATTTAAAGCGTTTCACATTATTTAATATCGTATGTCAATCTTCAGTATCTGCAAAGTTGCACTGGATCACAAGGTGCATTTTCAGGTTTTCCATTGTCAAAGATCTACGATTGTCACTGAGGATAGTTTTGTACCTGGAAATGTTCCTCTCCACTTCACAAGATGTCACTGGAGCGTATTTGAAGGCAGCCAGGTCACTGGAGTTAAGCTTTGTTTCAGTATCTTCAGATGTTGCGGCATTCCCTGAAAGACTGTCACTAATTTTGCACAGTGTAGAATATCCAGGATTCCGTTGGAGAACACTTTGCAATTTGGTTTCCACTTTGTCAGCCACATGACCACGAGCTCGATCCAACTCACTCTGCACATGTTGCACAATACTCAGGGCCTCATATAGCTGAGTGCCAACAGCTTCCAGTCGTTTAATGGCTTTTGATATCACTGAAAAATTGGCGTTGATGTATGCCAAGTTTCGAGACACTGTATCTGTAAAAACTTATTTCACAATTTTTATAGCACTTGATTCATCGCTATCAGGCTCACAGAAGATTGTCTTTATTTGGGTATAGTTGGTGCAGTAATACTTAGCAGCGTTAAGCCAAGAACCCCATCGTGTGAGAACAGGTTTAGGTGGGAGAGGCGTTGAAGGTGCTTGTTCCTTGAATTTCTGCACCGGTAGCGGAGCCATCACATGGATTTTCTTGCCACAGGATATTAATTTGTCCACGTCTGGGTAATTTGATCGTACCTCTTCGACAACTCTGTGCAACGCATGTGCAAGGCAAGTGGCGTACATCATACTGGGGTAGAGAATCTGAAGCCCTTTGGCTGATTTAGCCCTATATGAAGCACCATCTGTTAAAAGCAGCAAAACGTTGTCTCTTTTCACAACATCCGGCCACAGTAGCTTCAGAGAGTTGTCAAACAAAATAGCAATCGTCGAATTGTTTACTCTATCGAGAGCTTCACACGTTAGTAGGAACACATCTCCAGGGCCATCAACTTTTAGAACACCAACAACAACATTTTCAATATATCGCCCACTAATATCCGTAGTTTCATCTATCGACAGCCAGATCTTTTGCTCAGCCATAGTGATTCGTATTTTGTTGAGCACATCATTGTAGCATACGGATAAATAGTTCTTCCTCAGTGTAGAGTCATCTGGAACTGGATGTGTTGTGTACTTCTCCAAGTACCATCTGAAGCGTGGAATCTTCAGTTTTTCCAATGGGATGTTGCAGGACACCATCATCTCACACAAATCCTTGCAGAATGATTGCACGGTTGACGATTGACCTGTCTGTTCAAATAAGAGCGTTTGCGTGCTGTTATTTTCAGCACTTCGTTTCACGCAGCTGCTGTGTTTAGCGGTATTACAGTGTTGTTGCACATTAAAGCGCTTTTCTGCATTAACTTTAACTTCACACAGATTACAAAAGAATATTTTCCCATCACTATTAAAGAACTTCTCTCCAAATTCTCGTCCGCAGCTCGTGGTCGTGCGGTAGCGTTCTCGCTTTCCGCGCCCGGGTTCCCGGGTTAGATTCCCGGCGGGATCAGGAATTTTCTCTGCCTCGTGATGACTGGGTGTTGTGTGATGACCTTACGTTAGTTAGGTTTAATTAGTTCTAAGTTCTAGGTGCGTGATGACCATAGCTGTTAAGTCCCATAGTGCTCGGAGCCATTTGAACCATTTGAACCAAATTCTCGAACATGTCCTCGCAACTTCACGCTGTCGGAGCACTTTGCTTTAGGCATGTTGAACAAGGCAAAGGCTGTATTCAAACTGGTCACTGGGAACACCTGTGCGACTTCGATGACGAACAACTTAAATTGGAAAGAACACATAGAAAATGTTGTGGGGAAGGCTAACCAAAGTCTGCGTTTTATCGGGAGGACACTTAGAAAATGTACCAGACCTATTAAGGAGACTGCCTGCACTACGCTTGTCCGTCCTCTTTTAGAATACTGCTGCGCGGTGTAGGATCCTTACCAAGTAGGACTGATGGAGTACATCGAAAAAATTCAAAGAAAGGCAGCACGTTTTGTGTTATCGCCAAATATGGGAGAGAGGGTTACAGAAATGAGACAGGATTTGGACTGGAAATCATTGAAAGAAAGGCGTTTTTCGTTGCGACGGAATCTTCTCACGAAAATCCTATCACCAACTTTCTCCTCCGAATGCGAAAATATTTT
Organism: Schistocerca piceifrons; assembly: GCF_021461385.2. Taxonomy (NCBI): domain Eukaryota; kingdom Metazoa; phylum Arthropoda; class Insecta; order Orthoptera; family Acrididae; genus Schistocerca; species Schistocerca piceifrons. Next base: position 120,442,416 of record NC_060140.1, on the reverse strand, counting down.
GTTGACACCGACCTACATAGGGCGGATCGATCACCACGATAATATAAGGGAAATCAGAGCTCGTACGGAAAGATATAGGTGTTCATTCTTTCCGCGCGCTATACGAGATTGGAATAATAGAGAATTGTGAAGATGGTTCGATGAACCCTCTGCCAGGCACTTAAATGTGATTTGCAGAGTATCCATGTAGATGTAGATGTAGATTACAGCAGAAGCCGCCATTGTTGGCTCTGAGAGCGTATTGTCGACTCTGCACAACAACGTTTTATGTTCGTGGAACTATTGTTGTGGTACACCGATTTTCTGCTACAGTCCTTAGAAATAAAGCTGTGTACTAATTTATCTGTTTATCTTTCATAATAGCACCTTAAAAATTGTCTCGTGAGCAACATATTCATTTTCTTATTCGTGTGTCCCGTAAGATTCGAGAAAAACGGTATATGCATTTTTGGGAAAAGTTGACGGAAATATGGCGTATTATATTAAAAGTTAGCCGCAATGTGACCTATTACTAAAATTTGTTGAAATATGACTTTATGTGCACAATCAAAATACATTTTTCGACACTCAAATGCCTAGATTTGTGTATAATTTGTTCTGAAATTCACCCTATAGTTCAGAAAAAATATGACTTGTCATTAAAATCTGGACCGTAGTGATCACCGACGTTACAAATAAACACTGTATCTGCATACTCGTTCCATAGCTTTGAATCTGAAGATGGATTGCTTGACAGGCATAATGTGCACTGAAACTGCTTAGCTGCTAATATAACTCCGCATCAAAGGGTTTCTTTCATTTGCAGTTAGTTCTTGCGAATCGTCTTAAGGTCTCTGTATACATCTGAGTTTTATTTCACATATTGATACGTAATTATCACCTTTTTGTACATAACTTACGATGTAAACTCCGGAGAATCCGCAATGATCGAACTTTCACGTTCGTCTGTACTGGCTCAGTAATCCGCCTGCAACCAACTTTCGAGGAAAGCGTCTGGATGCCGAGACACACTTTCGAAGCTAATCACAATATTTTGAGCTCATTAACCCAATAAATTATCCGCAAGGAAACTTCAAAACCATAAAATCAACTTACCTGAATTTTTTTCCTACAGGTCGTAGTTGTTATGCGCTAGAAATAAACGACGAGGTATAACTTTTATTTGAAAAATTCGATAAGAAAATGCTAAAATTTTTTACGCTACCTAATTTATGACCTTATGTGCCGAATGTATATATACACTCCTGGAAATTGAAATAAGAACACCGTGAATTCATTGTCCCAGGAAGGGGAAACTTTATTGACACATTCCTGGGGTCAGATACATCACATGATCACACTGACAGAACCACAGGCACATAGACACAGGCAACAGAGCATGCACAATGTCGGCACTAGTACAGTGTATATCCACCTTTCGCAACAATGCAGGCTGCTATTCTCCCATGGAGACGATCGTAGAGATGCTGGATGTAGTCCTGTGGAACGGCTTGCCATGCCACTTCCACCTGGCGCCTCAGTTGGACCAGCGTTCGTGCTGGACGTGCAGACCGCGTGAGACGACGCTTCATCCAGTCCCAAACATGCTCAATGGGGGACAGATTCGGAGATCTTGCTGGCCAGGGTAGTTGACTTACACCTTCTAGAGCACGTTGGGTGGCACGGGATACATGCGGACGTGCATTGTCCTGTTGGAACAGCAAGTTCCCTTGCCGGTCTAGGAATGGTAGAACGATGGGTTCGATGACGGTTTGGATGTACCGTGCACTATTCAGTGTCCCCTCGACGATCACCAGTGGTGTACGGCCAGTGTAGGAGATCGCTCCCCACACCATGATGCCGGGTGTTGGCCCTGTGTGCCTCAGTCGTATGCAGTCCTGATTGTGGCGCTCACCTGCACGGCGCCAAACACGCATACGACCATCATTGGCACCAATGGAGAAGCGACTCTCATCGCTGAAGACGACACGTCTCCATTCGTCCCTCCATTCACGCCTGTCGCGACACCACTGGAGGCGGGCTGCACGATGTTGGGGCGTGAGCGGAAGACGGCCTAACGGTGTGCGGGACCGTAGCCCAGCTTCATGGAGACGGTTGCGAATGGTCCTCGCCGATACCCCAGGAGCAACAACATCGATGTACTGTGGAGACCTCACGCCCCACGTGTTGAGCAATTCGGCGGTACGTCCACCCGGCCTGCCACATGCCCACTATACGCCCTCGCTCAAAGTCCGTCAACTGCACATACGGTTCACGTCCACGCTGTCGCGGCATGCTACCAGTGTTAAAGACTGCGATGGAGCTCCGTATGCCACGGCAAACTGGCTGACACTGACGGCGGCGGTGCACAAATGCTGCGCAGCTAGCGCCATTCGACGGCCAACACCGCGGTTCCTGGTGTGTCCGCTGTGCCGTGCGTGTGATCATTGCTTGTACAGCCCTCTCGCAGTGTCCGGAGCAAGTATGGTGGGTCTGACAAACCGTGTCAATGTGTGCTTTTTTCCATTTCCAGGAGTAAGAAAAATTTGGAAATGTTGCCTAGAAAATTGGAAAATTCTGGAAATACTTAAAGAGTTTTTCTCTATGAGATTTTCACGATTTTGGTTCTTCACGATTGAAACGATCGATATGAATAATTCTTTTTTTGTTTTGTTCATTACGGTCTTGGACCTGAAACATCCAGTCTGTGTTTGGCAGCACAGATTGTATGTTCCACATGTTCGTGCACAAGGTGTTTGTCAGCACAGTTATTCATCTGGAGATGCTCTTCAAGCGCAGATAATTCTGGGATTTTATTTCTTTATTTTTATTTTTATTTATTTTGCACTGTTATATTTCTGGTCCTTCTGTCTCATCTGGGTTTTAGGCTGGCAAGGGCGAAGTTATAAATATATTTTTTATTTTTGTACTCTTTATCATCTTTCTGTTTTATTGTTTTTTGTCTTTCTTTTTTTTTCATTTTTAAATGATTTTTCAGAAGTAATGGCTTAGTTTCATCTTCCAGATGTAGCAACTTGGCTAAAAGTTCTTCTTTCTGTGGTATGTTTCAAAACGTGCTACAACACACAAGCTTACAATAGAAGTTTTGCATTCATATTTCGTTTCTCAGCGCAAATTTTATTTCGAGCAGATTGCACATCTATGCCATAGTCACCATTGTATTGATTCCAAATCTATTTCGTTTCTAAGGAATGAATTCTTTAAAACATAAGAGACCTTTGAACAATAATAGGGTCTCACCGACACAGAGCTTGACTGGATTATAAGAACTGTGGAACGCCTTACAAACTACATCATTTTTCGAATTTTAAACAAACTGTTATCTCCACGATTGACAGAATTGTCACCAAAATTCACCATTCTCAAAAGTGACTTAAAGCGGTCACGGGACATAACTTCGTCGAAAATTGGAGTGCTCAGATGCACTGGGTGTCTCACTCAAACCTCCCTGATTTCAAGGATCCAGGAGAGAAAAACCACAGTAGATACGACAGTGAAAAAATGCACCACATTGTAGTGTATCTCAAAGAAATTATATTCCCGCGCTAGAAGTGCGAAGTATTGTCGCCAGAGTGCATCATGGTCACATAAAGTGAAAAGTGGCGACTCCACAGCAGCACACGCAAGCATTACTGTGGTTTGCAGAAACAAAATCACCGATTACTGTGCAAATAAATTATCTTCGTGTGTATAAATGTGATCCACGTGATGTGAAAACACTTAAGAAATGCTATAGGAAGTTTCTGGCAACAGAAAGTGTTCTGAAACATTCTGGCAGTGCACATCAGTGTTTCAGAAGAGACAGTGGAGGACATCAGACAAACGTTTCTCAGAAGCCCACGTAAGTCAGTTGATCAAACATCTAGGCAACTTGATGTACCTCGATCAACATTGCTTACAAAGTGCAAATTATGCAACATCTGACGCCGAACGACAAACCACGCCGACAACAATTTGCTGCGGATATGCTGCAGCATAATGATATGGATGCCAGCTTCCTGGAAAGATGTTTATTCCCAGATTGAGCAACCTTTCATATATCAGGAAGGGTTAATAGGCATAACGTTCGAATTTGGGGTTCGCAAAATCCTCACGTTGTCATTCAACATGTTCGTCATAGCTCTAAACTAAACGTCTGGTGCGGGCTAGTGCACGACAGGATTGTTGGACCGCTCTTCTTTGCGGAACAAACAGTGAATGGGTCAGTGTATCTGGACATGTTGGAGCACTTTGTGTACCCTCAGATACAAGACTTGCAACCCAACATCATTTTTCAGCAAGATGACGCTCCGCCGCATTGGTCAACAGCTGTTCGCAAGTTCCTGGATAGGAAATTTCCCAATCGTTGGATCGGACGCGGAGAACTCATTGCCTGGCCACCACGTTCACCCAACAGTACGCCGCTTGATTTCTTCCTGTGGGGATTCGTGAAGGACCGCGTGTATGCGACCAAAGTGGACAATATTCCTACGTTGCGACGTCGTATCACTAATTAGATTGCACCAATAACAGAGGAAATGTTACAAAGCGCTTGGCAAGAAATTGAATATAGATTCGATATTCTTCGTGCTACAAATGTTTCACATGTACAGGTGTAATGATGATAAATAAATGAATTCTTTGAGATGCTCTACAATGTGGTGCATTTTTCATTGTCATATCTGCTGTGGTTTTTTTATCCTAGGCCTTTGAAATCAGGGAGGTTTGAGTTGGATATCCTGTACGTCTCTGAACTAATATTCTCTTATTCCCAACTGTTTCACACGGGCCGTAAGAAGCCGAACACCAATGGAGCAATACAGCTCCTCAAAACCAGTATCTTTCTAGGTGCACAGTGTAGAATGAACTGATTTCGACGTTTTTGCCATTGTGAAAGTGTAAAATCGTTTCAAGTACTATAAATTTAATCAGATTTTCTGACTGAAATAGCATGGAAAAGCATATAACGCATGAATCAGTCGCTAGTTGGCAATTACGTCCTGAAGATGAGTCATTAAATGCATGTAGTGTTGAACTGAAATCACGCTTTTGCAGTCGAATTTGTCACTATGGTGTGGTATTTTACTGATCGATTCGCTTGGTGTGGGTTCCTGTAGTCATGTCCTAGTTCATGAACCACGGGCAACGTTTGAGTGGCCAAGTAAGTGGTCCCGACAGTCGGGATACCAGTTACTTTGGATTAAGGCTGGGCATCTCGCACATATTCTGAGTCGTGGTCACCTTTGTGCTCATATGGCAAAGACTACCAAATCCACCGGTTAGTCCCTCAACCGTTAGGGGTAAAACCCAATGGGACTCGGGGCAAGTAAGGCTAGCAACCTGCTTCCCTGGTACTTTAAATATGATGCTGGCAACAATCAGAGCAGAATGCCTCAGGCCTTTGGAGGTGACGGAGTCCCACCTCTAACTGACAAACCAGGGACTCCTAAGATACGACTTGGCAAACAAATGGTAATGGGATGGGGAGTTATTAATATCAATGGGGGCTACTCTGGGAAGAAGGTAGAGCTGGCAGAGGCTGCAAGTAAGATGGGGCTGGACGTTTTAGCTGTTAGTGACATTCGGGTAAGGGGTGAGAAAGAAGAGGAAGTGGGAGAATACAAGGTCTATCTGTCAGGAGTCAAAGCAGGAATAGCACAATGGGGTGTAGGGCTTTACATCAGGAAAGAAATGGAACACAGCGTAGTTGCAATAAGATATGTAAACAAACGACTGATGTCGTTAGATTTGACATTGTATAGCAAGAAAATTAGGATTGTGTCAGTATATTCGCATTGTGAAGGGGCAGATCAAGATAAGATGGATAGTTTTTATGAGGCACTCAGTGATGTAGTTGTTAGAGTAAAGGACAAGGACAGTGTTCTGCTCGTGGGTGATTTTAACGCCAGGATTGGAAATCGAACAGAAGGGTATGAAAAGGTTATGGGTAAATTTGGAGAGGATATGGAGGCCAACAGGAACGGGAAACAACTCTTGGATTTCTGTGCCAGTATGGGCTTAGTAATCACAAACTCAATTTTTAAACATAAGAACATTCATCGGTATACTTGGGAAGGCAGGGGAACCAGATCAGTCATTGACTATATAATAACAGATCAGGAATTCAGGAAGGCTATGAGGGACACACGTGTATTCAGGGGATTCTTTGACGACACTGATCATTATTTAATCTGCAGTGAAATTGGGATTGTGAGGCCGAAAGTGCAGGAGGTCAGGTCCATATGTAGGAGGATAAGAGTAGAGAATCTTCAGGATAAGGAAATCAGACACAAGTACATAACAGCGATCTCAGAAAGGTACCAGTTAGTTGAATGTAGTCAATTAAAGTCATTGGAAAAGGAATGGACAAGGTACAGGGACACAGTGCTAGAGGTGGCTAAAGAATGTCTTGGAACAGTAGTGTGTAAAAGTAGGATGAAGCAGACAGCTTGGTGGAATGACACAGTCAAGGCAGCCTGTAAAAGGAAAAAGAAGGCGTATCAAAAATGGCTACATACTAGAACTCAGGTATACAGAGAAAGTTATGTTGAGCAAAGAAACAAAGCCAAACAGATGATTGCAGCATCCAAGAAGAAATCTTGGAAAGACTTTGGAAACAGGTTGGAGACTATGGGTCAAGCTGCTGGAAAACCATTCTGGAGTGTAATTAGCAATCTTCGAAAGGGAGGTAAGAAGGAAATGACAAGTATTTTGGACAGGTCAGGAAAACTGCTGGTGAATACTGTGGATGCCTTGGGTAGATGGAGGGAATATTTTGAAGAGTTGCTCAATGTGGGTGAAAATAAGATCAGTAATGTTTCAGATTTCGAGGTAGAATGGGATAGGAATGATGATGAAAAAGGATCACATTTGAGGAAGCGGAGAAAATGGTCAATAGATTGCAGTGCAATAAAGCAGCTGGGGCGGATGAAATTAAGTCGGTACTCCTCAAATACAGTGGAATGTCAGGCCTTAAATGGCTACACAGGATAATTGAAATGGCCTGGGAGTCGGGATAGGTTCCATCAGACTGGACAAAAGCAATAATCACACCAATCTTTAAACATGGAAACAGAAAAGATTGCAACAACTACAGAGGTATCTCTTTAATCAGCGTTGTGGGTCTTCTCATGTATTGTTGAAAGGAAAGTGCGAGTATTAGTTGAGGACCAATTGGATAAAAATCAGTGTGGGTTTAGGCCTCTTAGAGGTTGTCAGGACCAGATCTTTAGCTTACGGCAAATAATGGAGAAGTGTTATGAGTGGAACAGGGAATTGTATCTATGCTTTATAGATATAGAAAAGGCATATGACCGGGTTCCTAGGACGAAGTTATTGTCTGTTCTACGAGATTATGGAATAGGAGGCAAACTTTTGCAAGCAATTAAAGGTCTTTACATGGATAGTCAGGCAGCAGTTAGAGTTGACGGTGAATTGAGTTCATGGTTCAGAGTAGTTTCAGGGGTAAGACAAGGCTGCAACCTGTCTCCACTGTTGTTCATGTTATTTATGGATCATATGTTGAAAACAGTAGACTGGCTGGGTGAGATTAAAATATGTGAACACAAAATAAGCAGTCTTGCATATGCGGATGACTTAGTTGTGATGGCAGATTCGATTGAAAGTTTGCAAAGTAATATTTCAGAGCTAGATCAGAAACGTAAGGACTATGGTATGAAGATTAGCATCTCCAAAACGAAAGTAATGTCAGTGAGAAAGAAATATAAACTGATTGAGTGCCAAATAGGAGGAACAAAGTTAGAACAGGTGGACGGTTTCAAGTACTTAGGATGCATAGTCTCACAGGATGGCAGCATAGTGAAAGAACTGGAAGCGAGGTGTAGCAAAGCTAATGCAGGGAGCGCTCAGCTACGATCTACTCTCTTCTGCAAGAAGGAAGTCAGTACCAAGACTAAGTTATCTGTGCACCGCTCAATCTTCCGACCATCTTTGTTGTATGGGGGCGAAAGCTGGGTGGATTCAGGTTACCTTATCAACAAGGTTGAGGTTACGGATATGAAAGTAGCTAGGATGATTGCAGGTACTAGTAGATGGGAACAATGGCAGGAGGGTGTCCACAATGAGGAAATCAAAGAAAAACTGGGAATGAACTCTGTAGATGTAGCAGTCAGGGCGAACAGGCTTAGATGGTGGGGTCATGTTACACGCATGGGAGAAGCAAGGTTACCCAAGAGACTCATGGGTTCAGCAGTAGAGGGTAGGAGGAGTCGGGACAGACCAAGGAGAAGGTACCTGGATTCGGTTAAGAATGATTTTGAAGTAATAGGTTTAACTTCAGAAGAGGCACCAATGTTAGCGCTGAATAGGGGATCATGGAGGAATTTTATAAGGGGGCTATGGTCCAGACTGAACGCTGAAAGGCATAATCAGTCTTAAACGATGATGATGATGATGATGATGATGATGATTCGCATTCACTTTCAGAATTCGAAGAGGAACAATACTGATGAGCTCTACTAGGTGAAGTACGTGGACGCGTATCACTAAGAGATTCTTCAGAAGAATCGTCATCATCACTACAGTCATTGAAGATGCCACAGTCATTGTCACTGCCACTCCTTGTGCGTGTCTGCGGTATCTCTTAGTTCGTGCAGGCACGCCGGCGTACCATTTGTTTGTGGACCTCAAAAGCGAGAGCGCTCTAAAAATCGTGATAAATAGGCAGGAACCTAAACAACACCACAGAAGCAGAATACAGACGATCACACCAACCAGCTGACATGAATGTCAAACAGCAACTGTGAATGTTTCCAGAATGAGATTTTCACTCTGCAGCGGAGTGTGCGCTGATATGAAACTTCCTGGCAGATTAAAACTGTGTGCCCGACCGAGACTCGAACTCGGGACCTTTGCCTTTCGCGGGCAAGTGCTCTACCATCTGAGATACCGAAGCACGACTCACGCCCGGTCCTCACAGCTTTACTTCTGGCAGTATCTGCCAGTAACTGTGAAATCCGACGGAAATAGCGCCGAGCGGCTACAGACGTCCTCAGGACCACAGGTAGCGGAAGCAGCTGAACGGTAAATGCCGCCATTAGGGCTCAGGGTAACGGCCCAGGCCGCGGCGGTGAATGCCGTCTGTAGAGCCTACGGGAATTCCCTTTGCAGTGGAAAGGTGGTGCGTGGTGGGATTTCGCGTCAGGTCTTGGAACATCATTTAGTAGAAATAGTTACTTTCCCCTGAATATGTATTTAGAAACAGATATTTAGCTTAGCCGATGCCTGCTTGTTGTTTGCTGTTGTGTTTGCGAGAAATTTTGCAACAATGTTGTCAAGACGCGAGCTAAGTGAAAACTTTGATTTGTTTTACTTGAGTTCGTATTTAATATAAAGACAAGTTGCATTCAGATCAGTTACAGTTCAGTTCAAATTAGGTTCTGTTTAGCCAAAGGCTAGCGTACTAGTTTAGGTTGCATAACAGTTTGTGGTTACATACGCTACGTGATCAAAAGTATCCGGACACCCCCCAAAACATACGTTTTTCAGCTTAGGTGTATTGTGCTGCCACCTACTGCCAGGTACTTCATATCAGCGACCTCAGTAGTCATTAGACATCGTGAGAGAGCAGAATGGGGCGCTCCATGGAACTCGCGGACCTCGAACGTGGCCAGGTGATTGGGTGTCACTTGTGTTACACGGCTGTACGCGAGATTTTCACACTCCTAAACATACCTAGGTCCACTGTTTCCGATGTGATAGTGAAGTGGAAACGTGGAGGGACACATACAGCACGAAATCGTACCGGCCGACCACATCTGTTGACTGACAAGAGGCCGCCAACGGTTGAAGAGGGTCGTAATGTGTAATAGGCAGACATCTATCCAGACCATCACATAGGAATTCCAAACAGCATCAGGATCCACTGCACGTACTATGACAGTTAAGCGGGAGGTGAGATAACTTGGATTTCATGGTTGAGCGGCTGCTCATAAGCGACACATAAGGCCGGTAAATGACAAACGACGCCTCGCTTGGTGTAAGCAGCGTAAACAGTGGATGATTGAACAGTGAAAAAACGTTGTGTGGAATGACGAATTACGGTACACAATGTGGCGTTCCGATGTCAGGGTGTGGGTATGGCGAATGCCCGGTGAACGTCATCTGCCAGCGTGTGTAGTGCCAACTGTAAATTTCGGAGGCTGTGGTGTTATGGTGTGGTCGTGTTTATCATGGAGGGGCTTGCACTCCTTTTTGTTTTGCGTGGAACTGTCATAGTACAGTCCTACGTCGATGTTCTAAGCAACTTCTTGCTTCCCACTGTTGACGAGCGATTCGGGAATGGCCATTGCATCTTTCAACACAATCGAGCACCTGTTCATAATGCACGGCCTGTGGCGGAGTGGTTACACGACAATAACATTCCTGTAACAGACTGGCCTGCACAGAGTCCTGACCTGAATCCTATGGAACACCTTTGGGATGTTCTGGAACGCCGACTCCGTACCAGGCCTCACCGACCGACATCGATATCTCTCCTCAGTACAGCACTCCGTGAAGATTGGTCTGCTATTCCCCAAGAAACCTCCCGTCACCTGATTCAACGTATTCCTGCGAAAGTGGAAACGGTCTTCAAGGCAAAGGGTCAGCTAACACAATATTGAATACCAGCATTACCGATGGAGGGCGCCTCGAACTTGTAAGTCATTTTCAACCAGGTGTCCGGACACTTTTGATTACATAGTGTGGTTTTGGTAATACATACACTTTTATAGAGGGAGAAGTAAATTTCGGCTAAATTTCAGACAGGTACAAATATAGTAGGGAGGTTACAATTGTAGTTCGTTTACCCATTCTATAGTTAGGTAATATGCTCCGACGTGTGTTCCTTTGAGTCGCAGTGACAAAGCACCAGAACTGGTTTTAGGTTTATACCTACAGTCATCATTTCTGACTGTGTTTTCTCTTTTACTCTGGAAATTAAGCGAACAGCAAAGCTAAATGGGAATATTGTGTGTTTCTGTAATGTTAGTACCAACATTAGACTGTTGTTTATTTACAGTGTTTCACTTACACAATCATGATTTCGGCTTTAAAGTGCCATTATCAATGAATCTTAGACAATGTGTCTAATAGTGTATTTTAATACGACAGTATGCCACCCAAGGCAATTTATAACACTTAAAACACTTGATAATAGCACTTTCAAGCCGAACTCGTGATTGTGTAAGTGTAAATGTAACACTGTAAATAAACAACAGTCTAAAGGCGGTACTGACTTTAAAGAAATATATTATGACTGTAGCACCGCACTATGAAAAAAAAATTATTAAATATTGTGAGTGGCGAACATCCAGTGCTTTCACCTTTTCAACTCACCATTTAAAAAATAGTGAAAATGAGCGAAATAAAAGTTTCTAAATAACAATAGCTTCTTATTTTTAACACCTGCCCATTCATCGACAACTATCGTGATATTTGACGATTTAGCTTCGCAGTGTGACCCAAAACTTCTCGACATGTCATTTCAAGTTCAAACATGTTGTGGTGTAACCGCCAGACACCACACTTGCTAGGTGGTAGCCTTTAAATCGGCCGCGGTCCGTTAGTATACGTCGGACCCGCGTGTCGCCACTGTTAGTGATTGCAGACCAGGCGCCGCCACACGGTAGGTCTAGTCTAGAGAGACTCCCTAGCACTCGCCCAGTTGTACAGCCGACTTTGCTAGCAATGGTTCACTGTCTACATATGCTCTCATTTGCCGAGACGACAGTTTAGCATAGCCTTCAGCTACGTCATTTGCTACGACCTAGCAAGGCGCCATATTCAGTTACTGCAAGTCATATCTTCTGAACAGATAATATTGTGACTCATGTACCGTAAAGAACGACGTTCATCATTAATGGATTAAAGTTAAGTATCAAACTAATTCCGTCCACTTTCTGAATTCTAATTCCTTGTCATGTTCCAGACCTCAAGTCAGTACAGTCCTTCCCTCCTCACGCCAGCCTGCGTGAGCTAAAACGCGTGCATTTCGGCCTCCTCTAGTAACACGGTGTTGGCTCTTCTGCCAACACAACACATGTCACACCTAACTGCTGGTGTGTAACAACTGGACAATTAACGTCTCTTCGTGTTTAGACAACGATGATCTGTGGAGGACTCGATTCCCAATTGACACTTAACTCTTCGTCACGTTATTTGTAGTTCAAACATACACGTATCTCGCTACTGACGAAAGAAACGGATGTTTAAGGTCCATTCGTGGCTACAAAACAACGACGGTTGATGCTGGGATCGAATACCGGGAAGACAGAAATTCCATTTGTCTCGTCATTCCAGTTTCAGAACCCTAGATACTTCTGAGAAAATTCTACATCTGACTGTGCTTATGCGATTAGGCGGTGGTTCACACAAAACTTAAAGCTAATTTCAAGTTGTTACTTGCGAATGACACCACATTCAACATTCTTTGTTGTTAGTTAACAGGGAATAAAGTTGCTGGATACTAATCCTAGTCCATACAAATATTTTCAGCATATAATTTCAAACTCATATTTACTAACTAATACTAATTAACAATGAGGTGTACACGGTTTCTTTGTCCGAAACAGCAATGAAAATTATTCCGATGTACCAGTCTCGGTCACGTAAAACAGCTTCTCGTAGTTGCACTGCCTATTAGGGCTGTGTTTGAATCCAGAACCAGAACAAAACACTTAACGTGCTTTAAAGTTCACATGCACAACCCGCTACTCATGAATAACTTCGGCTTTCAGTGTCAGATTGTGGCAGATAATAAGAGCTCTTGATGACTTTCCACGTACCGTCATGAGTACAGTGAAATTACTAGTGATACGTTGTTGGTGGTAATGATAGACCGCTTGACGCTGTTAATTGTGGTTTTATAACTAATTAACTCATTAACAAGCTTGCACAAAAGCACTCAACAGGTGAATGGCGGTTAATAGGTGTTTTTAAATAAACTTTTAGAGAGCAAGAATACTTGTATTACCATGCAATTTTCATTCACATAGTATAGAAAAATCCTTTATTCGCAAATGAATTTAGTTTCGAGCAAGCATTATGGAATAATTTTTCATCACATGGCAGGGATGGTACAGCAGCAAGTAATACACGATGAAGATACAAACAGCCAGTCTTGGTTGCAGGGATGTATTTATTATTTATATATCTGTGACGCGTATCACCTGATTCAGGCATCTTGAGGTGAACCTACACAAAAAATTATACGTTTCGTTAGAAGCGGTATGACCGTATTTGCCAAAACTGGAGTTACCAGCAAGTAACTGTGATACGACTTACTGAATACTGGATGGTGTTAAGTACGCTGGATACTGAACGTACAGAGTTAACCTTGTCAAAAATGGCTCTGAGCACTATGGGACTTAACATCTATGGTCATCAGTCCCCTAGAACTTGGAACTACTTAAACCTAACTAACCTAAGGACATCACACAACACCCAGTCATCACGAGGAAATTAACCTTGTCAGGTATTTGGAAACATTGCGAGGCGGTGAACAAGTAACAAGAACGGAATGTAGACAAAAAGACGCACCTGCTGACCTGCTTTGTCATAAATGGAGACCTGAATGGAGAAACATCCCAAGTCGCACTTTGGTCAGTTTTCACTTTTAATATGAAATTGAATGCACATGCCTAGAGCCACGTCCCTTCAGAGAAGAACTTTCCAAGTCCAGCTCTTTCTCCTTAAAATGGCACAATACATTTTCAAATGAATGAAATAACATCCCAAGTCCATGGACTTGGGCAGATTTTCTACTCAGTAATACCTTGTAAGTCACATTCAGTTTTCAGTACCTCATAGCTGCTCCAACAATAAATAGAAAAATATTGTTTTTCAACAATGGGCCGGCTTACTATACACTGCATTGTAGACATTTTATATGTTTTACTATCCTCTCACTTTCCATGAAGCCTGTGTAGTGAATGCATCATTTGAGAAAGTCAGTATACTTTCCATTTTAATATGGAGGTTGTTTCAAGAGGTGGCGATTGAAGCTTGTGGTAAAAAAACGTAAAATTCGTGATAAGTGGAAAAAAATGTGGAGAAATAAAAGCGCGATGCAGGAGAAGAATATACCACACATACAGGAGAAATACGTCTGGGTCGAAAAACAGGCCCTAACTGCAAGTACAGAAGAAAATGTTGCGATTTGTTCACTGAGGGAGAAAAATCAGCTATTGTACGTATTTTTAATTGTTTTGCTGTGGAAAACAATCAAGATGTCCAATTATGTGGGTTGATATATCCTACTGCTGTTTCCTGTCGAAACCCCCCTGCAGACGAACGTTCCCATAAAACCTTTACAATGAAATATAAGGTACGTAAAATGTTAGTGATTTTTTTTATATTTACGTCCACGATCAAACACAGTTCTCTGTTTATGAATTTATGAACTCTTATATAAAATACCATGAATTCCATGGTCAGCAGTCGTTATTCGATTGCTCTCGTTCAAACAATTGTCATCTCGTAGCTCTTTACACTTCTGCACTAAAACGAGTTTCATACCAGTTGTCGGGAATTACCATCAGGTAGCTTTATGTATTACGAGTGTTACTAATTGTTGTGTGATTTTAAAAGTCTTTCTACTTTTTTTGTGATAGCCTACAAGCATAGAGTGGAGAAGGAGCTGCATTAAATATGTGATTTAGTGTTCAATTTTCGTAGTATATATTTACATTCGGTGAAGAAGCCTTTTTTTTTCTTGTGTAGTACCCGATCCACAGTCTCGAGGAGATTGGTAGCCTAGTCGAGAGGTACCACAACGAACAGCCTCCTTCGCAGCCATCATCTAAGTACATGAAAAATCAGATTTTGTAGTATATTTAGAGACAAACCTTCCAGTTATTATTTTTTCTGTTGTTCACACTGCAGCACCTGTGGCTCAACAGAATCATAATGGGATGCTGTAGGAGGACCAGCTTCCAGAACCCGAGTTCGCCGTGTCGAACTGAGTGCACAAAATGGCGCTTGAGATAGGCTACTGCGAACCCAATGCCTGACTGGGTGTTGTATGTCACATATGATACAGACATCTGGAATGAGATATCGTCTTGGAGAGATTGGTAATTTGGTAATTATTATTACACAGGATGGTTAATTGATAGTGACTGTTCCAAATGTCTCAGGAAATAAGCATGAAACGGAAATCAGATGGCGCTATGGTTGGCCTGCTAGATGGCGCTGCCATAGGTCAAACGGATATCAACTACATTTTTTTAAATAGGAACCAAAATGGTTCGAATGGCTCTGAGCACTATGGGACTTAACAGCTGAGGTCATCAGTCTCCTAGAACTTAGAACTCCTTAAACCTAACTAACCTAAGGACATTACACACATCCATGCCCGAGGCAGGAATCGAACCAGCGACCGTAGCGGTCGCGCGGTTCCAGACTGAAGCGCCTAGAACCGCTCGGCCACACCGGCCAGCAAATAGGAACCCCCATTTTTTATTACATACTCATGTTGTAACACCCCACCCGTCACTTAGCTGGTTTTGGCGTGTGTTCACCCCAACTAATTGACTAACAGATCAACAAAGAGTGTAAAACTGCTGCAATATCGGATAACGCAAAAAAGTAATATGGCCCTGTGACTCCTGATTGAACTGCAGTGGCAGTGTTGACATTAATTGGTTCAGAATTGATCCCTTTTTAATTAAAAAGGGGTGCACATTGATGTTATATTCAGCTATTGAACGCCAGATGCAAATGTGAACATTAAATTAATTAAGAAATCGACTTGGGATTTCAATTACTTGATTGAAAACAGATGTAGTCGATTAGCACAAATTTATTTTAACTCACGACCTTCAATCATCACATTACATGACTCTCCTATGAGGCAGTGGTAATAAATTGCGTTTGCGTGGAGTAAAGCGCGATAAATCAAAAGTAATTCCTATCAACTGACCCAGGCGTAATGCAAAGTGCGAGAAGAATTCTACAATACACGGACCATGAAACCCTTGTGGAAACTTTGCCAACTTCATCCAACAAATTAATCAGTGGCCGGAGCGGGCGCAATATCACCGAATATCAGCGTGGCGAAGCGGCGTTGTTGTGTGGACGTCGGGCGACCTCATGGTGCTGCAAGGCTGCGCTCATCTATTCACTCCTAGCTATCTTGCTCAGTACATACCTGAACCAAAACTTTCTATCGCCAAGCTCAATCGTTCCATTTGCTAAGTCCTAAACTGCAGAGATGCTCACTCTTTCTCAGGCAAGCTGAGTAAAGAATGCCACGTCTGCACTCTAGGCAAGCTGGGAATGGAAGACCTCTACCAAGACTTCTGCCAGTCTGCTCTTCGCCTCGGTTTCCCCTCCAGCAAAATCACTTATACCAATTGTAGTGCAAGTCGCATTAATTATGCGTCGCTTTCCAGTGCTGACCAATGCATGCTCTGGGAAGTGAACAAATTCCCACAAAATTTCCCTTCCTCTCAACTTCTTCTATTCAGCTCCCCCCAGGCCACCCATCAAGGTTAGCATCTGCACAAACACCAAGTTTTCCGGAATTCTGACTCCCAGGAGAGTACCTCAAATTCCTTGGTCCTACGTTCCCATCAGAGGCTGGCGTATTTCATTCTGTCGCTCTTCACCTGATTTACTTCAGACTCTGCAGATCGTGAATTCAGTGTGAAGTTGCTATAGTCACGAACACGCATATTTTGACCTCTGTTGACTGCTCCACCGTAGCTTTGCGCGGCTTTGTCGCATGTTTCACACGAAATGGGCCGCCGGACATTTATCAACAGGCGTACAAGTTCTCTGTCTGTTTCCCGGCACACCAGCATGGAGTCGGGGTCAACCATCCCCTCACTGTCACTCATCTTAAGGCGGCTGCAGGCCATGCATCGTTACCGCTTTCTCAAGAGTTTGAGCCGCCCTAAACTGCCTATTGTCGCTTCCCTTCGCCGCTCCCCCGCCGGCCACGGTGGTCAACTCGAATACTTCCCTGGGGTAAACTAGCCTCCAGTAAATCGACGCTTTTCCACAAAGTTTTCATGTTGTGTGAATTACTTTAAAACCATCACCCGCCATTAATTATTCCGTCCATACTATACCCTCTACAAGAAACATTGTGCCTTGACAGTCATTTTTGTTCAGCCCTACTGTTCGCTCAAAGTGAGTTAGGTGATCTTTAATGACTTCATGTAAGGAACATAGTTCTTGCCCTCTTACAATGTAGTACGTAAAGAAATATGAATGTTTAAGTTGAACCACTTTTTTCGATTTGTGATAGATGGCGCTGTAATAGTCACAAGTACGGGGTATCACGTAACATTGCACCAGTGCGGACAGTATTTGCTTCATGATACATTACCTGTGTTCAAATGCACCGTTTACCAATTGCGGAAAAGGTCGATATCGTGTTGATGTATGGCTACTGTGATCAAAATGTCCAACACCTCGGTACCCTGGACGACACCATCCAAGTGCCCGAACCGTTCGCCACATAATTAAGTTATTGAATGAAACAGGAAGTGTTCAACCACATGTGAAACCCCAACCACGACCTGCAACAAATGATGATGCCCAAGTAGGTGCTTTAGCTGCTGTTGCGGCTAATCCACAAATCAGTAGCAGACAAATTGCACAAGAATGGGGAATCTCAACGACGTCGGTGTTGATAATGCTACATCAACATCGATTGCACCTGTACCATATTTCTATGCACGAGGAATTGCATGGCGACGACTTTGAACTTCGTGTAAAGTTTGCACCGGGCACAAGAGAAATTACAGGACGATGACAGATTTTTTGCACGCATTCTATAGAGTGACGAAGTGTCATTCACCAACAGCGGTAACGTAAACTGGCATAATATGCACTATTGGGCAACGGAAAATCCACGATGGCTGCGACAAGTGGAACATCAGCGACCTTGGCGGGTTAATGTATGGTGCGGCATTATGGGAGGAAGGATAATTGGCACCCATTTTATCGAAGTCAGTCTAAATGGTGCAATGTATGCTGATTTCCTACGTAATGTTCTACTGATGTTACTACAAGATGTTTCACTGCCTGACAGAATGGCGATGTACTTCCAACATGATGGATGTAGGGCACATAGCTGCCGTGCGTTTGAAGCAGTATCGAATAGCATATTTCATGACAGGTGGACTGGTCGTCGAAGCACCATACCATGGCCCGCACGTTCGCCGGGAAGTCGAAGTATATTTGCTATCGTGATCCACTAACAATGCCTGACAGCATGCGTCAGCGCATTGTCAATGCATCTGCGAACATTACAGAAGGCGAACTCCTCGCTGTTGAGAGGAATGTCGTTACACATAAGCCAAATGCATTGAGGTTGACAAATATCATTTTGAGCATTTATTGCATTAATGTGGTATTTACAGGTAATCACGCTGTAATAGCATGCGTTGTCAGAAATGATAAGTTCACAAAGGTACATGCATCACATTGGAACAACCGAAATAAAATGTTCAAACATACCTACGTTCTGTATTTTAATGTAAAATACCTATCTGTCACCAAGTGTTTGTCTAAAGTTGTGAGCCATATGTTTGTGTCTATTACAGCGCCGTCCATCACAAAGCGAAGAAAGTGGTCCAACTAAAAGATTCATATTTCTTTACGTACTACACGAATATGTAATAAAAATGGGGGTTCCTATTTTATAAATACGCAGTTGATATCCGTTTGACCTATGGCAGCGCCATCTAGCGGGCCAACCATGGCGCCATCTGGTTTCCCCCTTCAAGGTAGACAAGTTTCGTTCTTTGTAGTTTTTTCGTTTGGCGCTTATTTCGTGAGATATTTGGCTCAGTCACGATCAGTTGACCACCCTGTATATAATCAGTGTTCTGTCTTTCTTTCTTTGCAGTAACATCAGCAGTAGTAGTTGGCCTGCGAGTATACTTATTCTCTTTCCGTCTCTCTTCACAGCTACACCATCACTGTATGCTTTGATACGGGTGCAAATGCAGGCGTTAACACCATTGCAGTATCATCCCATCCAGCTTGCCTCACTCTGCAGGAGGAGGCTTTCAGCTGCATGACTAAATGCCTGCATAGCTGCTATATCCCCCGCCGTCCACACAGGTGCTGGAGCCCTCACAACCTCCACCATCCCCGCTGCCTCCGTTGCCGCCACCCCACTCTGGGGTCCACTGCCGCAACATCGATCTTGAGCAAGGGTTGCCGCTGACGGTACATCCCACCGACCTGCATCCCCTCAGCTCGGCTGCTCTCGTTGGAGTGACAACACGTCACCAGCTGCAGCAGCGGCTGCTGGTGCAACTCGCCATCCTGCTTCGACTCAATCCGTGTGCTCGTCTCGGGGCCATGAAGACCGGCAGCAGCCAACAACTAGTCGTAGTCTTTCTGTCGTTGGAAACATTAGTCTCCCCGTCTAATAGCGATCAGTACCAGTTTAGTAACGCCACACAAGAATTGAACTACGCAGTGAGTGAGGATGATTTTGATGAGTGAATCTCATTTTCGCGAACTGAGAACTCGGCAGAGGGTACAATGACCCTGTAGGGTTTCTAAGAGCATGCCTCCCCCGTAGGAGAGAGAGCTCATTCGCCTTATTAATCATCTGCCGTAAGCCTCCATTCTTGTGCTGCGAGCTCACGCATCCCAACCAACGAGGTGGTGCTGCAAAGGCGACCAGCATCACCACCATCTGCGGGAGAATTGGGGTGGTATCGTGGAGCACCTCTGTGGTTTGAAAAAAATTGATCAAATGGCTCTGAGCACTATGGGACTTAATTTCTGATGTCATCAATCCCCTAGAACTTAGAACTACTTAAACCTAACCAACCTAAGGACATCACACACATCGATGCCCGCGGTGGGATTCGAACCTGCGACCGCAGTGGTCGCGCGGTTCCTGACTGTAGCGCCTAGAACCGCTCAGCCACTCCGACCGGTGGGCATGGATGTGTCTGATGTGTTTAGGTTAGTTAGGTTTAAGTAGTTCTAAGTTCTAGGGAACTGATAACCTCAGCAGCTAAGTCCCACAGTGATCAGAGCCATTTGAACCAGAGAGTGAAAGACAGGAGGGAATCAAAACGGAGACAGTTTTCCTTGGTACGAAAAGGCATTCTGTTCCTTCGAAGTGAGGGAGAAGGAGCGCCCTGGTGCGTTTGCATTCCAGATGAACTGGTGAACAAAATCATCTGGCACACGCACCTGAGTACGCACATTTTGGACTGGGGAAGTGCTACTTAAAATTACGCACAAGGTGCTACTTCAAGAATATGGGCAGAAGAATCAGGAGGGTTTTGGCTGTCTGCAAAGCGTGTCAGAGGTCAAAGCACGTCACTGTAGCAACGCATGCTCCTCTATATCCCATCATCCAATCAAAGTTGAAGCATCTTGTAGCAACAGATTTAATGCACCCACTCGTGCGAACATATAGAGGATACTTCTTGTAGTCACTTTATCGCCGCTCAAGAAAGTAACTGCGCAGTCAGTATGTAGAGCATTCTGCAAGGATTTCCTCACACATGTCGGCCATGTCGACAGGATCATCTCCGACAAAGGATCTCAGTTCCGGTAAGGGAAGTGGAAATAGATGTTCCGGAAACACAGAATCAACTCCATATTCGTTTCCATACGACATCCACAATCGTCGCCAGCCGAGAGAGTGATGATAAGTCTGGGAAAACTCAGCCGTATCTATCTACTTCCAGGACGTGATGAACGAGTTACCACTTGGTGTCACCAAAATAGCGCAAATAAAAGTTCTCAAGAACAGGCAACCCAAAGATCTCACCCGTGAAGTTGTAAATTTCCTCCGCGAACTCGAGAACAACACCAAAGAGTTGTTGACCTTGCGCTCAGGAGATTGCGTGAGGCAGGAGACAAACGGAAAGAGAGTTGGGACAGAAAAGCAGGCTACAGAGAATACCAAATTGGCGAAAAAGTGCTCGTTAGAAGTTTCCGTCTATCTAACAAACAGAAACAGCTGTGCCAAAAGTACCATCCCATCTATTATGGACCTTTCCATGTCCAGATAATCGCTCACTTGAACTCTCTGGAGCTAGAGACCTTGAAATCAAGGAAATCTCTTGGCATCCAACATGTTTGTCATGTCAAACTATTCGCAGAATAAGTGTACATAGCAGAGTTATAGATCAGAGAAGATGCAGTATGTAAATAGTCTCCATCGATGAACTGTTTAACGTAATTATTGTTGATATTGTGTTGCTTAGCGTAATTTTCCATTTGTGGTATTTCAGTGTTGTTTTGTTTGTTTGTCATGTCCATCAGTTTTCAGCATGAGTCCTTGCTGACCATGGTCAAATGAGATACGTATTTGTGACATCTTCAAGGCCAACATTCACTGGCAGATGGCAGATTGAATTCAAATTCCGTTGCAAGTTATATGTCATCATCAATTTGCACTTTTTGTGGCATACCAAACTAGGCACACTGCAGTACTGAGTACTCCAAACAAGTGAGTACTGCTATTATTTATTTGGACCTCACAATAGTTGTTCGATTTCCGTAACTGAGCATCGTACTCTGTCATAGCATTCTCATAGAAGAACCTTCATTATTATCAGTTTACTTTCCGATGATTCTTGTACGCCACTCATTTATTAATGCTCTGATTATGTGCCTGTATTTGTTTTTAAGTCACAGAATATAATACGCAAATTTACACAACTTATGTAATAAGGCAAACAGATTACACATGTGATTTCCTTGTTCACCGAGAATTTGAGAATGTATGTGTTTGATAATGAGATCAAATATGTGATAGAGCAGGGGTAAATCAATGAGCAGAGAACATACTCCAGGACATTGGAAATGATTTGGGACATTACATATATCTCACCTCAGGATATGGTGTGAATGAGTATATTTCTCTGCTGCAAGGCCTTTTAACAGCCTATCAAATGTTTATTGAAAGTATCGATGTAGCAATGACCCTTGGGTCTAACATAATTCATACTACTCATGGAAATGTTAGTATGTACTCTTCCTGGCTTGCAGCTTCATGTGAGTGAATGACCCCTGGAATGAATGAGATCAAGATAGGATGTGTTTTAGCCATGGGCAATCCTGATTGGCAAGGTTACCTGTTTTCATATATATATCAGTTATCAAGATGCGATTCTCCTACTATTTCCAATGATTTCCTCTTTGTGTCACACTAAACAATACTGAAGTGAGACACTGCCCTCGCAGAAATCAACGGCAGGCAGGGGGCAGTGAGAGAGGACAAATTAATCTCTCACCTATTTTTCGTATACAGAAAATTATTAAACATTTTGTTACAACCTGACACACCTTGAGCGAGACTCTAGAAAGTTAACGGCCTGAGCAGATCTTGATGGAGCCTGGTAGGACACAAAAAGTATGAGGTATTTTTATGGTTCATAGCTCATAAAGATGGCATGTTGAGAGTTGAAAGCAACTGGCAGTGAGCCCATCCCTCAGTAAATCTTGCTGGGCAGGTGAACGGCAGTACAGGGCAGAGAGAGCTGCCCCTCATCGAGACAGGTCTCCAGCAGAACAATGCCGCAATACCTGCATTGGCGCCAGCTGATGCCTGGGCTGGGGGCGATGGACTGAATGAACGTGTCTGCACAGTGGAGTCATAAACTGGGCATTGTGTGCAGAGCCACACATAATAAAAATTCACAAGTTTTCGTATTCACCAGTACTGCAAATGGGCATGTGACCCACTTCCATTGGTCACCTGAGTTGTATAAAAACCTCTGACATCTGAGAAAAGTTTAGAGATAGAATCTTTATTACACCTCATAGCTTGGACTAACAAGTACCAAGGCATAGGCGATTTAGACAAATATCTTTAAGATTGCATCTGTCAGCTTGTTGCCATGGGAAGTGACTCTACTTTGGAGAAAATCATCTTTCCCCCTCCATGAAAACTTAAAAAAAACAGTAATTGGCGGTTTCTTTTTTTCCCAGAGATGCGGGTTTGTTAACTACTGCCCTTGTTCGACGTGAGTTTGTGCTGTGTTGTGGGAAGGGGAGAGTTACAAGCTCTAGAGCTCTGTGATTGGCTCAAGACAGCGTGAAGGTGGTGTCGTTCATGCACTTTGCGGTAAAACAGATTTTTTTCTAGTGAGTTCCGAAGCACTCGGGGGCTGGACATTGGCCTGGTAAGGAGTCTTCTGGTCGATCCTCTGGCATGTGTGGTTGGTGCTTGGGACCTGTCCTGAGACTGACTTCACTTGCATGTAGCTTAGACTGGGGAGCCTGTGGTGAAGTTCTTACTGTACCGACAGTGTGACTTCAAGACACCTCGTACTGCTCATTTGCCGAGGGCACACTTATTCGTTTTGGTATCAGTCTTGATATTTGGTATCCTTGTGTGCTCAGTCGTATGGTATGACCAGCAAAATGGTGTGTCACACACTGAAATCTACCGTGAATTCAGCGTTCTGGTAGAGAGTAAATTGCGATCCGTCTGCCTGATTGCTAGAGCGTGAAATTTTTGCACTTCTTTCGTGGCTGCGATGGATTCACAGGTGCTGCCTCACGTCTCGACTCCGATACGCACATCTCGCCAGCTGCAAGTAACATCGCTGCACGAAGCAAACAGGGTAACATACTGCCACTCCAGCCTTGTCAGGGCGTAAAGATCTCAATCACCCTTGCTCTGAGATGCACCTATATAGAAAAACTTCTGTAAATTTTAACAATCAAAGTCTGCTCATCGCCATATCAATTTAGATTGCGTTATCCACATTTTTAGGGCCCGAGTAATTGACTCGCTTCTGCCAACCGCGATCTTTATCCATTGTGGTCTTAAACCACCTGTTAGTTGTTTACAGTATTCAATCAATAACTTGTTTAGCATAATTTCTGTTTCTTTTTTCCTTTGAAAAATAAATGTTGTTAGAATTCTAGTACATTTTGCTTCATTCTCAATCATTTATATAGTCCCCATAGGGTTAAATTTCAACTAACACAAAAATAAAACCATGAGACAGGGAGGGTCATCCAGTACATGTCTGTTCCTCTTAATTCATAGTGTTTCGGTTGGCTTGTGCGCACTAGCTTACAACTGCTGTATTTCAGGTACTGGACAATTTGTCGGTTGTTTCCGCTGCGTCTTTGAAGTGCAAGATTTCTTTTGAATTGCCGGCCAGTTCAAGACTCGGGTCTGCCTCCTAGAATGACGTGCAAGTATTTTGCTAATTCATTTTATATTATCTCGGTATTCCAATTAAGTATTCTAACGATTTGCGACTATGTGTGTCATATAACTATCAAATCAAAGTTTTTATTTCAGGAAGTTCATTCCACGCACAAACTACGACTTTTTCCGTCTTTTGATTGCAAACTAACCATTACTAGAACAGTGAGGGAGCTCTGGATGCCGCAGTTGGTCGCTGCGTCTGTGGAAACATCACGGCGCCGTAAGGCCTGCGTTGGTTCTAGATTCCAATATCACCGGAAACCAGCATGTTGCCTCTTATGTAACAGCTACAGCCCTTGGTTTTCTGAATGTCATGAATAATTCTTCTCAGAACGATCCTGCAAGAAGCGAGAAACCCTTTTTCTGACGTGATTTCTTCGACAGCACGTACCCGATATACGGGACAAATGTTCTGACTTCTTGCACTTCCATCACCCTTCCGTTAACTCCAAAGAGAAGAAATGTCACAAGTTTTAAACATTTTGTATTTAACACCCTCGTTTTCTCACCCATAAGCAGTGCTAGTCATTACTTTGATGTACGCAGCGTTGAAGTGTTATGCAAGGACAGTGCCAGAACCTCAAATGAAAAATGACCTTAATAAGTACACTTACAGCTACGTACGTACCACCACACCAGAGAAAACCGTCGCGAATGTAACCACCAACCTCCTATATCCAGGTAAAGTTTTCTCGTAAAAATATTTTACCCTTAAAACCATGCTACAATATCAAAGCACGTCATTATTGGCTATGTGAGTGCAGAAACGTTCCCTGTAGATCATAGGCTCAAGGCACAATACGTTGCTATCACCTTCGATGACGCTGGTTAGTGTCAGGCCGTTGAGGCAGAAATTGTACTGACCAGGACATGCAGCCACGAGATCTTTCACAGAAATGTTTCTCTAATGTTTGGCTATTATTGGCGGGTAATAAAGTGAAGTAAATTACTTCTGAGCTTCCTATACATTGACACCGTTAGCAGGCAGAGGAGGTGTGGTTTATTAAATTACAGAAAAATAGAGTGCATTAACTCAGCTTGGCGTTTGCAGTGGAGTTCAACGGAAAGCAACACTCCCTGCGGAAACTTCACGTTGTACAGTGTTCACAGTTTGTGTAGATGGCAGATACATGATTTTATTTCAGTGATTACGAAAACAAGTCCAATCTACGCACCGGGTAGCCAAGGCAGCTGTTTAATGGCGAATTAATCGAACAAGAAAAAGAATGAATCTATTGAACAGGCTGCGATACACTCCAGAGATATGACGTGTCAGAATTTTTATCAGATGTGGCACACCTGCGCTGATAAGAAATTACAGTCGCGCCACATACGGAGCTGGGTTCGATTTAAATTTCTTGCATTGATTTTTAATAGGCACACGTTTAATTTTTCAATAACTGTGAAGATAAGTGAATATTGCAGAGTAAAAATGTTGTGTTGCTGCTATATGTTACTTGCTCTACTAGTCTGGGTTAACACTGTGGAACAGATTTCATGTGTTATTCACATCTCTTGACTAGCCCAGTTCATAAATTCACTACTAGCCATTAAAATTGCTACACCAAGAAGAAATGCTGAGTGGCGCCAGTAGTCATACAATTGTTTCCTCCTGATTCGGGGGGGAAAGTAAACGAAAAGGTAACATAATTTGTTGATATCTTACAGAATTGTGCCCGAAATTACACGCTTATCCACCGACTCTGCCTCCCTACCAACCCCCCCTCTTCCCCCGCCCCTTTCTCCGTCCCAAATATCGGTGCTCTGTGCAGCAGGTTATTTCTCCTATATGGAAGAGACCTCTCTGTTTAACATCGTTGATCTGGTGGACCAACGAGTCACAGCATGATTTCTGATCCTAGAAGTGTATACCAGAGTCACTCTGACGGATCTTTTTCTTCTTTCTTCTCGTTCCTGCGCATACGCCGCTGCACATACACAGCTCGCTGACACCAACGCAAATTCAGCAATGAGTGAGACATAGTAGACGACGGACGCTCACAATTGTGAGGCACAGTTGTCTAATTAATTTGACAGAAATATCTTTTAAGGGTTACTGTGATCCTAGATTACAGATTGTGTAACCATTTAGTCTCTGAATGTGAAGTTCGCCGCACGGGATTAGCCTAGCGGTCTTATGCGCTGCAGTCATGGACTGTGCGGCTGGTCCCGGCGGAGGTTCGAGTCCTCCCTACGGCATGAGTGTGTGTGTTTGTCCTTAGGATAATTTAGGTTAAGTAGTGTGTAATCTTAGAGACTGATGACCTTAGCAGTTAAGTCCCATAAGATTTCACACACATTTGAACATTTGTGAAGTTCATTTATGAGAAAATGGCACGTAAAAAAGAGATATTTTACTAACAGAAGATCGTATACAGGAAGCACTGTCAGAACGACCCAATTGTGGAAGTGATGGAAGTCACTCTCGTGATGGAAGTGATTCTGAAGCTGATGATACTGCAGCGTTTATGAACAATGGCGAAGTGCATCAGACTGCCGACTGACGAAGAAAATACAGTCGTCACAGTGAGAGTGGCTATTGCTGGAACACAGTTGTCCCTAATAGTTCAGGCCTCCCATTTGCCGATATCATTGTAGTCCATATTCCAAAAATGTGGAAATAATGAATTAACGCATTAATGAATAACTGAGAATACCTCAACGTTTCGTGTAATATGTGCAGTTCATTAAATGAATATCGTCAACATCTAACTGAACTGCAAATAAAGTCTTTAGATCGGGATCAATTTCAGGTTTCTTCCCTGAAAAGTTTCTATGACTGTTTTTACTTAGTCTCGAATTTCAGATTTGTTAATAATAATACCGACTGAAAAAGTACATGAGAGAGGTAAAATAAAATGAGTTTAGTAAGTCAGAGCCAAATTTCATTACAAAATATTATATTTTCAAGCATTTCACCTGCAAATCATTAAAGGTTACTGCGACCTTGGTGCGTACTTCGTGCGACAATTTACAATATGTACAATACTAGAGTTAAAGCTTTTTTCCCACTTCAGTAGACAAGTTGTTCTTCAGTTTGAAGTATGTAAGACAAAATGGGAGACTGGACCGTAACTGAGGGCGCCTATTGTCCCTGAACGTATGACAGCGGGGCGATGAGTCTCCAGCTCCAGTAGGGACGCCCTCTGCCAAACTCGGCGGCGTCTTGCAGAGACTCCGGCAGCCTCTGCAGCGCAGTTTCCGGCAGGAACGACACCGACAGCGCTCCCAGCAGGTGCATCGCTGACAAGATGACGAACGGCAGCCTACGGTCCACCGAGCCTCCCTGTAACAGATGGTACACGACATGAGACATAGGACGGTGGAGCATGGAAAATACAGAAATAAATAACGAAGAACAACATTTGGAGATGAAAATGAGATTATACGACACGTGATGTGGTAGGACAAAAATTATCGTTTAGGTTGCTATTCACACCTGGCATTTTGAAACCACTTCACTGTACCATGTATCTGTCAACGCTACTGACACACCCAGAAAGAAATTTTCACCCTGCAGCGGTATGGGAGCTGTTGTAGAACTTCATGGCTGACTGGAACTCTGTGCCTGACCAAGACTCGAATCTGGCAGCCTCGTGTTTAGCGAGCGAGTGCTCTAACAACTGAGCCACCCGAGACGAGGTACTGGCGGAAGCTAACCTGAGAGTACGGACCGTGAGGCGTGTTCTGATAGCTGAGTTGGTAGAGCACTTGCTTTCAAAATACAGAGGTCCCACACTGGAGTCCCAACAAGGCACAACCTGTTAATCTACCAGGAAGTTTCTATATTGACACACATAAGTTACTGATTAAAGTCTTCTTACTGGCTATTTCTACGTAGTTCGAGCTAGTTTCAGCACAGTCATAACCGGATGGATATCAATGTTCACGTGATTGAAAAAAAGGTAAAGGTGTTAGAAAGTGACAAGTGTGAGAAACACTA
Organism: Schistocerca piceifrons; assembly: GCF_021461385.2. Lineage (NCBI taxonomy): Eukaryota > Metazoa > Arthropoda > Insecta > Orthoptera > Acrididae > Schistocerca > Schistocerca piceifrons. Next base: position 120,414,328 of record NC_060140.1, on the reverse strand, counting down.
ACGATTTCCAGTTTCACAGTAGACTAGCACCACCAAATTTCTCTGCACTCTCCACATAACAAACCAGCTTGTTACAATACGGTATTTCAATCCTGCGGAAGTAGCATTATCTGCATTTCCGCCAGATACATCAGTTATGAACAATGAAAGCTTGTGTGCACGTGTAAGCTTAACATACAAAAATAGAGATGAGACAGTAGACGGAGATATTATTTTCGTGATTCAGACCAGACACCATACGATATATCCTTGATTGAGAGAGACAAGTTCCAGTGAAAAACGGATCAAAAAATTGATAACACTGATGATTCCCCTCCCTTAGATAAGTGTACCTACCACCTGTTCGAGGAAGGTAGCTACATTCTCTTCTCAGTGATAGCAGTAAAATTCGAACTCCGTTTTTTTGTATGAAGGGAAAAAACTTCTACAAGTCCTGTGCTGTACGATGATATTCAGCCTTGGAAATGATTACATCAGAAAGGCGATCAAAGCGCTCTGTTCAGTCACTGAAAAGCAAAGACAAGTATTAGAAAGCTTTAAACAGAAAAACACTTTTTCGTTAAGTATTTTTAAGGAGCATTCTAAAATACACTGCTATTCAGTAAGACTGCAACACCTTGGAGGATCCTTGCAACAAACATCAATCGGTCAAGAAGTGTGCTACATTCTTGGATGTGCAAATGATTAGCATTTCAGTGCAAAACAGTGTATATGAGTAGCGCTATCTATATTCTGTATATAGAGAAAGATTACCCAACGGATTTCTTATTAAGACACAGCATGTGAATGGTTATTGTTTTCTAAGAAGATCGTTTTTTGTGTTCGTGTAAAGAGGTTGTCCATCTGCACCTGTCTATGTGTGACATCAGCGGAACAACAATGTTTCTGCTCGCATTGGTCGGGGTCTTACAATTGTCACGCGAATATCTCATTTATGTGTTCAGCAGGACCATGCACAACGCTGTGCAGGATCTCAATAGCCCACGCGACTAGCGCCTGAGAGGACAGAAGTATTGTTCACTCAGAGGTGCAGCATCGTACAGCCACATAATATATCTTAAGTCAGGAACTTTGTTTGGAACTAGTCAGGTATCCACATGGACAGTGCAGTGACATCTGAAGTGCCACATACTCTCAGCACTGCGACCATTGTAGCAGCTTCCCTTGAAGCATCAGCACAGACGTGCCAGCAGAGATGCACTCAGTGATGACATTGGACGCAGAAGCGGTTTAATGTCGTTTTCTCAGACAAGTCCCAGTTCTGTGAATAGCTTGATGGACACATCCATGTGTTGAGGTTCCAAGGAAAATGAACATTGCTAGACTGATTTCACCAATGTCGTGAGAGGTGTTATTTTCTGGACTGTCATGGGGTGCACAACTTGATTACCCCTGGTTAACTTAGCGGGTACTACGGACAGCAGGGGCATAATTAGGTCGTATGTTAGGTTGGTGGGAGTGCCCTGTCATAGAGGTCTCCGTGGAATTATCTGTCAACAAGGTAACACAAGATAGCTTACTGACTGTCCTGTCCTGTCCTGCACTAGCCTCAAACGGGAGGTGGTCGACAGCAACCCTGTCCAGCACATTCTCCAGAATGAACTGGAAATTATCTGGTGGTGGGTTGGCGAGAGCCTGGCATGCCACGACACCCAAAGCGCTACCTCTTGTTTCAGTTCATTATTTTCTGGGGCTTGTGAGCGATTACAAGTTTCCAGTAGCTTTGGAAGTATGTGTAAACTAGGCTGGAAGTGCCTAGGTGCCCTGATTCTCATATACTGGACGGATATAACCTAGATAATTTGCACGCCATGTGTTACGCTACCTCAGGTACACAGCTTCTAACAGTAATACTCCTCTTACTGCGTCGAACTTCAACATAATGCTATGGCGTAAAGCCAAGCGCTGGCACGCCATTTGGAAACGAGAGAGCAGAGAGGGTTGTGAAGAAGACGTCAGCCAACTGCACGCTGACCGACCCCTCTCCAGGACGACAACGCTACAGCAGTGGCCTCTATGCAAAGAGAACATAAGCGCCACGCTGACAAGCCGTAGTCCACTTCTACAGCAGCATCAAGATTAGGCACTTCAACACCAGCGACTTAGGAATTGTACGGGGTGTTCAAAATGTCTCTCTGTCGTACCGTATGATTGTTAGCCGCGCGTACCGTATGATTGTTCGCCTGCCTGAGTTACTTCCCTTCTAATGAACTCTCCCAACATTCCACTGTTTCGCTTATCTCAGCCAGCGTCAGCAGTATCGTTGGTGTGTGTCGTTACGTGTTGACGTGAACATTTATGTTTAGCTCGCGTTTCAGTGTCACTGCTTGCTGACGTTTTTGGTGATAGCATAGTTTCACAGGGACTTTGGCCTCCACGATCGCCTGACCTAACACGATCTGACTTTTTCTTCTGGGGTGCAGCGAAAGCAACTCTCTCTAAAAACCGTCCGAAATCCATCGATGAACTGAAAACTGCAATATCCACTTTCTTTGCTTCTGTTACAGAAGAAATGTTACAGCTTGTGTTTGGAAACATCATTAGATGCATTGAATTGTGTGTTCAGCGACAGGGGGGGGGGGGGGGGCACTTTCAACATTTAATGTGAAAATTTCTAAGTAAAAATGAATATTTAATAAATTAGTAACTTGTATTTAACTGAGTTTCATTTCGGTATATTCACTGCGGCATACGTCACGCGCGGCTAACAATCATACGGCACTGCGGAGAGACTTTTTGAGCACCCCGTATATACTGAACGACATCGTTTATTTTGTCTGTCGCCCTTTTTTTGCGACACATCTGGTCAACACTAAGAGAAGTATTGTAATCATTTCGTTTTGTAATGTTATTAATTAATGCGATTTGCTTGAATTGTTGTCCAGTTTTTGACGAGTAAGCAGGATTTAACACATAATATTGTACCCCATAACTAGCAGATTATGACAGCATTTTCTTTTAAATTCGGTCAGTAACTATATGAAACATCTCAACTGGAGTAACAGAGCCCGTTACGTTAGTATTAAGTGCATCTGGCACCTTAACATGTGGACAGCGTCTAGTCTTTCTGCGCCGGCCGGTGTGGCCGAGCGGTTCTAGGCGCTTCAGTCTGGAACCGCGCGACCGCTATGGTCGCAAGTTCGAATCCTGCCTCGGGCATGGATGTGTGTGATGTCCTTAGGCTAGTTAGGTTTAAGTAGTTCTAAGTTCTAGGGGACTGATGACCTTAGATGTTAAGTCCCATAGTGCTCAGAGCCAATAGTCTTTCTGCTGTTTCACGCTGCCACAGGAACACTCAGAGCAGAAAATACCTTCTGCTTTTAATTATTTTCCCTTGCACAGTCCGTTTAGTTTCTCACTTTACCAGTTGAGTGATTAAATTCGACTGTTGTGAATTTGTCCCCCCTATTGCCAGAACTCTTACAGAGTGTTGAAATGGTAGTCCCAACTTAACTTGTAGATGGGCAGTGCTGAAACAAGAGAGGAAGATCAGTCACCTGGGGTGAACGTCTATTTTTACGTGGCTCAGATGAATGGTCTGAGGGACCAACTTTCTCCGCCGCACGCAGACTGGATGCTCTCAGGCAGAGGACCTGCAAGTTACTGCTGCACAGGGCTTCGTTAGGTAAGGACGCTTTCGATTAAGCTTTCCTCTGGTATCATGAACAAAGATATTTTGTTGTTTTAATTTAAGTTGACGTTTCAGATAGATTATTCACTTATATGCTTATTTGTTTATCTTGAGGATGTTAGGGAAATGTTTAAAGATCCTTTATTATTCCTAACTTTCTTGCGTAAAATCACGTGTTGATTGTAGCTTTGAGTTGTCTGCTTTATGGTTCAAATGGCTCTGAGCACTATGAGACTTAACATCTGAGGTCATCAGTCCCCTAGACTTAGAACTACTTAAACCTAACTAACCTAAGGACATCCTTACACCCATGCCCGAGGCAGGATTCGATCTGCGACCGTAGCAGCAGCACGGTTACGGACTAAAGCGCCTAGAACCGCTCGGCCAGAGCGGCCTGCTCAGCTTCATGTTATTAAGGAATCCATTAAACTTGTGCTCTCAGGAGTATAATGTTAAAGTATCATTGCAAGACCTCTCTTTTCTTCCCTTTTCTATCTTTTCTCTGCCTCTTGCATAAACTGAAAGATCGATTCTAATTGTGCACTTCCAGTAACGCCCCAGAACTAGACGCCTGTGACTCGACTGCCTGCGAAATCGGACTGTTACTTTCCCTGACTTTTCGGTTAACTTTATTTTTCCGTTAAGGCCAAGCCATGGCCGGCAGTGTTAGCTGCCTGTAAATTCTTTCGTCCCACAGTCTAGCAACAGAAAGTCAGCACTGAGGAAGGGCACCATGATCACGCGCCTCCCTCGTGTGCTTGCGAGGTAACGCCGCCCCAGGCGTCGCTTAGCAGGTAGCACTCTGGAAAGTTCCATTGCCGCCCCCGCGGGTTTCTCAGTCTCTACCAGTCAGGGCGGAGGAAGCCGCGTGGTGCGTCGCCGGGCCTGCGCTCACTTGTCTTCTCCCTCTCTTGGACGCACACCCTGTGGCAGGGAACATCTCCCGCTTCTCCCGGTGCTGCGACGCCGGGGACCTAGTTTCTCGCAGACAGCATGCCGGTCGGACTGGACCGATTGGCAGACGCCAACTTTGGTTAGCTTCGCGAACTATGTGTAGCTAAACTATACGCTCTGGCTCACCCTCACCTCCCTAGGCACATGTGACCCCTTTTTGACATGCTTTCGCCAATAAATGGCCTTTGTCTAAATTTTGCCCTATTCATTTCATACTGCCCACCGCCCACCCATACGCCCACCCTGCACAGACAGGTTGCTGGACATTCATGCTCCAAAATCAATCTTTCTCCCTGTTCTCCATCGTCTCAACTATGACCTCTGTGGTACAAGTCTCTACAGGCTACACATGCAGTTATAAGAACATTCTGCTCAAAATCTCCCCATGTAAACAGTTCTTAAGCCACACGTACCAAATGTAGTATTGGGAAACATAGAGATGATACGACTATTAATCTCACTGACAGTGTTGTTTAAGTGAGAGAGTGGCTTGCCACATCTCGTGTGTATTTGTAATGTGTTGCTGTCTACTGTTATTCATGAGTAGTGTCCTAACTAATGTGGTTTTACAGAGTTTGATGCAGTTGTCTTTGTGACAGCGTGATTAAAGACTGGTCTTCAGTGGATCATGTGGCCACGATTTAACGGTTATTGATCTGTGACCCAGCTTAAATTACAGAACTTGAGATCCCGAGTATAATGAATACTAGCATGATTGTGGGATGTTTATTTGTTTCATGCATTTTGAATCAACTGGACTTAGCGTAAATTGTTGCGTCCAGCCAGTCATGTGCTCTTTACTTAAACTTTCTTGATCAATGTCATAGCTCAAATGACAGAACTCAAACTTCTTATTATAATGAAAGCTCACATGTATGTGAAGTTTCTGTTGGTTTCAGAGATTCTGAATTCAGCAGACTTTGCGTAATATCTGGCATTCAGCGAATCACGTGGCCTTTGCCTGAAGATTCTTTATCTGTGGCATAGCTCAATTCATAGAACTAAAATCCACGAATTTAAAGAATAATTCCGTGCAGTTAGAATTTCTGTTTATTTCAGGGACCTTAATTTATTGGAGGTAGCACGAATTTCGGCCCAAAACTGGCTTATGTTGGTTGAACCTGCTCACTGCTCCATTCTAACACAAATAATGTCTGACAATGATTATTGCGAATACAACAGCTATATATATATATATATATATATATATATATATATATATATATATATATTTGGGAAATTTCTTTTAAATACCGTCTTCTACATATTTCTAAACGGTCGCAGAGATGCTTCATCTCACCAGAAACATCCTCCCCTCCCCTAACTCTTCCACTCACGTCCGCTGCTCGTGGTCTAGCGGTCGCGTTCTCGCTTCCCGAGCATGGGGTCCCGGTTTCGATTCCCGGCGGGGTCAAGGATTTTCACCTGCCTCGAGATGACTGGATGTTTGTGTTGTCCTCATCATTTCGTCATCATTCATTCAAGCGGCAAGACAGGACTGAGAAAAGGTTGGGAATTTGTACGGGCGCTGATAACCGCGCAGTTGAGTGGCCCTCAATCCAAATATCATCATCAACATCTTCCACTCACACTCCGAGTCCCAGTAAGCTAGTGTGTGGCAGAAGTGATGTTGTTGGCATCACGCAAGTTTCAGTACATGAGTAAGTGACGATTCTCCATTCCCTTTTCCTTTATGCCTTTGGTAGCACAACAGGACGAATCACCAGACTGACGTAAAGATTTGCAGTGAGGGTGCATGGGGCAAACACGAGAGCTCTTCTGCATAACTCGAGGTGTAGATCCAGTCTGTCTAGACCGCAGACTCACTGTGTGCAGGTTCTCAACTGGCCTCCTGTTCACAGCCATAACTATCAGCGAGGCAGAACCATCATTCATCAGAAAACATAACAAAACTCCACCCTGCCCTTGAACGGGCTCTCGCTTGACACCACACGGTGGTTTGGGGTCAGTGAAATGCACGCTACAGGGCATCCGTCACGGAACTGCCATTGAAGTAAGCGATTTGTAAGAGTTTGTTGTGTCATTGAGGTGCCAACTGCTGCTCAAAATGCTGATCTAGATGCAGTTACGATGCACCCGAGCAATACGATGGTCTTCCCTCTCGGTAGTGCCAAGTGTCCGTTTGCACTCTGGTGGTATTAAAATCATGTCAGTGGCTGCATTCCTGTCAGGTCTTTCTGCGTATCCTTGAAGGAATATACAGTTTCTCGTAGCCCTGTTATGCCACCTAATTGAAACTCAGTGAGGTGCTGAAAATGGCGTCTTTGTCGCTTTAAAGGCAGTCTGGACTAATACACTACTGGCCATTAAAATTGCTACACCAAGAAGAAATGCAGATGATAAACTTCATTCGACAGATATACTATACTAGAACGGATATATGATTACGTTTTCACGCAATTTGGGTGCATAGATCCTGAGAAATCAGTACCCAGAACAACCACCTCTGGCCGTAATAACGGCCATCATACGCCTGGGCATTGAGTCAAACAGAGCTAGGATGGCGTGTACAGGTACAACTGCCCATGCAGCTTCAGCATGATATCACAGTTCATCAAGATTAGTGACTGGCGTATTGTGACGAGCCAGTTTCTCGGCCACCATTGACCAGGCGATTTCAATTGGTGAGTGATCTGGAGAATGTGCTGGGCAGGGCAGCAGTCGAACATTTTCAGTATCCATAAAAGCCCGTACAGGACCTGCAACATGCGGTCATGCATTATCCTGCTGAAATGTACGGTTTCACAGGGATCGAATGAAGGGTAGAGCCACGGGTCGTAACACATCTGTAATCTAACGTCCACTGTTCAAAGTGCCGTTCATTGCGAACAAGAGGTGACCGAGACGTGTAACCAATGGCACCCCATTCCATCACGCCGGGTGATACGCCATTATATCGATGACCAATACACACTTCCAATGTGCGTTCACCGCGATGTCGCCAAACACGGATGCGACCATTATGATGCTGTAAACAGAACCTGGATTCATCCGAAAAAATGACGTTTTGCCATTCTTGCACCCAGGTTCGTCGTTGAGTACACCATCGCAGGCGCTCCTGTCTGTGATGCAGCGTCAAGGGTAACCGCACCCATGGTCTCCGAGCTGATAGCCTATGATGCTGCAAACGTCGTCGAACTGTTCGTGCAGATGGTTGTTGTCTTGGAAACGTCCCCATCTGTTGACTCAGGGATCGAGACGTGGCTGCACCATCCGTTACAGCCATGCGGATAAGATGCCTGTCTTCTGGAGTGCTAGTGATACGAGGCCGTTGGGATCCAGCACGGCGTTCCGTATTACCCTCCTGAACCCACCGATTCCATATTCTGCTAACAGTCATTGGATCTCGACGAACGCGAGCAGCAACGTCGCGATACGATAAACCGCAATCGCGATAGGCTACAATCCGACCTTTATCAAAGTCGGCAACTTGATGGTACGCATTTCTCCTCCTTACACGAGGCATCACAACAACGTTTCACCAGGCAACGCCGGTCAACTGCTGTTTGTGTATGAGAAATCGGTTGGAAACTTTCCTCATGTCAGCACGTTGTAAGTGTCGCCACCGGCGCCAATCTTGTGTGAATGCTTTGAAAAGCTAATCATTTGCATATCACAGCATCTTCCTCCTGTGTGTTAAATTTCGCATCTGTAGCACGTCATCTTCGTGGTGTAGCAATTTTAATGGCCAGTACTGTATTTGAGACACAAAGTAAAATTATAAAACTGAAATTTAGATATATCCTGGGTTAATGAAAGGGTGGTTTTGTAAAGATAAATTTGAGAAACGAATATTGTATTGCATCGATCATGAGGTCAGCTTGTCTACTCCGACATACCTAACACACATACAGAACTCATTAATGCTAGTTATCCGAAGCATATAAAACGCAAAAAATATCTTTTTACTTGTTGGGCCAATCCTTCTGTTTGAAGGTAGCTTACCCGATGAGCAATCAATGCTGAGAATAGTATGTGCACGAATGAAATTCGATAGACCCCATGTGGTGCTAACCCACGACATAAGACAACGACAAGTTTTCACTCAATCAACTTCCATGTGGTGACGGCGCCTGGCTAGTCCTTACTTTGAAAGCTTCCAGTTAACAGTTGAGTGGTAGGATTTGTAGCAACCATTTACCCTTCAGTTTCAGAAATCGTACATTACCGTTTGTTCGGTGTAGCCTAACAGATTTACTTCGATGTCTGAGAAATGTATTGGTAGATGTTGTTTTCGTCCTTTTAGGGTTTTTGTTTGCTTTGGTTTCAGTGCCCAGAGCGTACACATATAATATGTAGTGGAAATGGAAATGGGCGTTTGGCGTCATTGGCCAGGAGGCCGCTTACGGGGCAGATCCGGCCGCCTTGGTGCAGGTCTTATTGCTTTCGACGCCACATTGGGCGACCTACGCTCCGGATGGGGATGAAATGATGAAGACAACACCACAACCAGTGCCTGAGCGGAGAAAATCCCCGACCCAGGCGGGAATCGAATACGCGCCCGTCAGGACGGCAATCCGTCACGCTGACCACTCAGCTATCGGGGCGGGCATAATATGTGATAATGAACGTGCGTGTGAAATAAGTAGAAGGCTTTTGCATTTTCTGAATGTAGTAAAAACGAGAAGTGTTGTCTCGTGCAGTGAGATCTGTGCAGTTAATCGCGCAGTACAGCGTTCGCCAAGATGGTAGGAACGACTGTGACGTCTTGTGATGACTCACGAATAACTGTCTCTGTGTACCGGTAGTGACTCAGACCATAGACAGTCCTTCGCTGCAAGTGACGGCTAGTAAGTGCAGTCACTCCTGAGGTTAAAAAAAAAAAAAAAGTACAAATATATCTGCGCAGCCGTGAGGCTTTGCTGCACCTGCAGTGAACGAGTGATGGCGAAGGGGAACAGAGACGTAGTGAAACAGATTCACGCACCTCCCCGATCCGGGATCACGATGACTGCTGTAACAAAAGACGGAAGACGAAAGGTGAAGAGTTGCGAAAACTTGAGGATACTTCAGGAAACACTGCGTACTATAGGGGGTGCCTCTCCACACATGGCATCTGACGTTAGGCAAAACAAAGACGAAGTGACCTATGACAAGGGAAGCCATAACTTTTCTCTGTACAACAGTATATAATGTACCCAGGTTCCACAAATGAACAGCAACCATGGGCGTGTATTGAAAAGTTCGGGTTGAAACTATCGCTTTTGTGGGGATGCGACTAAAGATGCAGTTTGTTTGTAGGCATTTACATGCTGAGGTTGCTGCGTAAATCAGTTAATAACGCACGATTGTACTTCCTGTGAAAAGTTCAGCAGTATATTTTTAGCCAAGTTTTCGCCCTGAAGTACCCAAGACCAGGTCAAACGCAGCAGATTAATGATGCCAAATTATTGTTAGTCTGACTGCCTTGTTCCCATCTTATTTTTTAAATATGTGATCAAGAGGAACTAGTACTTAACAGTCCATATGATCCGACAGCGTTAAGCCACATTTTTCCAATAAAATTGCTGAGTAAGTTGTGCCCGGCGATTATTATTCCAAATCGACATATGCGAGACATCAAGTCAACCCAGCCCTCCTCCAGGACTTTGACTATGTCAGAAATATGGTGGATCACACCTCTGGGGCGGGGGGTCGGGGGAGGAGGCGAGGATGACAGTGGTGAGAGCGGACACTCCACAACACAGATATAAAGATGAAAGGCATAATAGGTGAGAGTTTCTAATTATGAAAGAAATTATCGGCAGAGTATTCTCCTTGCAACAAGAACAACCGCAGGTGTGTCCTGATGAATGGTATCTGTGTCAGAATGACAATGAATGTCGTCGGTTTCAAGACAACTAGCGAACTTTGAATGATGGTGTACCTCATGTTTCGTGGAAACTTGTGACCAGATACACATAGTAACGTACGCAATTCAGGGAAAACGAAAATTATAGGCAATACTGGCCATCGAGGGGGCTGATGGGCTGTATGAGAGAGAAGTGATGACACTGTAAACGAATTTTGTTGTGTGAGGAGGACTAAGAACTATAAACTGTTAAACACCCTAAAATATTACAGATGTCATGGTCCAGTGTAGTTTGGACGTGGAGCGTCAAGCCTCTGTGATAAGACACAGGCCTGGGCCAGTTTTCTCGTTACAGAAGACTAAGGTAACTGGTGTAATATCAGGAAAGAGTGTAGACATGAAGAGTCAGATGTGGATTGAGCTTTCATGTCAGTTTCATTCTAAGTGCAAACTTTTCCATGGTGCTAGTCGTGTAGACGGAAACACTTCTAGGTCGGGATTTCCTGGGCCAGTACAGGAATGTCATTTGTCTATAAGAAAAATCAGTCTTGTTGTGTCTGGGTGGCCTCCCAATTGTGCTTGTTTTCGATGGCTACCTAATTGGGGATAGTCAAGAGAGTGAATATCTAGGACTGATGATGCACTCCAGGGAACTATTTCTGAGGCGTCTGGGTAAATTTCAATATGGTTTAATCAATTTCCCCCTCAAGGGTAACAGATGAGAAAGACCTATGTGACGTATAATCCATGGAAAGGTGTGCCACATATTGACAATAATGAAAGAACAGAACTAGAATCGATTTTGGAATCGTACAAGAATGTCTTCTGTGGGGGGCCGGGCACGATTAGGGATTTTGCGTACAAGTTCTGAGCTACAGAACTCAATGAATTTTTTGTAAGACGTTACCTGATACCGTGGATCTGTCAAGGGAAGATGGGGACGGAGATTAGTAATTTGTTAGACCAAGTTGCTATCAAAGCAGAAGTCAGGTCATACAACAATCTCTCCTTAGTGTTATGAAGAAGGATGGGTCAATCAGACCGCTCAACACCACAACTCAAGCAGAAACTGACTGTCCTGATCCGTTGGACTAATTATTACATAAATTTCATGGGGTCGCGATGTTAAAATCAGTCGGTCACACTTGCTGAAAGGCCGAACTACACCCCTTCCTCTATTTAGGCAGATGCTACTAATTCCAGCAGCTTACCTTCAGTTGGAATTTGTCTTCTATGATATTCAGAACGGAATGAGAAAGATGTGTTAATCGCTGAATATTGTGAGATCCAGGATACTTTATTGGATGCTTTTCAGTGCTAGGGCATAAATATAAATCTTGCCAGGTTAAAATTCACTAAAATGAACTGAACTTTGTGGGATATTTGCTGTCTGCGGAAGGAATACAGCCTGGCCAAGAAGAACAGCGAGTGATTTGAGTTTTTCCTGTACCATTTAATGAATGGCAATTGCATAGATTTTGAGCTTAAGAAATTTATAGAAAAGGTTTATTTACATGTAAAGCATACCCACAACCAGTTTTCTGCAGCTCAAATAGTAAACAGGCAGCCTGGGATTGGGACAAGTGAGTGCAGAACGAGTTTGATGAAATGAAAGAAGAGTTGTTTGTGCCCCCATACTGGTACATCTGGGGTTTTCATAGTAATTCTATTTATTGTTAGACAGTTCATGGAATGGGCTTGGTGTTACCCCGTTCCAAGAGTACACCAAAGAGGAAGTAATGGTTCTGGGGGTTGCAATGTTCATGTGTCATGTACTGAGTAAATCCGAAAAGAACTATTCAGTAACAGAGCTAGAGGTGCTTGGCATGATACGGGGTTTCTTCAACTTCAGGTATTCTCTGTTTGGACAAGAGACAAAAGTTTATTACAGTCATAAAGCACTTCAGTCTTTTATGACGCTTAAATTAACCTGTGATTGTTTAGCCTGATGGGTCCTCTACCATCAAGAATGCACATTTCAAATCGTCTTTGTACCAGGTTTGCAGAATATCACGGAGAATATGCTGTCTTGAGCACCCACTGCTTTAATCTGACGTACTGAAATAGATCAGGGAATAAATAACTTCAGTTTCATATACCTATAACAAGCCCGTTTGGAAAAATACATGGCACTACTTGTGATCCTAGACCAAGAACAAGATAAGAACACAATTTTTAAAACTATGAAGACAAAGAGGAGAGAACATGGGGAAATCGTGATATGCTAGTTTTATTTAGTCAAAAATAATGCGCTGTTCAATAAAAGGGGGATTTGTGACACACACTGGGTTCTCTGCGTTCCAGAGGAACTCATAGACAAAACTCATGCATCATAGTAATGCAAATTATGGCGTCAGGAAACTTTTGTCAAAATTTAGGGGATCATTGTATTTGAGTAGCATGAAGAGACATATAAAGATAGCCGTGGCAACTAGCAAGGTACGCAAAAAGTAAAAACTGTCCACTAATAGTAATTTAGCTCTTTTTGTGTCCTATAATTTCTATACGAATTAGACCACCACCATGGATCTGTAAGAGCCCCTCCAACGAATAATAGTCACTGAGTTAACTCTGAAATTTGATACACCCACACCCACTGTCGAGCACAACCACACACACAGTAGTAAACACCTTTCACACTCACGTCCTGTTTGATGTAGGATGAGTAGTAAAAATTATCTAAGACAGTGGTCGGCAATTTTGTTCCAGATAATGACAAGTGGCATTCGCATGGAGAAGAATCAAGCTGGTTACACCTCACGTTACCACCTTGCTTGTAACCCTTCAGTAAGATCATGAAGGAATTAAGGACTTAGGTACGTTATGCCAGGTTTATCGCTCGTAACATCATAGACCTCGGATGTCTACTCGAAGACGTCTAAAATATCATAAATGAGCTACATCACAGATCCATAGGATTAGCTCCCCTATTAGTTTTGAAAAATAAGTCATATCTCAACAGAACTTGGTAATTGGTCAGTTTTCTACCTGGTAAAGGGAGACTGCGAAAGGTTGTTGTTCAACTTGCGACTGAAACTGTTCTCAAAGAGTCAGAAAAGGGAAGATGAAGAAATAAGGCTTCGGTTTCGAAAGAGGAACTAAGAGTCAGACAAAAGGTTTCATTGACAATACACTGACTGTCATACACACAGAAGGTTGTGTACGTGGAGGAGGCCTGGATACACTGGAACGTTTCAGATATACTATGTACTTGTAAGACAGAGTTTTAGGAATCAGGTTTTAAATTGTAAGACATTTCCAGGGACAGATGTGGACTCTGACCACAATTTATTGGTTATGAACTGTAGATTAAAACTGAAGAACCTGCAAAAAGGTGGGAATTTAAGGAGATGGGACCTGGATAAACTGAAAGAACCAGTAGAGGGTTTGAGGGAGACCATTAGGGAACGATTGACAAGAATGGGACAAAGAAATGGGCACCTTTGAGACATGAAATAGTGAAGGCATTACAGAATCAAATAGATAAAAAGACGAGAGCTAGTAGAAAATCTTGTCTAACAGAAGAGATAATGAATTTAATTGATCAAAGAAGAAAATGTAAAAATGCGGTAATGAAGCAGGAAAAAAGGAATACAAACGTCTCAAAAGTGAGATCGACAGGATCTGCAAAGTGGCTAAGCATGGATCGGTAGAGGACAAATGCAAGGATTTACAGGCATATATCACTAGGGGCAAGATAGGTACTCCCCACAGGATAATTAAAGAGATCTTTGGGGAAAAGAGAAGCGCATGTGTGAATATCAAGAGCTCAAATGGAAAACCAGTCTTTAGCAAAGTAGAGAAAGCAGAAAGATGAAAGGAGTATACAGAGGGTCTATACAAGGCCGATGTACTTGAAGGCAATATTATGGAAATGGAAAAGGCAGTAAACGAAGATGAAATGGGAGATATGATACTGTGAGAACAATTTGACAGGCTTCTGAAAGACCTAAGTCGAAACAAGGTCCTGGGTGTAGACAACATTCCATTAGAACCACTGATAGCCTTGGGAGAGACAATCAAGACGAAACTCTTCCATGTGGTAAGCAAGATGTATGAAACAGGAAAAATACCCCAAGACTTCAAGCAGAATATAATTATTCCAATCCCGACGAAAGCAAGTGTCGAAAGATGTGTAAATTACCGAACTATCACTTTAATAAGTCATGGTTCCAAAATACCAACACGAATTCTTTACAAATGAATGGAAAGATCAGTTTGGATTCCGCAGAAATGATGAAACACGCGCGGCAATATTGACCCTACGACTTATCTTAGAAGATAGCTTAAAGACAGGCGTACCTACATTTCTGGCATTTGTAGACTTAGAAAAAGCTTTTGACAATGTTGAATGGAATATTCTCTTTCAAATTCTGAAAGTGACTGGGGTAAAATACAGGGAGCGAAAGCCTGTTTACAATTTGTACAGAAACCAGATGACAGTTGAGGGGCATGAAAGGGAAGAAGTGATCGAGAAGGAAGTGAGACACGGTTGTAGCCTACCCCCGATGTTATTCAATCTGTATATTGAGCAATCGGTAAAGGAAGTAAAAGAAAAATTTAGAGAATTAAAATCCATGGAGAAGAAATGAAAACTTTGAGGTTTGCCGACGTCATTGTGGTTCTTTCAGAGAATGCAAGGGCGTGGAAGAGCAGCTGAATAGAGTGGACATAGTCTTGAAAGGAGGATATAAGATGAACATCAACAAAAGCGAAACGACGATAATGAAATGTAGTTGAATTAAATCAGAGATTGCTGAGAGAATTAGATTATTAAAAGAGACACTTAAAGTAGTAAATGAGATTTGCTATTTGGGGAGAAAAATAACTGATGATGGTCGAAGTACAGAGGATATAATATGTGTACTGGCAATAACAAGGAAAGCGTTTCTGAAGAAGAGAGATTTGTTAAAATGGAGTATAAATTTAAGTGACAGGAAGTCTTTTGTGGAAGTATTTGTATGAAGTGTAGCCCTTTATGGAAGTGAAACATGGACGATAAACAGTGGGGACAAGAAGAGAATAGAAGCTTTCGAATTGTGGTGCTACAAAAGAATGCTGAAGATTAGATGGGTAGATCACGTAGCTAATGAGGAGGCATTGAATAGAATTGGGGAGAAGAGGAAATTGTGGCACAACTTCACTAGAAGAAGGGATCGGCTGGAGGGACACGTTCTGAGTCATCAAGGGATCACCAGTTTAGAACTGGAATTCAGCGTGGAGGATACAAATTGCAGAGGGAGACCAAGAAATGAATGCACTAAGCAGATTCAGAAAGATGTAGGTTGCAGTAGTTATTCGGAGATGAAGTGGCTTGCACAGTATAGAGTAGCATGGAGAGCTGCATCAAACTAGTCTTCGGACTGAAGTCCACAGCAGAAGTTTTTCAGAATCTATACGCAGGATAGTGCATTACACTGTTGTGTAGTTAGAAACTCTGCAGTTCAAACGTTGCAAGGGAGCGCACCATGTGTCAAATGTTAAAGTTTCCATGGAATAAACAGAAGATGAACATAGGCTATAAAGTTTCTTTATCAAAACTCTATATCATGTGTGTGCTTGCTTGTGTGCTTAACTATCCTTATGTCAAGAGAATAGCCTTCAGGTTCTCCCTGGCATAATACCTGTACTTGTGTCATCATTGGCTAAATATTTCCTGGTAAAATTGTAAGTGGCCCTGGTTCTCACGATTTTAGAATAATATGGAGCACAATCCGAAAGTAATCTGTTACAAAGACAACAAGTATGGTCGAATTTAAGTATTGTGCTTTGGAAGACTGCTAGATGATATGAACGCCTTTTTATGCAGCATTGTGTCTTTCAGAAAATCTCAGATTTCTTAGTCACTCAAGCTTTTAACATCAATGAATCAGAGGAAATAAGAAATAATATATATCAACTTATAGAAATACGTGGCTGTAATGAGAAGAATGTTGGCTGGAAGGAAGTGCCTTGCTCATGTTAATGTAGGAAGCGAGAGAAAGCATCATTCTTTTACGCTATACACACTGAGAGAGACGCAACCTGAAAGAAGAATTGTAGTGCAACTAATCTGTTCGCAGCAAATTTCCAAATAAGATTTCGTTGTTGCTGCATATTAATAATGTACTGTTATTTTTTACGCTTTTCTGTCATGGAACCCTCAATCCGCGATGACAACCGATGTATATTATTGAGGAGTGTAATGTGAATAATGATGGCAATTCTGACTGGGAGAAAGAATTTTCGTAAAAATGGCGTCTAAATGAGAATAACACTCGTATTGATGAAAGACGCACTAAAGAAAAAGTTCGTGATATTGATCGACTATAGCTCTCGTGTGAGGTAATCAGTGTCATCTGTAAAATTACGCAGATAAGGAGAGGAGGCAGGGATGACTGTTACAAGTGGATTAAATAGTATGTATATGAGAGTTTTGCCATGTCATTGTATGGTTGTGCTGTGCCTGTATGTTAATTTATAGGTGTTTTTCCAGCTATAGCTTTTTTGTGATGAAAAGTGGGATACTTGCTCCTTGGCCAATGAAGATTGAATAAATGTGTTGAAGAAGTGTGGACAGTCACTAGTCCCTACGAAACAGCAATAGGAACTGAGAAGTGGAAATCTGAATATAGCAGATGGTCCACAACAGCCAGTGTATGTGATAAAGTAGACTGAGATAGACTAAATCAGCTTTAAGTTGTTCTGACACAGTACCTTTTATGTGGATCTGTGGTCTGTGTAAATGTTGACAATAGTGAGAAGGGGGATACTCATATCTCTAGTAGTGATGTAGTTTGAAGAAAATATACTTGGAGTAGTTATGTAGTTTGAAGGAAATGGTAGTAGCAGGAACTACTCCCTTCTCCTTCACCTCACGCCTCATCCCAGTTACTTATAGATAAGTAGATAGGACTTTTTATTGTGTTGTGTAATATACCTTCTTGTCGATAGTGCCAGGAGTACCTTACTGTAATAAACATCACATTTTTCTTATAATGAATTTTAAAGTGAAGATCATGCATTTAAAGCTTTGTAACTGTTTGTCAATGATTATATTTTGGTCCCAGAGGGGATGAATCTATGCAATCCTGTCTACATTTTGAATTTCTGTTATTAAAGCTAGTTTTCTGACAGCTTCTTGTGTTCGCCTATTGTGACTTCTTTGGTTCAAATGGCTCTGAGCACTGTGAGACTCAACTGCTGAGGCCATTAGTCCCCTAGAACTTAGAACTAGTTAAACCTAAGTAACCTAAGGACATCACAAACACCCATGCCCGAGGCAGGATTCGAACCTGCGACCGTAGCGGTCTTGCAGTTCCAGACTGCAGCGCCTTTAGCCGCACGGCCACGTGACTTCCTTTCATGTTTACTAGGAGAAAAGGCTGGTTATTATGTACTTATATATGTTGTTATTAATCTGTATCGATTTTTTGTAAAAAGAATGATAGTACTGAAGAAGCAAAAGACTGTCCACAGTCGATCCGAGGAGCGTCGCTGAGACAACACATCGTCCCTCCTATTCCGGGGAGGTAAAATAACATACCCAGCGGCTTCCCTGGCTGGAATTGGACAGGTTCCGCTTCCAAAGGTGAGCGCCCACTGCAGGTGGAGAACGGACCACCTCACACCTACAGGAGGTTTGCTCACGTCACGCCAGCGTGAGTCAGTGAGTGGTCTCAGCAGCCGCAGTAGATGGGGGACCGTCACAATGGTGGTGACGTCATGAGGCAAGTTGTCGTTGGGTGAGTGGCGGCACCCATGGTGAAGCCACGCCACTTTTAGCTTTGGGGCATACGAGGTGTGTGCGTCAGAGTGTGTGCCAACCAAGATTTGGGACTGCAGACGCAGATTAGATTAGATTAGAGGTACTTTTCATTCGAATTGACCGATAGTGAGGAGAAATTTGGAAATTTGTGGTGAGGTCTTATGGGACCAAACTGCTGAGGTCATCGCTCTCTAAGCGCTACACACTACTTAATCTAACTTACGATAAGGACAACCCACACACCCATGCCCGAGGGAGGACTTGAACCTCCGACGGGGGAAGCCACACTGACGTGACAGGACGCCCTAGACCACTCGGCTACCCCGCGCGCCGTAGTGAGGACATCCTCTAGCACGTCGACCATCTCAGAAAGTAAGCATACACAGTAAATATTTACAAAATACGACCAGATATGCTAACGTACCTTCCACATATTCGAAATGAAATTACCTTGTGGATTGGAGTCGATTTAAAATGATATAAAACTTGTCACCAAATGTTAAATGTGGAACACTCTAAGGTGCATGTAATAATTCTTGAGCAATTGTAACCACACATCATCAAATAAGGAAAAAAAATTCGGCACAGGCGAGCCCCTGTTAATCAGACGCCATTACTGGATATCCAGCTGGAATACACTGCCGAATAACTGGCACCACACAGGGAAGCCGTACCGTACACTGCATGCAAACAAGCTCCACACATCCCCCACACATGATCTATGGCCGATCTCCCACTACTGTATAACGATCTTGATTGTTCCAGGAATGCAGCAGCAGCAGCAACTGGGACACATCGCCATCGCTTGTCATGGTAATGATGCATGATACCTATACTAACAAATCCAACCTTGCATGAACTATCGCAGCTAGTAAGCCACTACTGCTCTTACTACCCATCCCACTCTCGCAGAGGTTTTTTTCCCACGGCACGAGCCATGGCACTTTTTCTCCTCTGCTCTTCAAATCGCTACCCTCACTCGCGTTTCGTCCACTATCTATCACCTGATGGACCGTGTTAATGCGTAGCCTTACCCAGACGCACGGACAACATCACAGCCCAGCATCCTGTGATCCACTTACAGGACAACTAACATGTTTACGGAGGTGACAGTAGAACTTTTGGTTTGGTCACCACGTTGGTGCGGGCGTGGAGGGGCCCCATCTCTATAACAGCACTTAATTACAATGATTGCGTCACAGCACAAAATTGGTACCGATGTCAGATTGTAAGCAATATTCACATTATGTGATAACATTAATAACATACATGCTCAATAGGTTCTGCTAAGAAATTCATCAGTGGAGAAGAAGGAGTTGGCTACCATTAAATCCTTTACACTCTTCTCAAAATGAACTTTCTTATTAGTGATTTATGGCTGCTGGCATGTTATTGAAAATGTATACTGCGGAACGGTGGACAGCTTTCCGAACCAAGTAGGTGACTTTAAATCATTGTAAAAGTTATTCTTATTTCTAGAGTTAATTTCATGAACAGAGCTGCTGATTTGGAAAAAAATGTACAGGGTGGTCCATTGATCGTGACCGGGCAAAATATGGCTCACAATTTTAGACGAATACTTGGTAACAGTTAGGTTTTTTAAATTAAAATACAGAACGTAGGTACGTTTGAACATTTTATTTCCGTTGTTCCCATGTGATACATGTACCTTTGTGAACTAATCTTTTCTGAGAACGCATGCTGTTACAGCCTGATTACCTGTAAATACCACATTAATGCAATAAATGCTGCCGGCCGGTGTGGCCGTGCGGTTAAAGGCGCTTCAGTCTGGAACCGCGTGACCACTACGGTCGCAGGTTCGAATCCTGCCTCGGGCATGGATGTGTGTGATGTCCTTAGGTTAGTTCGGTTTAATTAGTTCTAAGTTCTAGGCGACTGATGACCTCAGAAGTTAAGTCGCATAGTGGTCAGAGCCATTTGAACCATTTTTTGCAATAAATGCTCAAAATGATGTCCGCCAACCTCAATGCATTTGGAAATACGTGTAACGACATTCCTCCCAGCAGCGAGTAGTTCGCCTTCCGTAATGTTCGAACATGCATGGACAATGCGCTGAGCATGTTGTTAGGCGTTGTCGGTGGATCACGATGGCAAATATCCTTCAACTTTCCCCACAGAAAGAAATCCGGGGAAGTCAGATCCGGTGAACGTGCGGGTCATGGTATTGTGCTTCGACGACCAATCCACCTGTCATGAAATATGCTATTCAACACCGCTTTAACCGCACGCAAGATATGTGCCAGACATCCATCATGTTGGAAGTACATCGCCATTCTGTCATGCAGTGAAACATCTTGTAGTAACATCGGTAGAACATTACGTAGGAAATCGGCAGACATTGCACCATTTAGATTGCCATCGATAAAATGGGGGCCAATTATCCTTCCTCCCATAATGCCGCACCATACATTAACCCGCCAAGGTCGTTGATGTTCCACTTGTAGCAGCCATCGTCAATTTTCCGTAGCCCAATAGTGCATATTATGCCGGTTTAAGTTAGCGCTGTTGGTGAATGACGCTTCGTCGCTAAATAGAACGGGTGCAAAAAATCTGTCATCGTCCCGTGATTTCTCTTGTGCCCAGTGGCAGAACTCTACACGACGTTCAAAGTCGTCGCCATGCAATTCCTGGTGTATAGAAATATGGTACGGGTGCAATCGATGTTGATGTAGCATTCTCAACACCGACGTTTTTGAGATTCCCGATTCTCGCGCAAGTTGTCTGCTACTGACGTGCGGATTAGCCGCGACAGCAGCTAAAACACCTACTTGGGCATCATCATTTGTTGCAGGTCGTGGTTCACATGTGGCTCAACACTTCCTGTTTCCTTAAATAACGTATCTATCCGGCGAACGTTCTGGACACTTGGATGATGTCGTCCAGGATATCGAGCAGCATACATAGCACACACCCGTTGGGCATTTTGATCACAATAGCCATACATCAACACGATATCGAACTTTTCCGCAATTGGTTAACGGTTCATTTTAACACGGGTAATGTATCACGGAGCAAATACCGTCCGCACTGATACCACGTACTTATACGTTTGTGACTATTACAGCGCTATTTATCAGGAAACGAAAGAAGTGGTCCAACTAAAACATTCATATTTCTTTACGTACCACACGAATATGTAATAAAAAATGAGGGTTCCTATTTTAAAAAACGCAGTTGATATCCGTTTGAGCTATGGCAGCGCCATCTAGCGCGCCAACCATAGCGCCATCTGGTTTCGCCCTTCAAGCTAGACGAGTTTCGTTCTTTGTTGTTTTGTTTGATGCTTATTTCGTGAGATATTTGGCCCGGTCACTATCAATGGACCACCCTGTATATATTTTTAATGACGAATTTCGTTAAGGTATAAATATATTGGGAAGCTTTAAATAGCCCTCTGCAGGACATTCTTGAGTTCACATCACAAATAATTCATATTACACGTTTTTGGGCTCGGAAATCTTTAGCTTGGCTTCAGGAGCTACTCCAGAAAATAGTT
Organism: Schistocerca piceifrons; assembly: GCF_021461385.2. Classification (NCBI taxonomy): domain Eukaryota; kingdom Metazoa; phylum Arthropoda; class Insecta; order Orthoptera; family Acrididae; genus Schistocerca; species Schistocerca piceifrons. The sequence goes on along the minus strand of NC_060140.1, from coordinate 120,392,667 downwards.
CCGTATGACATTATGGAATGAAAGTACGTATAGTACACTAGCTTGTTTTTTAATTTTTATAACACCTGTGTCTGACAACATTCACACAGCACATAGAGATTTGTTTAGGCGCTTCAGCAGTTCTGTGGTATGCTCCTCCCGGTTAAATCTGTGATTAAGCTGTAATGCTAAGAATTTAACACACAATCCTTGTACGCCCTACGCCATATGGCAGGCGACAGTACTTCAGACAACGTTAAGCTCGGCAGTCTGAGAGGTGCCATTACACAGGATTACACCATGTGCCGGCTGTGGTATTCACGCTGCCCTTGCTCCCATTTAGATCATCAGTACAAATGGCGCAGGCTACACATTCTCTTCATAGTAAAGTACACTAAACATCGACACTTAAAACTTGGACGACATTCTTTTGACAAGGGATGACATCAAATGGTCACTGAACTTGTCCCGAAGGTTCCCCAAGGTGACATAATCTCCTCTCTTCATCAGCCCAGGTAAAAATGGTTTTTGCGTGACCCGCAGGATAAGCAAAGACCATTACAACGAATTATTCTGGGAAAGGGTGCTGGAGATTTTCTAGTCTGGAATTAACATAGAGTGATACTAACATTCTTTGCCACATTTATTGGTCATGGTTGTAATGTTGATTTAATATACATTTTTACTGATTTTTCTTAGACAAATCATAACGTAAAATGTAACTTACATTTAAATATATAATCGTATCTGTAAGCATGTGCTTTGGTGTTGCACCTTTACATAATGTCAACGTAAATTTTGTGGTCATTGTAAACTAAGTATTATGCCAACTGGGAAACAACTGTGTATCTAAAAGTGAAGCTATGGTGTACGTCACGGAAATACGTTAATGGAGGATCGTTATACGGATTGTGGGAAGTAGAAGTTTTGTGAGTCAAATTCCTGAATGTGATGCGTTGAGCTGAAGGAGAGAGACATACAATCATGTGAAGAAGTTACATTGTTACCGTTTTAGAGGATTATCAGACGCAACGAAGAGTTTTGGTAGAGACTGAGCTATTGCGTCTTGGAGAAATGTAGTGTCAAAACCTGTGTTGAACATCAAGTATACAAAATATCCGGAAGCAGTGAAAACGGCTCAAGAAGAGAAAAGAGAAGATGTTATATTGACGGAAGAAGAAGCGAAAGTAATTTTCTGAGGAAGATTTAAAGAAAAAGGAGAGAAGCAAGAGGAACCAACAATCGTGTATGGTGAAATGTAGATGCGACGTAGTTTTGTAGAACCCAGTAAGAAACTGGACTTCGATCTGAATCTGTCCAGCAGAAGATGAGCGGGCTGTATTGTCGTTAGAGTAAGTTAAGTGGACATTATTCCTTCAGTGAGATAAACTTCTTGAATACATGTGTTGTCTTTATCCGAATCAGCAAATACACTCCTGGAAATGGAAAAAAGAACACAGTGACACCGGTGTGTCAGACCCACCATACTTGCTCCGGACACTGCGAGAGGGCTGTACAAGCAATGATCACATGCACGGCACAGCGGACACACCAGGAACCGCGGTGTTGGCCGTCGAATGGCGCTAGCTGCGCAGCATTTGTGCACCGCCGCCGTCAGTGTCAGCCAGTTTGCCGTGGCATACGGAGCTCCATCGCAGTCTTTAACACTGGTAGCATGCCGCGACAGCGTGGACGTGAACCGTATGTGCAGTTGACGGACTTTGAGCGAGGGCGTATAGTGGGCATGCGGGAGGCCGGGTGGACGTACCGCCGAATTGCTCAACACGTGGGGCGTGAGGTCTCCACAGTACATCGATGTTGTCGCCAGTGGTCGGCGGAAGGTGCACGTGCCCGTCGACCTGGGACCGGATCGCAGCGACGCACGGATGCACGCCAAGACCGTAGGATCCTACGCAGTGCCGTAGGGGACCGCACCGCCACTTCCAAGCAAATTATGGACACTGTTGCTCCTGGGGTATCGGCGAGGACCATTCGCAACCGTCTCCATGAAGCTGGGCTACGGTCCCGCGCACCGTTAGGCCGTCTTCCGCTCACGCCCCAACATCGTGCAGCCCGCCTCCAGTGGTGTCGCGACAGGCGTGAATGGAGGGACGAATGGAGACGTGTCGTCTTCAGCGATGAGAGTCGCTTCTGCCTTGGTGCCAATGATGGTCGTATGCGTGTTTGGCGCCGTGCAGGTGAGCGCCACAATCAGGACTGCATACGACCGAGGCACACAGGGCCAACACCCGGCATCATGGTGTGGAGAGCGATCTCCTACACTGGCCGTACACCACTGGTGATCGTCGAGGGGACACTGAATAGTGCACGGTACATCCAAACCGTCATCGAACCCATCGTTCTACCATTCCTAGACCGGCAAGGGAACTTGCTGTTCCAACAGGACAATGCACGTCCGCATGTATCCCGTGCCACCCAACGTGCTCTAGAAGGTGTAAGTCAACTACCCTGGCCAGCAAGATCTCCGGATCTGTCCCCCATTGAGCATGTTTGGGACTGGATGAAGCGTCGTCTCACGCGGTCTGCACGTCCAGCACGAACGCTGGTCCAACTGAGGCGCCAGGTGGAAATGGCATGGCAAGCCGTTCCACGTGACTACATCCAGCATCTCTACGATCGTCTCCATGGGAGAATAGCAGCCTGCATTGCTGCGAAAGGTGGATATACACTGTACTAGTGCCGACATTGTGCATGCTCTGTTGCCTGTGTCTATGTGCCTGTGGTTCTGTCAGTGTGATCATGTGATGTATCTGACCCCAGGAATGTGTCAATAAAGTTTCCCCTTCCTGGGACAATGAATTCACGGTGTTCTTATTTCAATTTCCAGGAGTGTATTATACGGATTTTATTAACAAAAATTTTTTATCAGTTTGTAGTGTAGAGGCATAGTACGTTTGAGTGAAAGTTTAAATATAAAGCACACATTGCTCGATGATGTAAATCTGTTGTGCCAGAGCGTTCTTCTTGTACATCTACATCTACATGAATACTCTGCAATTCCCAATTAAATGCCTGACGGAGGATTTATAGAACCACCTTCAAGCTGCTTGTCTACCGCTCCACTCTCGAAGAGAATGCAGGAAAAACGAACACTTAAATCTTTCTTTGCGAACTGTGACATCACTTATGTATTTACGATGTTAGTTTTGCTCATAGATCACATTTAAATGGCAGATGCAATTTTGTAACAATGTTTGTGGCATTTCATGTAAGCAAATCGATTTTTAGAGCAGTTGGTTGCAGAAAAATATTTTTACGTAATTCATAACGGCTGAATCGAGGACTGGCACCGTATTTTAGCAGCCTGGTCCTGCGACACCTTGACAGTCGAAAATCACAGTAACCATCTTCCATTGTCGGCAGTTACGACTATCTCTGATAGAAAAAGCGCCGAATCACATCTTTGACTCCACGCTCAAAACATCTACAGCAAGGCGTGTGTACGAGAATGTAATAATACGCATCATTTAGTATCTGGGTGCAGTTTATGATTTAGAACGTATTAGAAGAGTAACGAACATTCAGAAATTACATATTAAATCTAAACTCTTTTGTATTTCAAAAACTATAGGAATATGTTCACGCTGTCGGTGCTCAGCACATTTGTAATTGAGTACACAGTAATAGTGACTTTTCTTGTAGTTATTTTCCACACAGTTTTAGTGCGATTACAATTATTTACCCTCAAGATGTTTTGTAAAGTTTTAGCGGGGTCATTACAGATGGAGCTCTTGTAACGTCACGTTAGGGAATTCATAGTTTTACTTGAATTTAAACAGAGACATTGTCCAGTATTCAGTATTAACTCCAACATTTACTCAAGAAGTTAGTACTATTGTACTTCACTACGCAGTTATTTGTGCGCCTCTGTATAGTATGATTGTGTGAGTGTTTGAGTACAAATACTAGATGCGTTAGTATGTAAAGAAGTGAGAGAGTGCTCTGATAGTAAAGTTGTCTATCAGAGCAGATATTTATCAGTTCAATAACGTAAAGAGAATTTATCGCAGTATTTAGTGTATGTGCGTGTGTTTGTGTTTGTGTTTGTGTGTGTATGTGTGTGTGTGTGTGTGAGAGAGAGAGAGAGAGAGAGAGAGAGAGAGAGAGATAGATAGAGAGAGAGAGAGAGAGTCAAATTAAGAATAAAGCACATTTGTCATCGAGCCAGTGAGACACTGCAACGAGTTACTGCAGAGCACACCGTTCTTTAATTTCCTGTTTATTTTGATAAAATGGAATCAAGTATAAAAACAGTCGTTTGAGTCACTGAAGATCAAGTTGTGCTAAAGCTGAAAGAAGCACAATTAGGAGGTATTACACATGTGATTAGAATTGTTTTAAAATCATGAGATTCACTGTAATGCAGCAAACACTCAAAATAACACCATCAGTGACTGGATGGTTCAGCACGTACTCGAAATTGGGGCATGTAAGTAAATAATGGGTAAAGTGCCAAAAAATAAAAATTTGAGTTGTAGGTGAAATTCCGCTGTGCTTGCGAAGGCCAAATCACACATTCTGACACAAGCACCAGAACAGCGGGAAACAGTGTTTACAGCTGTTACAAAACGGCATTCGTATCTAACAACAGAAATAGCACAGAATATTACAAAATGCAAAGCATAATTCCACCAAAATGGAGGAATAGAGATGAAGGTGGAGCTCAAAGCGAAAGAAAGAAACTACGCAGCGAAGGGAAGGAATATACTCTTCCTTCATTCAGGCACAGTGAAATGTACTACTTATAGGAGCTGTCAGATTACAACTTTTGCATTCGTGTTGGTGATAATCAAACCGGTCACATGTTTCCCTTACATGTGGCCGTACGTGGCAGGGATGGGAATGCAACTGCTTCCTGTGTGCACCAAGCCTTAACATCGAAACTTATTTCTAAAAAGAAACTAATAATATGAACTGACTGCTGCTGTGGGCAGAACAAAAATCAGACGGTGTTTCTGTGGCTTTACCTAATAGCAAAGGGTTACCTTACGGAAATAATACACAAGATTTTGGCAAGACGACACACTTCTACGTTCTGCGATCGTGATTTTGAGAAATACAAGAGGCTAACGCTGCGTGTAGCTGCGAAAGATTTAGTTCCCCTCTCACTGAAACGAAGCACACGATACCAGAAACAGATGTTTACGACTTTAAGTCAGCTGCCGAAAAATATAAAAGTTTACCAGTGTGAATATTTCAAAAGCACAGTGGATCAGACTGACTGCTGAACGCCTAGGGACTCTGTATTGATCAAACCTGAATGCAACTGAAGAGTTCAAGGAAAATTACACCTTGAAGAGTAACGTGAAGCCTTTCGATCTTCAGCAACTGCAGCTACACTACGCTGTGAACCTAGGTTTTCTGAAGGAAAGAGAAGGGATTAGCTAAAATGATTGCACTTGTAAAAGAGGAGAATAAGTGGTTTCACGATAACATTCTGAAATGAGTGAAAATTGCTGTGATGGCACTTGTATCCTTATTTAAGTTAGAGCCGTTGCATACAGAATATTTTATTATCTTCAAATTTTAAATTATTTTGTTCTTACCGTAGAATAACAACACGTATATGAAAAGAAACCTGTACTGTTTTTATGTTGTACCGTGATTCCCAGCTTTTATACTGCTTTTGTACAGTTGTTATACACAACCACATCAATATGATAATGGTGGGTCCGCCTTCCAAAACGACAAACGTTTCCATCATCAGTGGGTTCTTTAATTCTAAAACGTGGGGAAATAGCATATATAAAAGAATTTATAGAAAGCAATATTTAAAAAACAATCAGTGCACATGTAGTAATCCTGTACAACGTTTTATAACTGTGCTATTTCTGCATATTTCAGAATTAAGAAACTCAATTTAGATGGCAATATTTGTTACCGAAACTAGTTTTGGAATAAATAAATAAATAATAAAAGTGTTTTGCATCAGGGTGGACCCAAATTTCCCATATTGTTGTTTTTCTATGGAAAGACGGACCGACAGAAGAGCTCCAAGATTAAATTGTTGCTATACACACTTTGTTAATTACCTCTGAACCAGATTTTTTGCGCTTGAACCAGCATTTATTTACAGGCCACAGTTGCTTTCACTGGTTTCAATATAATATTCAGTAGACCCAAGCAGTAAACCTTAGTATTTACTTTAGAAGCTTAGCACATTGTTACGGAGTACCTGAAAGACGATGTACGGAACAAGAGACATGCAAACACCAGTAACTGCGTACTCTATGCTCGCGGTGATCTGGCGCAGACACGTGGGGTGCACCTCGATGCTCTGAAGGTTGATGACACTTGCACCAGCCGATGACCAGAACTGCATGGCCATCACTACCACCGCTATGGCGACACTCGGAACACCAACTGCAAAGTCAAAACACATGGGTTGCATGGCTGAAACAGATTTGTTAGAAACATATGTGTAACCACTTAAAAATAAAGAAAATGGAAATGATGTTTTGACAGTGCCTTCTAATCAGTTTTCCTGTTAATTTACAACTGATAAAAGTCTTTTGGATTTCAACTGTCAAGAACAAAGCATTACCACAATCATTAGCCTGGTACCGTGGCATACCCCCTGGTGCTACTATGAATAAGCCTGATGAATACTGGAAGCAACGGAATCGGTGGAAGTTCCAGAATTATGTTTTCCGCATATTCTGAAGCCCGCCTACGAAATTGAATGATTAATGTGGCTGCCTTCAATGCAGCGTCTAGAGTCTGGCAATTACGCTATGAAGACGTTTCCGAGGCGTCTCCCGTGTCCTCAGATGAAAGACCCCTCCAGTCCCTTGACTTATCGTGGAACATCTCGAAATTCGTTTTCTGTGCCCGTATAAAAATTTCAGGTCCCGTTCCACTCTTCTTGCAGGACCAGTCCTTTTGTTCACGTCACGATTGGGTCATTTAATGATTTCTGCGTACCACTCCCTGCCAGTCTGCCAAGAGCATCTGTCCTTTTCTTTTCTCCCCTTCTTTCCCAATCTTCCTCTTCGCTTTCGCCTCCAAGCGCTGTTGGAGAGTCTCACGTTCCGTCTACTAGAAAACTAGCATTCCTTATCCGGGTATCCGGTAGACGGCGGAAGCATTTTGTAGAAGCCATTTCGGTACTCTCTGCATGTCACATTACGCAGTTTAGCTGCAAGTGCACGCAAACAGATTTATGCATGGCTAAGGGGAACTCAGTGTCCTCCCGAAAATATGACACACTTTGTTACTAGCTGGCATACCGAACTAGATCCGGAGACCTACCTGTGATTCCATTTTGGCCAGTAGGGCAATGCTAATGCTAATTTAAGCTAGCTTTCCGCAGGACGTCAGATTCTTGCCAATGCATTACAATCCAAACAATTGTGTTATCTCTTGCATTGAAATAAATAAAATTGTAGTGTTTTTTTTGCTTCGGTTGGTTGTAAACCAATGTAGCACTCATCATTCACTAGAAACTATTAATTTGGCACGTGGCCTGAAAAACTAGCCCACAAACAGGGTAACAATGGTTAAAGAAATCTTTGTTAGCTGACAATATGTGTGTCATTGACAGTTGCTCTTTTATATATAGCAATAAAATGCCAGTACAAAAGGTGTGCAGAAGTGGCCGAAACGCCATGGTCATAATGAAACAAACGATTTTACCCTAGATCAAGAATTTTTATGACGGTTATTTACTTTCAAAATACACTGCCTGACAAAAAATTAAGCACCAAGAAGACGTGGTTGGATGTGAATGAAAGTTAGTACACATGCTCACCATTTGCCTGTATGGGGTTGCAATTTTCTGTGACTGGTAGAATGCTGATTGTCCTGCGTTAGTGTTGTTCATGTTTAGTGTTGTTACCAGGTCTTCTGTGGTATACTGAGGGGGCTCAACTGCCTCAGATGTTGAGTGATCACTGTGAAGAACACCGAGAGGTACTACACTACCTTAAACCGTTATCACCAGAGAGTTCTCACTGTGTGTGTCCATTTGACCAGCTTGTCGAATTGCTCAGTATCCAGATTTGTGGGACATCCGATTGTCATATTCCAGCCGACCAAACCTGACCTCTCAAAAGGAGGCTGGCCATATTGTGCTCCAAGAACATCGTAACCCCTTCATATCTGCGATTACCGTCCAAGAACAAGTGATGGACTTCGTGCAACATTCTTCGTCATCCTACGCCATTGGACAGAGACTAGCAGCATACGGAGTAGGGAGTTACGATCCCGTCATAAGCTGCTGTTAACAGCACAGCCAACTGCATTTGTAATGGTGCTATGATTGGGCAACATGGATTCCTTATGAATGTTGTCATATATATATATATATATTCAGGAGTGGATCGCGGTACTGCACTGTCTTTCGTAATCATCGTCGATGAGTTTGGAGCGACCTGGGAGGAGGTTCCATTCTTGCAATGGTTTGGGGAAGCACAGCTTTGTTGCTCCTGGCGTCATAGTCTGGGGAATCATCGGGTATATCCTCAGGTCACGACTGATAGAGATTAAGGGAACTCTGACAAACATCCTGTAAACCCAAATGTTACCTTCAATGTGGTAGTATAATGGTGCTATTTTCCTATAGGACAAAGCTCGGTCATGCATGGCACATATTTATACGAACTCTCTGAATGATGTTGAGATGCTCCTGTGATCAACAATATCACAATATCCGTCCCAGATAGAACATATGTGGTACCAGGTCAACATTAACTCCATTCTGGTGCCAATATCCGAGATATGAAGGACCAGTTACAACACTTGTGGGCCAGCTAGCCTCAGAAAAGGATACAGCCGATTTGTAAGATCCTTACCAAACAAATCAGACCATGCATTCAGGCCAGAAGGGGTACAACCTCAAACCAGTAAGCGAGCTCCTACTGCCAGGTTGTTTCTAAATTTGACTTGGTTTTGTAATCACTGAAGTAACATCACATACCCTCTCGACCTGTGAAGTTTGGTTGTGTTTCCTCCGCCTGAGTGCTTCACTTTTTTTTTGTCGGGCAGTGCAGATCGCTGGTTGCCAAATGGTATAACTGGATTGACGAAGTACTTTTGTATATACTAATATGGTATCTGTTCTTTCGGACATGTTTCACCTATGGCAGCGCCATCTAGCGGGCCAACCATAGCGCCGTCTTGTTTCCCCCTTCAAGCTAGACAAGTTTCGTTCTTTGTAGTTTTTTCGTTTGACGCTTATTTCGTAAGATATTTGGCCCGGTCACGATCAATGGACCACCTGTATATATAGTTAATGCTCACCGGCCACTTGACCATCTTCTTCTTCCGTGCAGATGCAGAAACAGTGCCTGAACTCTTACGGGAATCGGCAACGCGCCGCGAGTAATGAGAATAATAGGCGGGGGCACTACAAATGTGGTGCGGGACAACACATTGAGAATATGGGTTTCGCGGGAGGCGTGCCAGAGATAAATCCATGCGGTCGCACTGTCTTCTGTATCCTGGGTGGGTCAGATGGATAGAGCGTCTGTCATGTATGCCGGAGATCCCGGGTTCGAGTCCCGCTTGGGGCACACATTTTCATCTGTTCCTGTTGACGTATGTCAACGCCTGTAAGCAGCTAAGGGTTTTCATTTCATTGCAAAGTATTTTTGGTCTCAATACAGATATATGTGTGTTAGTGAGAACCGCGTGATATCTCCAGTCCTTGGCAGGTGAAGAGGGCGCAAGCAGGCAAGTGTGAGAGGTGTGTGAGTGCTCTCACGGGCTGTGTTGTTTACCTGTGAGCAGTGCGACACAGAGTGCACCCAGGAGGCCGACCAGCGCCAGACACGCGACGGTGGACCACCGGCGCCCGAAGTGGGTCCCGCAGTAGTGCTGCAGCAGCACAGACGCCGCCTGCGCCACGGCCTGAGCAGACACCGCCACCAGCGGGTTCACGCTGATGATGCCCACGCTCAGCACCAGCGCTAAGATCGTCAGCCAGCACAGGGACCTGTCAACACAGTTTTGTATTCTCTCAGAGAGGACGTACTTCGGAACAGACACAAATGCAGCCACTGCAGCAAAGTCAGCAATCAGCAGCAGCAGTAGCAGCATTTAAACCATACTGGTACAAATCGTCATGTCAGAACATCTCTGAAAGTACACTACTGGCCATTAAAATTGCTACACCAAGAAGAAATGCAGATGATAAACGGGTATTCAATGGACAAATAAATCATACTACAACTGACATGTGATTACATTTTCACGCAGTTTGGGCGCATAGATCCTGAGAAATCAGTACCCAGAACAATCACCTCTGGCCGTAATAATGGTCTTGGTACGCCTGAGCATTGAGTCAAACAGAGCTTGGATGGCGTGTGCAGGTACAGCTGCCCATGCAGCTTCAACACGATACCACAGTTCATCAAGAGTAGTGACTGGCGTATTGTGACGAGCCAGTTGCTCGGCCACCATTGACCAGACGTTTTCAATTGGTGAGAGATGTGGAGAATGTGCCGGCCAGGGCAGCAGTCGAACATTTTCTGTATCCAGAAAGGCCAATATACGACCTGCAACATGCACTCGTGCATTGTCCTGTTTAAATGTAGGGTTTCGCAGGGACCGAATGAAGGGTAGAGCCTTGGGTCGTAACACATCTGAAATGTAACGTCCACTGTTCAAAGTGCCGTCAATGCGAACAAGAGGTGACCGAGAGGTGTAACCAATGGCACCCCATACTATTACGCCGGGTGATACGCCTGTATGGCGATGACGAACACGCGCTTCCAATGTGCGCTCGCCGTAATGTCGCCAAACACGGATGCGACCATCATAGTGCTGCAAACAGAACCTGGATTCATCCGAAAAAATGACATTTTGCCATTCGTGCATCCAGATTCGTCGTTGAGTACACCATCGCAAGCGCTCCTCTCTGCGATGCAGCGTCAAGGGTAACCGTAGCCACGTTCTCCGAGCTGATAGTCCATGCTGCTGCAAACGCCGTCAAACTGTTCGTGCAGATGGTTGTTGTCTTCCAAACGTCCCCATCTGTTGACTCACGGATCGAGACGTGGCTGCACGATCCGTTTCAGCCATGCGGATGAGATGCCTGTCATCTCGATTGCTAGTGATACGACGCCGCTGGGATCCAGCACGGCGTTCCGTATTACCCTCCTGAACCCACCGATTCCATATTCTGCTAACAGTCATTGGATCTCGACCAACGCGAGCAGCAACGTCGCGATACGATAAACCGCAATCGCGATAGGCTACAATCTGACCTTTATCAAAGTCGGAAACATGATGGTACGCATTTCTCCTCCTTACTCGAGGCATCGCAACAACGTTTCACTAGGCAACGCCGGTCGACTGCTGTTTGTTTATGAGAAATCTGTTGGAAACTTTCCTCATGTCAGCACGTTGTAGGTGTCACCACCGGCGCCAACCTTGTATGAATGCTCTGAGAAGCTAATCATTTGCATATCATAGCATCTTCTTCCTGTCAGTTAAATTTCGCATCTGCAGCACGTCAGTCCGCAGCTCGTGGTCGTGCGGTAGCGTTCTCGCTTCCCATGCCCGGGTTCCCGGGTTCGATTCCCGGCGGGGTCAGGGATTTTCTCTGCCTCGTGATGACTGGGTGTTGTGTGATGTCCTTAGGTTAGTTAGGTTTAAGTAGTTCTAAGTTCTACGGGACTGATGACCATGGATGTTAAGTCCCATAGTGCTCAGAGCCATTTGTAGCACGTCATCTTCGTGGTGTAGCAATTGTAATGGCCATTAGTGTAACTGTCATGCTAATGACGCAGCCGCATATACTGCTGCTGGCCCAGGAGTCTCTGCCCGTGGCCTGTGCACCTGGATGCTTGGGCCACTCCACACTTTATCACCACCTTGGGAGGACGACACAATTGACCAGCCATCCCTCTCCCTCCCATCCTGCTGAGGCGTCAATGGAGGACTTCTTCAGTCTGGGTCACTGAAACACAATGCAGTCCTATGTACACAAATGTACCGTCTCCAGGCCACCCATACTTCAGTCAGGGAGTATGAGCCTCCTCTCAATGCAGCAGTTGCGACAGCAGAATGCGTGATCAGCAGCCAGAGGCTGACGAAACGGGGCAGACCGTGACGAGGTAATCACTTCGCCTGCCTTCGTCACTCGCAGTTTCCAAGATCCCTGACTGTAGACGAACAGCAATAAAGAAGTTGTAACCCCAGCTAGACCTTCTTCTGCTGTACACTGCAGCAGAGAGCCCCTGTCCACAACCAGACATCATGGTTGACTGTAACTTTGAGACGGTACATAAGCCATCCACTCTTTGAAACATAACGATTGGTGTCAGAAGCACTCCTGAAGATGAAGATGGGCGTCAACAGGAAGACAGCATTTGGATCCAGGTTGAGTAAGTTCCCAATTTAAAGTTGTTTTGGGCCTGTATGGTCGTTTCCCTATCGTTTCTTCTCCCTTTTTTATTTCATTTTTATTTATATGTTATAACACTTGCATTCGTTGCTAAGCAGTCAATACAACTCAAGACTTTCCAGCTGAGTTGCACGTGGAATTAGGACAATTTAGGGAGGAAAGGAGAAAATGATCATATCTGAGTGCACCTAGCCTTGACGCTGATAGCGCTTCACTGGTCATCCCAGATTCTGGGAAATTAGACGACGATGTCTTATGTTCTGTCGAAATTTGGATATAACCACTGCGTCGCAGTATTGGAGTGAGATGCAGTTTTTGAGAGTGGGCAAGTTAAAACTAAAGTGGCTAAGCTAAACTATGGACTGTGTAATGTATCACGAGGGATTAGGGGAAGCACTGTCCTTTTATGAATTACAATTCGCATTGGTAGTGAGATATAGGAGAAAATAACTTGGAGATGCTACTGAGAGCAACATAACGAGATATTTCAAAAACATGGGGAATCAATGGAGAGTTTTGTGGACTGTATTCACAAAATTAATGTCACTACAAATGACCTTACTCGGGATGATAATGCTAATAATGTCGTTTTATTGGAATGCAAGAAGAAAACCACTGATATGCCCTTATGAGGATTATCTCAGACATGACACACAACGTTTTCATGGAATTCCTGAAGATGCGGGTTGAGGCAATAGAAGCTGCAGTAGCACTGGCTAAGATACAGTATATATTATCACCAAACTATGGAAGAAAAAGGTGGTGTTAAATATGGATACTAAACGTTTCAGATGTGGTCACACCGGATATAAAATGAAATTTCGGAGAACAGGAGTGACTGTGGCATGTAACAATATACTGGGTAAAGTAGAATTAAATGTGCCATGCTTGGCTTAAGGTAGCAGTGGTAGATGTATTGATTCACTCATTTCAACGGTAATAAGTATCTGGAGAGGGGGGGGGGGCGACTTTCATATTAATGTACATGTGATCCCCACCGTTGGTAAAGGCTGTGAAGTCATACTCAGTTTAGATTTCCTGGTTGCGCATTACACCAACAGTTGACTTGTAATGGCGTACAGTTGAACTGGATGGAGCAACGTTTCATCTTGGTTCTATGGCCAGAAGACCATTACTGCTCGAGAGGGCACCCAAGATGCTGAGTCCACTGCCTAAACTGGTACGATGTCCCCTAAAGTGGTCTCTCAGGTTATCACAGCGAAATTTCAGTATATTTACTGAAGTTAATCTGGATTGACATAGTAACTGATCTGCTGGTGATTTCTTTGCGTGTTTTTGAGCCTTTCTTTGAGGAACATGAGTTATGTGAAGTACAATATTTTGCACAGTGCAGTTTATCCTATGCATGGGAAATTGATGGGAACAAAGTTGTGTCTGTCAGTATTGAGAGTGTTAGCGCCAAAGAGCTGCAGCTATCATGTGTTACCATGACAGCTAATGTAGAAATGCTAGGTGAGGACGAGTTGGTCAGGGATTTCACGTAAGATTACGCAAGGCTGGGGCAGTGTGTCAGTTTGACACACGGAAGAAGAAAGTAGTACATCTAGGGGGATGGGGCAAGGAGAATGAGGAGTGACTGTTAGAAGAACATGTTGGGTTACATGATTCTCGTTGACCACTGCCTGCCATGCCACTAAGTATACATCACATTCTCACTGTGAATGAAGCACCTATCTTTAAATGTACAGACTCCCATAGTATTCACAGCTTCTCGTAGAAGAAATTTATAAACCAACAACTTCAAGATGCGATCATAGAAATGAGTAAAAGCCCTTTGTTTGCCCTAGTTCTCATCATCTGAAAGAAGTCACCAGATGGCAGCATGGCACAGAGGTTTTTTGCACCTACCATTACTTAAAACAGAAGATAATTTCAGATGCCTATCTACCCTATGCCAAATACAACAGCAGCCCTAGATAATCTGGACTAGTGTCGTTAATTCACAACTATGGACCTACAAGGTGGGTACCCGAGGGGTGTTTGAAAAGTCCGTGCAAAGTCCGAGAGATGACTCGTATCGAGGTCATGTTTAGTTACTGACATCTTTGTAAAGAACGCACACCAAGTTTCACCCACATTGGTCTATTTCTTTGTGTTTGGCATTCGTGTGGCTAAAGGAAGTCGAGTGATTGTCCAAAAATGGACGAAGAAGAATTTCGTGTGGTGATTAAACATTACTTTATGAAAGGAAAAACGCCTCAGGAGACTAAAGAGAAACTCGATAAACATTACGGTGACTCTGCACCTTCGATTAGAATAGTTTATAAGTGGTTTCAAAATTTTCGGAGCTATGATTATGCTACCTTTGCACGGTCAAAATACCGTGGCTCTTTAAAAATCCGCTCAGTGAGCAGGCCAGACATCAAAATATTTTCAAGAGGACATATTTTTGATAAACAGACGGAAATATATTTTGCCTAGTTCCTTATAATAAGTTTACAAGGTAAAAATTCTATACAAAAAAATACACTAATTCTATCGTTATTACAAAAATTTTAAAATTAAATTAATAATCTTAATAAAAAACCTAAAATATTTATAAAATCAAAATAAAAAAATAATGAACTAAAACGTAATAGCTGGTTTAGAGCTTACTATTATATTTTTATAAAACAAATTATAGGTTATTAACTTCAAAGCTTATCCCTTAAAGAATAAATAAGTTAATATTTATACTTAAAAATTAAATAAAAACAATTAACTTCAAACAATTACATTATTTCTTAAGAAACTAGATATCTTAGGAAACGATTACCATCTCATTTCTATAAATTTCTTCTGGACCCCCTGTGGAGGTTACGACTCCAGAAATCATTGATAAAATCCATGATATGGTGATGGATGACAGAAGAGTTAAGGTGTGTGAGATTGCTAGTGCTTTGGGCGTCACGAATGAACGGGTACATAATATTTTGCGTAAACATTTGGACATGAGAAAACTATCCGCAAGGTGGGTTCCGCGATTGCTCACGCTTGAGCAAAAACGGAATCGTGTGAAGTGTTGCAAGGATGGTTTGCAGCTGTTCAGGAAGAATCCGCAGGACTTTAAGCGTCGTTTCGTCACTGTGGATGAAATATGGATACATTACTATACTCCTGAGACCAAACAACAATCTAAACAATGGGTTACCAAGGAGAATCTGCATCAAAAAGGCGAAGCCCAGTCCTTCGGCCGGAAGGGTTATGGCGACTGTCTTTTGGGATTCGCAAGGGATAATCCTCATCGACTATCTGGATAAGGCTAAAATTATTACAGGTGCATGTTATTCATCGTTATTGGACCGTTTGAAAACCGAGCTGCAAGAAAAACGCCGGTGATTGGACCGCAAAAAAGTCCTTTTCCATCACGACAATGCACCAGCACACACCTCAGCCGTTGTGGTCCCAAAATTAATGGAAATAGGATTCCAACTCGTTTCACATCCATCCTATTCTCCAGACTTGGTTCCCTTGGACTACTATTTGTTCCCAAATTTGAGGAAATGGCTGGTGAGACAAAGATTTTATTCAAACGGGGAGGTGATTACAGCAACTAATAGCTATTTTGTAGATTTGGACAATTCCTATTATTCGGAAGGTATCAACAAATTATAACAGCGTTGGATGAAGTTTATAAGTCTAAAAGGAGACTATGCCGAAAAATAAAAAAAGGTTTACCCCAAACACGTAAGTAGTTTTTATTTTTGCACGAACTTTTCAAACGCCCCTACTGGAGGCAGTGCTTTGAGATCATCGAAAAACAATGTTCTCAACCCCACTCTTTTCATTACCAGTACTGACATAGGCGGTTTTCACTGAAAAATACACCACCTACTTTCAGTCACTATTAGTTGATGTCTTGCGATGTCCCATGATATCGATGTGTACTTAACGGCATCATCATGTCACCATGTAAAAAAGAAAAACTTACTTGTGCTGTACTGTGAAACAGGAAATAACTCTTGTGTATATTCAGTTGTATTTGACATTTTCGTTCTTCTGTTGTTTAAAAAATTCAAAATCTATACACAACTCGCTCTTATCTTTCCTGTTCGCGATTCCTGACGCTAATTTCAATACTGATGATTGTTATTATGATTACTAATGAAATGATGAGTAAATATTCAAGTAAACATCATATTTCATTAAAAGTAGTGTAATCATCACTACATTTCACTGAACCAGAAAGATTTTATGAATTTTGTAACCTCATAATTAGGTGGAAGTGACTGGTTTGGTGACACAAATATCGTGCACCATCGGTGTGCAATCGTTTATGAATTTTCATTTCTGCAAGTCGAGCCTGGAATCAAATGTCCTTTATGAAATCTGATTATCACTGTTATTATCATGCAAATCTTCCCACTACACTGAAACTAAACATTAATCTGTATCATGAACTTTTCCACGTTCCAGAAACAGTTTCTACGTGTGATGCTTCTGTTACAAAAAGATAACAGTATCATAGTGAATTCCGTTTCAGACTAAACAGGAGAACTTTTCTTCCACACATTTATGGCAAAGGCTCTATTCCTTTCATGATTTTATTATATACTATATTCATTTTATAATAAAGCCAACATTACACAGTGACACAGTGACTGGAACAACACTGGATTTTGTGTCATAAAAGTAATGAGCAGCAGAAGAACAAGCCAAATATAAGAAGGAAATTAAAGTCAACGACAGTGATTTCAAAAAGCATTCACCAGCAAAGACCAATTTAAATAATTGTGCACAGCAATCTGCTTTATAATACAATATGCGTAGAGTAGAGTAGTTGGACAATTGTTATCATTCAGAGGTTAATTTTATTATATATTCAAATATTTTAGAATTTTCTTGGGAATTAGGTTTAGTATTAGTGAATTTAACTTGCATACGATGCCTGACTTAGCACTGTAAGGGTGTAGATTGGCGCAGCTCTTATTTATTGCTATAACCAATTAATGTCATCTTTCTAGAATTTTCATGTTCAGCAATACTGTTATTTGTGTGCTGGGATGTAATTGAGATACCTATTGAATTTTATCACTTTTTATCTGATGGTAAAAACAGAGAACTCCATAAGAATGAAAATTGAAATATGAGACAAGATAGAATCAAATACTGCCGATAGTGAATTCGCCGATGCAGGCATTGAGAACACTGAAGCTTCAGCTAGCAAAACTTAACTCCACACTGAAAGTCCAATGGATAGTACAATACAAGATCCAGTTACTGTAATGCATAATAGTTAGTTATCTGTTATAATAACAAGTTTTAAACACCAGTGATGGAGGGTGTCATCGAATTTGAGTAAGTATGTGTGTGTGTTTGTGTCAGTCGTAAGTATTTGAGTGTAAGGATAAAGACTTTCGCTAAATCAGATTATTTATGTTAAATGAATGATGGAATTAGACAATTCCACTCCCACAAATCCACAATGAAATGTCCTGACGAGAAAAGTAAGTTTATTACGGAATTCTTGCAAAGAGTAGATCTACATTTGTTGTACTCCATAGCAAACCAAGTACCTATTATTTTTACTAGTTATGAACAAGGAGGACATATTGACACACAAATTATGTATCTACAGGATGAAGGGTTATTGGGCAATGCTATCGAATGCAGTATTTCTGGATCAACATTCCGATTACCCACCACTATAACTGGAAATGTCAACCACACAATATCAATTGTTTACATACGCGACCTTCCTCATGAAATTGTATCCTTTGAACACGTGGCCTGCCTACGTAATACGTTGGACCCGAGTCTGCTCACGTCTACAATTCAAATGCTAACAGCACAAAATGACCGCATATCAATGATGCACCCTTCTAGACCAAGTAACAAAGTACCATACTGAACTTCATCACCAACTCTTGACTATAGGAACTTCAGCCTCAGCTGTCTGCATCAATTTTGCAGTAATAGGTATAGCCTACTACCAATTCAAGTGAAAGGTAGCCCAAATCTCCTCCCTACCGATGTATATCCTAGCTGTTCGAACGAGTCATAATTGCACAAAAGAGAAAAAAACTTTGACAAACTGTTTTGAGTGCAGTGGGAAGTGGAGGCACAGACAGCGTCATGGTTGAAATATAAGCATGTTTATTAACAATGTGTACAGATGAAATAGATAAATACACAATGTTGTTATCCTCGGATGTAGCTGTTCGACATTGTCAGTTACAATAGAGATCAGCACTGCTGATTAAAACTATCTGTTCTACGTATGTCTGAATACCAACAGCATAGGGTTACGTCACTGATGATGTCTCACTGTGTGTCTTCCGAGATCCGGCCGATGCCTGGCGTGCAGCGTCTGAGAAAGGTGCGCAGTGGATAACATTTGCTTGCAGTGAGTCGGATAGAAGGCGGATTCTTCTGCGGCGTCCATGGCGCCATCCATTGGAAGATGACAAGCTCTGTGAAGAGTGAAGGTCACGGTGGCACACTGATGGGTAGTGTAAAAGACTCGTGTTTGGTGCGCGGTCCGTCATGTGAGATGTGGGCATCATCAATACCACAAAAATCTCTTTGTGCAGCCAAGTGCTTTTGGGTCGGAAACGAAATGTAAACAGTGGAAAGGACCATGCGTCACTGCAAGTGATTTTAATAATACAAAGTGTAAAGACTTCTAAATAAATTGGTGCCTTAAGTACAGTAGTACCTATGTTACAGCAAAATTTTCAATTGAAGTTTGAGGGCTGATTTCTTTTTCTAGACGGGGAAATTATAAGAGAATAAAACTGTAGTAGAACTTAGAGCAGAAGACGGAGCCCACAATAGTAACCAGGCCACAGATACAGCCAGCCACCACTGTTCAATGAACCATGTGATCAGCAGAAGCAATCATCTGTGTAATCAGACGTCTGCGTGCCTACGTTTGGACCAGCCTCCAGGAAGTTCCTGCAGAGACCAACCCAACGGCTGCCGGTCACCGCCTCGGTTTCAGATCGTTCGGCGTCACCCGCAAGCACAGCTGCTAATGCAAAGTCAGCAAGGAGCAGCAGTAGCATTCTAACTCGACATAACCAGCTCGTCATCATCGAATAGCTGGGGCAGTTGCGTGATGGCCACTCTGTGAAGATAGCTACTATCTCGACAATGCAGTTGTGTTTACCACCAATGGGCTGCAAATCCCTGCCAGTTGCATGATCACCTGGATGCTCCTGTGACTCAACACTTTGGTCCTGTGAGGATTCAGCCATCACCATCAGTGAGGTGTCAACAGAGGACTTATTCCCTCTGAACGCTGGATCGTGACACCACTAGAAGTACACACGGGTACCACTATCAGACCACCCAAGCTTCGGTTGGCGAATACGAGCAGTAATGTCAGTGGGCTGCATGGTCAGTAACCAGAGCCTGACTAAACATGGTATGCCGCTTTGCCCATCATCAATCACTTGCAGTTTCCAGGACGCACGACTGCAAATATACTGCAATAAAACACGTATATTTGCAGACTGAAGTGAGGAATGAAAATCAGAACCAAGGCCCAGATTCGAACCCAGTTCTCTCGCTCACTAAGAATATGCGCTAACCGCTATGTCACCGTGGCACAATGGCTTTGCACAACTGCTCGTGCTACTCCAGTACGCCTCCCTCCTCAGTTCAAATTCCCACTCATGCCACAGGCCACTTGGTATTCCCTCTACACTTGAACAGCGTTACAGAGGCTCTGCAACTGTATTGAGGTAGTACCTCAGCATTGGACTATCTTGCTGGCCAAGCTGTGTGGCAAGCACGGAAATGATCAGCAGAAATTTTCGGGGTGTGGAGGGGGCATTACCTTGCTACAATCTAAGACTAAATGGGATTGCTCTCAAGGGCTACAAAACAGGGAGTAGACTGTCCATTATAATTATCCGGGCTGTTATGCAGTGGTCAGTTGATGAATTTTGTGTCAATTTCCAAACGTTTCGACTGCGGGAGACATCTTCAAGAGGGTCCGTAGGTCGATGGAAGGTCCAACACACCCACTGGCTCGCTACTGACTGCCGCTAAATTCCGTGTCCGCGCGCTCCCGCGCCGCGGCGCGACGTCACGTGTTTTGAAAACGTCAGTGCAATTGGCCGCTGTCCGTCGCCGTCGATCGCCGTTGCCATCACCCAGTAGTGGACGGGTGGTACACATCTTCTTTAACACCGGCATCCATATATCGTTTAATTTCACACCCTCCTCCTCTCGGTTGAAATTATTTGGGTGTTTAGCGATTTCGATTGCCTCCCTGTAGAGCCTTTCGTAGTATCCGCTTGTGGCCGCTAGTACTTGCGTCTCCTCGAAACGAATATTGTGGTTCCCTGGCTGGAAAGCATGCTCCGCAACAGCTGATCGTTCCGTTTCTCCTCTTCTACAATTTCCCTTGTATCCTTCCAAACGTTTAGAAACAGTTCTTTTAGCGGTACCCACATAAACATCACCACAGCTGCATGGGATCCTATACACTCCAGCTTTTCCCAAAGGTTTGCGAGCGTCCTTGGCAGGCTTAAGGTATTCCTGTATCTTCCTGGTGGGCTTGTAGATTACGGTAATATTCCGCTTCGTCAAGATCCTCCCTATTCTTTCCGTTACATTTTTAACAAACGGCAGGAAAACCTTAGATTTTGCAGTAGCCTGTACGTCAGTATGATTTCTGCGTGGCTGCCTCAACGCACGTTTTATTTCAGTGGACGAATATCCGTTCTTCATTAGTGCATTGTGGAGATGTTCCATCTCAGCGTCGAGCACCTCAGGTTCACAAATATTTATAGCTCTGTCCGCTAAGTCTTGATAACACCCCGCTTCTGCTGTGGGTGGTGGTTCGAATCCCGGTGCAAATAACGGTCCGTGTGCTTGGGTTTGCGGTATACTGAGTGGCCCAAACTACCATTTTCGTTTCTAAAAACAAGCACATCGAGGAAATGTAATTTGCCGTCTACCTCCTCCTCCATTGTAAACTGAATTCTCCAGTTTATACTGTTCAGATGTTCGTGGAACCGGCTTAGTTCCTCCCTGCCATGTCTCCACAGCACAAATGTGTCATCCACGTATCGGAACCATACATCTGGTTTTTTGCTGGCAGTACCTAAGGTCTGTTCTTCTAATTTCTCCATAAAGAAGTTTGCAATTACGGGACTTAGGGGGCTCCCCATAGCCACGCCACCCGTTTGCTCATAAAACTCTTCATTCCACTTAAAGTATGTGGTCGTCAAACAACACTTAAACAGTTCTGAAATATCGGCAGGAAAAATTCGATCCAGCTGTTCCAATACATCATTAAGTGGAACCATGGTAAACAGCGATACCACATCGAAGCTGACCAATATGTCCTCCGGCTGGACCACTATGCCATTCAATCTGCTGATGAAATGTGTCAAATTCTTTATATAAGAGTCCGAACGGCCCACATGTGGTTTCAACAGCGTAGTCAAAAACTTTGCTAACGAGTAGGTGGGCGAACCAATGGCACTTAGTGTCGGTCTTAACGGCACATTTTCTTTATGAATTTTGGGTAGCCAACCGAATTGCAGAGACCTTTCTGTAGACTTTCTTCAATGGAGGCCTTTTTTATTAACCGTGACACAGTTCTGAGAACGTTGTTAGTGGGGTCCTTATTCAGCTTCCTATATGCTTGCGGATCCAGTAGATCAGTAATTTTACTCTGATAGTCAGCCACATCCATAACCACCGTTGCGCTTCCTTTGTCAGCTGGGAGAACCAAAATACTATCGTCGTCATTCAGGAGTTTTAAAGCTCTTCTCTCACCCACAGTTATATTACTTTTCGGCGGTTTTGCATTGGCTAATATTCTCACTGTTTCTATACGTCTTTCTTCAGCTGTTACAGAATCCACCCTGCGAATTCCTGCTTCTACACTGGCTATAATTTCTTCCCTGGGCACAAAACGCGGACTAACAGCAAAATTTCCTCCCTTGGAAGCACAGATGTCTCATCGTCAGATAACGAACGTTTGGACAAATTGATAACGGTCCGGGAAACGTCTAAATGCCGAAGAGTCTGATTAGGTAGCAAATTATCAAACTTCTTCTTCTGTCTACTAGACGTTGTCAACATACGCTTCCCCATGGTATCGTGCAGTAGTCTATCAATTTTATCCCAGTCACTTCTGCACAGTTTATTACTGATCGTAATACGGAGAGACATTAACTTACAGTTTGTGCTTGCCAAGTGCCGTCGGGTCTGCTGAATGCGCTCTCGTTGTAAGGCCTCGTCAGTCCATTTGAAAATGCGTTGTGCCTTTCCCGAATAGAACAGTCGCTTTATCTTCAGAAACTGCGGTATAACGCCGACGGTTCTGCAACGAGACAGGAATGTGAGGGAAAACAAAAGCTGCACTGTCTTCTTCTGGAGTCCTTCCAGGCGTCGCACTTCTCTTGACATCTCCTCCCCGTGGAGGCGTCTGATACTAAAATGTAGACTTTCAAGGCCGGAAATATCATGTCCATTATAATTATCCGGGCTGTTATGCCGTGATCGGTTGATGAATTTTGTCTCAATTCCCAACGTTTCGTCTTCGACTGCTGGAGACATCATCAAGGGGGTCCGTAGGTCGATGGAAGGTCCAACACACCCACTGGTGTGGAGATGCAAGTACTAGCGGCCACAAGCAGATACTACGAAAGGCTCTACAGGGAGGCAATCGAAATCGCTAAACACCCAAATAATTTCAACCGAAAGGAGGAGGGTGTGAAATTAAACGGTATATGGATGCCGGTGTTAAAGAAGATGTGTACCACCCGTCCACTACTGGGTGATGACAACGGCGATCGACGGCGACGGACAGCGGCCAATTGCACTGACTTTCTCAAAACACGTGACGTCACACCGCGGCGCGGGAGCGCGCTGACACGGAATTTAGCGGCAGTCAGTAGCGAGCCAGTGGGTGTGTTGGACCTTCCATCGACCTACGGAACCCCTTTAAGGTGTCTCCCGCAGTCGGAGACGAAACGTTGGGAATTGAGACAAAATTCATCAACTTACCACGGCATAACAGCCCGGATAATTGTAATGGACATGATATTTCCGGCCGTGAAAGTCTACATTTTAGGGAGTAGACTTCCGTCAAAGTTCCACTGTGCTGTAACGGTGCCGTGGTTAAAAGAAAAGGGGTCCTGTTACGAAATCAAATGGCACCCCAGACCATCACTCCTTGATGTCGGACTGTATGGGGTGACAATCAGGTTGGCATCCCAGCAGTGTCCAAGATGTCTTCAGTCACGGCTTCGGCCTAGAATCTCATTGACTGTACTAGAACTGTCTTCAGTGATTACCCTCACTTCGATCTGAGCCAGATGACCAGCGAAGATGAGTATGGAGGCACCCCAGAGAGCAGAGGGATACCACCAACCTGTTTGTCGCCTGTCATATGGCCCGAGAACAGGAGTGATGGTCTGGACTGCCATTTCTTTTCATAGGAGGAGCCCTTTGTTTGTCGTCCATGGCACCCTTACAGCACAGCGTTACGTCGACTCGACGATATTGTACCTCCCATTTTGTTGTCCTTCATGGCAAGCCATCCTGAGCTTCCACTTCAGCCAGACAATGCTCACCCACACAAGGCGAGAGTTTTTATTGCTTCTCTTCGTGGTTGACAAGTGTCAGCAAGGTCACCTGATCTCCCCCACAGTTGAGAACGTTTCGAGCATTTTGGGCATGGCCCTGTAACCAGTTCGGGATTTTGACAATTTAATGCACCAGTTGAACAGAATTTGGCACAGTAACCTCAGGAGACTACGGCCGCAGGTTCGAATCATGCCTCGGGCATGGATGTGTGTGATGTCCTTAGGTTAGTTAGGTTTAAGTAGTTCTAAGTTCTAGGGGACTGATGACCACAGATGTTAAGTCCCATAGTGCTCAGAGCCACCTCAGGAGGACATCCAGCTCTCTGTCAATGCCAAACCGGTTCACGAATGACTGCACAACAGGTCGAATCACCAGACTAACGTACAAAATCTTCAGTTTGGGTGTGTGGGGCAACCTCGTTACTGTTCCTGCAGTCATACGAAATCGCACCCCAGGTCATATATTCAGGTGTAGGTCCAGTGTGTCTAGCACGCAGACAGGTTGGCTGCAGTTCCTGAACTGGCCTGCTTCTGACCAACACATGGCCATCACTGTTACCGAGGCAGAACCAGCTTTCATCAGAAAACATAACAGACCTTCACCTTGTCCCCCAAGGATCTCTCGCTTGATACCACTGAAGTAGCAGATAGCACTCCGTCTTCAGGCCACAAGTAGCCCATCGGAGCCATCCGACCGCCGTGTCATACTAAGTTGAGGATGCGGATAAGAGGGGCATGTGGTCAGCACACCGCGCTCCCAGTCGTTATGATGCCTTTCTTTGATCGGAGCCGCTACTATTCGGTCGAGTAGCTCCTCAATTGGCATCACGAGGCTGAGTGCATCCCGAAAAACGGCAACAGCGCGTGGCGGCTGGATGGTCACCCATCCAAGTGCCGGCCACGCCCGACAGCGCTTAACTTCGGTGATCTCACGGGAACCGGTGTATCTACTGCGGCAAGGCCGTTGCCGAAGTAGCAAACGGCGGTGGTTTAGGGCCAGTGGAATGCACGCTACAGGGCATCTGGCACGGAACCGTCCTTGAAGTAATCGATATGTAAGGTTCGTTGTGTCACTGTGGTGCCAACTACTGCTCATACTGCTGCTGCAGATGCAGTACAATTCACCAGCGCCATACGCTGAACGTGATGGTTTCTCTCTCGGTAGTGTTAAGTGGCCGTCCGGAATCAGATCATCGTGTGACCGTACAATCGCGTGATCACCACTGCCAGCAATAATGTACAGCGGCTGCCTTCCTACCACGTTCCTCTGCAATACTGCAGAAGGAACATCCAGCTTCTCGTAGCCATATTACACGGCTTGCTTCAAATTCAGTGAGGTGTTGACAATGCGGTCGTTCTCGTCTTAAAGGCACTGTTGACTAACAACAACTCAATACGTCCAATCTCAAAGATAACTAGCGCTCACGACCGTTACATTGTGTAATTAAAACAAACCTGATTTGCATCCTCACAGTTGACACTACTAGCGCCACTCTTAAGCGACTTGCGCCAAATTTGAACGACATGATCTTTCAGATGTATAAATACGCCTGCTGGCTTTCGCTTATGCCGCACAACTCTTTCTTGGTGTTGCGATACTTTTTTCCGTCAGTGTATATTTGACATTGCGTTAGATGTTTGTGTAGTGTTTATCACATTTCATTGTGATTTGGTTTTCTCTTTACTTGCAACGAATGCGATGACGGAATCGTTATATCGCACTCGACAAAGCCCAAGAATTATGTTCACTCGTTCACCTCTTTAGTGGAGCGGCCTTATCTATACAGAATGACGTGTTGCATAGTCATACAGCTCGCTTTACTTCCGCCAAGCGGTCGGCCGAACGTTTATATGACTGTCACTTCCAGATTTTGCCTCTACGTTGGGTAAGGCAACTTGATCTCTTGAATCACGGTATGGACACAACTAGGTAACGATTGATTATGAGGCTGTTGGAAGTGTGAGCTGATTAACTTTTTCGTTAAGATCCTACAGCTTTTAACCTGACTTATTAATGTATTTAACTGCAGGCGACCTCTTGATATTGTAACGCACGAAAGAGGTCGTGACAGAAGTAATGTGTTTCAGTACATTTGTGGAAGTTTTCATTAATCGTTAATATTACGATACGTTGCGGTATCAGAATGTATTGTATCTTTTATTCTAACATTGGCAGCTCAAAGAGGTAATTCACATTTGTGGCAAAGAACACAGCTAATGTGGCTTTATGAAAGTAACGATAACATTACGAAGAACTATATGTTAAACACTCACGCTTCACATGATCTAAAGAAAAAGACTGGATGAGAGATACACGCGAACGACTCGTGGCAATGATGTTCAATCGCTGTCACATTCAACACTGGGAAATAATACGGAGTGACCAGTAAAACAATCGAACTGCACAAGTACGCTTGTCGAGAGTTACAATTTTACCTCGGCAAGTGCTGCGGTCTTATGACTATAGCTGTGACTGACCTCTATAGCGATTATGGATTTGCAAATTAACTGCTGTAGAAGAGTTCGCAATTTGGTACTGCTGCGTCGACCGGGCAAGACACAGACAGGGCAAAAGCACCACAGGCGCAAAGAGCGTGCAGGTGCCAGTGACGTAGAGGCTCGCCACTTGCACAAATTCCACCAGCGCCATGGGCGGCGCTTAGGATGAAGACATCGACTTCGCCTCGGCCAATTGCCGGCCGAGTACAATCCGCCAATGACCAGACGACAACGGACAGAAGCCTATACGGATGACAGAAGAGCAACTGTTGCCCACTTGGTTATAGATCATCGTCCAGTGCTGACTTAAGATACGTCGTTTAGTGAACTCTTCGACGTGAACAGGCAGTTGTAAAAACTGCTTTTACTATGTACTGTGGAAATGACCTACGATTATTTGCACTTAGCCATTGAGGGTCTTTTTTGTGTTATATTACAAGTGGTGTCCCAGACTTCTTGTTCTATAAGACACAAATATAAGTAAACGTTTAACTCATTTGTGTGACTTTGTTACTAATTTGTTGGAGTGTTGTAGAACCTTCGTTTTCCTACCCTGTTACGTGATCCTGAGGCATAGCTGTATTACAGTGGCAGGGAGAAATTGTCTTAGCGGTGTACTGCGCCCCAAGCCGTTTCACGAACCCACAAACTCATCCTCCTCAGCAGCAGCGACGAGGCTTTACAAAACTCGCGAGAAGGGTTTACAAAAGATACCTCCAATCACACCCAACGGCTTATTAGCATCATGAGAAACGAAACAGTGTGGAAGAATCTCTGACTTCAGCCACGTAAGTTAACTGTGCCTGAGTGGAGAACCAAAATGTCTAAACTGGTGTCCTACACTGACATACCAAACAACTGTGCCCAACAAAACAAGCGCTTAGAACACATCAGAATTCCTCTATTTTAATTAAACACCTGTCTAGAATAACTGATGACCGTCAAGGATAAGCCAGATATTAATGGCCGGCCGAAGTGGCCGTGCGGTTAAAGGCGCTGCAGTCTGAAACCGCAAGACCGCTACGGTCGCAGGTTCGAATCCTGCCTCGGGCATGGATGTTTGTGATGTCCTTAGGTTAGTTAGGTTTCACTAGTTCTAAGTTCTAGGGGACTAATGACCTCAGCAGTTGAGTCCCATAGTGCTCAGAGCCATTTGAACCACATATTAATGTTGTTGCTCTTGTGTTCGAACTTAATCAAGAAGACGTACTTACTTACATTAACTGAAATTCATGATCTTGTAGGTTTTAAATGTAAAATGTTATTGTACGTCAGCCAGAGCTGTGCTGATACAAAATGGCGCACGATGGTTAGGGCAGACGTATGGGAAACAATCGGCAACTAAACTGAAAAGTTCATAAAAAAGTAAACTGTTTGGAAAACAGAAACTGAGCTTAAAAAAATGGCCACTACCATGTTTGCGACTGCTGAACTTTATTTTCTCCAGAGCACAGAGTCAATGAAAACAGTAGAAATAAATCTGCAAACATAAAACGTTCACGGTAGAGCTGGTAATCTTCGCCAAACTTCTAGCAATGCAATTAAGCCGAAAGACGGAATGTTAAACACGAATAATGTATAACTTTTACAAGAGCTTGCCGATGCGAATTCACGACTAAAATTGCGACAACACGCGTCAATGATACCTTCATCGTTGCTAGGTAGCAAAAATTACTCAGGCTTTTCTACTCTGCCTGTTGGCTCTTTTTCTTCCAACCGCTCTAAACATAGAAAGTCATTCACTGGGTCAATGACTTTATTGCTGCTTTTACTGTTTTCTTCTTCGTATTTACTTCAGAATTATTTTAGTTTTATTATGGTTTCAAATCTACTTTCAAATTCAATTTCCTTCATTCTTTGTTACCCCTACAGATGCCCCTTTCAGATGTCGTTTCATACAACTCGAAGTTCTACATTTTCTTTCAGAAACCATGCGCTAGATTTTCCTGTTCTCTCGCTCGCTACGTGCAGCCTGTGAGGCCTACAGAAAGAATTGAACAAGTCCTATTTGTAGGAAATTTAATGTAGATATATTTTGTCCTAGGATACGTTTTCGTTAGAGGCTGTAGGTTTCGAGTTGTTCAAGAGAAACGTATGGAAGAGACCTTGAAACCCACCTCCATTCCCACATTCCGTCCCCACCGTTCAGGATTCCTTGTATGTTGTGCATGGCACTCCCGCTAACTACTGTACAAAAATATGCGACTGCACGAATTGTTTCCCAAATTTTACTTTCTTTGGTCTTCATTGATTCGACTTATGAAGCCACTGTCTTAGTCGAGCACATTGTAAAACTGGCGTTTGTGTAAATTTTACCTAATACTTTTGTGAATTTTTACTGCATAAACTAAGCAATTACATCGTTGCCAGGGTTAAGTTTACGTCTGCTCTCCCGCCCTCCAGGGTTTCATGCGTTGTACAGGTCCTCTTGAAGCAATATTTCCACGTCTAACGCCACACTTTTACTTGTTGTGATAGATTCGCAGGTGGTGGTACTCTGCTTGGTTCCAACGTTGTTGGTAACTATCTAGAAATGGTTCCAGTTGTCTCCATTATAAGTGAATACCACGTGTCACGGGAAGATGGACTTGTGACGTAGCTTCGGACTCTGGAGACGTAATCCACCATTGTGTGTAGGAGAGGAAGTTACAATGAATTTGTTCATGAGACCCACAAAATATTAGATACAGGCTCCCAGGTAGACACCATTTTCCTTGACTTCCGCAAGGCGTTCTATACAGTTCCGCACTGTCTCCTGATAAACAAAGTAAGAGCCTACGGAATATCAGACAAGCTGCGTGGCTGGTTTGAAGAGTTTTAGCAAACTAGAACACGGCATGTTGTTCTCAATGGAGAGACGTCTACAGACGTTAAAGTAACCTCTGGTGTGCCACAGGGGAGTGTTATGGGACCATTGCTTTTCACAATATATATATAAATGACCTAGTTGATAATGTCGGAAGTTCCATGCGGCTTTTCGCGGATGATGTTGTAGTATACAGAGAAGTTGCAGCATTAGAAAATTGCAGCGAAATGCAGGTAGATCTGCAGCGGATAGGCACTTGGTGCAGGGAGTGGCAACTGGCCCTTAACATAGACAAATGTATTGTATTGCGAATACATAGAAGGAAGGATCCTTTATTATATGATTATGTGATAGCGGAACAAACACTGGTAGCAGTTACTTCTGTAAAATATCTGGGAGTATGCGTACGGACCGATTCGAAGTGGAATGATCATATAAAATTAATTGTTGGTAAGGTGGGTGCCAGGTTGAGATTCATTGGGAGAGTCCTTAGAAAATGTAGTTCATCAACAAAGGAGGTGGCTTACAAAACACTCGTTGAACCTATAATTGAGTATTGCTCATCGGTGTGGGATCTGTACCAGTTCGGGTTGACAGAGGAGATAGAGAAAATCCAAAGAAGAGCGGCGCGTTTCGTCACAGGGTTATTTGGTAGGCGTGATAGCGTTACGGAGATGTTTAGCAAATTCAACTGGCAGACTCTGCAAGAGACGCGCTCTGCATCGCGGTGTAGCTTGCTGTCAAGGTTTCGAGAGGGTGCGTTTCTGGATGAGGTATCGAATATGTTGCTTCCCCCTACTTATAACTCCTGAAGAGATCACGAATGTAAAATTAGAGAGATTCGAGCGCGCACAGAGGCTTTCCGGCAGTCGTTCTTCCCGCGAACCATACGCGACTGGAACAGGAAAGGGAGGTAATGACAGTGGCACGTAAAGTGCCCTCCGTCACACACCGTTGGGTAGCTTGCGGAGTATAAATGTAAATGTAGATTTAGATGTAAAATGTGGCACCTCCAGATACTGTAGCCCATGATTGGTTGGATGGTTCTTATGATACTCGTCAGTTGAGGAAGAATCGCAGCTATGCGATGTAACTTTGACAATGTGTACCAGTTGACATAAAAGCTGTTGATCTCATTTCCTTGTGTTTATGAAAACATGTTAGTTTTACAGTAACTCGTGCGCACTTGGCAATGACGAGCAGGAGGGTGTTCCTGAAGAGGTTCCAGCTGGAGAAGATGGCCAGGTAGCCGACGCGGTCCCGCTTGGCCTTGGCCACGCGGTGCAGCACCTGCAGGGTGAACGGCGGCAGGCTGGAGCCGTTGGTGGCCGCGATCCGCCGCAGCACGCTCAGCGCCTCCTCCTCGCGCCCCCTGCACGTCAGCCAGCGCGGCGACTCGGGGAACCACCTGCAGGAAACCACCTGTCTCACAATATTTTACGTTATAAACAGAGCAGGAAGACACGTAGGATTGAAGTTCACGTTTTGCTGGAATCTTTTTCATTCGAGAAGGAGTACTTCGTTAGTTGAAAAAGTTAGAGGTGGTGTAATCCTGAGACTTTTCTGCAGTGTACTTTGTTGTCCAATCCTATACAAAGAAAGAATCTTTAAGCATGTATAATTATGTTCCAGTATAAAATCCTGTCTGGCGAGAGATGGGGGTTGCACCCCTCTACCATCCTCCACACCTACAAATCCTTAATCCGTCCCATCCTCTGCTATGCCAGGTCCGCCTGGATATCGACCTCCCCCCCCCCCCCCCCCCAAATTCTATAAGTCCCACCAGATCCTTGAGCGCCACGCACTCCGCCGCACCTTCCGTATACGCCTCCCGTTCCCCACACAGATGCCGGCCGGTGTGGCCATGTGGTTCTAGGCGCTTCAGTCTGGAACCGCCTGACCACTACGGTCTCAGGTCCGAGTCCTGCCTTGGGCATGGATGTGTGTGATGTCCTTAGGTTAGTTAGATTTAAGTAGTTCTAAGTTCTAGGGTACTGATGACCTCAGAAGTTAAGTCCCATAGTGCTCAGAACCATTTGAACCATTTGAACCTTTCCCCCCTCCCCCCCCCCCGCTTCGTTTTCTCCTCTCCTTCCCCCCCTTTCCTTTCCCGTCATCTGTCCAGGTTCCCCCCATCTGCCCTCGGCTGTGGTATATCATATTTGTGCCAATTTTTAGTGCAGTGTTCAAGTGAATGGTCAGTGTTGTTCGTCTTTCCGAAGTGTTGCAAGCAGAAACTAATGCTGAAGCTGGGTGTGCATTTTATATCTCTTGCGAACAGAAACCAGACTGTTGCCGTGTTTTTTTAATTGTCTGTCTATTCTTTTACCTGTCTGCTTCATATGTATTTTATTAGCATCATCAACCCTTTGTTCTATGTTTTAAGTTCCACGATTTTCCGCCATTTTACCATTTAAGTCACCGATGTTATCGCCTGCTTTTATTACTTATTATTTTCCTCTTTTTAAAACAAATTCTGTAGGCTGATGAGCGGCGTACTAAGCTGCTGCCAGCCCGCCCCCTTCGGGAGGAATCGAAACTCAATAAAGAAAACAAAAAAAAAGTTCCAATATACTTAATTTCGATTACAATGTGTGTAATCAAGAGCATGTTTCACAGTTAACTGATAAGATGATAAATTTAACTGGCAATTTATACATTAATATCAGTTTTCCTCAGCCATCTGGACCCATCGATGTGTTGCCGGATAAGGGACCACCGGTTCGATGGGCGACTCACTTTCAATATCTGATAATCAGCTACATGACGGTGTAAATTAGTAAGGTCTGGAACCAATGGGTTCAAATTTCAGCTGCAAAAATCCCGTCGTGTGTGTGAAAGCTCTATTCCTGTGGTCGTAGTCCTGGTGCCATGACAGGCTGTAACTTCTGGAAATCTACCCACACAGTCGGCCAACTCTGCAGGAGCCGTAATCTTTCCCACCATCTGTAATGTTGGCTACAGGCACTACATTCTCCCAGAGTACACACACAGTGCTGTGCTCTGTCCGTGTCCATAAAAACATGGAGAGACGCTCTCCAGCAACCGCCCCCTTCCCATCCTGCTGCAGATATCTGAAGGTACTTCTTCCATAACCATGGAATGTGTCTTGCTTAAATTTAGATCAATAGCTGTTAGTCTGTATTGCGATCTTCGGCTTCATTCCAGGAGTCTTGACTGCTTTTGCTGCGAGATGACAGTGTCACGTATCCTCCACTACTGACATAAGAATCTTCACGCTCTCCACGTTTACATCCATATCTGAAATTTCTCATGACCAAACAGGCTCTCTCTTTCACTGGACGACCTAAAAAAAAATTAAATAAATAAAAAAAAACCATGGCT
The DNA here is from genome assembly GCF_021461385.2 of Schistocerca piceifrons. NCBI lineage: Eukaryota > Metazoa > Arthropoda > Insecta > Orthoptera > Acrididae > Schistocerca > Schistocerca piceifrons. The sequence continues at coordinate 120,360,113 of NC_060140.1, read as the reverse complement.
CTGAGCACTATGGGACTTAACATCTGAGGTCATCAGTCCCCTAGAACTTAGAACTACTTAACTACTTAACCCTAACTAACCTAAGGACACCACACACATCCATGCCCGACGCAGGATTCGAACCTGCGACCGTAGCAGCAGCGAGGTTCCAGACTGAAGTCTCTAGAACCGCTTGGCAACACCGGCCGGCGGACGATCTCATGATATTTGTTTTATAGTGTTTCTGTGTTATTACCTCAATGTCCAGAACATACTTTACCGCTGACAAGTCCATAATTCTGTGTTGGTATCGTTCCACAGTGTTCGCATTTAATCTGCTCTTTATTGATGAATATAAGTCAATACTTTTAACTGCTTGTCTGTTTCTTGTTGGTAGCTTCTTCTCTGTCTCATTTAATGTTATTTATACTGGCAACAGAAACACCTACAGTACAAAAAGGAGTCTTAATTTGTCTCGGTCTTACGACTTGGCAAGGACAGCACATAATAAAAGTCACTACACAAGTTACTATGCAAGAACACTTTTCTGGTAAAACATAATGATGTGAGGTAGAAAAGTAAGTGCCACTTCTGGTACAATCATAGACTTCTCACTACAGTGATAAGCATCCCTGGTGTAAAGAAGCAACTGAAAGAGTCGAAAACAAATAAGTCGACAGGCACGGATGGAACCCTATTTCGCTTTTACAAAGAGTACTGCATGGCAATGGCCTCTTATTTAGCTTCCACTTATCGGATTTCTCTCACTCAGTGCAAACTCCGAAGTGACTGGAAACAAGCAGGTGAGTCCTGATATAAGGGTAAAAGAACGGACTCGCAAAATTACAGACCTATGTCTTTCACAACGATTTGCTGCAGAATTCTTGATCATACTCTCAGCTCGAATTTGGCAGATTTCCTTGAGGCCGAAAAGTCTCTGTCCATGAGCCAGCACGGTTTTAGAAAGCATCGCTCGGGCAACACCCAGTTTGCACTTTTCTCGTATGGCATTCTCGGAACTAAGTAGAGGCGCAAAAGACAGATTCCATATTTCTAGATTTTCGAAAAGCACTTGACACGGCACCTCACTGCAAACTTTTAACGAAGCTACGAGAGTATGGAATAGGTTCCCAGGCACGTACTGACTCGAAGACTTCTTAGGTAGTAGGACACACTATGTTGTCTGTTCGCCAGAGACATGGATATCGTCAGGAATATCCCAGGGAACAGTGATAGGACCGCTTTTGTTCTCTATATACATAAATGATTTAGTGCACAGGGTGGGCAGCAAACTATGGTTGTGGTGATGCTGTGGTGTACAGGAAGGTGTCGAAGTTGAGTTACTGTAGGACAGAAGATGTCTTAGACAAGATTTGTAGTTGGTGTGACGGGCAAGATTTCTAGTTGGTGTGATGACTGACACCTAGCTGTAAATGTAGATGTAGTTAATGCATATGAGTAGGAAAAACAATCTGGTACTGTTAGAATACAGCATTAGTAGCGTGGACCTTAACAAATCACTTAGTTTAAATACACGGGCATAACGTTGCAAAGAAGTGTGAAACGTAACGAGCATGTGAGAACTCTGCTAGGGAAGGCGAATGGTCAACTTTGGCTCACCGGGAGAGTTTTGGGAAAGTGTAGCTCATCGGTAAATTACATCGCATGTAGAAAGATAGTCAATCTCTTATTCACTACTGCTCCAGTGTTTGGATTCCGCACCAGGTCGGTTTAAAGCAAGCCATTGAACCAATCCAAAGGCTTGTATGCTAGTTTTGTTATCGGTAGCTTCGAACACCACACAGGTTTTATTGAGATGCTGCAGGATATCAAATGGAAATCCCGGGAGGGAAGGCGACGACATTTTCGAGAAACACTAAGGAGAACATTTAGAGACCCGGAAACTGAAGTACACTGCGGAACGATTGTACTGTCGCTAACATACATTTCACGTAAGGAGCACGGAGGTAAGATGGAGAAATCAGTGCTCATACAGAGGCGTATAGTGAGGCATTTTTCCCTCGCTCTGTTAACCAATGGAACAGGGAAGTAAATGACTAACAGTGCAACAGGATACCACCTGCCACGCACCGTACGATGGCTCTCGGAGTCTGTACAGTATGAAGACGTAGCAGATGTAATCCAAATCTATGTCCTTCATTGGATTCTTCTCAGTATGCGGTTGATGTCTTAGGCAGTCATCTCCCTGGTGTCTGGGTGTGTGTCCGGATCGATCAGATGCGGCAGACTGATGTGGTGGTCGGAGCCCTCGAACACGCTAGGTTAGGTCCAGCCAGAGATTGGGATGGAACTGATGGCTGCTGCAAAAGTTCGCTACCGATGGTCGAGCTGCAAGGAGCAGACAGCATTGAGCCCAGAGCGACAGCGAGTGGTGCTGGCTACTGGTCGTGCAGTGTCTTGAGTAATCTAATGGAAGGGTTTCCATGTGGATCACGTGACATGTTGACGAAATTTAGTGTGGTCTTTGCAGTGCTATGGTCGATTGCGCACACTTTTGGCGGACGACGCTGGAGTCTCTCATGGAGCCTGCTGGAGTCTGGCACGTGCTAAGATGGATGATTATGTTGCTATTGTCCTATAAACAGTGTAACATGTTGCTAATGTCACACTGAGGTGCATGTGATTGTCTCGTGTGTCTGTCTTCAGTGGAGGACATCTGGGGTACAGTAATCTGCCAGCTAGGTGTGTGTTCTGAGGTTGTAGGGTACCAGGCGAGTGGCCAGACAGCTTCCCCCCTCTACAGAGATGGTGAAGCCATAGGGGATAGTCGTCCAGAGGGAAGAACAGGAGGCAGAGAAATGCCATAGGCGGCGGGCGCGATATAGATTCCGAAAAGTGCAGCTGGGAGAGAGCACGCAAGGAGCCCAAGGGGTGGACAAGCTATACATTGTGGGGGGGCGCCAGACAGAAGGAGAGAAAGTAACACTGCAACTTTGAAGATGGACTGAAACTTGCAAAAAAGAGGTTTGAAAGGCGAGAAAAACCTGTGCACAAAGAAGGCACAGAAGGAAAAACAAGCATCTATGAAGGACGAATGGAGAATGGAAGACCCACCAGGGAAGGGTGGCGTCGGATAGAGGAAAATGGAACCAACGCCGCAACATACGGCGGCCCATGTCTAGTTACTGAAGCAGCTGTAGGTACAGGAAGCTGTAGGGCGCGTGTGGACGTGTGCAGTGATGCATGTGGGAGAGCAATGGAGTGCTCTGTTGCACATAGCACCGCAGCGTTGCTTGTAAGAGGGCGGTGTTTTGGGTTGGAGCGTAGTGGTGAGCAGGGAAAGTGTGGCAGTGGGAAGAGGAGCAGGGTAGCGTGCAGTGGAGTGTGGTGGTGCATGGAGGAAGGGAAACTAGGTGGAGACCACAGAGCTGGTGGATATGGTGCCCCATATTTGTGGGCGACAGCTGCAGTCAAAAATGGTTCAAATGGCTCTGAGCACTATGGGACTTAACATCTTAGGTCATCAGTCCCCTAGAACTTAGAACTACATAAACCTAACTAACCTAAGGACATCACACACATCCATGCCCGAGGCAGGATTCGAACCTGCGACTATAGCAGTCCCGCGGTTCCGGACTGCAGCGCCTAGAACCGCACGGCCACCGCGGCTGGCCGCTGCAGTCCTGTAGTGGACTGTTAGGAGGATGGAAGCACCAGCAGGCACACAGCCAGAGGCAGCACTGGGAGGATCATGGGTGAGGTCAGGCACAGTGATGTGTGTCCAAGGAAGGACAACAGAGGACTCATCACCAGTGAATGTCTCAGATCTGGACGTGCAGTCACCTTCAAGAGCAGAGCTGATCAGGTCTCATCACACAAGTGAAGCATCATGGCAGGTTTGGGTGCTGTTCGCAGAAGGCAATCATCAGGAAGAACTGCAGTGCAGAAAAGGGTAGAAGTGGACCTGAAAAGCAAGAAACAGGCAAAGTCGTCGACCAGATACCACAACACAGCTGCCAATGGCTGTAAGGTCAGGTGCAGTCAGGCCTTGCAGTGAAACTTCTAAGAATGGAGAGCAGAAGGTGCAGGGAAGTCTGCAAGGCCACAAAACACGACCGCAATGGGAGAATAGTGGGGGCGACGAATAGCTGGTGGCGACACCAGGAAGGGCAGCACAGTAGGCGCAATGTGTGATGTGGAACCATCTGTTGGAGAATAAGGTGAATGGATGAGCTGGACATGACCTACACACAAGAAAGAAAGGGCCCAGGAGGGTATGAAGGAAATCGGGGATGGGAGAGGGGGTGGGGCAGGGGGAGAGGGGAAAGCGTCAGAAGCAGGCGGAAAGGAAGGCAGAGCGAAGAGTGCTGTGACAGACAGGAGGTGACATGTCTATGTCAGCACAGCTGGAAGGCTGGGAAACAACAGAGTGGTGTCATCATTAAATGGAGAAAGAGCAACAATGGAGTGGATGGACGCCAAGGACACAAAATGTGAAGGTCTGAAGAAGAGGGAGTATCGACCAGGCTGGCGTTACACAGTCTGATGGCGCACAGCATATGGGCCAGTGTATCATGTATACATTATACAAAACCTGTAAACTGACTCGCTCATTTCGATAAAAGAAACGTTCACATGATCAGTAGAACATGTTATTAACTAACTAAATAACTAACTAACTAAACATCATGTTAATCTTTCCAGTAGTATAGCTAAAAGAGAACTAGAGCAGTCTGCATTGTTGCCAGATTTTCTCCTCCTCCTACCCCCTACCCCCTCTCTCTCCACATCTGCCTTGTCATACACTCACTGTCCCTGCCCATTCCCTCACCACATCCCCATTCCCTCCCTCTCATCCTTCCCCCACTGCTCCATTCCCCTTCTCTTGTTCACCCACCGACCATGCCCCCTCCCCACCTCTTCTCCTCCCCCACCCATATGACATGATTCATGATGTCATGCATTGTTACCAGATTGCAGGCACACCTCTGACATTGATTAATTGTTCTGTGTAAAAAATTATGGTAAACTGGAAAATGGTAGGAAATTCAAATAGTACAAGTGTCTCCAGACATATGATATCACTGTAGAACTTAGGGTATTGCCTTAAGTATAAATTGGCATGAAATTTTCGGAAAATGAGATGGGGCATTGGTCTGTTAGTGTGAAATTCAAGGGCAATCTGTAGGACATCAGAACACAATGTACGGGTGTACCTGTGCATACGAGGACACTCTCAGGGATGCTACAATCGAAGGTGGTGAGCAGGGGACACTAGGACGTTCACTATGACATCATAATCCAACAAGAAAATCCAAGATGGCGGACAGGGGATCTGAGGACAAATCCAAGATGGTTTGTCTAGGGAAAGGAAGACAGCCTGTGTGGTTGGAAGATCAGTTGCTCCAAGTTTAAAATGGCGCAGAGATTCATAAAATCATCGGTTTTCCCCATTCTCTACAATTCACTTGCGCTATGATTAAACAATTCTACCAACCCCCTCCCTTCCCAAGGTCGCAGTGGCGATAACTGACACTCTAAGTTTGAAACCCAAGTGCTGACCTGTTCTATCTTTAAAACTGAATAACCCATATTTGGTTGTCAAACACTTGTCACTATCATATGTAGTGATACAGTTGTTCATTTACACCTTTATTATTGAAAGATATAACACAAAGTGGAGAGTTCCTTTCACAGAAATTTCACCATCAGGGCACGAGCGGCGTAAAGCCAAATGCTGTCAATGCCATACCAAGCTGGGTGGAGCTACGCTACCCTGTCTCCACACTTTGAGTTTCCAGTGAATCCAACGTAGGCACATGTCGTCGTGCCACCAGCATTGTCTAGTGCACCTGATACAAGGAGCAGATACGAAGTCAGCACGCTAAATTCATTTCAGACACAGAGTTACCACTATCACCAACGTCTGCACTACTCAACCCTTGGTACAGTGCAGCTATCAAAGTGGTGGTGTTCTTAGTAACTTTGCAGCTGATGCCTAAACCTCCAGATGACAGACACTCAGACAGGTAACAAACATGGCGTATCGATAGAGTATCAACAAAAACACCGATTTAGTTCGTGCTGTGTACTATCGTCCAGTAGCAGATGTGTAAACGGTAATTAAAAGTAACACCAGAAATCCGGAGTATAGGCAAACCGTATCTGTGAGATCATAATGTGAAGATCTCTGGTTGCCGGCATGGTAGCTCAGCGTGTTCAGTCAGAAGGTTAGCTGCCCTCTGTAATAAAATAAAAATTAATGAATAAATAGATCAACGATGAACTTGAGCAGGCGTCATGGGACGTCCGCCCAGACGAGATACAGCGACCAATAACGAACAAAACGTCATCAAAAAAGAAGCAGATGAGCCGGTAGAGCGTCAGATCGTTGTACTAAAGGTCACGAGTTCGAAACCCACTGATGGCGATTTTCTTTTTTTAAAGACTGCGCATGAAATTGTAGTATGCGGGAACATTTGTCTGCCTTGTGAAAGGACGTTTCATAGTTTGTAGTTGTGGTGTCACAGCCAGACACCACACTTGCTAGGTGGTAGCCTTTAAATCGGCCGCGGTCTGTTAGTATACGTCGGACCCGCGTGTCGCCACTGTCAGTGATTGCAGACCGAGCGGCACCACACGGCAGGTCTAGAGAGACGTACTAGCACTCGCCCCAGTTGTACATCCGACTTAGCCAGAGATGGATCACTGACAAATACGCTCTCGTTTGCCGAGACGATAGTTAGCATAGCCTTCAGCTACGTCATTTGCTACGACCTAGCAAGGCGCCATAGCATTTGATATTATTTTGTATTGTGGTTGTAACATGTACCGTCAAGAGAGATGTTCTACAATTGTGGATTAAAGTTAAGTATTATATCAACTACGTACTTTATTTGCTACTATTAATTCCTTTAACTGTTCCAGACCTCACGCCAATCTGTGTGAGCTTAACGCGTGCCTTTCGGCATCCTCTCATTGTGACTTGGCTGTCTTGCCAAGTCACAACAGTAGTAATGTTGTTTTGGCAGTCTGCTTCGCTAGATTAGTTGAAAGGAGCAGTCCTATAGAGTACATTGTATAGATAGGTGTGATGTTATCTGTTCAAATGTACGCTACAGGTTTGATACTTTCAATTAATGAAGCGAAGGCAGACTGCTTTAACAAGATTACTACAAACTATGAAACGCCCTTTCACAAGGCAGAAAAATGTTCTCCCATATAACAATTTCACACGTATCTGTTAAATAAAATTACGACCAGTTCGTTTGGAACTCGGGATCTTTAGCACAACAGTCCGACGCGCTACCAAGTCACCTGCCAGAGAATACGTCACGTTTAGAACTCACAGATATGGTTTGCCTATACTCTGTAGTAGTGGCGTTACTTTTAATAACCGTTTCTTCTACTGGACGACAGCACACACCACATACTAAATCGGTGTTTTGGAGATTTGGGCGTGAGTACAAGTGACAGTAAACACATGGTTGAAGGCATGTCCTCAGATCATTAGTTCAATGTTTTCGTAAATTTTGAAAACCAACGATTTTATGATATGAAGGTAGTGCTTTCAGACCGTGAATGGTACCAATCATGTCAGAATTCAGCACAAATAACTGCAATGCTCAATGATGAATGTTCGACGTTCAAATGCCTACATTGTTACTGGATTGCCTGGATTGTGGCGTGCACTTCGGGTTTTTTTAGGCTAGGCAGTAGTGCGAGGTGTCCTAATGAGCACTCACCAGTCGACGTGCAGGCAGGGAAATCAGGACGCGCTCAGTGTAAAGACACTTCAGCTATCAAGATATTAGCCGTAAATTTTCAGAGTGTTCGGTATAAAGTTCCTGAATTTACTGCCCTCCAGGAAGCGTGTGGCGCCCAAATTATTCTCGGAACTGAGACATGGCTGAACCCTGAGATAGGAAGTTCTGAAATATTTAGTGAGGGTTTGAACGTCTATCGGAAAGACAGATTAGACACCGTAGGAGGTGGTGTCTTCATTGCAGTTGACAAAAATATTGTGCCTACTGAGTTCGAAGTAGAGTGTGATTGTGAAGTTATCTGGACACGTTTAACAGGGCTAGGGGAAATAAAGTTAATTGTGGGGTGTTATTACCGGTCACCAGACTCCACCGTGACAGTTCTAGAATCATTCGAAGGGAGTCTACATTCTGTATCGCAGAAGTACTCTGATCATGCTATATTAGTCGGAGGCGACTTCAACCTACCTAGTATAGACTGGGATGTCTATGGATTCATTACAGGTGGTCCAGACAAGCCGTCGTGTGAATTACCTTTGAATACATTATCCGAAAACTGTCTTGAGCAGCTAAATCGACAGCCAACGCGTAATGGAAATATTTTAGATCTGGTAGCCACGAACAGACCAGACCTCATCGACGGTGTCAGTGTTGTGACAGGGATTAGTGATCATGATGTAGTCATTACGACTATGGTTACGAAAGTTAAAAAGTCAATCAAGAAGGCTAGGAGAGTATTCCTACTAGAAAGAGCAGATAAGCAGTTGTTAGCATCCCACTTAGTAAATGAATCGACTTCATTTACTTTCGGTACGATGGACGTGGAAGAATTATGGGCAGATTTTAAACACATTTTAAATGAACAAGTATGTGCCGAAAAAGTGGGTTACGGACGGAAAAGACAAACCGCGGTTTAACAGTGCAATTCGGAGAATGCCCAGGAAGCAAAGACAGTTGCACTCGCAGTACAAGAAAGATCGGGAGAATGAGGACAGGCAAAAGTTAGTAGAGATTCGTGCTGCTGTAAAAAGAGCGATGAGGGAAGCATTCAACCACTACCACCGTCATACCTTAGCAAAAGATGTTGCTGAAAACCCAAGGAAATTCTGGTCTTACGTAAAATCGGGAAGCGGATCGAAGGCTTCCATCCAGTCGCTCACTGATCAGTCTGGGCTGGCAACGGAAGACAGCAAAACGAAAGCTTAAATTTTAAATTTAGCATTTGAGAAATCTTTCACGCAGGAGGATCGTACAAACATACCGCCGTTTGAGTCTCGTACAGGTTCCCGTATGGAGGACATAGTGATAGGCATCCATGGGGTTGTGAAGCAGCTGAATGGGTTGAAAATAAATAAATCGCCAGATCCTGATGGTATTCCAATTCGGTTTTACAGAGAGTGCTCTACTGCATTCGCTCCTTACTCAGCTTGCATTTATCGCGAACCTCTTGCCCAACGCAAAGCTCCGAGCGACTGAAAAAAAGCGCAGGTGACGCTTGTATATAAGAAGGGTAGAAGGACGGATCCTCAAAATTACAAACCAATATCCTTAACATCGGTTTGTTGCAGGATTCTCGAACATATTCTCAGTTCGAATATAATGAATTTCCTTGGGACAGAGAAGTTGCTGTCCATGCATCAGCACGGCTTTAGAAAGCATCGCTCCTGCGAAACACAACTCGCCCTTTTTTCACATTATGTCCTGCGAACCATGGATGAAGGGTATCAGACGGATGCTATATTCCTTGACTTCCGGAAAGCGTTTGACTCGGTGCCCCACTGCAGACTCCTAACTAAGGTACGAGCATATGGGATTGGTTCCCTAGTATGTGAGTGGCTCGAAGACTTCTTAAATAATAGAACCCAGTACGTTGTTCTCGATGGTGAGAGTCCATAGGAGGTGAGGGTATCATCTGGAGTGCCCCAGGGAAGTGTGGTAGGTCCGCTGTTGTTTTCTATCTACATAAATGATCTTTTGGATAGGGTGGATAGCAATGTGCGGCTGTTTGCTGATGATGCTGTGGTGTACGGGAAGGCGTCGTCATTGAGTGAATGTAGGAGGTTACTAGATGAATTGGACAGGATTTTTGATTGGTGTAAAGAACGGCAGCTAACTCTAAATATATATAAATGTAAATTAATGCAGATGAATAGGAAAAAGAATCCTGTAATGTTTGAATGCTCCATTAGTAGTGTAGCGCCTGACACGATAACGTCGATTAAATATTTTGGCGTAACATTGCAAAGCGATATGAAGTGGGACAGGCATGTAATGGCAGTTGTGGGGAAGGTGGATAGTCGTCTTTGGTTCATTGGTAGAATTTTGGTAAGATGTGGTTCATCTGTAAAGGAGACCGCTTATAAAACACTAATACGACCTATTCTTGAGTACTGCTCGAGCGTTTGGGATCCCTATCAGGTCGGTTTGAGGGAGGACATAGAAGCAATTCAGAGACGGGCTGCTAGATTTGTTACTGGTAGGTTTGATCATCACTCGAGTGTTACGGAAATGCTTCAGAAACTCGGGTGGGAGTCTCTAAAGGGAAAGGAAGCGTTCTTTTCGTGAATCGCTACTGAAGAAATTTAGAGAACCAGCATTTGAGGCTGACTGCAGTACAATTTTACTGCCGCCAACTTACATTTCGCGAAAAGACCACACAGATAAGAGAGATTAGGGCTCGTACCGAGGCATATAGCCAGTTATTTTTCCCTCGTTCTGTTTGGGAGTGAAACAGGGAGAGTAGATGCTAGTTGTGATACGAGGTACCCTCCGCCACGCCCCGTATGATGGATTGCGGAGTATGTATGTAGATGTAGATATAGGACTTTCATACAAAATGTGTTGGGGGCTACCCAAGAACAGTGAAAATATACAACAACGTTAATACCACATAGTCCATTCACTAACAGGAATCTACAGTCACCAACATAATGTGTGCTACCTCAGCCATCCAGTGTGCAGTGTATGATCGCCTTGGATGCTGAGAGTATGGTGACGGATTTTTTGGAAATGCATGGCATGCGTTTACTAATATTACAAATCAGAAAAATTCAGAGGAGGCCTTTGCTACTAATTTCGATTTATGTTGTGCTTCAGTATACAGCTCCATTAGCAACATCATTACCTGGCATTGCTAGAGAAATATGTACATTTTTCTATATATGGTATTTGTATACTTTAAATTGTTAGCTCAAGCTTAAAAAGAGAAAACATCATCTTTCTAAACTGTGTTTCATATCATAAAAAACTTCAAACATGTTGAATAAATTCTCCAGTTCATATAACAAAAGTATATTTGACATACAGAGTGATTTACATGTCCAGTAATCTAGACAAAGAGGCGACCGTGTAACACTGACGTATAGGCAGGAGCATGTAGTAGAACTTTTATGTAAGTACAAACGAATAGTTGTCCATGTACAGCATGCATCTACACCTGGTAGGCAAGTTCTTGATGTAAGGAGCAGTGACTTTACACTCCAGGTGTATCAAAGAGATATAGCACATTTTTACATGAGATAAATCTTGATAATTCAGCTGTTGCAATGCCATAGGGTAATGGAGCATTAGCAGCTGTAACAAAATACCTCATGTTACACGAAAATTATTACAAAATGCCCCATTTTACAAAAGAAGATGTAACAAATTGGCTTCCATTATTTATAAATGTTATACAGCTTTACATAGTGAACTCTCAAAACTAAGTACCTCAGACAGGTGAAGTAAAAGAGTACACAGTACCTACAGACTGACTTTACAGTTCAAGTCGTCACTATGTCGAAAGCACTTAACACATCTTCAGTGAGATGAAACTTATATAAAAACTTAACTGATGCAGTGTCTTAAAGAGTGAGAGGGTTAACAGTCCAAGCATTTTGTAGCTGCTGTTGGACTTAGTAGTTCATTATTAGAAGTATGAAACATACAAAATATCTGTGTGAGTGAGAGATCACGATCAAGAAAACTTTCTGCAGCTACAGTGGAATCGTTCTTTGACTTCATAAACTACATTTCTTACGGACAATACTATGCATTATATTTTATGTGCCAAATTGGACTCATATCAATGCCATCAGAAACCTTTTCATTTTGTGTCACACAGTATCGATGATGTAACGTACAGAAATGTGCTTTTAAGCAATGATTACCATTTCTCAAAAAGAGGCAGTAAATATCATAATTATTTCTTTACAACTATTTCACTTTGTTATCAATATTTCGGCATCTGACATAGAAATCCAGTGGAAATATCTGATTTCATTGCACTTTTTACAAAACGTATAAAACCAGCAATAGCTTAGAAAGGAAAAACGTTTGTGTGCTTCAGTAAAATCGTCAAAAGACTCTGGATTGTTTCGATGTCTTTTTACAACTGAGGTGCATTGGGACGCAGCACAGCGATTGATAATGTTTGGTGGCCAGCATCCTCTGAGCAGTGCAGTCTCACTCACGCCTCTGCTCTGAGTAGACATAAGGGCAGCCAGTTGTCGGCTGTCTGCCTGCATCTCATCAGAAGGCGATTCTCACAAAAGAATCACGTTTAAGGTACGTGAGCGGAGTTATTCCGCCTGTAAATGGCTTATGCAGCTAGTTTATTGATTTCCACTCTTGTAAAAATGTCATTCTTTTTTAATCACGTACACTGTTCAGGTACAACATAATGGCCACCTACCTAGTAGCCGGTATGTCCACCTTTGTCACGGATAACAGTAGCGACTCAGCGTGATTTGGAAGGAATGACGCCTTGGTAGGTCACTGGAGTGAGTTGACACCGTATCCACACACACAGGTCACCTAATTCTCTTAACTCCGTAGAGGTGGTCGATGACCTCTGATGACACATTCAATCACATCCCAGATATGTTTGATCGGGTTTGGACCTGAGAAGTTGGGGGGGGGGGGGGGCAGCACATCAATTGCAACTCGCCACTGTGTACCTCGAACCACCCCATCACACTGCTGAGCTCGTGACACGGCCCATCACCTTGTTGATAAATGTCACTGCCATCTGGATACATGATCGTTATGAAGGGATGTATGTGGTGTGATACTTCCTTGGTTACCATGGTGCCTTGCACGAGCTCCACTGGACCTATTGATGCCCAAGTGAACGTTCCTCAGAAAATAATGGACTCACTGCCAGCTTGTGTCTGTCCAGCAGTACAGGTGTCAAGGAGCTATTCCCCTGGAAGGCTACCGATTCACGCCCTCCCATCGGTATGATGAAGATGTGGTTTCATCAGACCATGCAACGCCCTGCCACTGCGCCAACGTTCAGTGCCAATGGCTGTTTGCCAATTTCAGTAGTAGTTCCCAATGTTGTGATGTTTACATTGGCATATGCATGGGCCACTGGCCGTGGAGACTCATCGTTAGGTATGTTCGGTGCACTGTGTGTTCAGACACTCTTGTACCCTGCCCAGGAGTTAAAGTCTGATGTTAGTTCCGCTACAGTTAGCCGCCTATCCTGTTTTTCAAGTCTGCCCAGGCTATGACATCCAACGTCGATAATGAGGGATGGTCGCCAAACCTCACGATGTCCGGTTGGCTTCACCACTTGTCGAAGACACTCATCGCAGTACTCCTTTAACATCTGGCAAGTCGTGCAGTTTCCGAAATGCTCGTGCCGAGACATCAGGCCGGCTGGAGTGGCCGAGCGGTTCTAGGCGCTACAGTCAGGAACCGCGCGACCGCTACGGTCGCAGGTTCGAATCCTGCCGCGGGCATGGGTATGCATGGTGTCCTTAGGTTAGTTAGGTTTAAGTAGTTCTGTTCTAGGGGACTGATGACCTCAGAAGTTAAGCCCCATAGTGCTCAGAGCCATTTGAACCATTTCTGGGACATCACATTCAGCCTTCGGTCAAACTCAGATACATGGCGCTCCTCCCCCATTCTACACGTGGACAGCACGCAGACTGATACTATGCGCACAGGTTTGTGACTGACTAACAGTCATTCCACCTCAGGCGATGTTCCTATCGCCTGGACGTGTTTATATCAATGGTAGGTCGGTAGTCATAACGTTCTGACCGATCAGTGTGTATTTGCCATGCTGTTCAGGGTTATAACTCGACTTGTAAAAAGGAAAATTGTGTTTCATTCTTCATTTTCGTTGGTAAGTGGCTGCAGCACATACGAAAGACGAGTTTCTAGAATAACTTGTGACAAGCAATTACCACAATTTTCATCATAGCTTTCGTCCACCCCACACATAAATTTTTATGAATTTAAAGAACCAGCTCTTCTCACGATTTCTCACCCATTGTACAAGTCTTCCCCCAGGATGACAGGTGAGCATCTCCCTTTTTCATAGATTGCCCGCCGCGCCAAATGGCCGCGCGGTTTGAGGCGCCATTCACGACAGAGGTTCGAATCCTCCTTCGGGCATGAGTGTTTGTATTGTTCTTAGCATAAGTTAGTTTAAGTTAGTTTGAGTAGTGCGTAAGCCTAGGGACCGACCACCTAAGCAGCTTGGTCCCTTACTAATTCACACACACACACACACACGCACACACACACACACACACACATATACATTGCCCTTACAGAATTAAACGTGTGGGTTATAGTTCAATTTTAAACTGGGAAGAATTTTCAGTTTCCCTGACAGTTTCAATGTGCGGTAACGCACAAGTGTGCTTCTCGCGTTTCAAATTCTCCTACTCCGCCTGCCATTTTAATTTAGGTCTAATGGGCCGCGACTGCAGAGACATTACAAACAATATCACATCATGTTAGGCATTTCAATTGGCAGTACGCATTGTGCATTTATTTCCAGTGCGACCAGGTGGCTTTTGCTAGCGGCAGTGGCAGGATAACTCTGGCGTTGGTCCAGCCCAGACTGACAACGCACTCACGATTCATGATGCATGGCTACATGCGGCTTACAGCCTGGTGGTGAACTTTGCAAGTATGGCAGAGGGCCCTCCCCAGTGTTATATTCGCTTAAATAACAAAGGTGCAAGTGAATACATATCCCATATAGGAATCGTCCAAGACTGCAAAATAGCTATTAGTTGCTGCATTCACCTCCTCGTTTGAATAAAATCTTTCGCTCGCCAGCCATTTCTTCAAATTGGGGAACAAATAGTAGTCCGAGGGAGAATAGGGGGATGTGAAACGAGTTGGAATCCTATTTCCATTAATTTTTCGACCACAACTGCTGAGGTGTGTGCTGGTGCATTGTGGTGATGGAAAAGGACTTCTTTGCGGTCCAATTGCCGGTGCTTTTCATGCAGCTCGGTTTCCAAACGGTCCAATAAGGATGAATAATATGCACCTGTAATTTTTTTACCCTTTTCCAGATAGTCGATGAGGATCGACCCTTACGAATGCCAAAAGACAGTCACCTTAACCTTTCCGGCCGAAGGAATGGTCTTCACCTTTTTTGGTGCAGATTATCCCTTGGTAACCCATTGTTTAGATTGTTGTTTGGTCTCAGGGGTATAGTAATGTATCGATGTTTCATCCACAGTGACGAAACGACGCTTAAAGTCCTATGGATTCTTCCTGAACAGCTGCAAACCATCCTTGCAACACTTCACACGATTCCGTGGTCAAGCGTGAGCAATGGCAGAACCCATCTTGCTGATGGGTTTCCCATCTCCAAATGTTTATGCAAAATATTATGTACCCGTTCATTCGAGATGCCCACAGCACTGGCACTATCACGCATCTTGACTCTTCCGTCATCCATCACCATATCCTGGATTTTATCAATGATTTCTGGAGTTGTAACTTCCACAGGGCGTCCAGAACGTTCAGCATCACTTGTGCCCATATGGGCAGTCTGAAAATTTTGAAACCACTTATAAACTGTTCTAATCGAAGGTGCAGAGACATCGTAATGTTTATCAAGCTTCTCATTGGTCTCCTGAGGCTTTTTGAATTTCATAAAGAAATGTTTAATCAGCACACGACATTGTTTTTTGTCCATTTTTTGACAATCACTCGACTTCCTTAATTCACACTAATGCCAAACAAAAACAAATAGACCAATACGGCTGAAACTTTGTGTGCGTTCTTTCCAAAGATGCTACCAACTGCTGGCCTGAGTGGCCTGGCGATTCTAGGCGCTACAGTCTGGAACCGCGCGACAGCTACGATCGCAGGTTCGAATCCTGCCTCTGGCGTGGATGTGTGTGATGTCCTTAGTTAGGTTTAAGTAGTTCTAAGTTCTAGGGGACTGATGACCTCAGAAGTTAAGTCCCATAGTGCTCGGAGCCATTTGAACCATTTGCTACTAACGAAACATGACCGCGCTACGCGCCGGTGGTGCCATCTCTCGAACTTTGCACGAACTTTTCAAACGCCCCTTGTATAATGACGAGTATTTGACAGCAACATGTGAGACATTCCGTTTTAAAGGTAGAACAAGTCAGCTCTCTGGATTCAAACGAAAGTTGACAATTATCGGAACTGCAATTTTGGAGGAGTGGGGGAGGAATTGTTTAAGCATAGTACAAGCGTATCATGTCCAAGAGTGAACAGTACCATCATCAGAATGGGGAAAACCGATGATTTTTCGAATGTCTGGCCATTTTCAGATTAGATTAAGGGATCCTACAACCATCAGGTCGTCCTTATTTCCATATGTCCACCATCTTAGATGTAAGTGACATGGCGTCTATGTAGACTGTCCTCATATCTCCAGGTCACTATCTGGGGTCGCCGTCTTGGATTGTAATATCATACCTACTGTCCTCGTATCCGCAGACCGTCATCTTGGATCACAATCTTGTAGTCTCAGGCCATAGAGACTGTCCTTGTATCCTCAGTTCGTCAGCTTACATTGCTTCCTTTGATTCTGACGTCGTACATACATTTTGGTTTAGAATATTATGATGTTGTGGCGAAGGGCTTTAAATGTCTACGAGCACTGTAAACATGTACCTCCAAACAAACATAATATTTATCATGTTACTTTGATTTACCATGGACTCTATCTTCGAAAATAACATACAAAATCAAAATCCATTCCAACATATAGATTTTCAACACATGTTAAAAACACATTCGATAACATAGTGTATACTTTTCACACAGGGAGAAACAAGGACTTGAAAACCTGAAGGCACCCAATATGAGATGCGATCCCAGAATCCATAAGACTGACATTCCCATGAGGTGAATAGTGATAGTGTACCTCCTACAAACCTACTAACAGCGCAGATGGAATCTCTGTTCATTCAGTATTGTACATCTGATAATAGTAGGACAACAAAAAATTGCTATTTAGGTAAAAACACAACAGATAATAAAGAAATCATGTACAACTACGTTGCTTTGCTTCGATTTAGGAAAACTGTACATTATCATTACATTAACATCACTGTTAACGAGGTAATTAAACTAATTGAAGAAAACCTGATGAAACACAAGCAGCATCCTCAGCAACATGTGGATGAAACAATAACATTGTTACAGTTAATAATACAACAAAACTGTTTTGAATTCAATTAGGAGTACTACGATCAAGGATGTTTACCTATGGGTATACCTATTTCAGGAACACTAGCCAACATCTTCATGAATCATACCGAAAAACTAGTATTTGAAATTCTGTCAACAAAGAGAGGTTACAACGTCATCTACTGATACAAGTAGATGGATGACATAATATACACTGAAGAGCCAAAGAAACTGGTGGACTTGCCAAATATCATGTACGGCCCTCGCGAACACGCAGAGGTGTTGCAACACAGCGTTGCATGGACTCGATTAATGTCTGGAGTACTGCTGAAGAGAAATGACACCATGGGAGCAGGGCTATCCATAAATCCGTAAGAGTACGACAGGGTGGACATCTCTTCTGAACAGCACGTTGCAATGCATCCCAAATATGATCAATAATGTTCATGTCTAGGGAATTTGGTGGCCGGCGAAAGTGTTTAAACTCAAAAGCGTGTTTCTGGAGCTACTCTGAGGCAATTCTGGACGTGTGGGGTCTCGCCTTGTCCTGCTGGAATTGCCCTAGTCCGTCGGAATGCGAAATGCACTATGAACATGAGTGGATGCAGGTGATCAGACAGGATGCTAACATACGTGTCACCTGTCAGAGTCGTATCACTCCAACTGCACACCCCCCACACCATTACACAGACTCTGTCAGTTTGAACAGTCCCCTGCTGGCATGCAGGTACCATGGATTTATGATGTTGTCTCCATACCCGTGCACGTCCATTCACTCCATACAATTAGTAACGACAGACGTCCAACCAGGCAACAAGTTTCCAGTCATCAACAGTCCAATATCGGTGTTCACTGGCCCAGGCGAGACGTAAAGCTTTGTGTTGTGCAGTCATCAAGAGTACAGGAGTGGGACTTCGACTCCGAAAGCCCATATCGATGCTGTTTCGTTGAATGGTTCGCAGGCTGACACTTGCTGATTACCCAGCATTGAAATCTGTAGCAATTTGCGGAAGGGTTGCACTTCTGTCATTTTGAACGATTCTCTTCAGTCGGCGTGGGTCCTGCTGTCACAGGATCTTTTTTCGGCCGCCGTGACCCCAGAGATTTGATGTTTTACAGGATTCCTATATTCACAATACGCTCGTGGAATGGTAGTATGAGAAAATTCCACAATCGCTACCTGGGAAATGCTGTGTCCCATTGGTCGTGCACCGACTATAACACCACGTTCAAACTCACTTAAATCTTGGTAACCTGCCATTACAGCAGCAGTAACCAATCTAACAACTGCACCACTTCTTCTTCTCTTTCATTGTAGTTCAATTCCCCATTGGAGCCGGCCGGCAGCAGCATATGAGCTGCTCTTCAGCCGAAAGACGTAGAACATACAATAGAAGAATTTAAAAACAACATAAAGGAGAAAATATGGTGGACATAGATATAAAAAAGGGGGAACATTATGGAAGACAATAGACAAAAAGGGGCGACTGTAAAATGGAGGTAAAAACCATAAAAAAGTAGCGCACACAAAAAACCATACACTGGGACAATTAAAGGAACACAAGGCGAAGTATGACTAGCGCATAAAAGTATCGACAGTCGATGTACAGGAGAACAGCACCAAACACAACACTGACGTAGCACACTGATGACAAGGAGAACAATGGAGGATCTGCTGGCCGCAAGCAGATGAGGGGGAAGAGAAGAAGTGAGGGAGGGGAAGAGAGTGGTGGAGATGGGCGGGGGCGGGGGGGGGCTCGCCGAAGAGGTTGGAGGAGGGAAGGATGTGGGGGAGAGGAAAGAGATGAGGATGGGATGCAGGGACTGAAGAGGAGAAGAAGGAAAATCCGTTCTGGGAGAAGGAGGGGAGAGGAAAAGGGGGCCCTAGGGAGGGGGGGGGGAACAAGGTGTGGTTAGTTGGAATGAAGGGTATATGTCATGGCAAAATTCAACATCCGGGAGGGGAGGTGCTGGAAATTGCCCTGATGAAGGAAATGGAGGGTGTGGAGGTGGAGAGAGGAAGTGATACAGCGATACAACTGTGCCAGACACCTGTTGTCTTATATAGGCGTTGCTGAGCGCAGCGCCGTTTTCTGCCTGTTTACATAACTGTATTTGAATACGCATGTCTATACCAGTTTCTTTGGTGTTTCAATGCCTATGCTAGATCAGGCTCAGGACACATTGCAGCATATATGTAAGTAGTATGCACAACAACATAAAGTTTGTAGTAGAGGAAGAAGAAGAAAACAAACTCAACATTCTGGATATAACCAGAAGACATGACAAGCCCAACAATGACAGGACAACAGACACAATAAATAAAGTAACCTCAAGCCACCCACAGAGTCAAATTTAATGTCAGTTACATTTTAAAGAGGCCCAATGAAATTCCCCTAAACACATTCGATTACCAAAAGGAGGTAGAAACTGTAAACCACATGCAAAGTAAGTTAAACTTAAGGTAAACTTAACAAAAGAAGAAAGTTACAAATGAAGAAGCAGACAAATCAGGCCGACCAACACATATGGTGACAGACGGCCTGTCGCGGTTCTAGGCGCTTCAGTTCGGAACTGCACTTCCACTACAGTCGCAGGTTCGAGTCCTTCCTCGGTCATGGATGTGTGTGATGTCCTCAGGTTAGTTAGGTTTAAGTAGTTCTAAGTCTAGGGTACTGACGACCTCAGATAGGGCCGTTCGGGCTAGCAGCAACGTATGATGTGTTGGAGTCAGCAAAATCTTGCAGCCGTCTTCCTATATTGTGATTAATTATTAAACTGACTGTTACTTGCCAGGGAAGTGCACCAGTGGGCTGGCCGAAGTGGCCGAGCGGTTCTAGGCGCTACAGTCTGGAACCGCGCGACCGCTACAGTCGCAGGTTCGAATCCTACCTCAGACATGGATGTGTGTGCTGTCCTTAGGTAAGTTAAGTTTGAGTAGTTCTAAGTTCTAGGGGACTCAGAAGTTAAGTCCCATAGTGCTCAGAGCCATGTTTGTTCCTTAAAATTGGTTCTATCTGCAATTGTTTGTAATCCTGGCCCTAAGCCGTTAGTTGTTTGATGTGTTATGTGTGGCCTTCAGCCGAGGATTTACGTGAACCCCTTTTATAAGGCCTTCAGCAGTGTGTATTCTTTAAAGGAAAATTTTTTTATAAGAAGGAAGGGGTTTAGTTTAAATTGTTTGTATGACTTGTTTTTCAGGCCTTCAGGCGTTGTTTCAAATTTTTTGTGGCCTTCAGCCCTGCAATAAGTTAATATTTATTTAATTAGGCTTTTGGCCATTCTGTTATAAGTGTAAAAAGAAGCTTCTTGGTTAGAAAAAAATGTTTATTAATGTGTTTTAATTATAGTTGTCCTTCAGACGTGTAGTGTAGGCCTTCAGCCGCTAATTGTTTTCAATTGCATGTTTTCTTTTAAATGTTACCTTCTATTTTTAATTGCGTTTGATTTCTAAGCCAGGCCTTCAGCCATTCTCGTTTCTGGTACGGTTTTTGGACTTCAGCCCAGAAAGCATCTCAAGTTTTCTTTAACTAGGCCTTCAGCCGTATTGTCTAATTGTGATCTTTTAAAGCAATCTGTAAATAAGTGGTTCTTAGAAAAATAAAGTTGTGTGTTTGATTGTGCAACTCACAGTAACTGTTTACAGCACCATCCACAATCGTAACCTTATCCTGTGCGCTCTCTGAGTACCTGCCAACCAGGTTTCAATAATAATGAACTATGTTGCTTGGGGCCAGGTTGTGTATCTTGTTCGTACCTAAATAAGATCAGAAATATTTACAAAATAGGATTGTCGTCACAAAGTAAAACAATACTTTTTGGTCACAGTACCGCATCCAGGTCGCTGCACCCGGCGGCATACTACAAAAAGAACCACGAAAACCCCAAGAAATAAATTACAAGACTTACTGGGAAGTAGGACAAGTCAAGACAAGACGGAACCGGCTTCAGTATGTCTCCGGATACTTTTAATCAGATAGCGTGTGAAACCCCATTGGGAGTTACGTGCACGTCGGCGATGTTACAGCGGTCATGAATGATAACGGCTCGTCAACGATTTCGTTGTCACGCCACAACACGTGGCCCCCGACATCAGCATGAAAAAGGGTGCTCGACGTTCCTTGATAGATGCACCTCTATACCTTGTCCACAAAAAACGAGTTACAGAAGCGTAAGTATCATTTATTACACGCACATAGGAATAGGCATCGATATTGCATATCAGTTGATACCTCTGCAACAACAAGTAAGCCTGACATTACTTATGTTTTCAACTTACTCGTAATATTAAATCTCAAATCGCCTATTAGCAGGCCTGCGTGTATATCCATCATCTTACCTGCAGAAGAGTAGTAATATAAGGCAGCACAGTACTGCAAAAAGCATGGAGTGCTTCCAGCTGGGAAACATCTGAACACACAAGCAGGCAGACACCAATCCTATAGGTAGACCAACCCATGCCATGCAATTGATACAAGAGCGGTTTCTGATATCTGTCAATTCCGTCCCTGAAATATCAAAATCAGCATCTTATTTAATTACTAAATATAAAATGTCACGCTTTTTTATTTTAACTTATTTCACGTGATACACTTCCATATTACTGTGTACACTAACATTTACAAATAAAATGCAACACTTAGCATAACAACAAACAAATGAATAATACTGAGTCCACATAAGCTTATGGTTACATAAGATACACATTAAATTTATAGAGAAAAATATTATACAATCAAAACCAGAGTTCGATGAGATTAACATATAATGAAGAGATCATATAAATTGCCTCAGAGAAATTTGATATTACCAACAAAGCACAAAAATAGAAACAGCTTTAGAGAACATAAAGCAGCTGACAGGAACCTTGTGCGTGTTGTTATTACAATGCGATTACAGGCAAATTTCTATGCATTCATCTCACATGTCACAATATGAAACTGTTTGTTTTGAAAGTGATGAAAGTTGTGCTCTTATTATTCGAAGTAGTCAGTTGACATACTGAAATTGGTTCAGGGGCCAAGGGACATATGTTTTGCGACATATTTTCATACTTGTGGCTAAATTGTTTGAAGTGTAACACCACACCCGTCGCTTATCTGGTTTTGGCGTGTGTTCACCCCAGCTAATTGACTAACAGATCAACAGAGAGTGCAAAACTGCCGCAATATCAAATAATGCAAAGAAAGTAATAAGGCCCTGTGACTCCTGATTGAACTGCGGTGGCAGTGTTGACATTAATTGATTCAGAATTGATCACTTTTAATTAAAAAGGGGTGCACATTGATATTATATGCAGCTATTGAACACCAGATGCAAATGTTGAACATAAAATTAATTAGGAAAGTGACTTGGGATTTCAACTACTTGATTGAAAACAGATGTAGTCGATTATCACAAATTTATTTTAACTCACAAGCTTCAATCATCACATTACATCACTCTCCTACCAGGCAGTGGTAATAAATTGCGTTTGCGTGGAGTAAAGCTCGATAACTCAAAAGTAATTTCTGTCGACTGACCCAGGTGCAATGCAAAGTGCGAGAAGAATTCTACAGTACATGGCCCATGAAACCCTCATGGAAACTTTGCCAACATGATCCAACAAATTAATTACTGGCCGGGGCAGGCGCAATATCACCGAATACAGCGTGGGGGAGCATCGTCGTTGTGTGGACGTCGGCCGACCTCGTGGTGCTGCAAGGCTGTGCTCGCCTATTCACTCCTAGCTATCTTGCTCAATACATAGCTGAACCAAAACTTTCTATCTCCAAGCTCAATTGTTCCATTTGCTAAGTCCTAAACTGCAGAGATGCTCACTCTTTCTCAGGCAAGCTGAGTAAAGAACGCCACGTCCACACTCCAGGCAAGCTGGGAACGGAAGACCTCTACTGAGACTTCTGCCAGTCCCCTTTTCACCTCAGTTTCCCCTCCGGCAAAATCACTTACGCCAATTACACCGCAAGTTGCGTTAATTATGTGTCGCTTCCCAGTGCCGACCAATGCCTGCTCTGGGAAGTGAACAAATTCCCACAAAATTTCCCTTCCTCTCAACTTGTTCTATTTAGCTCCCCCCAGGCCACACATCAAGGCTCACATCTGCACAATCATCAAGTTTTCCGGAATTCAGACTCCCAGGAGAGTACTTCAAATCCCTTGGTCGTACGTTCCCATTGGAGGCTGGCGTATTTCATGCTTTCGCTCTTCACCTGATTTACTTCAGGCTCTGCGGACCATGAATTCAGCGTGAAGTTGCTATAGTCACGAACACGCATATTTTGACCTCTGTTGACTGCTCCACCGTAGCTTTGCGTGGCTTTGTCGCATGTTTCACAGAAAATGGGACGACGGACATTTATCAACAGGCGTACAAGCTCTCCGTCTATTTCCCGGTACACCAGCATGGAGTCAGGGTCAACCACCCACTCACTGTCACTCATCTTAAGGTGACTGGAGGCCGCGCACCGTTACCACTTTCTCAGAGCTTGAGCCGCCCTAAGCTGCCTATTGTCGCTTCCCTTAGCCACTCTCCCAGCCAGCCACGGTCAAATACTTCCCTGGGGTAAACTAGCGTCCAGTAAAGTGACTCGTTTCCACAAAGTTTTCATGTCATGTGAATTACTTTAAAACCATCACCCGACATTAATTATTCCACTATGTCCATACTATACCCTCTACAAGATGCATTGTGCCTTGTCAGTCATTTTGTTGAGCCCTACTGTTCGCTCAATGTGAGTTAGGTGATCTTTAATGACTTCATGTAAGGGGCATAGTTCTTGCCATCTTACAAGAGTGTGTCTACAAATCTAAACTAGCAGTATCCAGGGTGGTTTCTTTATGCGTCAGTTCCACGATGCGCTGTAGTTTGGAGGTAAGCGGCTCCCTACAGCTAACAGAGTTAAGTTAGTTCAAAGGAAACCAAGGATACAGAATAAGACAGTACCTGCTTCAGATTGAGCTTACCCTTAGCCATATGTGACTTTGTTAGAGTGCCATTTTGTGCTGCTGCAGATTTTAGTGTACTGTACAGTCCTTAGTTTCCCCTTCAGCGAAATTAGCTAGTCAAGAAAAGTGTATTATTTATTTACGTATTTTGTGTATGATGTGTGTACTAAAATGTTATTTTTTTGTTTTTGCTTTTTTTTCGTGGAAAGAAATATTAAATTATGGAATGTAAAAATCACTCAGCACTAATAGAGACTAAACATGGCAGTTCTAAGGTATGAAAGAATGATGATTCTTCAGTGTATGACAGACATTACTTATGCAATATTCTCGTAATTTTGTTATTTGAAGTCACAAGTATTCGTCTCCGAATAATTGCTGCAACTTACATTCTTGTGAATCTTCTTGAACCTTTTTACTGTATTCTTCTCTTGGTCACCTTCTACAATTTTTACCTCCCACACGTCCCTCCAATACTAAATTGGTGATCCCTTGATGTCTCATAATGTGTTCTGTCTTCTTCTAATGACGTTCCGTCACAAATTCTTTTCTCTCTATTTCGATTCAGCACCTCTTCATTGGCTACATGATCTGATCATCTGTCCTTCAGCATTCTTCTGTAGCACCACATTTCAAAACCTTATGTTCTCTTCTTATCTAAACTGTTTGCTGTCCACGTTTCACATCCATTCGTAGCTACATTCCACATAAATACTTCCAGAAAAGACTTCCTAACACTTGAACGTATATTCTTCAGAAAGCTTGCCGTTGACAGTCTAGATTTTTTAACTCCTTCTTCTGCCATCATCAGTCATTTTTCTGCCATATAGCGAAACCGATCTATAAGTGTCTCGTTTCCTAATCTAATTCCCTGAGTATCACCTGATTTAATCCGACTATATTCCATCATCCTTGCTACGCTTTTGTTGATTTTAATCCTATATCCTCCTTGCTAGTTCCGTTCAACTCCTCTTGCAAGTCATTTGCTGTCTCTAATAGAATTACAATATCATCGCCACACTTCAAAGTCTTTATTTCTACTCCCTGAAATTTAATTCCTACAGCAATATTTTCTTTGGTTTACTTTACTGATTGCTCATTGTACAGACTGAATAACATTGGCGATGGGCTACAGCCCTCTCTCTCTTCCTCCTCAACCATTGCTTCCTTTTCATGCACCTCGTCTCTTATAACTGCCGTCTAGTGTCTGTACAAGTTGTAAACAGCCTTTCACTTCCTGTATTTTACCCCTGCTACCTTCAGATATTTAGAGCGAGTATTCCACCCAGCATTCTCAAAAGGTTTGTCTAAGTCTACAAATGCTACAAACGTAGTTCGCCTTTAGTTAATCTATCTTCTAAGTCACACAGTTAATATTGCCTCGTATATATCTATAAGATAGAGAGAGAGTTCGAAGGCTAACTAATGTTAAAGACACTCAGTGGAGAGTTACATGAAACTTAGTTTTATGGGACTTTTAAAGTAGATTTATCTAGAAAACATTATTAAAAACTTTGTTAAGCAACCATAAACGTCACACAGTAAGTGGCAAACGGATGTTAGTCATTCATTACCACTATTAATGTAAAGGGGATGAATTTGTGGAACGACTAGTTATCGACGACGCCGTCAGTCCGCACTGAGAAGAGAGTCAGTTTCGTTAAAAAATGAATCAAATCTTTGTTCTTAATGGTGAACGTCTAAAATCAAACTTAAGGTCACTCGGCTTGGGGTGAGGAATAAATGGTGTTCCGGATATTAGCGAAATGCACCATCCTTATTTCCTGCTTGACCAACACACCAGGCAAGTATTAAAGTGTATTATTCGTTCTCTGCGTATGACGTTTGTACTAAAGTGTTGTTTTCTTTGTTCGTTTCATGTCGCACAGGTAAGACACTGACAAAGCGAACCAGTGGTGCCCTACCAACGCAATAATTGCCAGTGCAGGTGACTAAAGAAAAGGGGATTGAAAGCTTATGATGGTGAGAACAATGGGCCATCATTACCAGGTCATCTCTCCACATTCTTATAAAATGTATGTGTGAACTGATTTATGTGTGATGTTTTACCTCACAAGTCTTGCACATGTAAAAATCACTTCGTATTATATCAACATCACATTATAAAATTCCCTCCCACCACCATCCCCACCCTCTACCCCATGGCGCTACCATTTTGTGAGTATGTACTTGGCTACCACAGGGTCCCAGCCTTTGCAGCAATTCTTCTATCCGTGCTCTAAGCTTATACTTCCACTATCACTCCCCCCCCCCCCCCCCTCTCTGACTCTCCGACAGACAGTTTTCTTGGCGCAGACACTTCTTGGACCTGGTTTATGATTTGGGATTCGAGTCTGTACTTCCGACGTTTCTTTGCAACTTTTCATTAAATAAATATATGATCTCCATTGTCACGTTGGACCTGTCACCAATTTTCAAAATTTTCGAGAAGTGCAGATCTTACAGGGAACATTGACCAATGTGGTGTATGCTCCACCTTTGTGTCTTTCCATCCTACACCCTTCCATTTAATAATGTAGTACACCCAATACCCAACACAGCAGCCATCCCATTGTGGGGGAGGGGTTGTCAAGAACCTGCGCTGTGGTACCCCCTAACTACGCAGGGATCACACTGTTATTGCCTGAGGTGAAGACTTGCCATGTATGCCAAGGAGTATGTGCCCATCATGACTGGGCCAGGAGGATTCCAAGCAACTGATTAGTGACCCAGTAGCCATTGCTGTGTCCAGGTGATGCCCACTGGGAAAGCTTACGTTCAGTGTGGGAGGCACCATGGCAGATGAGCCACAAACGAAGCAGATGAAGTTATCTCCTGCAGGTGGCCATATGGCTCCAGCAGTCTCTGTGGGAGAGCGTCCTCGTTTAGTGCAGAGAGATGCAACCCTAAAATGTCCCATTATCTGGCTACGCTGTGGGGGAAACAGTGGGCGTAGCAGCAAGCAGAGAAATGCTCCCCTATAACTCATTTTGCCCAAGGACTAACAGAGATTCCTTCTTGGCCACGAAACCCTTGTTCTTTGTGGAGAACATAGAATACAACCTGGGGTCGTGGCAGAAATCTGTAAAATGAAAAGTCAGTCAGTTTTAATCGAAGTAACATCGCCCACCGAGTCACAGACGCTGCTCACTTGTCACAGGTGATTGTAATTCCTCACACTCCCCACTCTAGTGTGAATATGGTTCAGGGCATCATTTTCCAATGAGACCTGCTCTTGCAATCTGACGATGAGTTACCTGTCAACTTGGAGTGATGGGGTGTCCATAGGGGGCCAACGTGCAATAGGATCGCTACCAGTGCCTTCACCTTGGCCTTTGAGGGTGATCCATTGCCTTAAAAGCTCATGGTGATGGTACACCAATGCGATGTGGAACCGAATGTTTTTCCCTCTCGCCCCCCATGTGGTGCATCAAGCGTTTGATTTTTGGGTACATGCCTTCGCATTGCCATGCTAGCCCCATCTGTACAGATTGTGGACGACTGTTGCATCCAAATGCTCCTAGTGTCCCTCCTTCCCATATGTGTCAACTGTGGAAAGCACCACTCTCCCTGCCTGTCAGGCTGCATCATTTTCCAGAGAGAGCAGAAATTATAAGAATATAAGACTCTGGGCAAGCTAACTTATCAAGCGGGGCAAGTATAAGTGGTTGCACTCAGTATGTATTACAGTGTCATATGCTACAGCTACAACGACGTCGCCACCTTTGGTGACTATGTTTGCCTCCTGATGTTTGGCGGCTCTCCTCTTGCTGCATTCCCCACACCTACTTCAGGATCATTGGCTTCCCACCTACTACGTATATCGGTCTCCACCTCCCAGCTAGAGACACATCATCTTCCTCCCGCTTCTCTCACCAGGAAGACGTCGCTTGGGAAATTTTCTTGCAAGGTTTCTGCTGTTCTAATGCCAGACACCAGCCAGTGGCTGATGAAACCAGAGGCTGCTGGTTGCAGGGTTTTGTCATCGCCATCATTACCTGAAATTGATTCAAAGAGGTCACAATATCATCCAAATCCTCCAAGGAGAGGAAGATAAGGCGAACTCCTCCTAGAAGGAGATTCCTGTGTCTCCCATGCCACTAGATCCTATCTGTTCCACTCCTGTGGCGGAAACAGAAATTCCAGCAGCCTCTGAGGTCCCAGGTCGCACCACACAATGGAACCTAGAACCTAAGTATGTTGATGCCATAACCTCTCAACCAGTGGCAGCAGGTGGTCCTGGTGCGTAATATGCCTCACAGTACATTGACAACATTATTCTCCAGTGGAATCGTAGCTGTATTTTCCATCACCTGGCTGTGCTATGCCATCTTTATCTCTCTTTGCTCTTCGCCTGCCATCTGGAATGCCCTTCAGTAGACTTGGTTTCCAGTAACTCAGGCTCTGGCCCTTCATGAATACCAGGCACATCGTAAGAATAGTGTTACCTGTGACTAGGTGTCGGGGGGAGTTTGCACATATGTTCTGGACACTCTACACAGCGAACTTGTGCTTTTTAATACACCTTTTGCGGCTGTGGATGTGGGTAAAGGCATTTTTCCTCCATCCTGATCATGAAGTGTCTCAGAACATATCGTTTGCATTCGTTTGCTACCTCACATCATCTAATCTTAAGTGATGTCATTGCTCGTAATCCTTTGCGATGTGGAACAATCGTCGTTGGCCGTAGTAAAGATCTCAGAAACTTACTGGTACAACTTCACCTTTTCCGCTTGAATACTACTGCCCCTTCATACTTCAGTGTAGCAAACAGACCTTTCTCAGTCATTAACATTTCCATCTGCAGCCTTTGTCTTCTTCCATCCATCCACTGGAGAGTCACACTGTAACAGCATGCGTTCTCAGAAATGATAAGGTCACAAAGGTACATGTATCACACTGGAACAACGGAAATAAAATGTTCAAACGTACCTATGTTCTGTATTTCAATTTAAAAAAATTTACCTGTTACCAACTGTTCGTCTAAAATTGTGAGCCATATGTTTGTGACAATTACAGCGCCATCTATCACAAAGCGAAAAAATTTCTTTACGTGCTACACGAATATGTAATAAAAATGGGGGTTCATATTTAAAAAAAACGCAGTTGATATCCGTTTGACCTATGGCAGCGCCGTCTAGCGAGCCAACCATGGCGCCATCTGGTTTCCCCCTTCAAGCTAGACAAGTTTCGTTCTTTGTAGTTTTTTGTTTGATCCTTATTTCGTGAGATATTTGGCCCGGTCACTGTCAATGGACCACCCCGTATAGCTCTACAATGGTTCTTGTAACTGCGTATCTTGCACTTGTGGATGTTTTAGAACTGAAATGTATTGTATCCAGAGCATAAGACGTAGAGGATTCTAGGTGTGTAACAGCACTGCGTTCTGTGTCGTGTCTGTAGCGCTCCTAGTGGATGATTGTTTCAATAACAGTTATAAATTGAACTCTTCAACCGGTGTTTTCAGATAAATAAAATTGTTACAAAATGTGTGTCTACTTGTACCTTTACATGAGCCGCTGAGAACCAAAGTGGTCTAGGTAAAAAAAATTTAGTTCTGAGTAATAACACTCAGTTTAATCATAATTAAAATTTGTTGCTGTAGGGTGGAGTAACAATAAGTCGCAATTTCGCCACTTGAGATCTCCCAACATATTCTTCCTCTCACGCCATAGTGAAGTGTGTTCGCGGGAACAGTGGTATAGCTGAAGCGGCGAGGCTTTTTTTGCTTGTTTGTTTCCGCTCTAAAATCAAACAGGCATTGTAACAGTGTCACTAACTACACTACTGGCCATTAAAATTGCTGCACCAAGAAGAAATGCAGACGAAAAACGAGTATTCATTGCACAAATATATTATACTAGAACTGACGTGTGATTACATTTTCACGCAATTTGGGTGCATAGATACTGAGAAATGAGTACCCAGAATAACCACCTCTGGCCGAAATAACGGCCTTGATACGCCTGGGCATTGAGTCAAACAGAGCTTGGATGGCGTGTACAGGTACAGCTGCCCATGCAGCTTCAACACGATACCACAGTTCATCAAGACTGGCGTATTGTGACAAGCCAGTTGCTCGGCCACCATTGACCAGACGTTTTCAGTTGGTGAGAGATGTGGAGAATGTGCTGGCCAGGGCAGCAGTCGAACATTTTCTGTATCCAGAAAGGCCCGTACAGGACCTGCAACATGCGGTCGTGCATTATCCTGCTGAAATGTAGGGTTTCGCAGGGATCGAATGAATGTAGAGCCACACATCTGAAATGTAACGTCCACTATTCAAAGTACCGTCAATGCGAACAAGAGGTGACCGAGACGTATAACCAATGGCACCCCATACCATCTCGCTGGGTGATACGCCAGTGTGGCTTCCAAAGTGCGTTCACCGCGATGTCGCCAAACACGGATGCGACCATCATGATGCTGTAAACAGTACCTGGATTGATCGAAAAAAATGACATTTGCCATTCGTGTACCCAGGTTTGTCGTTGAGTACACCATCGCAGGCGCTCCTGTCTGTGATGCAGCGTCAAGGGTAACCGCAGCCATGATGTCTGAGCTGATAGTTCATGCTGCTGCAATCGTCGTCGAACTGTTCATGCAGATGGTTGTTGTCTTGCAAACGTCCCCATCTGTTGACTCATGGATCGAGACGTGGCTGCACGATCCGTCACAGCCATGCGGATACAATGCCTGTCATCTCGACTGCAAGTGACATGAGGCCGTTGAGATCCAGCTGGGCGTTCCTTATTACCTTCCTGAACCCACCGATTCCATATTCTGCTAACAGTCATTGGATCTCGACCAACGCGAGCAGCAACGTCGCGATACGATAAACCGCAATCGCGATAGGCTACAATCCGACCTTAATCAAAGTCGGAAACGTGATGGTACGCATTTCTCCTCCTTACACGAGGCATCACAACAACGTTTCACCAGGCAACGCCGGTCAACTGCTGTTTGTGTACGAGAAATCGGTTGGAAACTTTCCTCATGTCAACACGTTGTAGGTGTCGCCACCGGCGCCAACCTTGTGTGATTGCTCTGGAAAGCTAATCATTTGCAAATGACAGCATCTTCTTTCTGTCGGTTAAATTTCGCGTCTGTAGTACGTCATCTTCGGGGTGAAGAAATTTTAATGGCCACTACTGTATCAGCATTGTTTTGTTTCTTTAGATCTGTAATGTCCAGTTGCAACTAAAGTACAAATCGTCTTTATAATGGAAGTATGCACTCCATGTTGAAGTCTAGGTTAAAACCTACACGAGTCAAGAAGTGATGACTGACATTAAATGCATAAACCATTATACACATCCGTCTCAACAGTGTCACCGAGGCAAAAAAGGAAAGACATGATGACATATCTCCCGTACATCCACCCGGTGCAACCAACTGACAACTGCAAGTTCGACTTAGGAATCTGAACCTGGACATGTTGACGATTTGGCTGAGGAAGATGGTGTAGACGGTGAAACAGAAGAAACGGATACACTGCTGAACTATTAGACAGACCCAGTAGGTGGCATTCTGGTGGTTAAGAACAATAATGAAATTATTTCAACCGAATTTCTGAGAGAGAAGTGCATAATGGAAGCAATAAGTGCAGAATCACATTAA
Source organism: Schistocerca piceifrons (assembly GCF_021461385.2). Taxonomy (NCBI): domain Eukaryota; kingdom Metazoa; phylum Arthropoda; class Insecta; order Orthoptera; family Acrididae; genus Schistocerca; species Schistocerca piceifrons. The sequence continues at coordinate 120,328,434 of NC_060140.1, read as the reverse complement.
TTGTATGACATTATGTTTATGTATCATAAATAAATCGCAGTTACGGAGATTAAAACACAGCGTATTGCTTCTCAGATATTCAGCTCCATCGTAATGTGTGAAAAATTGAATTCTACCATTTTGGCTCTCAACCACTCATATCATATCTGCATTTGCGAATAGGATTAAACTTTGGGTGCCGTGTGCATTGGTGACAATGAAAACTTGTGTCGTGCCGGAACTCGAACGCGGATCTCTCACTTTACGCTGGCGGTCGCCTCGATGATTCCACATTTCGTACTGTTGACTACCGCTGCAGTGTGTGTTGCACCAGACACGCATGCATGTTGAGGGACACTGCACAGCACATTATAACAACACAGGTACTGCAGTTTAGTACTCGCATCTTTACCACGAGTGAAACAATATGTTACCTTACAACTGTTATCATTATGATGGAAACAGCCTATTTGATGGCTTACATTGATAATTCTGCCAGAAACAAAACCAAAGACAAGCGTGAACAACGCGCTGTTGTAGCTTGATATCGAAGAGTCTGGTCCGCATTGAACGGTTTCATCAACGGAACGTACCAGTGATTGAACATTTGGCGCTACAATTATCTGGGCTGGTGTGAAGGTACATTCCTTGCAATGCAAGTGCAAGGGCAGTTGCAAGAAGGGCTGATTGTATTACAGCTTACTTTACGTCCACACACTCGCCAGAAGCGATGATCTGTGTCTGAAGATTTTTATGTAGTGCTGGGACTCACCTTGCGTGCAAGCACGACTGGGACCATAACATCAGAAACGATAGAAGAATCCAAACGGTAGAAGTTCTGACAAGGAGTGGATGGTAACACTGGATATCGCGGGAAAAAGTAAAGATAGAAGAATGAAATTAATAATGAACAATAATCCACTCGTTTAGAGATAGATCAAACATGGAGCAGAAATATCAGAGATCTGTAAAATACTCATAAAAACGAACGTAAGATGCGAGAGTGAAGAAAGCCACTCACACCGAACGGTATCTGAAAGGTACCAGCTATCATCACCCAAAGCAGAAACGCTCTATACTGAGTACAATGGTACATTGTGCGGAGCTCGTTTCAAGAGCTGGTAACCAGTGAAAGGAGCTCAACCAAGTACGCAATATATTGAAGGAGAACGGCTGCAGTAACAGATTCGGAAAACCATCTTTCTGGAGGAACATTAGCAAGAAGACACCTGTAGAGCAGTGAAAAATCTTTGTTTTTTGCCGTTCTGTGGCTCAGTAACCGGAAATAGTAACCGGTTCCTAAAGGCGCATAAAATCGTTTCGGTCTTCATGGCTCCCGCAAAAATTCGATAGCTCTTGAGGCCTGTGAAAGACGATCAAAGCCTCCAGACGCACAACGCGTATATACAATGCCGTCTAGTTGTGGGCACATTTATGTCGGATACACTATGCGTACCATTAAACAGCGCCTTGTGGAACACGAGAGGTGTTACCGCCTGCGGTATCCCGAGAAATCACCGACAGCAGAAAATGGAAAACGTATACCGAATTGCATTCGACGAGACATCTGTTATTAAACGGACAAATAGGTTCTGGAGTAGCGTCATAAAAGATTGACAACACCCTTAATAAAGACCACTCTGCAGCTGAACACAGCTTGGAACCCGGCTACTGCAAGGTTCAAGCGGGCTACCAACGATGAAATTACCATATAAGGCACAGAAGTGAGTAGCAGTGTCTTCGCAGAAGGTAGCTTGGCCACATAAGGGCAGCACCAACGTGCACTCGACAGTCAGTGCTTCGCCAACTACACTCATGCTCATAAATTAAGGATAAATGCAGAATGCGGTGCCACACAACGTGGCACTAGACAAAAATGGCGCTAATAACATAGGCACATATGGAACACACACGACACAGATCTGTAAGTCCACAGTATTGGTGATAAGTTGAGAAAACCGCTCCGAAACACATGTGCTACAAAACGCCACTGTTTCCTGCGCATGTACCCCCACATCAATATGGGATATGATCACCATGCACAGGTACACAGGTCGTACAACGGGTTGATATACTCTGGATCAGGTAGTCGAAGAACTGCTTGGGTATAGCCTCCCATTCTTGCACCAGTGCCTGTCGGAACTCCTGCAGAGTCCTAGGGGTTGGAAGACGTGTAGCGATAGGCCGACCAAGAGGGGGTTTAGGTCTGGAGAACAGGCAGGCCCCTCCATTCGCCTGATATCTTCTGTTCCGAAATACTCCTGCACGATGGCAGCTCGGTGACGCCGTGCGTTATCATCCATCAGGAGGTAGGTGGGCCCCACTGCACGCACCACTGAAAAGGCGAACGTACTGGTGCAAAATGACGTTCCAATACACCTGACCTCTTACAGTTCCTCTGTCAAAGACATGCAGGGGTGTATGTGCATCAATCATAACCCCATCACACACCATCAAACCACGACCTCCATATAGGTCCGTTTCAAGGACATTAAGGGGTTGGTACCTGGTTCCTGGTTCTCGCAAGATGAAAACCCGGCGAGAATCACTGTTCAGACTATACCTGGACGTCCGTGAACATAACCTGGGACCACTGTTCCAGTGACCATGTACTGTGTTCTTGACACCAGGCTTTACGGGCTCTCCTGTGACCAGGGGTCAGTGGAATGCACGTTGCAGGTCTCCGGGCGAATAAACCATGTCTGTTCAGTCGTCTGTAGACTGTGTGTCTGGAGACAACTGTTCCAGTGGCTGCGGTAAGGTCCCGAGCAAGGCTACCTGCAGTTCTCCGTGGCCGTCTGCGGGCACTGAAGGTCGTCTTGAGGTGTTGTACACTGTGGACATCCCGTGCTGCAGCGCCGGGACACTTTGACGTTGCCTGTCTTCTGGAATCGTTGCCATAATCTTTAGATCACATTTTGTGGCTCACAGACTCACAGAGCGCCTGTGCTACGACCGGCTGTGTTTGACCAGCCTCCAATCGCCATAGTATTCTACCCCTCATAACGTCATCAATATGTGTTCTTCGAGCCATTTTCAACACACCATTAGCACGTCTGAACAAGTCTGCACAATTACTAGCTGCACCGTACTCTGACATGCACCAACACACCTCTGCGTATGTGGACTACTGCCAGTGGCACCGAGCGACGACCGCAGGTCAAATGCACCCGCATGGCCATACCCCGAGGTCATTTAAACCCGCAAACCGCCCACCAGAGCGTTGTTTCACCATGTTGTAAGTAGGCTGTTTATGTTTTCTCTATGTAAGTAGGCTGTTTATGTTTTCTCTATGTAAGTAGGCTGTTTATGTTTTCTTATTGGCAACGTTACGTAGCGCTCAATATGAAAATCACTGGCTGTGCTGTGTGCAGTCTGTGGCTGCTTTGCATTGTTGTAATACTCGCCATTGTAGTGTCAGGCAGCTGGCTGTGAACAGCGCATAGCGTTGGGCAGTTGGAGGTGAGCCGCCAGCAGTGGTGGATGTGGGGAGAGAGATGGCGGAGGTTTGCAGTTTGTCATGAACTGATATATATATATATTATGATTTGTGATGATATTAAGGTAAATACATTGTTTGCTCTCTATTAATATCTTTCATTTTGAGTTGCGATGAATTGGATGAAATGCATTGAGAATTAATACGAAAAAAGTACATAAAACAGGTTTAGGTAGGATTTTCTTGGAAATAAATGTTGAGGTAAGAAATGTGTGAACATATAAATACAGAAAGCATGCTTAGATAGAATTTTTTTTGGTGGAAACAGAGGATGAAGTAAGAGGAAAGATATATGAAGTTTTGGGTTGGACTGCAGTACCAAATGTTACACTGAAAACGAACCCTGTCCTTTCCTATTGGTGTTATCCCACTATGTGTTTGTGTACCCTTGTGTAGTTGTTTTCTTCCTGTCTCTGTGTAGTTTCATAGAATTTTTCTCATACTCAGCTACATGAACTATGCTGAGGAATACTGTTATCCTCAAATATAATTTGCGTTAATAATATGTTATTTACTTTGTAAAGATGTTAGACATTATTAATTCTGTTCTGTTTAATGCTCATGTGTGAAGTTGATGTTTCGAAAGTGATTCTGATCTTTTATTTTTGTACTCATGTCGTAATTCCTGTAACACTGATGTATATGTTTATTTCTATTCTTTTGTAAAGCCCCTATTACTACAAATGTTATCTATATTGTTATGTTTTTAATGATGTATTTTGTACCTTTATTGTATTCTTATGTTATAAAATTGTAATTGTCACCCGTTCATGATATTATTAACTTGTTAGTTACATTTCACTGCACACGTTTCTGTTGGTCGTAGTATATGGACAGTATGTGAGAAGTTGGGACTGTTAGTGTTTGCACATGTGTTACTAATTCAGCAAGGGACTGGATAACAGCATTGCTGGTTCTAAGGACAATTCCAAAAACTTTGTGAGCGCACAAGTGGTGGTTATGGACTTGCTATATTCTCCGCAAGACTCTTCGATGGTGAATGTGCACCTGCACAATCGCAACAGATGGCTGCTGGCAATCTCTACAAGGACTGCAGTGGGTCTGCACCTCTGGTGGCCCACCAATACCATTATCTCTACAAGGACTACAGTAGGTCTACATCTTTGATGATCCATCAATACCATTATTTCTACAAGGACTGCAGTGGGTCTGCACCTCTGGTGGCCCACCAATACCACAATCTCTACCAGGACTACAGTGGGTCTGCTCTGTGATGACCTACCTACCAATATTCTTCAGAACTTCGAATGACTCTGCTGTAGGTTTGCTCTGTTGTGACCCATTACTTGTCTGCATGTCGAGAGTCAGCACTGTCTTTCCGTTGGAAGGACAACACTACTTCTTCAAGACTGCATGGAAATCCACTACTTCTGTGTGCAATTTCGTTTACTAATGAGACTTTGTGAAAAAAAACCTGTAATTACTATTATGATGAATGATCAGGACTATCTTTATGGACTGTGAGAAATTTTTAGCTTTTGACCAACGTTGTATCAATAAGTGTGTGCATTTGATTTCTTTGTTATTGTAATTATGAAAAAATTTTTTCAATTCTGTATTGGCCACTGCCCAATCCTATTTGTAAAAATTTTTGTGGGGAGCATGGGGGCTATGTAAGTAGGCTGTTTATGTTTTCTCTATGTAAGTAGGCTGTTTATGTTTTCTCTATGTAAGTAGGCTGTTTATGTTTTCTTATTGGCAACGTTACGTAGCGCTCAATATGAAAATCACTGGCTGTGCTGTGTGCAGTCTGTGGCTGCTTTGCATTGTTGTAATACTCGCCATTGTAGTGTTAGGCAGCTGGCTGTGAACAGCGCATAGCGTTGGGCAGTTGGAGGTGAGCCGCCAGCAGTGGTGGATGTGGGGAGAGAGATGGCGGAGGTTTGCAGTTTGTCATGAACTGATATATATATATTATGATTTGTGATGATATTAAGGTAAATACATTGTTTGCTCTCTATTAATATCTTTCATTTGCTAACTACCCCTATCAGTAGTTAGTGCCTTCAGTAGTTTGAATCTTTTATTTAGCTGGCAGTAGTGGCGCTCGCTGTATTGCAGTAGCTTGAGCAGCGAAGATTTTTGTGAGGTAAGTGATTTGTGAAAGGTATAGTTTAATGTTTGTCAGGGCCATTCTTTAGTAGGGAGTTTTGAAAGTCAGATTGCGTTGCGCTAAAAATATTGTGTGTCAGGTTAAGCACAGTCATGTAAAATTGTTCAAAGGGGACGTTTCAATGTATCAGCATTATCCTTAATTTATATGAGTAGTTCTCGGCTGGAAGCTCCTGGACATCTAACCACGTGACCCGGATGGAAGCTCGAGAAAAGTTATCAAGGAAGAAAAGAGTGAAGAAACATGAGAAGCCCTCTGTGAGAGTAGTTTCCCGTTCTTTCCATGAAAAATACTTTTTTAAGGTTTTCTAAACGTCGCTCTGGCATTGCTGCATCACATTGTCCCCTCCACTCACCTACAGATACCGCCGACTCCAGCATGGCGCCTCCGGCGGCCACCACCAGCGACTCCGCCACGACGAACAGCAGTATCAGTGACGGAGTGAACAGCATCGCCACCCTGCTGACGACGTGCATCACCACGCAGGCCAACTGCAGCGGTCGACGTCCGTACCTGCAACCAGCGTATACCCGCTTGCTTCAATAAATATTCCAGTTCCCAGATTTGTTTCTGTAAAATTTGTCAAGACACAAAGGAACTGAAGACATTAGCGGCCATCCTCGCCGTAGTTATACAGGGTGTTACAAAAAGGTGCGGCCAAACTTTCAGGAAACATTCCTCACACACAAATAAAGAAAAGATGTTATGTGGACAAGTGTCTGGAAACGCTTAATTTCCACGTTAGAGCTCATTTTAGTTTCGTCAGTACGTACTGTACTTCCTCGATTCACCGCCAGTTGGCCCAATTGAAGGAAGGTAATGTTGACTTCAGTGTTTGTGTTGACATGCGACTCATTGCTCTACAGTACTAGCATCAAGCACATCAGTACATAGCATCAACAGGTTATTGTTCATCACGAACGTGGTTTTGCAGTCATTGCAATGTTTACAAATGCAGAGTTGGCAGATGCCCATTTGGTGTATGGATTACCACGAGGCAATAGCCGTGCCGCGGTACGTTTGTATCGAGACAGATTTCCAGAACGAAGGTGTCCCTACAGCAAGACGTTCGAAGCAATTGATCGGCGTCTTAGGGAGCACGGAACATTCCAGCCTATGACTCGCGACTGGGGAAGACCTATAACGACAAGGACATCTGCAATGGACGAGGCAATTCTTCGTGCAGTTGACGATAACCCTGTCAGCGTCAGAGAAGTTGCTGCTGTACAAGGTAACGTTGACCACGTCACTGTATGGAGACTGCTACGGGAGAACCAGTTGTCTCCGTACCATGTACAGCGTGTGCAGGCTCCATCAGCAGGTGATTGGCCTCCACGGGTACGCTTCTGCGAATGGTTCATCCAACAATGTGTCAATACTCATTTCAGTGCAAATGTTCTCTTTACGGATGAGGCTTCATTCCAACGTGCTCAAATTGTAAATTTTCACAATCATCATGTGTGGGCTGACGAGAATCCGCACGCAATTAAGCAATCACGTCATCAACACAGATTTTCTGTGAACGTTTGGGCAGGCATTGTTGGTGATGTCTTGACTGGGCCCCATGTTCTTCCACCTACGCTCGATGGACACGTTATCATGAATTCGTACTGGATACTGTACCTGTGCTGCTAGAACATGTGCCTTTACAAGTAAGACACAACATGTGGTTCATGCACGATGGAGCTCCTGCACATTTCAGTCGAAGTGTTCGTACGCTTCTCAACAACAGATTCGGTGGCCGATGGATCGGTAGAAACGGATCAATTCCATGGCCTCCACGCTCTCCTGACCTCAACCCTCTTGACTTTCATTTATGGGGGCATTTGAAAGCTCTTGTCTGCGGAACCGCGGTACCAAATGTAGAGACTCTTCGTGCTCGTATTGTGGACGGCTGTGGTACAATACGCCATTCTCCAGGGTTGCATCAGTGCATCAGGGATTCCATGCGACGGAGGGTGAATGCATGTATCCTCTATAACGGAGGACATTTTGAACATTTCCTGTAACAAAGTGTTTGAAGTCACGCTGGTACGTTCTGTTGCTGTGTGTTTCCATTCCATGATTAATGTGATTTGAAGAGAAGTAATAAAATGAGCTCTAACATGGAAAGTAAGCGTTTCCGGTCACATGTCCACATAACATATTTTCTTTCTTTGTGTGTGAGGAATGTTCCCTGAAAGTTTTGCTGTACCTTTTTGTAACACCCTGTGTATATGGTGTCTCGTCCTTCGGTTATTTTGATCCATGCATCCATTATGAATCAAGACACAAAGGAACTAAAGACATTAACTGTCAGGAAGAATTCATTTAAATCAATGGGGAAAGTTGAAAATTTGTGCCTGACCAGGATTCGAACCTCTGTTTCCTTCTTCATTTTTTTTGTTATTAAACGCGAAGGCTAATATCAAAAGTTTTGGACTCAGTGGGGTGAGAACCAGCAACACACTACTCGCTGCTACCTTACAATTCTTGGACAATATTAATTTTTTTTTCTTTTCTTGCTTGTAACGGCAAGATAGAACGGACCCAGGGACAACTTCAGGCTGGGTGGGGACAACGTGTGCAAGGGTCGCACGTCGTGGCCTGGCCACGATGCCTCCCCCCCCCCCCCCTCCCCGCCCCGACTGTCACTGCGCTCTATTATCACATAGTAATGGTATTTTTTAATTTATCTTTTATTTTTATTTATTTCAGACCTTACAACTTGCCACTCTAATAAGATAGGAACATGGTGGGACAACATCCTACATGGCTTCCACCACTTATAAAGAAAAAAATATTCACTTTTTGTCGTACCCTGCAACAACTTATTTTTCCATTTCTTAAACAAAAAGTCTAACAGAGCCACAAAAATGAAATAAACTGTAAAAAGATACACCTGAAAAAGGCCGGTAATGAAAATACCACGATGACTGGTTAACTCACCACTTTCTTTTTTTTTTTTGTCAATTTTACCAAGAATAAGGCAACAGGAATGAAACATTCCAACAGAAAAGGGTTTCTACACATCATCCAGCTCCATGACGACTAAAGAAGAGACACAGCATATTCGCAAAAAGTGAACGATGGTGTGGCAACCTATCCAATGGGCAGAAACCATATACTGGAAAAGGCACAAGGGTGCTTGTCATACCCGCTCCGCAGCACGTAATGTACATAATGCCCGACATACCACATAACTGTATTGTTCTCTTTTCTGGCGACAAGGCTAAATCGGGAGAATATCAATGGAGATTGTCGCTTCCGTCCTTCTAGCAAGAAATGCCAATTGTCGGCGAAGCCAGCTCCAATGTCTGTGCCCGCAGGGTACCAACCGGTGATATAAATGTATCTTTTTCATGGCAACGACTGCCTCAGTCTGTCTCACCAAGGCCAATGAGATAAAGTCGTACGCTGATGGAGAGAAGGATATGAACGACTTGGTACCACGAGAACGCCACCTCCATAGGAAACAAGAGGAGGCTGACACTGGATCAAACAACCTTCCATTCTGTCTCTAATGATGGGGACTCCGCAGAGAAAGCGTGATTTGGAAATGTCCAGCGACATATTAGCATTTTTACAGAGAGATGAGACTGGGAAAGAATATCAACCCTCGAGTAACAGACATCAAGAAAAAGTTCACGAATATGACTTAATTTATTATCTATCCTACCAACATCTATAGGCGAGCTACAAGTCACTGGGGGACGCAAAGGCACGTTGAAATAATGTGTCGAAGAAATAAATCAGGAGCCTCGTCCCGAACATCAGGGAGGCCCAAACGTCCCTCTCGCTGGGGTCGCGCCATAGCCGGATAGCGCACTCGAAAAATACACTCCCGGAAATTGAAATAAGAACACCGTGAATTCATTGTCCCAGGAAGAGGAAACTTTATTGACACATTCCTGGGGTCAGATACATCACATGATCACACTGACAGAACCACAGGCACATAGACACAGGCAACAGAGCATGCACAATGTCGGCACTAGTACAGTGTATATCCACCTTTCGCAGCAATGCAGGCTGCTATTCTCCCATGGAGACGATCGTAGAGATGCTGGATGTAGTCCTGTGGAACGGCTTGCCATGCCATTTCCACCTGGCGCCTCAGTTTGACCAGCGTTCGTGCTGGACGTGCAGACCGCGTGAGACGACGCTTCATCCAGTCCCAAACATGCTCAATGGGGGACAGATCCGGAGATCTTGCTGGCCAGGGTAGTTGACGTACACCTTCTAGAGCACGTTGGGTGGCACGGGATACATGCGGACGTGCATTGTCCTGTTGGAAGAGCAAGTTCCCTTGCCGGTCTAGGAATGGTAGAACGATGGGTTCGATGACGGTTTGGATGTACCGTGCACTATTCAGTGTCCCCTCGACGATGACCAGTGGTGTACGGCCAGTGTAGGAGATCACTCCCCACACCATGATGCCGGGTGTTGGCCCTGTGTGCCTCGGTCGTATGCAGTCCTGATTGTGGCGCTCACCTGCACGGCGCCAAACACGCATACGACCATCATTGGCACCAAGCCAGAAGCGACTCTCATCGCTGAAGACGACACGTCTCCATTCGTCCCTCCATTCACGCCTGTCGCGACACCACTGGAGGCGGGCTGCACGATGTTGGGGCGTGAGCGGAAGACGGCCTAACGGTGTGCGGGACCGTAGCCCAGCTTCATGGAGACGGTTGCGAATGGTCCTCGCCGATACCCCAGGAGCAACAGTGTCCCTAATTTGCTGGGAAGTGGCGGTGCAGTCCCATACGGCACTGCGTAGGATCCTACGGTCTTGGCGTGCATCCGTGCGTCGCTGCGGTCCGGTCCCAGGTCGACGGCCATGTGCACCTTCTGCCGACCACTGGCGACAACATCGATGTACTGTGGAGACCTCACGCCCCACGTGTTGAGCAATTCGGCGGTACGTCCATCCGGCCTCCCGCATGCCCACTACACGCCCTCGCTCAAAGTCCGTCAACTGCACATACGGTTCACGTCCACGCTGTCGCGGCATGCTACCAGTGTTAAAGACTGCGATGGAGCTCCGTATGCCACGGCAAACTGGCTGACACTGACGGCGGCGGTGCACAAATGCTGCGCAGCTAGCGCCATTCGACGGCCAACACCGCGGTTCCTGGTGTGTCCGCTGTGCCGTGCGTGTGATCATTGCTTGTACAGCCCTCTCGCAGTGTCCGGAGCAAGTATGGTGGGTCTGACACACCGGTGTCAATGTGTTCTTTTTTCCATTTCCAGGAGTGTAGAATTTCGCCAGATAAACTTGGTCGATAATCGTTGTAACTTTCGGGACATCATCGCAGGAAAGGCAAAAATTTGGGCAACAAAATAGGCTTCCTCAACACACAAGTTTGCAAGGTCTGAAAGTTATGAAGCAACGAGAGAGAGCGACGCACGTGTTCAAGGATCGCTCGTTGAATTCTGTCCGCGACGGATGTCCAATTTAACGCACCAATCTTCATCGGACAACAATCGATAACAATACCAAACGATCGATGGCGGGCGACCGCTGCAGCCCATGGAATTTCAACCGCGTCAGATCCCCGCACATTGAATAATCAGTGTCTCCGGTCGTTAACCTGTGCTTTCATAAGACGACAAAATGCATCCTACAGTCCTTGAGCATCGGTATGTCGTCATGAGAAGGAAGAAGCACCATAAAGCCAACGGCGCACGCGCGAACGATAAACCTTTCGCCCAATAACGACCCGCCACCCAATCTAGCAGCTACGGACCGCAAAATGGGTTCCAGAAGCAGCGTGAATAAAGACACAGATAGCGGACTACCCTGTGCAACACCTCTACACACTTCTATGAGGGGAGTGAGACCACCACTCACGTCAATAGAGGCTTGAATATCAGTAACTAGAGACATGAACATCCTTCGTTCAGCATCATTAAAATCAACAGCTGTCAACACTCGCAACAGAAAATCTTGACTAACTCGGTCACACGTATGATTAATATGAATGGAAAATAGACCTCCAGATAAAGGGACAGAGGAAGCTGAGATGAGGTTACGACATTCAGGAACGGGAGTCAGGAGAGTACGACCAGGAAGACATCGTTGATAACATTCGACCACGTCAGCAAGCAAAGCCGACAAACGGCTATTTATTGCCAGTGCTACGATTTTATAATAAAAATTGAGTAGCTTTATCGGTCGGACCTGGTAATTAAAACAATTCTTCCGACCTTAAAGGAGAGTGGGATGTGTACCCCTTGCAACGTCTCGAGCACTGTCGTAAAGATCGCGAAGGACAGTATAATAAAATTCCCGAGTCTTCCTCATTTCATCCGCTTTACCGTTGCTAAAACCCAAGAGTGCAGTGCAAAGCCGAGGTATGGCAGTGGCAGCCCACCATTCCATAATCGAGGGATAACACACTCGGAAATGTCTTGCTCGCCCCGCACACGGCAGCGATGACGTCATCCAGAGAGGGGAGCGTCAGAGATAACATATCTTTCTTCCAAATATGGCGAGAAAGATGTACGCACTGCATGACGTCGTTAAGAGTAATTGGAACAACACAGTGAAGTGGGCAGGAATTGTTTCAACTGACAAAAGCCGAATACGTAGTGAATCAGACAAATGAAAGTGGCCCAGTCGACTGGTAGAAGTAGCTGTGAAGTAGGTAAACCACACTAAAGTCGGATATCTTCAGATCCATGTTTCTCGTAGACTCAACGAATTTTTACCTTGTTCACAAACTACAGCACCTTCTAGAATTTTCACACCAATTAGGGTCATATAAGTGAGGCCTTTCCCGAATGTACTTCCGACCAAGAAGTGGTTCTCGAGTCCAAAGTTTTTCTTAATCATGCCTTTTGCGTTCTTGTAGAGATATTTTCACAGCAACTTACATTCCAATGACAAATATTTGTTTACATCTAAACGAGAAGTGAAATATCAATTTCCATAAATTTAGCGCAATGATTTTTTTGATGTAACGAAATTTTTAAAAATTTTCATCCCCTGTTTCACCCCCTTAGGTTCGGAATACCGAAAAATCCATTTTTAAACGACCTCTACAATATAAGACCCACGCCTTTTCCAAATCTCATGTTTGTATCCTTAGCGGTTTGGGCTGGGCAATGATAAGTCAGTCAGTGAGTCAGGACATTGCCTGTTATATACAGAGATTGGGAGTCTGCTCCATAGGACGTAAGACGCAGCTGAAATCTCCGCACATCAAAATATTTCGCGATTTTGATGAAGTAGATAGTGGCATGTTCCTTATGAAAACGCGAGCGGTCACATGTACGACCAGATCCAGATGGAACATAAAGAAAACTTAAAGGTAGATCATAAAAACGACAACTTACATTCATGGCATGCACTGCACATTTTAAGTAATGACTAATGCAATATGGTGGCTTAAATCATTCTAACCGTGTGAGCATTCATGTTATTTTGTACTTATTTGTAAAGAACTGTTAACATTACCTGTATACTACACATAATTATTTGTATCTTTCGACAGTATATATAAAGATGGACCAAGACTGAAACCAGTAGATACTTGGGTTTAAAATAAAAGCACCTGCTGGTTCAAACATGCATCTTATGCATTACTTAAGATCTGTTGACAGTCACCTTCCAAAAATGTTTAAAACAATGCCATACCATGCGAACGAGGTGATTTTTCGATTCTAACGATGCAAATTAATGAAGTGCACAAAGGTGATTTCGTTTATCAAGAAGTCTCTGTCAGCTAAGATAATCCCAACATTCGCTTAAGTCAACACAAAAGTGAGTGGTGCTGTTTCGAGGAAAATGAAGAGCCTTAGTGAACACAAATGGCTTCAGAAAGAATTAAAATAGAAGCCCAAATGTCAGGCAGCATTACGCAAACAGACATATTTAACCTATATGAAATAATCCCACTCCTTTAATTTTAATTTTCTTAATACTATTGTGAGTGTTATAGATAACTTTATTGACAGTGAATTACAAATTTTATTAGAGTAGCACAGTAAGAAAATAGAAAAGTTAAAGAAAGATCAACATTTACTGCAGGAGAGTAACACCACACCATCTTTCCAATATTTTGATAAAATGGTAAAAATCATTGACATGGTTCTTGAACCACATGAAATCAGTAGTTTCAGCAAAGGTCTGAACTTCGGTGTCAGCTATAGACTACATGACAAAGGTGTTAAGTGTTTTGTTCTCACACAAAAATATAGATCAGTTAACAGGTTCAGCTGCATACAAAAACTCAATGACAAAGTAGTATAGGTTTTTGATAAATATTTGTGTAATAATAGAAGAGGGGAGGAAGAAGAAAATAATAGAGATGTAGAATAAAGACAGACCACTAAAAATAAATTAAGTTAAAATGAAGCACTTACATTGAAAGCTGATAAGGGAAATTCGGTTCTCATAATGTATATCAGTGATTCTATTGACAAAATAAAACAATTTGTTGTTGACAGTGGGATCAGTAGAACTAAGATGGACCCTACTCCAAGAATTCAAGAGAAAGTTATGATATTTATTAAAAATTGTAATTTTATGCTTCAAACTGGGAAAAAAGTCACTCTAGTCATTAATCCTAATGCCTCTAAATTACAAGCACAACCTGAGATCCACAAGGAAAACATTCCTATATGCCGAATTGTAAACTATAGTTTTACAAATAAATTCATAAAACTTTGCCAGGGTTCCTTTTGAGCCAAAAATTAAATTCAATTTTAATTGATAAATATGTCTTCTCCAAAAAATACATACTAAAAACATTTCTGATCTCCTAGCATCAGTTAAAGAATTACAGATACTTAATGATATACTCCTTTTTTCATTAGATGTTACTAACTTATATATCAACGTCCCAGTTGGTGAAACCATTGAACTGATCAGAAAGAATTTAATTACACACCGATGTTTACCTATTCCAGTAATTGTAGAGGTAATAGATGGGCTAAAACATGTCTTGTCACACAGTGGCTTTATTTTAAAAGGGGGTAGGACGTCAAATGGGCAACTTGGAGCAGGAGAGACACCACAGGAAGTTTTAAGTTCCACAGTCTATAGTTTTACAAATAAATTCATAAAACTTTTCCAGCATGACCAGGAAGGACTCAAGATTCACACTCAAGGCGGTGGAAGTTCAAAAAAATAAATAAAAAAATAAATAAATTTTAAATTTTTTTACATGTGAAATTGCATCATTTTTTCACTTACTATTGGCTACATTTGGTAGTACAGGGACACTTTTCTTCATAAGTAAGAGAGATTCTTAAATGAATTTATTTAATGTATGAAAAAATTAATGACCTGTTGCATTTTAAACCTCATGTTTAGAAGAAACTCAAATTGCATAATTAATTATCTCAGTTTTTACCACAGTTTTTAATAGATTTGGAAAATTCTGGAGTTTCATACACCTTAAGTATGGTTTGTATGCTGTGCAAATTCTTCGAAGAATGTCTCTTACTTGTGAAGAAAAGTGTACCTATAGCAACAAATGCATCCAATAGTAAGCCCCAAGGGATAGCAATGGGATGTTGCATAGCTGAAACGTTAGCCAATATCCTCATGGATCATATTGAGAACAAGATCCTAAACAACAAATCAGATCACACAGTCAGCTTTATTATTTATAAAAGATATATAGATGACACCATTATACTAGTCGATGGTAATGACAAAGTAATCAACAAAATCTACAATCTGCTTAATAATACCCATCCAAATTTAAAATTCACTATAGAAAAAGATAATAAAATTAATTTTCTGGACATAGAGATTTCAAAAGCAGGTAGCAAACTAGACCTTAACATATACAGTAAGCGAACTACCACAGATATTATTATTCATGAAACATCCTGCCACCCCACATGATATAGCCATCATGCATACTTCCATAGCATGATTGACAGATTGCTAAGAACCCCCACATCTGCTATAAACTCTAACAATGAAATGAAATACACTGAAATCGGTAGCTGTAAGTAATGGATACCAAGAATGGCTAGTTGATAATATCTTACAGACAAAGAAAGAGATAAAACATATATAGCGAATCAAAAAATTACCCTAACTAAAGACAAAAGCATTAAGAAACCAGATAGATAAGTTTTCCATATGTAGCTAGTATCTTGGACAAAATAAGTAATGTATTTAGGAAATGTAATGTAATATTGGCTTGTAGAATTCATAATAACATTTCAGTAACGCTGCAAAAGAATTTAGTTGCGTAAAGGGGAATATATGGGAGGCCAGATGTCCACAGAATTAACTGTCAACAATACGAAAACTTTTACATAGGCTAAACTGGGAGGAAACTAAAGACAGCATTTCTTGAATACACACACCAATCAAACACTTCAGCTCAGGGCTTCCATCTTAAATCTTATAATCACACAATAGGCACCATTGACGAGAATATGTAAATACTACATCAAGCAAAAACGGAATTAAGTATGAACTTTCTGGAGGAAATTGAAATCTTTTGTAACCTTGTAAAAAATCCAAATGATGTTCTCAATGAATAAAAAGATTTGAAAAATAATGATTTCTTTGAGAATTTACCTGAGGTCTTTCACTTACCTGATTCTAATCCCTAACCTGTCATTTTCAAATATACCTTTACTCCTCCCTCTTACACACCATCTCCTTAGACTTGTCTTCATGATAGACGTTATAACTTCGTTTTGTGATGTGAAAAGATTGCCTGACATACATATGACAAGTTGCACATAGCATTTCAGTGTCAACTCCTGATGTTAATGACACTTTTATTGCATACAGTTTTTTACAACCCTGTCAGGATGCTTCACTATGCAATTGCAGTACAAATAAATTATATTATCTTCTGTTATCCACATCCTGTGTATTACCATTGTTCATTATAAATATTTATAAGATGTTTGTAACTTTTCTCCTGTTGTTTTACACTGAATATGGTAAACACTCAGTAATTCTATCTTTAACTTTTATTATATTTGACATGGACTTCTGGTGAATAAGTTTTCCACACCTAAAGTACGTTTGTACTCCAAAGATGTAGTTCTCATTTTAATGAATAACAGGTCACATATTTCTTATTATTTATAACTGTGTTGTCAAATGCTTTTATGCACATAATTCATCTGCAGCTCTATATCTACATTCCATCTAATGAGGTTGAGTGTGTACATAGGCAAGTATGCATTTTGTTTAGCAATCACTTAAATTGATAATGTAAAGAATTTTTTCTATCTGCTTCTCAAAATGTACACCCAATGGTCGAGCCCCTAATGCCTTTAGCTTAACGTTTACATTGTTTATAGAATGTTACTCATCACTACCACTACTATATACATGGGTTGTCAATACTCCCTCAATCCAAATTTGAGTGCATGGTTGGTTACATTGTTCTTATTTATTCCCTCCCCTTATTTTCGATACTAGCACTACTGACATACTAAGCTTCCAGCTAAGCACTGTAATAAAACTTCATTAACATATGAAGGTTTCCTTTAAATATAGTCGATATGTGACAGTAATTGTTTCACTATGATAACTTGGATATATATGATCACTGAGTGACGTTTCAAACCATTTAAGAACACCGTATTTTAGTTTGTTTTAATGTTATAGATGCAATTTCCATTACTTTTATGATATTATTGACGTTTGTTTATATACTCATGCATTTCATTAGGTATATGCAATGAATATGATACTGTGTAACATTAGGGTTATATAATTTTTCCACCTTGTACTCTAACATTTACATTATCTTATGCCTGGAGATAGAAACTTAGTTTTCTGTTTACACATGAAACTATACCAAATATGTTCACTAAAGATAGTCTAGTCCTCTATATTGCCAAGTAACATGTCATCAAGATATTTTTTAATCACATATAACAAAAAATTTCTTTTAAAGATCTTTGACAAACTTCTCATCATTTTTATAAAGTATAACTTACAGTCTTGATCTTCTCCTCTACTGCTCTGTATACATTTAGTATTTGTGTGTTTGCTTCTAAAGTCCTGTGTCACAAACTTACATTCATGACATGCACTACACATTTTTAGTAATGACTAATGCAATATGGTGGCTTAAACCATTTTCTCCCACTCAGTATTCATGTTGTTTTGCACTTCTTTGTAAAGAACTGTTAACATTTTCTGAATACTACATACATTTATTTGTATCTTTTTTAGTATCCATGAATATGGTCCAAGACTGAAACCGGAAGATATTTGGGTTTAACATAAAAGCTCCTGATGGTTCAATTATGTATTTTATACAAAATTTTGTAAGTTGAACGATCCACACAACAGTTGCTGAATCAACAATATTTTTGTTGTTTGCTACTTAACACTAAAATTCCATCATCTGGTGTACAACAAAAAAAACACTTAACTGACTGAGGTCGTCACCAATTCCAGTGTTGTCATTGATGAGAAGTTCTGCAACTTAATTGAAAATAGGTGGCCAAGGATCCACTGAACAGTTCCCATGCTGTGTGACCGAAATTTTCGTTCCATGACAACGCTGGAGGAGGGGGGATATTACCTCAATCGGTAAAATGTTCTTCTTATTTATTTTAATCCAGATGACGGAATTTTAGTATCCAGAAATCGGTCGTGTAGGCAATAAAAACCTTTTTCGATTCAGCAGCTGTTGTGCGGTTCCTGAAATTTACAAAATACAATTGTGGCTGCTCCACAAGAATTCGAAGAAAAAGTATAGTCAGAGAGTTAAATTTCAGCACTGGCAAGGAAGAAATACAGCGACAGCCGGGGGCCCTGTTCTCGCCATGCACGCACTCATAAAATAGTTGCGAGACACCTGGGGGAATTTTTCAGATAAGAACTGCTTGAGCCTGACCTCACGGAATCCTCCTCTGCAGGAAGTCATTTTCCTTCAAGTAAAGGTTCCTCCCTAAATGTAAACTGCATTTCATGGACGTACTGTGCATTATTCCTACAGCCACATGGTTGCATAAAGAGCTGGAGGTCACTTCTGCTGGTTGTTTGTGAGCTTTCAACTCAGCGTGTGCCAGCTCTCCAAGTGGCTCACTGCTCCCCTCAGTCATATGTAGCGCTCTGGTGTACGGGCGATTGCAGTGCCACTACTCATTCTTGTACTCACAAACAGGGATTGTTCATATCCTTCAACACCAAATGGTAATAGAAAACACAAAGGTAATAAGAATAGAAGGATTTTTTTTAATTACATGTCACCCATGTAGCCGAACAGCAGTCCCAGGGCTGCTCCAATGTTCTGTGCATAGAACATGACGTTACTGACAATGTGCATGTCGTCGCAGACCCAGTTCATCTCTGACGGCACCGTCTGAGGGTACCACGTGTCGTCATACTCCCAGCCGTGCTGGCAGGGCACCTCGGAAGCACCGTCCAGGGCACTTCCGTTGTACATCAGGCACTTGCTGAATGTTCCTCCTTCCCTGTGTAACATACGTAGAATCTCATTATAAGTGCATTTTACAACATAATCTGAAAACTATAGCACTGGATACAACTAGAAATCTAGGACAAAATCCAGAAACCATTTGAGAAATTTGGTTTGCACACTGTTGTATTGCCTGACAAAAAACTAGAATCAGTCACAGGACACCAGAGATAATTATCATTTACTGATGCTCGATCTCTCTCCTGTGTTTTGTGAGTTGCAGTGGATTCACTCTACAGCTGTTTTTTACTGACAGGACTAGAGCAAGGCTTCCCAACCCCTTCCCTTAGGGGTCCGCTGGCTCTTTCTATGGGGTCCGCGGCTACCTTTCACCAAATCGTGTAAAATAATGAGTAAAATTACTGAATAAGAATGTGAAAATCAAATTTATCACTTTTTTTTCGTGTGATCGCCAAGCAGCCTTTGCGGTTCCTAAGTGAGAACGTATACACAGTTTAGTGCCGGAGAATGCGGCTTCTCTGAATCGACTGTTTCGCAACAATACGGGGGTCGTTTGTGTCCTGGCTCACGGCGCTAGATGCGCTGAAACCTTTTACGCACGCGCGGAGCGAGCTTTGTCGACCAATCACAGCGCTCGCTGGCACGTATGCGGTCCCAGGCATCATTAAATGTTAAACTTGCTTTGTCAGTGCACTACCTATTTCATAAGTCGATTTTTGACCAGTTTATTACTTCTAACATGGATCGGTGGCTGAAGTCAGGATCACTGAAGAAATGTGCAGTTTCTCCATCGCCTTCACAACAAGGGAAGTTTCCAGTTGAAATGAATGAAGAGGGAGGACGACCAAAGGAAGACTTTACATACATTTGAACATTTTTCTTCGGATTCCATGAACCCCCCCCCCCCCCCACACACACACACGGCTGTTATGAAACATGCATGCTCCTTACACATCAGTAGCGAAATGTTAGAAGTGAACAGACCATGAGCGAACAGTTTGGACGTGAAGTTGATTGCTCTTGGAGGAAGACAGCTCCATCGTTTGAAATTTCAATTACCAAGTAATTTTAATCAGGCTATAGTGTTTTGAACAAAGTGAGTAAATCCGCTAGTAAGTGTCTGGATGCAATGGGAATTCAAATTGGATCGTTAATTTCAAGTTGTTTTCATTCATCTATAAACCAAAGACTATTGATAGTTCGAGGGGGGAGGGGGGTCATTGGGAACATAACACTTGCATTAAGAAGCTTTCAGTTCTCATGGGTTTCGCTCTGAAATTTAAAGTTACTGTGCTCCTGACTGACTAGGGGTCTCATGTATTTTCGACTGAAGAAGGGGTGCGCCAGCTGAAAAGGTTGGGAAGCCCTGGACGGGAGTGTAAGGAATCTCTTCTGGAAGACACCACTCAGTCTTACTATGTGGACTAAACAGTGAAAGACTTTATGCGAAAAAGGACAGTTACGAATTAAACTACTAGTACGTTAAATTTGCCTAATTTTCTGACAAAGTGAAGCACCAAGCATGTTGATGAGGTACTCCCATGGCCAACGAGATACCCATATCTCTGCCTGACAGAACACACGTTGGGCAAGCTCGGATGTCAACTCTATCCTCGTGCCAGAATCCAGGAGATAAATGGTTCAAATGGCTCTGAGCGCTATGGGACTTAACTTCTGAGGTCATCAGTCCCCTAGAACGTAGAACTAGTTAAACCCTAACTAACCTAAGGACATCACATACATCCATGCCCGAGGCAGGCCAGGAGATAGAAGACGAGTTTCAACACATGTAGGTGAGCTTGCCTCGGATACAACGGCAATAGATCCAATGCATGCATCCAGGACTGAGTGCGCGCAACGCCATACTGATAAATGGGAAGACTTCCAGGATTTTTGAAAATTTGACTCGGTTTTTTAGTCACTGCTGTAAGTTCACAAAGCCCTCAACTCATGAATTTTCAACTCGTTTCCTCCTTCCTTTTCGGTGCTTCACTTCTTTTGTGAGGCACTGAGTGAGAAATGAAGTGGTCTGTGATGAAAAATAAATATTTTTCTACAGGATTAAAACATAATTGAAATGGTGTAAATCCACCTTGTTTCATCCATGAATCTATTGCTGCTGTAATATGTTGTTATTTACTTTGCACAAATATGGTCTTAATGTACAAGTTCCTAGAACTGTAAGCGAATGATAATGTGAATGAGCTGTGGCGCAGCTCTCGGGCGCAAGACGCTATCGATTACTCCTCTGGTTGAGGTTGGCACTATGTGCGATCGCGAGCGCCTCCTGTCGGAGCGGGTCCTAACGAGGGAGTGAGTGCGAGTACGGGAGTGTGGGGCGGACAGCAGGGGAGAAAGGACATTGCGGCCGCACTCTAAGGCCACAAGAGAAGGGTTGTGCACGGCCGAGAAGGGAGCGTTGAGCAAGGCGGCAGTCAGCATCGCTTTCCGGAGGACAGAGAGTTGCGGCAGTCCAGCGAGCAGACACCAGCTCCGGGAGCAGTGCTCCGGTTTGTGGACGTGACGTGGGTCGTATTTTGGCGCAGAATAGTCTGCTTGGTACGCATCTGCTGCTCCCTTTATGTCCACATGTGTTGTTTTGTCCGTACGTGCATTGAAAAGGTTACGCTCCGGCTGGAACAGTGGCTTGTGCTTTACGTTCATGCACCCAGACTCATTTGTTTTGCTGCAGGCAGCTGTAATTTCAGAGATTTTTTTCGTCGCGATTGCCTTAGCCCGGTGGTGCCTGGTATCCGAGAACAAGACAGCTAACGTGTGACCTGTTGTTTTGGGCTTTGGAGTCCTGTTTGGGCAACCTAGTTATCACGCACACAAATGTGTTGCTGCCGAGTGAGATTAGTCCTAATCTTGTGGAACTGAGCTTTCAGTGACTGGCTCGTCTGCAAGTTAATTAATTTAACCTTTGTGGTGTGTTGTTTTTTTGCTTTCAATGGTGAATTTCTTGTCATTCTTTTGTGTATGTTTCGCCGTTAATGATAACTGTGAGTAAGATAGCAGAGTCTTGAAGGGCTTGCGTATCCTGACTGTAATTTGGCAACTGTTTAATTTGATTTCTTGTTTATCGGTCTGGTGAAAACTTATGCCAAGTTTAATAATTTCCGCCTGTGGTCCGGAAGTTGGTTTGAAGGTAAATCCGTTGGTAAGTCTTTACTGGACCTAACTGTTAACTGATCTTGCGTTGAACTAATGCCATTATTAAATCGTTTCCTGTATGCTATAAATTGTATTACCATAGACAAGGAGACAGGGCACATCCTGTGGTCGAGGGGTAGGCACGGTTGCTGCTTTGCGCGTGGCGTCTTGTCGCTCGCTATCATTTCCCACGTTAGTACGGGCAGCGTGGGACTTATTCGCTCGCGGTTGAATGGCCGCTAGTCAGCTGTGCCTGCTCCCACTTCAGGGTGTGCCGTGTTTCGTAAGGCGTACGCCGACTTTCAGTCACTGTTACTCCTGTGTTGCTGACGGTCGCTTACCGAAACGTTAGGCTGTTTTAGCACGGTGGCCACTGGGCCGTGACGATCTCGGCTGATGACCAGCGTTGGGGCGATCGTCCGCTCTGAGGGGCTTCGGTCGCTTGGACTTGGCAGTTACCTTCTGGTTAAACAGATCAAACTTGTTTGTTTGCTGTAAATTCCTAAGTAGTTTGTAAGAAAAGTTGTAACTCAGCATTTCATGATTTCACAGAATTCAAGCATTTTGGTAAGGCATTTTCCTATCTATGTTTTATTTAAATGAGAATTCTTTATTGGGATTATTCACCTGTTGAAACTTAACATAAAATTTGTAACTTAGCTTTCATGATTTTACTTAATTTAAGCATTCTTGTAAAGCAGTCCTTTATCTACGTTTCATGGATTGGGAAATCTTTATTGGGGTTAATCACTGGTTGAAGGTTAACATATGTTTGTAACCAAGTTTATGTCCTTGCTTAATTGAGCTTTGTTAAGAGCCTTTATTGCTAGAAGATCATTAAAGCTTGGGTGCTTGTAATTGTGAATACTGTTGTCTATGTTGTGGGCTACCTTTCCACTTCCACAGCCAAGCTGTCCTATCTACCAGTACAGTGAAGACTGTAAGGGAATGACAATGTGTCAAATGTGCAAATGTGGTAGTCGTTACTCAAAGGCGGGGAGTAATGTTGTTCGGTAATTTGCCTTCAAAACAATTACAGCTATACAAATTCATTGCCTTTCAAGTCACCACAACTCTCTCCTGAACCAGAAATTACTGTATTTTCAAAAATGGGAAATTAAACATACAGAAATATGTGGGGTTTTTAACGATACGTCAGTGAGATCCAGTGAATACCATTACCATTTTGGTTCATGTGGTGGAGCGGAGCCTGTGATCTGGGGCAAAAGGTTGGAATCAAACAACAAGAGGAGTGCACAAAGGACGTGGAGGCGAGAATCAAATTGGAACAATAATAGGTCTGTTACATTTACTGATTTGTTTCCAACTGAAGGCATTCCTCTCATTGATAATTCATACTGTTCTTTGACCAATAGGAGACATATTTCAATTGACTGAAAACCAGTGCATGGCCAACGGCCTTGCCGCAATGGTAATACCGTTTCCCGTCAGATCACTGAAGATAAGCACTGCCTAGTGCTGTTGGCACGGGGGTGCACGCAGCCCTTGTGAGGCAAATTGAGGTGCTACTTGGTTGAGAAGTAGCGGCTCTTGTCTCGTAAACTAGCAAAACGGCCGGGAAAGCAGATATCACCAAAACCTTTTCTCATTGTTTAGCAGGGGTCAACTCAAAACAAATAGCGCTCATCGCGCCTTTCATACCAGCGTCGACAAGAAGTGTCGTTTTTTGTTTCCCATTACAAACAAAATGATACTTAAAGCGTAATTTCAAGTACCCATTCTATAGAGCTGATCCAGGTTAGTGTGAGGGTAATTACCCCTGAGGGGTAAGTGAAATTTTCTAAACTGAAACTAAATCATTTTCAAAAGATTTTGAAGTTTGTGGTAAGGTCTTAAACAACCAAACTGCTGAGGTCATCGGTCCCTAGGCTTACGCACTACTTAATCTAACTTAAACTAACTTACACGCACACATCCATGCCCTAGGGAGGACTCGAAACATCGACGGGGGCAGCCGCGCAGACCGTCACAAGGCGCCTCAGAATGCGCGGCTACCTCGCGTGAACATTTGCAAAATATTATTACTATTATCACAATTTTGAAAGAATGTAATACTGATTATATAAATTATCAATAATTATTGTTTCTCAATTAGCAGCATTAATACGGTGGATGGTACAGGTTCCTCACATAGCCCAATACACACATACGTTGCGCTCTATCCCGTACATCGCTGATGATAAAAGCGAGACATACATGTAACAAATGCTAATTATCTCAAGAAAACCTCTTCTCCAAGCTATAGACAGAACCTGTAGTAGTTCGGAAACTGCACCATTACTCTCTTCCAAAGAGATAAAGGAAATAATTGACAGGATGTAACAGCAGTAATTCCACAATCGCTGCTATAGTGCTGTTATTATTGTTATTATGATTATTGGTATTACAACTACGCTACTGGCCATTAAAATTGCCACACCAAGAAGAAATGCAGATGATAAACGTATATTCATTGGACAAATGTATTAAACTAGAACTGACATGTGATGACATTTTCATGCAATTTGGGCGAATAGATCCTGAGAAATCAGTACCCAGAACAACCACCTCTGGCCGTAATAAAGGCCTTGATACGCCTGGGCATTGAGTCAAACAGAGCTTGGATGGCGTGTACAGGTACAGCTGCCCATGCAGCTTCAACAAGATAACACAGTTCATCAAGAGTACTGACTGGCGTATTGTGACGAGCCAGTTGCTCGGCCATCATTGACCACACGTTTTCAATTGGTGATAGGTCTGGAGAATGTGCTTGCCAGGGCAGAAGTCGAACATTTTCTGTATACAGCAAGGCCTGTACGGGACCTGCTACATGCGGCCGTGCATTATCCTGCTGAAGTGTAGGGTTTCGCAGGGATCGAATGAAGGGTAGAGCTACAGGTCGTAACACTTCTGAAATGTAACGTAACCCTTCAAAGTGCCGTCAATGCAAACAAGAGGTGTCCGAGACGAGTAACGAATGGCACCCCCTATCACGCCGCGTGATGCGCCAGTATGGCGATGACGAATACACGCTTCCAAAGTGCGTTCACCGCGATGTCGCCAAACACGGATGCGACCATCATGCTCCTGTAAACAGAACCTGGATTCATCCGATAAAATGACGTTTTGCCATTCGTGCACCCAGGTTCGTTGTTGAGTACACCATCGCAGGCGCTCCTGTCTGTGATGCAGCGTCAAGGGTAACCGCAGCCATGGTCTCCGAGCTGATAGTCCATTCTGCTGCAAACGTCGTCGAACTGTTCGTGCAGATGGTTGTTGTCTTGCAAACGTCCCTATCTGTTGACTCAGGATCGAGACGTGGCTGCACGATCCGTTACAGCCATGCGAATAAGATGCCTGCCATCTCGACTGCTAGTGATACGAGGCCGTTGGGATCCAGCACGGCGTTCCGTATTACCCTCCTGAACCCACCGATTCCATATTCTGCTAACAGTCATTGGATCTCGACCAACGCGAGCAACAATGTCGTAATACGATAAACCGCAATCGCGATAGGCTACAATCCGACCTTTATCAAAGCCGGAAACATGATGGTACGCATTTCTCCTCCTTACTCGAGGCATCACAACAACGTTTCACTAGGCAATGCCGGTCAACTCATGTCAGCACGTTGTAAGTGTCGCCACCGGCGCTAACCTTGTGTGAATGCTCTGAAAAGCTAATCATTTGCATATCACAGCATCTTCTTCCTGTCGGTTAAATTTCGCGTCTGTAGCACGTCATCTTCGTAGTGTAGGAATTTTAAGGGCTAGCGCATTACTGTTAGTGTCTGAAGTCCGACACAAATCATTAACAGTCTGAAGTCTTCCAATTTCAGACCATTCAGAAGTAGGAGGGCAGCTATCAATCGAGCAGTAACAACAGTGCACACATTTTAACTTGGTTGATTTTAAATGGATCTGCAGTGTGCACGTCAAGTGATTGTACAATGGACAGTAATAATGCCAGGGAATTGTGCTTTGTTCAAGTGTCTGCCCTCACTGCAGATAGTTAGCTTTCTTATCTGAGAAGGAGTTGTGGGTAACACTTGCCATGCACCACGAAGTCCTTCGTCATTCATTCTAACACCTTCCCTTCCCTCCCTAGTCCCGCCCCTCCCCCCCACTCTCACACACACACACACACACACACACAAAAACCAAGTATCATTCATCTTTCGTCAATTTAAAAATAAATGTGTTCGAAGAAATGTCTTTCATTCTACAGTTTAGTTTGGTGCTAAAGATGGTAATGTGGAGGAGGGTGGCGGTAACAAGCGGCAGGGCAGGGCAGGGGGTGGGAGGGGGTGAGGGCGGGGGTGCTAGGTACTGTCTGACTGCACTTAGGGGAAGTGGTCTAGAAAAGGTTAGGAACCACTGGTCTAGTGCTATATTTTTATTGATATGTATTATCCAGGTTAGTAAAACACAAACAATAACCGGTACTACGGCACCGAATGAGCACCACTACATGACTGGCAGGAGCGGTCTGCACCCGCCAGGCCAATCGTATCACTGCCCGAGTAATGGTTATTGTTCGAGTTTTGCTGACCCTTTTAACTACATATACATAAAACAAATATTGAACAGGCGAATCTGAGACCGCCTTATCGAATGAGCACGCAAAATTACGCTAATAAATCATTTTAAATCTAAAGGGGAAACAAAACGGTACTTTCCGTCGAGACTGGGCATCGCATGAAAGACTTGATGAGGAGTACTGACTCCAGCTACGCATTGCAGAAACGGCAGTGCAATTGTCTGACGAAACACCAGAGAAAATGTGCCCGTCAGCTGTTAGGAGAGACACATTGTATACACTAGGTGATCAAAAGTATCCGGACACCTGGCTGAATATGACTTACAAGTTCGCGGCTCCCTCCATCGGTAATTCTGGAATTCAGTAGGGTGTTGACCCACCCTTAGCCTTGATGACAGCTTCCACTCTCGCAGGCATACGTTCAGCCAGGGGTTGGAAGGTATCTTGGCGAATGGCAGCCCATTCTTTACGGAGTGCTGCACTGAGGAGAGGTATCGACGTCGGTCGGTGAGGCCTGGCACCAAGTCGGCGTTCCAAAACATCCGAAAGGTGTTCTATAGGATTCAGGTCAGCCCTCTGTGCAGGCCAGTCCATTAAAGGGTTGTTATTGTGTAACAACTCCGCCTCAGGCCGTGCATTATGAGCAGGTGCTAGATATTGTTGAAAGATGCAATCGCCATCCCCGAATTGCTCTGCCACTGTGGGAAGCGAGAAGGTGCTTAAAACATCAATGTAGGCCTGTGCTGTGATACTGTCACGCAAAACAAGAGGGGGTGCAATCCCCCTCCATGAGAAACACGACCACACCATAACACGACCGCCTCAGAATTTTACTGTTGCCACTACACACGCTGGCAGATGACGTTCACGGGGCATACGGCATACCCGCACCCTGCCATTGGATCGCCACATTGTGTACCGTGATTCGTCACTCCACACAACGTTTTTCCACTGTTCAGTAGTCCAATGTTTACGCTCCTTACACCACACCTGGTGTCGATGGTCATTTACCGGCGTGGTGTGTGGCCTATGAGCAACCACTCGACCATGAAATGCAGGTTTTCTCACCTCCTGCATAACTATCATAGTGCGTGCAGTGGATCCTGATGCAGTTTGGAATTCCTGTGTGACGGTCTGCATAGATGTCTGCCTACTACACATTATGATCCTCTTCAACTGTCGGCAGTCTCTGTCAGTCAACAGACGAGGTTGGCCTGTACGCTTTGGTGCTGCACGTGTCCCTTCACGTATCCACTTCACTATCACATCGGAAACAGTGGACCTAGGCATGTTTAGGAGCGTGGAAATCTCGCGTACAGACGTAGGACGCAGGTGAAACTCAATCACCTGAGTGCGTTCGAATTCCGTGAATTCTTCGGAGCGCCCCATTCTGCTCTCACCATGTCTAATGACTACTGAGGTCGCTGATATGGAGTACGTGGCAGTAGGTGGCAGCACAATGGACCTATTATGAAAAACGTACGCTTTTGGAGTTGTCTGGATACTTTTGATCATATAGTGTACATACCATTGTAAGACTTTATGTTTCTGATTCTGTCATCTCTGCAAAAATTCTCTTTCCATTGTGATTTGTATAGATATTTGTTAGTGTCTGTGAGAGTGCGCTTTGCACTGGGAATTTGGCAATTTGCGGCACCCCTAGTCCCAGTCTCGCTCAGCCAGCCAAATAAGCACTGCTCCTGAAGTAGTGCCTCAAAAGGAGGCACTGCTGGATCCAGTCAGAATTTACACGGAGACAAACGAGCCAGTTCTTCGCAGAGCCAAGTGCAAGATATTTGAGAAGCTGAAGTACTACCTGAGTGAATTTCATGATGATAGTTGCAACCTGATGGTTTTTAGATTGACACAGTGCACTGTGTTTTGTGCGAGTGGTGCCTTGGGTGTATCTGCCAGCAACAACATTCTACGTGGTAGCTGATGTAACATGCAGCGTGCAGGTGTGCACAGTGAGTGAGAGAAGTTCAGCTTCTTGAACTACAGGTGTAAGGTGTCAGGTAAATCCAACACCTTCCATGAAACCCTGACACAATAAGCAAATCCAGCAGTATGTCGCATACCTCCGAATAAATCGTGTCATTAAATTAACCAAAGTAATACTATTAACGAGTGAGCAAATGGAATGCCACAGACTGACACAAGAATGCCTAAATGCATGTCATACTCTACCACCGTAAAACAGATGCAGTTCCGAGGGGAGAAACGAGAGCAGAAGCCGAGAGCAGAACCGTGTTAAGCTAGAAGGCCCTACGATAAGGGACAGATACCCACGTCGCCAGCCAACCGCCAGGACCACCCCCCAGCCCATGTTAAAAGATAACACTAAAAGGGCCACACCAGCTACAAGTTTTAGCACGAGACTTTGTTGCGTCTCTGTTACGTTGCAAACGTTAAAAACATTGCCCCACCACGAGAAGTATAAAGTTTCTCATTGGATAGATAGAATTTTTGTAGGCGGGGCTTAAGGTTAACATTGAGACCCTGATTTGTCAGTTGAAAACACAGCCAGATAGCTTTTTTTAAACCAACTTCGGTAAATTGTAGTAAGGAGAAGTTAGAGAAGAGTTGCTTCCGAGACGGCGAGGTGAGTGGAGCTGTGCTGCCCGCTGACCCCTGACGAACGCCGACAAGGTAATGAACGCATGCGATGCCGCATTTTTGAGCGCATAAGGCTTCACTCAGAACTGCAGAAGTCTCATCTGTTACATCTCCTTTTTGCGTAATACTAGTGTCGATCATCAATTAAAGGCCATGGTGTTCACATTTGCCACTTGAAGTAAAAATCTGAAACGCGATGATTTTTCTGTTATCTAGTTATTGAGAAGCCACATCAGCCACTGTAATTTACGACAAGTTAGGTAAGTAATTAAAAAGATAATTGAGGGTCACTGTAGACCATTTTGATAGTTTTCTCTTTTGTGAAACTTAATTTAAACCTAGATTATAGATGTGATATAGCATAGGTCATCCTTCGATCCATTGTAGAACTTGGAAACCCATTCAGGGAATATTCGTTCACATTTTTATTGAACGCAGTTGGTTTTTATCATCCTGTATTAAAACATTTCCTTTTATCAATAGTGCAATTTATAAACAATGTTTTGTGAGTAGAATAAAATTTCCAATGGTAAACTTAGTGATTTTTCGACGTTATTTTACCAGCTAACTAAAAACAGGAAAGCCTTGAACCCCTTCCACTAAATTTAGTTAGTATTAAGATTATTTTACAGGGAGTGCAGTGGAGCTGACGCTGAAATCATTAAGTATTTGGCTATATCATCGCTAGTCTCACTGAACTCTTCTGAACTCTACATGTCATGTGTGGTCTGGCGTCTCCTTATCAGTAACAGGTCCCAGGTTCAAACTAGTCAATTCCCTAAAAAACACGCTCAGAGCGTCGTCGTGGTAGGGGGACACGACTTAGAACAAACAGACACCACGCAGAATGTTAGACAGGCTGTGAACTTAACTAATTTTTTTGGTCGAGAACGCTTTTGTTTAAACGACACAGCGAGCTTAAATCAGTTGTTGACATAATTATACAAAGAATTCATCTTCTTATTTGTTCTATGCGAATTTTATTGAATAGATAATTTGAAGAAGGAAAGTGCCGGAAAATAGATTTTTCTTTGTTTTGTTTTACCATAAGCGTGTTAGCATACAGACGCACTTTGTGAGCTATAAATGAGTTATGGAAACGGAGAAACAAAACCTACTCATCTGCTGGCTTAACCCGACTTGGAAAATACTCGGCAGTTTGAAGAACGGAACGCACTGTAGTTTCGAAATCGTTCACCCTCTGCGCTGGTGGTCCTACCTGCTGTGCAGTTTGTTAACACATCGCGTTTTCAGTGCATCACGGCATTGTTTTGTGTTTAATTTGGAACATCTGAGTTTACATATCCGTCATAGAAGCAAATGAAGAACAAGTTATTGATGTAGTAGCTAAGCTACATGTTTCAAAATCGTGTTTGTTTGGAGTTTCTAATGCGATGCCATGATTTTTGTTGCTGGCCACATTTCCTGACGAAGTATGTAGCATGCTGCTGTTGCAAATAAACAGTTTGAGCCCTGAGATTAAACAACTTCATGTTCTCAGTGGCATCTGATAAGGTCAAAACTGTAACACCACTTCAGTGCGCTTTCTCCTTGCATTCGTAGCTACTGGTCGATTCACAAAAATATGTGATACGTTAGTACCTCCCAAAGCGAGGGCACTCCTTTCTTCAAGGTAATCGCAATTTTGGGATTGCGGAAAGGAAAATCAAAAGACTACACAGAATTTAAATACCACAACAATACACTGATGTAATACAATTCACAAGGAAAATAAGATGCAATATTACTCAAATCTCTGATGAAAATACACTGGATTTCAACAATCAGTAGCCTTAATTCCACAAACAATCAACAAAGTTCCTGTAAAAGTCCCCATTTTCGATTTACAAGTTCAGGCAGTTACAATATTCCTTCCGCAGGGGTTAATTAACTGTATCTGCGTTGTCTGATATTTTGGTGAAAAATATTTTCTTTGCCGCAAGAGAACAATGCAGGATGCCCCACATTCCATCAGAAACCGCGTGCAGTGAATAAATCCCGATACAAGATATGAAGGTACAACATGTACCCAAGATACCCAAGATAGTTACATACATTCCATATGAGAACTGGCCACGTTGCGAGACGATGTTGATGTGACCAACAACAGCTACTGCGAGGGCGGGGAAAATGAAGCGCATTGATGGTCTTCAGAATAAACTTCATAGATAAGGCTTTCAAAGTCTGTGAATAGTATAGATGTTTCTTGCATATGTCATATTTTTTAAATGATTTGTGAAAATGTAACTGATTCTGATGTTGTAATATGAAGTTTTAGTGCTTAATTCATGATCAGGTTGAAGAAGGGAACAAATTCTCGGTTTTTAATATTGTGACGCCTCCTTCAGAACAATTCATCGTCCTAAGGTTCTGATATAGGAGTCTAACGTAAAAAATCTCATGTAACTGTTTGGTTAAGACAGAATTAAGAACAGGCGAAAGTTTTTTTTTTGTATTTACTCACAAAACGAGATTTTCGATTAGTTCCCTTCTTCAAATTACAGAATTAATTGTGTGTGTTAATATATTAGATTTTTTAAGATAATGGGTCGGTGTTTTGGTGTAGTGTGTGGGTAGCTTGTGTGGTCGCTGTCTAGTGGAAGTAGTAGCAGTAGAACAATGTGTATTTATATGTTATTTACCTCATCCGAGATAAATCTAAGACTTGACTGGTATTCTTATGTTTAATTGCAGAAGTTGTCTCCATTGTCACTAGTGGTTACGGCTGAGGGCCATGCTCTGTAAATTGTGAATGTTAATACACAATTACGTATCTAATGGCAAAGGCTCGATTTTAATTCTGTTGATTGTGTGAAAGATATTGGCTGCACTGAATGGTTTGAGCCCTGCTCAGGGACTTCTAGGAGCTACAGGAGGATATATTAATTTACTGAAAGTGTAACAGAGGATATATTAATTTACTGAAAGTGTAACAGCATGCTGTTGCTCACATGTATTTTATGTTTAATAATTTAATACTTAAATTCATTTCCATGGCTGCACAACCACCAGCCCGACCCCATTCCAGCTATGGTCTACACAACAGTTGCCATTCCACTGTAAGCATATGATTTGTCATATTGACTGTTCTTTTGCTCTGTTATTAAATTCATGATTCATATTAGTTGATCTGTAGCGGTATTTTGGATTTGTGGGATTTCTGGGATTGTGAGCTGTTCTATTCCGATCTGTTTATCATTTATTTTTTAGGTTGATGGGAAGGAACTTTATGTACTTCCTTTTTCTAAGCTATTTAATACTGAGAAAAGTGTTAATGTGTGATCTTTTCCATGTAGCATGTGGCAGCATTCTTGAAACTCTTAACTAATCTCATTGGGGCATTTTCTTTATGTACTTTGGGCCTGGCTTCTCTGCTATTGTGCTGACGACTTTTTTTTTCTTTTTTGTGAGTAAATTTTTGACGGTCAATAGTTCGACCAACTTTAGTTCAACAATATTTTTTCTTATATGATTCGTATTTGTTTCATTCATATATTACTGTAAATCCGTCATCATTATAGTGTAAATCCTGCCTGTTTTGTAATTATGACTTACCCTCCCTAATCCCTTCCTACAGTTTTGTTTCTCTAATGTGCTTGCCTGTTATTTTTCTGTATGTTTCTCTCAGTTTTCTTGTTTTTGATTAAATCGTTTACTCATTTTACTATCAGCTCGATTATTAGCCTATTACTGACACAGCATTTTTCCTTCTGATGCTAAAATATAACTAATGTTTGCATTTGTTATTTTCTTCTTGTTAACTTTACATTTAAGAAATTTGTCTGTGACAGTTATATTTCCACTTCATTCAGTTGCATTTCAGTGATATTTATTATTCCTGAGTAAAATTTGTGTGGAAAGTTTTAACTATGTGTGTAGTGTGTGTGTTTGTGTGTGTGTGTGTGTGTGTGTAAGAGAGAGAGAGAGTGAGAGAGAAGGGGGATGCAGGAAGGGGGATAGAGAGACAGACAGACAGACACACAGACAGGGATAGAAAGAGAGAAAGAGACAGAGGAAGAAGCACAGAGGGAGGTGAAGAGAGAGATGTAAGTAGTACATGTGCAAATTGTATAGTTTTTCGTTTAGTTCAAGTGCTTTCCAACACTGTCGCCTAATTTCAGTACAGAATGGCCAGCCTATTTCAGATATTAAGGAAATTTCATGCAAAATTTCATATTTTATTTTTCTTTGAGTCTTTCAAGTTCTCAGATGGCTGTGAGCACTATGGGACTTAACAGCTGAGGTCATCAGTCCCCTAGAACTTAGAACTATTTAAACCTAACTAAGCTAAGGACATCACACACATCCATGACCGAGGAAGGATTCGAACCTGCGACCGTAGCAGTCGCGCGGCTCCAGACTGAAGCGCCTAGAACCGCTCGGCCACACCGGCCGGCTCAAGTTCTCCTGCATTATAATTTCAACTATGCCTGTCTGCCACTCAAACTTGTTCCTCAGGACAGAAGCAATTCATTTAAGAGGAAGCTACTAAAGTCAACCTCACACGACACACAACGGCGCCTCTGCACAATAAACCAGCGTACCCATACCACCGTTTAGCCAATGGGGGACATGAACATGGGGGTCATGTCGGCTGGAGAGTCTTGATGGGAAAAGCACAGCTGCAACTCTCTCTTGTGATACTGACTTCGGTGAGAACGGACAACTCCTGCCGTCCACACATGGTCCTGCTCACCCGTACCAGCCACCACTCTCACAAAACTAAACCAACACCTGTCCCGCAACCTACTCAGTTCATCTCTTTGTCCAGACACCTAGACTGGTAATCAACCTTTATCTGTGCTCCAAGGGAAGCCTTTCACATATTCTGAGAACCAAGACTATAGATCAAGTATTATTCATTTAAATCTCTTATATCCCTATCTGCCTTCTGATGCTCCTGTTCTGCATCCTGCGCACCTGGTGTCAGAATCAGAATCTAACCCATTGTTCAGTATGAAGGATGACCATGAAATTTTGGTTCAAATACAAAACTTTGTGGCCAGTTATAATAGTTGTTGCTGTTACTCTGTGCAAGCCAGGAGTTTAGTGGTCATGTCTTCCTGTGTGGCCTGATATTCACCTCGTTAGCGCATTTCAGTATGCCTGGGGCAGAGTCTAACTTGCAGCCACACTGCTGTGTGTGAGCTGAGCACTAGCCCGTCACCTACTGTCATCGTGGAAGTGAGCGAGAGCTGCTTGCCAGTGCCTCCCCTCGAGGGCAGAGCGCATCAGTGCACTGTGACTGATTGTTACGGCATGCTGCTGGCCAGAGGGATGCCCCATTGGCTGCAGGTCAACCACCAGCACCCCTCAATACCTGCCTGCCTGCTTGCCATGCCAGTCCCACCGTGGCAAGCTGCTCATCAGTGCATGGCTTAGCTGCCAGCCACAGTGCTGCCAGCATCGTGGTCTCCTCGCCATGGCGACCTCCAGCCATGTGGCCCATCTGCTCTAGCTGTCTGTGCCGTAGACCATGCTGTCTCAAGCCACTCACACATGTGCCCATTTGACGCTACCAACCTCATGCCATGCCCACTCCATCGTCACCATCGCACTTTGCTCGCCACGGTTGCACCAGCCTTCTGAAATCTGAATCCATGCAGCCCATCTGCTATAGTTGTCTTTGCTGTGGACCATGCTGCTTGATGCCACTTACTCATGTGTCCCATTTCACGCCACCAACCTTATTCTGTAGCTGACCCATCATCAGGCCACCTTTGTCATGGATACACCATGCTGCAGTAACCTGTTGCAAAGTGGCTCATCTGCTGTATCTGCCCCTGCTGCTGATCATGTTGCTTACTGCCACTTAGTCACATACTCAACTAGCCTCATTCCGTGACCAACCAGTCGACAAAATGGTACTGGCCTCACGATGGCCACACCAGCCCACTGTAACCTGTAGCCATGCGACTCATACTGTAGCCCCTTGTGCCGCCCTTGTAGCAGCACTTTCAACTTGCCATCATCCTACAGACGCTGTGTGCTTGTCGCCCTAGCAGCCACTTGTTACCGGGAATCCTGGCGCCCAGTTGTATGGTGCACAACGCTCACCTCCATGAGGACCACCTGCAAATTATATGTCAAAGCAGCCTGCCAAGAGCTGTTCCGCCTGATGGTCCTGGCAACGAACTCTGTGCCATATTCCGCTTCAATGCTTTTCCTGTTAGCTACGTCAGGGCCACACAACCCACATACACATTGCTGCCATCAACCATCACACAAAGTGCGTCACACTGGCCAGTACCATGACTAGGTGAGCACCCTTGAACATTGATTAACGAATGCAATTGGGGACTCTCAGACCTTGGAACTATAGTTCTAATTGGACAGTGTTAAACCTATTGTGGTCAGTTCGTTTATGGAGGACTTTGAGGAACGTGCATTGGAGTCAGCGACCTTGAAACCTGAGTGTTTTTCAGATATGTAGACGATACTTTCGTTGTTTGGCCTCATGGTAGTGAGAACTTAAACCGGTTTTTGCAATACCCGAATTCAATCCACCCGAATATTCAGTTCACTATGGAGGTGGAAAAGAATGGATGCCTTCCCTTCCTTGATTTGTTGGTCAGAAGGAAGACTGATGGTACGTTGGGATCTCGAAGTCACGTTTCGTCAGAATGGTTATAGTGAGAGGCACATCAAACGTGCGTTGCGCTATCAGCCTTCTATGCAACGGGTGAGTGACGATAGCAACGAAGTGGCACCTAAGTCTACGGCCTTTTTGCATTAAGCAGGAAGCATTTCCAACAGGATTGGCCGTATTTTGCGGAAATATGATGTGAAATGTGTTTTTCGACCACCTTCTAAGATTAAGGCCCTGTTGGCGTCCGTAAAAGATGGCTTGGTTTGCGTAAGGCTGGGGTCTATCGTATTCCTTGCAGTTGTGGCATGTCATATATTGGTCAGACAATCAGGACCGTGCAAGACCGGTGTATTGAACATAAGCGTCACACACGCTCGCAACACCCGAGCAAATCCGCTATTGCAGAACATTGCCTTGACACCAGTCATCCTATGAAATACAACAATACGGAGATTCTGGCTTGCACGTCCAGCTATTGGGATGGTATTATTAAGGAAGCTGTTGAAATCAAACTATCAAGCAACCTTATAAACAAAGAAGGTGGATTTTGTTTAAATGCTGCTTGGAATCCGCCTCTCTCTCATCAAAAAAACAGAGGGACATAATTAGTGCAACCCGACCTGTTGATTTATAGTCACTATCGACATTCCTGATGTTGGTTGTCTTTGACTCCGCTGTTACTTGTTTGTGTGTGGTATCTTCCTTGTTTCTCCTCTGTGAACAGAGGTATTAAATTCCCTTGCACATTGCTTCCTCCTTGCAGTTGTGCCTTGAGAATGGCAGGGTGTGCTCCTATCGAAATATGGGTGGTGGTCGACGACGTCACCTGGCAGTAAACACGTAAGTTATTCGAGTGTTAAACTAGAATTTTTCATCTCCACTTTCAATTACAATTCTTACAAGAAACCCCCTGAATGCTAGGGCACAAAAAGCCAATAATGATTTTACAGCATTTTGTACCTCATACAGCGTCTTCCATGCAACCAAAATATAGCCGTCTAATGGCACAAGTGGCGGGACTGGAAGCATCCACTGGTGAGCACAGCATGAGGTTACGGGGCGTATTTGAACTGCTTAGTTGACGAGTAATTCCCAATCGTGCTACTGTGCTAGTGGTGTTATTACAGAATAGAGCAATGGGGACGACATGCAAAGCAAATATTCCATTGTATCTACAACAGAAGTTATCGACATTTCGTCAGAGAGGAACACAACGAATTTCACAGCCTGAGCAGGAAGAGGCATATGAAAATTAGCGCTTCTGCGAGATGAGTCAGCGGTTTCTGTGGTGTATACGCTCGCCTGTGTGGACAATGTACATGAGGAGTACAGGGTACATGCTTAACATGAAATCATAATTAAATCAAGACCTTAACCTGTCGACAGGCGTTGATATACATGAACGGGGACAGTTGAAAATGTGTGCCCCTACTGGGACTCGAACTCTGGATCTTCTGCTTACATGGCGGACGTCCTATCCATCTGAGCCACAGAGGGCACGGAGAATAGTGCGACTGCAGGGATTAACCCCCCCATGCTCCCCGTGAGACCCACATTCCCAACTCAATCTCCACACACTACATTCGTAGTGCACCTGCCCACTACACTCATTACTCGCGGCAGACAATCTTACCGAGTCCCGTAAGAGTTCGGGCAATGCGTGTGCATCCAGCACAGAAGAAGAAGGTCAACGACCGGTTAGCCTTAACTATATGAAGATGGTGTCTATTGTTTCGGACGTGTCCGAAAGAACAGATATAATCTTCATATACATGCTTAACAAGTGAAAGTGATACTGAAACAGGTATCGAGCGATGTAGTTAATCATCCCTTGGACAGAGAGCCACAAATTCCGTCTATTGTGAAACGCAATAAAGGACAATGGTTGTCCAACGAGTGCCGGGTACTAAAACATATTTACGTATTTGAAAAATCATCCACAGCATAGTAAAAAAAAAAAAACCAATTATGAATAGATCTCGAGTAAGCTTGCAGCAGCAGAACCGGGTAGTGTGTAAGAAAAACAACGGATATTCAAAAGAGGCCAAGGCGCACTTGTTACAAAAACAAAAACAGATGTTTGAGCGCTTCAAGGATGCTCGACGAAATTTACAAAATATGCCTGACGGTAACATACTAGGTTATCCACACCAAATTTCGGGGGACTTATATTACAGTGATTTTAAGGGAAGCAGGGGTTCGCTGCGTAACTTCAGATTGTGCCGCGGAACTGGAAGACGTAATATGACGGAATTTCAAACAAAGAATCAACTTGACCATGTGGAATCGGCCCAGAAATTTATAGATCAGATAAACAAACTTATCCCATCATTCAGTAAGGAATTTTTTCTCAGTTTCGACAAATCGGGATTTGAAGAGGAAATGCATTTGAAAGGAACCCTGGAAATTAGAGGCACCAAGGGAGTCGTATCAATATCAACGAACATCAAGGCCTTGCATTTTGTACACAATTTTGGTGTCTGTTAATGTGGATGATAAATTGGCTGGAAAGTTATTTACTGTGCTTCGAGAATTTGAGGTGTTCTGGCACATACGATTCCTCCTCATGTGGGTGATCTTGGAAGGGAAGTAGTGAATATTTACGTCACAGCAAGCAAGAGTGGGAAAATGGGCTTAAGGAAAATACAGCTACTGTATGAGTACTACTTTTGGGCCATAGCTCATCAAAATAACTTGCTTCCGCTTGATTCTTGGTCTCCGCATAAGAATCATACTTCTTTAAGGGGCTCTGGAAAGGCTCAAAATCATGAAAAGTTCAATTTTTACTTTTTTGCGTTTTCTGAATCTGCAGACTATTACCTTTTAATAGATATATAATTTATTCAATTCCGAAGACTACAACTACTGTTAAATTTTTTTTGAAATGTGTTCTACATGGGCGTGACCCACTGTGGCGCTGTTAAACTGCTGTCAAATGGTGTTATTATTAACGTCCGTGTTCATCAGGTACATTTTAGTGATGTGAGATAAAGTATGTGTTGTGGCTAACCTGTGATGGTTCAATATATATCGCTGGTGTGATTGTCGATTGTTTCATGTTTATTTACTCTGTCGTTATCTCGAAAATATTCGTAATTAATTCTGTTTCTTGAGTCTCTGTTTTGTTGAAGTATAATAATGAGTAAAAGTAAAGTTATTAGAAATCCTCTGAAGGCTTTTAAGAAAAGGAGAAATGTTGGAAAGCCAAAGGTATGTGTTATTACTGTAAACAATAAAGACGATAACCAAGTGAGTGAACCTAACCTCTCCAGTACACCTGCTCATAGCAGTCAAAGTGGGAAAGAAAATACTTCACAGAAGAAGCTTGGTTCAGTGAGTGACAACTATGAATGTTTTGTGGGCGAATCGGATGTGAATGAAATATTTGATTTGTCGGTTCTCGAAGGAATTTTTTCAAACTGTGTAAGATGTATTCATTGTAGTGGAGTTGGTCTGGAACTCTCCATAATAAAGCACGTAGGACTTGCTAGTGAAATACAACTGAAATGTGATAAGTGTTCATACATGACCACCTTTTGGAACAGTGTTGCAGTAACTGCAACTGAAGAAAATGGTAGTAAAATCTACGAACACAACAACGAGCGATGCTTGCTTTAGACAAGGAACGCCTTCGGGCTGCAGACAGGCCTGTAAAGAGTCTAGAAACACAAGCAAGAGTAAACAGGAGGAGGAACAAGAGGAAGCTGGAGGAGGAGTTTGCAGAGGATGAAGATAATCCATCCTATGGACCTGGAATGCACTAAAAAGTTAATCCAATCTTTGTCGCTCGATTCCCAAAACTTTTATTTTCTCATACTAATTACATGTTTTCTAAGGATCTTCCAAACATATTTGTTTCAAACTTTCAGTAAATGTTACACAGTACCTTCTGCATAATTTAACACAGCCTTTTTCCAAAAAACTGTATATTTTTGAATATATAAATAAAAAATTGCAAAAAAATGTTGTGCATTTTCATTACAATTGAAAAAAAATCATCTTTAATAACTGAACTAAAATTTTGTAAAATCCCTGTGTTAAGTTGTAGCCCATATTGCAATAAATAACCTCTAAAAAGCTCAACTTCCTACCTCAAATACTTTGTGAGGAAAGATGTAATTTATAAGCGTTATTTTAACATTGCAAGTATAGGGCGTTCTGGAGCCCCTTAAGGCATACTATCACTCCTGAAAAGTGCGTGACATGGCAGATCACACCACCTGGAACAACATGACAAATTCAGCCTCTGGATGCTTTTTTTTTACGTGCCTGAACCACATATTATCGCACTATGTCTAACTATGCATTAAAGTTTAGCCAGTTTCACATAAGCTATAAGGCAGACAGTTTCGCATTCGATTACATACCATGACATTCCATCAGTTCTCATCACCCCGTTACACCAGAATTATTCTATATGCATTCCTTAAAAGTGGATACCTTTCTGAACGTCCTCCATGGTTTGTAACTCCCAAGCAGTCCGGTTCGATCTTGATGATGTGAACCTTTGTGATCTCCGTGGAACGCCATTTTCCATTCTGTGTTCATGGTGCAAGTTAATGGTTTGTTCTGACAATTTCTTGAATGTCGACGATGTCCTTTTTGTGAAGTGTAATACATACATACCATAGAAGGTTGATCTCTGCAACTTGTGGACAGTAATTTTATGTGATCGTCCTGATGTACATGGTGAGTCATTAGCTGCCACTATTTTTCGCGTCATAATTATTAACACAAGACTTTCAAATTACTCTTACCAAACCACTAAAGGGGTTGTTAGAGAAAATTAAAGTGTGACAAAAAAAAAAAGAAAAAACCAGGTACAGTAGGTACGAGATAACAGAAAACAGACTGGTACGTAACTTTATGTTATGGAATCAATGACAGCAATGAGTAAGTCGTGACTCTTTCATTAGGAAGCGGTTGTTTCTGACTCGTTAGCGATCGTTATTTCATAGGTAGAACAGTTTATTTGGTAGCTGTGAAATTTTAATTCGTTGCTTTGGTCACATTGTTGCGCATATTTGGTGTGTAAGGCAGTGGGATAGACATCCGTGAACTGCATCGGTTGTAGATTCTTAAGCGTTGCTTTTTTTAATTAATTTTGATATCTACTAGTCATGTTAGTAATATTTTTAGATGGCTGAGGTGTGGAATATGACGAAAAATAAGAAAGGTAACGCCTGTGGACAGAATTATCTGTGTACGTACGTCTGTTTAATTTTGCCTTCCAGATGTATATTGGGTAGAGTTTTCAGGTAATCTACAGTACCTTGTAGCTGGCAAGATGTAGCTTAATGGCGGCAGAGAGTCCGAGCTGAACGTGCATTCTCTTCTGTTACACTTCTGTGTCATGAGCAGCACTATCACTTTAAGCTTTCCTGTCAGAATCATTACTGCCAATTGGTGCCCTTCATGAATGTAGGTTGCTGACCCAAAAGACGTGAGGATTCTAAGAGTTGTGTTTCCCTTATTTACCCACCACACTACACCTACTGCAGACTCGAAACATTGGCGCCACGATATTTTAAATACTGGCAGACATTTCACTGTTCGTATAGAAATTAATAGTAAACAGATGAATCATGATACCTCAAGAAGAAACATGTACATTACTATTATTTGAACGACGATTATGATGCTGTAATCAGATTTCCAGTACGTTTAGTAGTTTAAAGATTAGTATCTGACGATGAATAATACAAGTAACACCCAGCAACGAATTTGCAAAATGTAAACGCTTCATCCGATTTTGTCGATCGCCATATCTTTAGAAAGCTACTAGTGTAAACCTAAATTGGTATGAATTACAGGCATGTAACTAGAATAGTACATAAGTTATTGGAGGTCAAAGCAGCCGATTATTATCGATCGCGTCAGGCCATAAGTACTCCACAGTTACACGAAAAAACAGTAGCAGCATGCTTATAAATATATTTATTCATCTATGTCTTTGTTTATAGCCGATATATACTATTCATGAAGAAATTGGTTAAATATTTACTGTGTTTTAGAAAGCACAGAAACATTAGGCTCTTGGCCTACCTTTTGCTTCTTTTCTTTTGATATATGTTTATTTCATTGTTTATGTATTTAATAATGTGTGTTAGAGCGTGTTTATGGTCCAGCCATAGGAATATTTATTTAATTTCAAGTTATTTAAATGTAAATCCAGTATTTGGTATATGTTTCATTATGATTGTGACTGTGCGTTGGCATGAAGACATGGCGCGAGGACGCTAGCCAAATAGAGCAGTCGTGAATCGGGAGACTGGATGGAAGCGAATTTCCGGAGAGGACACGGGGCGGTTGTGGACAGTTCGGGACAGAACACACGGGAGTGAGTGCTGGATGCGGACAGTACAGCGCGACGGACGCACAGTCGGCGGAAAGACTTGGACAGCGGAGCAGTTTGCGCGTGGTCGCGGCAGATAGAGAAACTTCGGAGTGCCGACTTGTGCACTTGTGAGGATTCCGTGGCTTCTACAGTGAAGACGTAGTGTGCGTTTAGAAGTGAATGACTCGCGAGCTGTGTTATTGTTCGTAACTAATTACGCCCTGTAGGAATCTATTGTTTCCCTGTTATTCAACTTATATTTTATTTAATTGCTGGGCCATCGACACCAATAAGTGTTTTGCAGAAATATACTACATTCTCAAAAGTACTTCTACTATCGTACTCATCATTTAAAGTTGTTAAGATAGTACCTGCAGATTTTATTTAATTGCAATCTTTCATTTATAAATTTATATGTTACTTTCATAATTCGCAACTGCCGAGTGATAGAAACCTTTGACCATTCGATTCATGTGTGCATTCTTATCATATACTGTACACTCAGCAGTATTTGGCCTGTAATGCGGCAACTACGTATCCCAGCTCCTAGACAACGAAACCAGCCAAAACTTTAAATATTTCAACCATGAGTCGGAGGGTTCGTAGTTGTTTGAAAGCCTGCAATCGTTTATCCGAAAATGGTATTTGATAAAGGGAACTATTACCGAAAAATTTCTAAAAACGTCAGTTGATGATAGTTCGTTTATTGTGTCCACTGTTTCTTGAGCATTATTTGCAATAACAGATGCTGCTTTCTCTCGAAACTCCTAATAGTAAATAATAATGTTTCACCTTTCTAAGCTCCACAGGGAAAACCAACAAAATGGGAATAAGAACTCATATTCGCCAGAAAACAACGACAGTTACAGTTTTTCCAATGTAGAACATTACGCACTATCGTCTTCACAACAAAAAACTTCTAACACAACGTTAGGCGATGAAATTTTGTTTTTGTGATCGCAGTGGAACATAATATCCAGTACACCTAAAATCTAAAGGAATTAAAAGCTATATTAGCCAGTCCATAACGTCAGGTGTATTTTTCTTGTGCACAGTGTACTGTATTATCATTACCACCCACCCACACCTCCCAAAATGGTGTTTGGTAAGATCAGATTAGATTAGATTAGATTTACTTTGATTCCAATTGATCCATAGTGAGGAGGTCCTCCAGGATGTGGAACACATCAGAAAATCAACAATACATGACAAATATTTACACCTAAAACAAATAA
Source organism: Schistocerca piceifrons (assembly GCF_021461385.2). Lineage (NCBI taxonomy): Eukaryota > Metazoa > Arthropoda > Insecta > Orthoptera > Acrididae > Schistocerca > Schistocerca piceifrons. The sequence continues at coordinate 120,284,980 of NC_060140.1, read as the reverse complement.
GCTAATGTACCATTCCACAGGTCCCAAGTAGAACGATCATCATTTTTTAATGAACAATATATGAAAGTCATTTCACAAATACTAATGCACTGAAATTAAAATATATATACAAATCAGTTGGTTTTACTGAGAAATTCATCAATGGAGTAGAAGGAGTTGTCCACCAATAAATCCTTTAGGCTTCTCTTAAACTGAATTTCATTGGTTGTTAAGCTGCTGGCAAGTTATTGAAAATGTGTGTTCCTGAATAATGAATACCTTTTTGTGCAAGACTAAATGACTTTAAATCCTTGTCAAGATTATTCTTATTCCTAGTATTGATTCCATGAATTGAGCTGTTGGTTTGAAAAAGTGATATATTGTTAATGACAAATTTCATTAATGAATAAATATATTAATATATTGAGAAGCAGTCTTGTGACAGCCAGAGCGAGAGCACCAGCAGCAGCGAGTACTGTTTGTATAAAGCGTTTATTTTGCATTTTGTTTACGACCTTCCACTAAGGAAGGGATTCTATTTGTGTTTATCTGCTCTGCATAGTAACTAACAGTTCTTGATAAAACTTTACGTAGTTTTCGTGTTAGATTTCTTAGTGTTTTCTTGATCGTTTAGAACAGAAAGCGCCCTAAAACCGTCTTTTGTTTGTTTCGCGGCCGTTAGCCACTAGTCACTTGAATCAGCAGTTGTCTTGTGACAGCCAGAACGAGAGCACCAGCAGCAGCGAGTACTGTTTGTATAAAGCGTTTTTGTACTTATTTGCTCCGCTTAGCTTTTAAATAGTTTTTCTGGGAAAACCTAGCGTAGTTTTCGCGTCTCGTATTTCAGTGAGTGTTTCTTGATTATCAGAGTAACTCATCAGAAGATTATCTTGGGAATTTGTCACCGTATAGAGTAGGGTAAACACAGTCATGTGTAGGAACTGTGGTTGTTGTGAGCGGACGCAAGGAGAATTGGCCACTCTTCGGGGGCAGGTGGACGCTTTGTCTGTTAGGCTCATCGAGCTCGAGGCGCAGGCGTCGGCTCGTAGTGGCGTTGGGGCAACTGTGGTGAGACCTATGCCTACTTCGGTGGCCTTGGAATCACATGGAACCCCTGATGTCGCTGCGTCTTCCGGCAGTGAGCATCTTACCGGTCAGCCACCACTCCAGGGTGAATGGCGGACAGTGGTGGGCTCGCGCGTGCCTGGCCGAAAGCTGCCTTACCCCTTTCCAACAGGTACGGGGTGCTTCCTAGTGGTGATGACATCGTTTCCAAGCCACCACAGGATGCCTCACCTGTTGGGCCAGTGGCCGATTCTCCGGCAAGGTCCCGACAGTCACAGAGGGCGGGCCTATTAGTTATAGGGAGCTCCAACGTTAGGCGGGTTATGGAGCCCCTCAGGAAAATAGCGGGTAGGTCGGGGAAGAATGCCTGTGTGCACTCGGTGTGCTTGCCGGGGGGTCTCGTCCGTAATGTGGAGGAGGCCCTTCCGGCAGCTATTGAACGCACTGGGTGTGACCGGCTGCAGATAGTAGCACATGTCGGAACGAATGACGCCTGCCGCTTGGGTTCTGAGGCCATCCTTGGTTCCTTCCGGCGGCTGGCTGATTTGGTGAAGACAACCAGCATTGCACGCGGAGTGCAAGCTGAGCTTAATATCTGCAGCATAGTGCCCAGAGTCGAGCGCGGTCCTCTGGTTTGGAGCCGTGTGGAGGGTCTAAACCAGAGGCTCAGACGACTCTGCGACTATAATGGTTGCAAATTCATCGACCTCCGTTATTGGGTGGAGAATTGTAGGGCCCCCCTAGACAGGTCAGGCGTGCACTACACACCGGAAGCAGCTACTAGGGTAGCAGAGTACGTGTGGCGTGCACACGGGGGTTTTTTAGGTTAGAGGGACCCCCCCTTGGGCGAAACGATAAAATACCTGACGGCTTACCAGAGAGGACATTATCATCGTTGATAAAGAACGTCCGCCCTCAGAGACCAAAAACAGGAAAAGTTAACGTAATATTGGTAAACTGCAGGAGTATCCAGGGCAAGGTTCCTGAATTAGTGTCTCTTATTGAAGGAAATAGTGCGCATATAGTATTAGGAACGGAAAGTTGGTTAAAACCGGAAGTGAACAGTAACGAAATCCTAGACACAGAATGGAATATATACCGCAAGGATAGGATAAACGCCAATGGTGGAGGAGTATTTATAGCAGTAAAGAATTCAATAATATCCAGTGAAGTTATTAGCGAATGCGAATGTGAAATAATCTGGGTTAAGTTAAGTATCAAAGGTGGGTCAGATATGATAGTCGGATGCTTCTATAGACCACCTGCATCAGCAACCGTAGTAGTTGAGCGCCTCAGAGAGAACCTGCAGAACGTCGTGAAGAAGTTTCGTGATCATACTATTGTAATAGGGGGAGACTTCAATCTACCAGGTATAGAATGGGATAGTCACACAATCAGAACTGGAGCCAGGGACAGAGACTCTTGTGACATTATCCTGACTGCCTTGTCCGAGAATTACTTCGAGCAGATAGTTAGAGAACCAACTCGTGAAGCTAACGTTTTAGACCTCATAGCAACAAATAGACCGGAACTTTTCGACTCCGTGAATGTAGAAGAGGGTATCAGTGATCATAAGTCAGTGGTTGCATCAATGACTACAAGTGTAATAAGAAATGCCAAGAAAGGAAGGAAAATATATTTGCTTAACAAGAGTGATAGGGCACAAATCGCAGAATATCTGAGTGACCACCATCAAACGTTCATTTCTGAGGAAGAGGATGTGGAACAAAAATGGAAAAAATTCAGAAACATCGTCCAGTACGCCTTAGATAAGTTCGTACCGACTAAGGTCCAAAGCGAGGGGAAAGATCCACCGTGGTATAACAATCATGTACGAAAGGTACTACGGAAACAAAGAAAGCTTCATCATAGGTTTAAGAGTAGTCGAATCATAGCTGATAAGGAAAAGCTGAACGAAGCGAAAAAGAGCGTAAAGAGAGCAATGAGAGAAGCATTCAACGAATTCGAACATAAAACATTGGCAAACAATCTAAACAAGAACCCTAAAAAGTTTTGGTCATATGTAAAATCGGTAAGCGGATCTAAATCCCCTATTCAGTCACTCGTTGACCACGATGGCACCGAAACAGAGGACGACCGAAGAAAGGCAGAAATACTGAATTCAGTGTTCCGAAACTGTTTCACTGCGGAAAATCGTAACACGGTCCCTGACTTCAGCCGTCGCACGGACGCCAAAATGGAAAATATTGAAATAAACGATATCGGAATTGAAAAACAACTGCTATCACTTAGTAGCGGAAAAGCATCCGGACCAGACGAGATACCCTTAAGATTCTACAGTGATTATGCTAAAGAACTTGCCCCCTTTCTATCAGCAATTTATCGTAGATCGCTGGAAGAACGTAAAGTACCTAGCGACTGGAAGAAAGCGCAGGTCGTTCCCATTTTCAAGAAGGGTCATAAATCAGATGCGAATAATTATAGGCCTATTTCGCTTACGTCAATCTGTTGTAGAATAATGGAACATGTTTTGTGTTCTCGTATTATGACGTTCTTAGATAATACAAACCTCCTTCATCATAACCAACATGGATTCCGCAAACAGAGATCATGTGAAACTCAGCTCGCCCTATTTGCCCAAGAAATTCACAGTGCCGTAGACACTGGCGAGCAGATTGATGCCGTATTCCTGGACTTCAGGAAGGCATTTGATACGGTTCCGCACTTACGTTTAGTGAAAAAAATACGAGCTTACGGAATATCGGACCAGGTTTATGATTGGATTCAGGATTTCCTAGAAGAAAGAACACAACATGTCATTCTTAACGGTTCAAAATCTGCAGATGTAGAGGTAATTTCGGGAGTACCGCAGGGAAGCGTGATAGGACCTTTATTGTTTACAATATACATAAATGACTTAGTTGACAACATCGGTAGCTCCGTGAGGCTATTTGCAGATGACACGGTTGTCTACAAGAAAGTAGCAACATCAGAAGACTCGTACGTACTCCAGGAGGACCTGCAGAGGATTAATGCATGGTGCGACAGCTGGCAGCTTTCCCTAAACGTAGATAAATGTAATATAATGCGCATACATAGGGGCAGAAATCCATTCCAGTACGATTATGCCATAGGTGGTAAATCATTGGAAGCGGTAACGACCGTAAAATACTTAGGAGTTACTATCCGGAGCGATCTGAAGTGGAATGATCACATAAAACAAATAGTGGGAAAAGCAGGCGCCAAGTTGAGATTCATAGGAAGAATTGTAAGAAAATGTGACTCATCGACGAAAGAAGTAGCTTACAAAACGCTTGTTCGTCCGATTCTTGAGTATTGCTCATCAGTATGGGACCCTTACCAGGTTGGATTAATAGAAGAGATAGACATGATCCAGCGAAAAGCAGCGCGATTCGTCATGGGCACATTTAGTCAGCGCGAGAGCGTTACGGAGATGCTGAACAAGCTCCAGTGGCGGACACTTCAAGAAAGGCGTTACGCAATACGGAGAGGTTTATTATCGAAATTACGAGAGAGCACATTCCGGGAAGAGATGGGCAACATATTACTACCGCCCACATATATCTCGCGTAATGATCACAACGAAAAGATCCGAGAAATTAGAGCAAATACGGAGACTTACAAGCAGTCGTTCTTCCCACGCACAATTCGTGAATGGAACAGGGAAGGGGGGATCAGATAGTGGTACAATAAGTACCCTCCGCCACACACCGTAAGGTGGCTCGCGGAGTATAGATGTAGATGTAGATGCCTAGTTCCCCAAACAGGCTTCTGCAGGATGTTCTTGAGTTCACACCACATATAACTCTTACTGCATGTTTTTGTGCCCGGAAAACTTTAGCTTGGCTAGATGAATTATCCCAAAAAATAATCCCATATGACATTATGGAATGAAAGTAAGCATAGTATGCCAGCTTTTTCATTTTTATATCACCTATATCTGACAAAATTCCCATTGCAAACAGAGATTTGTTAAGACGCTTAAGCAGTTCTGTGGTGTGCTCCTCCCAGTTGAATTTATTGTCAAGCTGTAACCCCAAGAATTTAACACTGTCCACTTCTTCTATCTTCTTGTCATCGTATGTTAGACATATACTCGTGGGACATCCCTTACAAGTTCTGAACTGCATGTAGTGTGTTTTTTCAATGTTTAGTGACAAAGAATTGGCTAGGAACCAGTGATTAATGTCCACACATATTTTATTAGCTGATCTTTCTAAGACTATGCTTGATTTGCTATTTATTGCAATGTTTGTATCATCGGCAAACAAAACGAACTTGGCATCTGGTAATGTTACTGATGAAAGGTCATTGATACACACAAGAAAAAGTAAGGGCCCTAAAATGGAGCCTTGTGGGGCCCCACATGTAATTAGTTCCCGGTTGGATGATGCCTGATAGCTTGATATATGTCTATTTCATAATAACACCCTTTGTTTCCTGCCAGAGATATAAGGTTTGAACCATTTTGCAGCATTTCCTGCTTTACTATAATACTCTAATTTACTTAAAAGGATATTGTGATTTACACAGTCAAATGAATTTGACAGATCATAAAATATACCAGTTGCCTGCAATTTTTTGTCAAATGAATTAAGCACATTTTCACTGTAAGTGTAGATAGCCTTCTCAATATCAAAACCTTTTAGAAATGCCAACTGTGACTTTGACAGTATGTTATTTGAGATAAGATGGTTATAAAGCCGACTGTACATTTCTTTTTCGAAAATTTTTGAGAATGCTGGCAACAGTGAAATTGGACGGAAATTTGATGCTATTTCTTTATCTCCCTTCTTAAACAGTGGCTTAACTTCAGCATATTTAAGCCATTCAGGAAATATTCCACTGATAAATGACTAGTTACACAGATAGCTTAATATGTTAGTTAGCTCAGAATCACATTCTTTAATTAACTTTGTTGATATTTCATCATACCCACTAGATGTTTTTGATTTTAAAGTTTTTATGATGGACATTATTTCTGTTGGGGTAGTGATGGTCAAATTCATATTATGGAAGTTGCTTGAAATTTCTGGTCTGAGGTATTCCATAGCAGCATCTACCGAACTTGACAACCCCATCTTTTCGGTAACAGTTATAAAATGTTTATTAAAAAGTTCTGCAACACTATACACATCTGTCACCAAAGTATCATTTACTCTTGATGCTATTTGTTCCTCTTCATGTGTGGTTCTACCGGTCTCCTCCTTCCCTATATCCCACATTGTCTTTATTTTGTTATCTGATATGACTATCTTTTCCTTGTAATATATTTGCTTTGACATCCGTATTACAGTCTTTAATATTTTGCAGTATTTCTTGTAATGTGCTATAGCATCAACATCAGAACTGTTTCGGATTGACAGATACAGTTTTCTTTTTGTTTTACAAGATACCCCTATTCCTCGAGTAATCCATGGCTTTTTTGTAGACTTTGCTCTAACCTTCGTAAGTTTTGGGGGAAAACAGTGTTCGAATAAGGTAAGCCTAGGTGAACCGTTCACGAAAAACTTTTACAAATTTTAGGTGATGTGACTTCGTCTTTTGTACCCACCATACCTTGAACATTATTTGGAATGACAGATGCAGTCCCCACATCGCATCATCAAAAATCAGCTCCTTTTACTTAGAATAGAGTGGTTTAAGAACTCAAAATCATAGTACATAGTAAGTGAGCAAAAATGTTTTTAAGTTCCGCTTACAAATACTTTCAAATACAGCTAAACAAAAATAAGTTATTTACTTTTCTGTGGAACTAGCTGTAACTTCATGTCTTTTTTCTGTAAAACTTCAAATTACGAGATAAGGGTCACTAGAAAATTACGAATGTTCAACAGACAAATTTTAATGCACAAACTACTCGCAACAGCCTTATCGAAATCAGAAAATACACTCCTGGAAATTGAAATAAGAACACCGTGAATTCATTGTCCTAGGAAGGGGAAACTTTATTGACACATTCCTGGGGTCAGATACATCACATGATCACACTGACAGAACCACAGGCACATAGACACAGGCAACAGAGCATGCACAATGTCGGCACTAGTACAGTGTATATCCACCTTTCGCAGCAATGCAGGCTGCTATTCTCCCATGGAGACGATCGTAGAGATGCTGGATGTAATCCTGTGGAACGGCTTGCCATGCCATTTCCACCTGGCGCCTCAGTTGGACCAGCGTTCGTGCTGGACGTGCAGACCGCGTGAGACGACGCTTCATCCAGTCCCAAACATGCTCAATGGGGGACAGATCCGGAGATCTTGCTGGCCAGGGTAGTTGACTTACACCTTCTAGAGCACGTTGGGTGGCACGGGATACATGCGGACGTGCATTGTCCTGTTGGAACAGCAAGTTCCCTTGCCGGTCTAGGAATGGTAGAACGATGGGTTCGATGACGGTTTGGATGTACCGTACACTATTCAGTGTCCCCTCGACGATCACCAGTGGTGTACGGCCAGTGTAGGAGATCGCTCCCCACACCATGATGCCGGGTGTTGGCCCTGTGTGCCTCGATCGTATGCAGTCCTGATTGTGGCGCTCACCTGCACGGCGCCAAACACGCATACGACCATCATTGGCACCAAGGCAGAAGCGACTCTCATCGCTGAAGACGACACGTCTCCATTCGTCCCTCCATTCACGCCTGTCGCGACACCACTGGAGGCGGGCTGCACGATGTTGGGGCGTGAGCGGAAGACGGCCTAACGGTGTGCGGGACCGTAGCCCAGCTTCATGGAGACGGTTGCGAATGGTCCTCGCCGATACCCCAGGAGCAACAGTGTCCCTAATCTGCTGGGAAGTGGCGGTGCGGTCCCCTACGGCACTGCGTAGGATCCTACGGTCTTGGCGTGCATCCGCGCGTCGCTGCGGTCCGGTCCCAGGTCGACGGGCACGTGCACCTTACGCCGACCACTGGCGACAACATCGATGTACTGTGGAGACCTCACGCCCCACGTGTTGAGCAATTCGGCGGTACGTACACCCGGCCTCCCGCATGCCCACTATACGCCCTCGCCCAAAGTCCGTCAACTGCACATACGGTTCACGTCCACGATGTCGCGGCATGCTACCAGTGTTAAAGACTGCGATGGAGCTCCGTATGCCACGGCAAACTGGCTGACACTGACGGCGGCGGTGCACAAATGCTGCGCAGCTAGCGCCATTCGACGGCCAACACCGCGGTTCCTGGTGTGTCCGCTGTGCCGTGCGTGTGATCATTGCTTGTACAGCCCTCTCGCAGTGTCCGGAGCAAGTATGGTGGGTCTGACACACCGGTGTCAATGTGTTCTTTTTTCCATTTCCAGGAGTGTATATCAAATTAAGCCAATTATACCTTTTCAAATTCTTTATGTAATTAGGGCCTCAGATTACAGCAAATGGACTAAGATTAGCAATGGTGCAGATTTGTTCGACGCCATGCATACATTATGCAATTGCTAACACTACTGGACGAGAATAATGTTAAGTACCTCCCATCACAATGGGAATTTCGAAAGAAGGGGTGTGTGACTTAAGAAGGAGTCGAGGAACGTAACTGAGCAGAAAAATACTGAGCTGTGGTGGAGAGATGCATGTGCATTGGTTTAGAAGCTCTCTGAGTGTCCCATTCCCAAGAAAATGGGAGGTGTAGCTTAAGGATGAGTTAAGAAATGTGGTTGGACAGGTAAATGCTGAGCTGTTATTGGGAGAGCTAAATATGTGTGAGGCTTAGAAACCCTCTCGTTGGCCTGTTTTCAAAAAGGGGGTTTGGTTTGCAAAGGGAGCATCGCTTAATATGGGAGGAGGAGAGGGTGTGGGTAGGAGAATGGGGCATGGCTTACGAGGGGCGTTGCTTAGGAGGGGGGCAGGATATGATGACGTCATGCATTTGTCTCTCTATGTAGGCGACCTGACGGGCAAAGGTCAAATCTGATTGGAAGTCACTATAGCATTCCTACTGATATATATCTGTTATTGATTTAAGAGATCGCATTTTCTCAGCTTCTGTTAAATAAAAATCACATGGACTATATCTAAATATATATCTTACTTGGGGATAGTGGCGCTCTTCCACTCATCAAGAGTTAAGTTGGTGAACTCTCTCCCAGGGACGTGACACCAGTGATCGGGAGTTTGCATAACGAAATTGTACATTTGCGCGCTCAGCACATTGACGATTGTGCCATAGCAAATGAAAACAGTGTTTAATCTCTTCTGGAACTTTCCTCTAGAACCAATGACATCCATGATGTCCTCGAAAGCTGGTACAACCTCTCGATCCTGATGGTATTCATTGGTCTGGTTGACAGTCTGTAACCGAAGAAGGTATTATTCAATTTTGGTAAACATTTTTGGAAAGCAGTGATCAATTAATTGTTATATTTCGACTAAAGTTCAGTCTTGATCACATGTTTTAATGATATAGATAACCGGTTTCGGTTCTTTCTACAAAACCATCATCAGACCCATGGCACCCTTAGGATGGTAGGCGGAGCTCTCCTCGCTGCTACGCAGTCAACTCAGTTGACTGCGTAGCAGCGACGAGAGCTCCGCCAACCATCCTAAGGGAGCCATGGGTCTGATGATGGTTTTGTAGAAAGAACCGAAACCGGTTATCTATATCATTAAAACATGTGATCAAGACTGAACTTTAGTCAAAATATAAGGTATTATTCATTGCACAAATCACTGGCCAATTAACCTATTTGTTCAATAATCGAGGGTGAGTATAACATAGACTCAACTTAATTTATCCTGCCTAAAATCGTCTGTAATCAGGTAAAAATGTGACAAAATTTCATGTATTAACATGCATTTATGATAAAGATAAGAATGAATTACAAGAGATTGAAATATGTGAGCTACGTAGTGATCTTGTTGAATACTCTGTAATGATATGAAAAGTATTATACATTTAGCTACACGCATTTAGAGAATGTCAAACCGAAGCAATTGCTATGGAGCATGAATTGTACAATCTGCCCATTGTTGTGTGGCAGGTGAAAACGTTTGCTCATACGCATCCAAGTCAGAATGATTATTGCGTCTTACTTCCGATGGTCACGGGTACTGCAGTTCCGTATTTGTACACTGACACCGAGCAAACGACTTTCAGTTCTGTATGGGAATATACGTAATGGATGTAAAAGTGGCAGTTGTAGACACTTGGCTGACGACATATGGAAGTTTTAGTCCGACCGTGAAGCGTGTTTGGATAGCCTAATAATAAAGGGACCGTTCGCAATAACCGAAAAATCTGCTTTCGAACCACTCCATTATACACCGGATGGTTCTCCATATTCACAACTGTGAATACATTTCATGTATTTCATAACAGCTGTATTTGCCACAGTGCCCGTGCCTTTGGAAACGCAATATCGTCGTGACGTACCAGATGGATCCTCTCCATCTGTTACGTTTTTCTAGCCCCCTAAATAACTTTATTTTCATGTAATTTTCAATTTATTTATCCGTTGACATGCAATAACTATATTAAAACCTCACGCTTCTATTTAGACTTAATTTCACTTAAATTAATTATTCAGATCCTCATTTAAAGTGTTCTGATTACATTTTTGTAATTAGGTTTCATTAGGACATTGTTAATTAAAAGTTACAGTCCATTCCAGTTAGTATTACTGTTCGTTACATGCCAAATCCTACGAACGAGTAATTATATTTGAGAAAGGTGACCTAAACCACCTGAAAGATTAGCGTTCTCAAGTTCCAGTAAATACTTCAAATTATGTACAATTTATTTTCTCCATAGAAATTAACTTGAAAGCTCATAGCAAGTACTATTTTACAGAGCAGATGTAGTAATAACTACTGTTAGATTCCGGACGTCAGCTATACGAATTGATCAGGAACAATGCGCAAAGCTTGTAAGAATCTTGCAGGGTAGTTGGTGCTGAGTAATAATCGTCAAGAAAAGAATTCGATACGTTCCCCGTTTCCGAGTTGATTAGCATTGAAGTTAGCCAACCAGGCCATTGTGCCAACAAATTCATGTGGCCTGCATTAAACGGTGTTGCAAAACACGTCCTTCGTTTGGTTTCTTGTAGCCGAATAAGGGAGCGATACAAGAATTGAACTTTTGATGGTAATTAGGATCGAATCCGAGCCAAAGGCTGAGAATTCTCCTGTTCTGTCGTCTAGGCCTTGAGATCAGTTGACGCTAGTTGTGTCTGGTCGGCCACTTTAATTTGCGTGCGCAGCAGCCTGATTGGCTAACTTAAGTGCTAATTGACTTGCCACACCATAGAGAATTTCTTTCTCAGCACAGCCTACCCTGCAACACGCTTACAGGTTCTTCACACTGTTTCTGACCACACTGCATATTTTTGTTGCCTTAATTTCGCACTAAAATATGACCTACAGCATTGATTAGTTAATGCACTAATTGATTTCATGAAATTTACCATAATTGGCAATATGGCACTCACATATGTAACCGAGGAGATTCACAGATAGAAGAAAAATAGTGTCGTTTTGTAGGGGACATCCTGAGACATCAAAGGATCACCAATTTAGTACTGGAGGAAAGCATCGGGGTAAAGATCGTAGAGGGAGACCAGGAGATGAATACAGTAAGAATGTTCAGAGTTATTTTGAAGAGGCTTGCACAGGATAGAGTAGCACGGAGAGCTGCATCAAACCTGTATTTGGACTGAAGACCAAAAGAACAACCTAGTTTTCAAAGTAACGGTTTCATCTTACGCCAGTCTGTAAGTAATGGGACGTCACTCAGAATTGCCAGTCGATAGTTTAAAAGTATTCGAGTAATGTCTACGTTCGAGTGCACCCTCAGTGTTGGTTCACCCCACAGTCATGGGCATTCTGTTCGCAACAATACGCGCACATCTAACTGCGAAACTCAGAAATTGTAATACGCCATTATTTTCAGGTGAAATCTGTAATCTACTTTAATGCACTTTCTAATAGAGCCGTGATGTGATCAATAAGTACCGTGAACTAAACTACTGTTGAGCTCAGCAATGTATATGATGGGCCCACTTAAATGAATCACAGGAGTGTAATTGTCTTTAACAGAAACTGTAATAAGAGAGAAGTGTAATATTCTCGTCTAAACAATCTAACATTCAACTTCATTAGTGGACAGTGACTGTTATCAATGTCGGTTGTGTCCTGGATATCTGTACTAACAATTTTTGGTAGCGTAACAAACTGCTCACTCTACTTAGTAACTGAACTTCACGTGAAATACATTGTAGTCACCCTACTTAGTAACTGAACTTCACATGGAATACATCGTATATGTTATATAATGTTTGAATGGTTCATCCTCGAGTAAACACCATCTCGCAATACTTTAAACATCCAGCTTCAAGGTGATGAAAATTTTTGCTCCCTAGGAGAGACGCAAGCTCTAAATAATAGAATTACTAGTGTGTTGGTCTTGACAGATAACCATAACTATTACTTCTGCTCCTCAGCAGGATATTTAGCGTCTTGTGTGCTGTTGTATTTATTACAGAGGTTCAACTGAGCCATATTCTATTTGCCATCCGCAAATCCCATAGAAGCTACAGGCGATCATACATGTATTATTTATGGCCAAATGTGTAATTCGTCGAGCCAGCTTAATAACTATCTCCAACTTTGCTTAAAATACTTTCTTGAATCATTCAAGCTTAATTTATTGTCCTAGATGCCATGTAAAATCATTGGTTCAGCTGAAGGGCTTCACCTCCAACTAACATAGTCTCTGGCTGTGGCACCTAGCCAGTTAGGACGTGTTCCACTTGTACTGTAGTTCCTAAAGGACTAGCTCTTCTAATGTATCATTGTAAGGTGGCGTGCTCTCCTGACCTTCATTTCTTATGTATTCCGACCTCACCATCGTATTCTGCGTATCAAGACGTTTCATTCGAGCCCAAACTCGATAGGGTACAGTCAGTTTTACATATTTCCATTTAATCAATATGCATATGTAATAAATAAATCGCAATTTCTCTCTGAGATTAAAAAGTCGACGCTGGCGTACACAAACATTCAAGACACGACGGCCACAGGAGTTTTTGTTCGGTGGAGGCAACCTGCCCACTGGAAAGTCTGTAGGAGGGCGCGTTAGCACGCAGCTGTGCCGGCCAGTCGACCGCCTAGGGACCAAAACAGTTCTTTGCCAGAGAAAAGGGATAAAGCCCCTGAACCTGTGCATCTAGTGTCAAAAGTGATATCCACTTACCCTTACATCTAAAAGACCGCCCATTATGTTTGGTGGCAACATCTGCAACAAGTTTTGTCTCTGTACCTAGCTGGACTGGTGAGACACCACCAAGCCATAGCCCATACAATAAAGTTGTAGCCCGAATAGCAGAGTCGTCAAACGAAGATCGCTGGCTCTCGGCAGCGCTGTTGTCAGCTTTGAATTGAACTACGAACAGCTGCAAGAGAATGATATATATATATATATATATATATATATATATATATATATATATATATATATATATTCGTTTTGAGAACTGCAACAACACTTAGGCGTTGGCATAGATAGACACTGAGCTGACAGAAGTCTTGAGACACCTTCTAATCTCCTAGTATCTTGTCAGGCCTCCTTTAGTCCGGTGTAGTGCAGCAGCTCGACGTGGCATGGACTCAACAAGTTGTTGGAAGTCACCTGCAGAAACAGTGGGCCATGCTGCGTCTATAGCCATCCATAACTGCGAAGGTGTTGAAGGTGAAGAATTTTGCACACGAACTGACATTTAGATTACATTGCACAGATGTTCGATTGGAATTAGGTTGGAATATCGGACCGACTAAATCTTTCCTCAAACTATCCAGAACTTTCTTCAAACCAATCGCAAGGAATAGTGATCCATAAAAATTCAACAGTTCTTTCGGTACATGACGTCCATGAGTGGCTGCAAACGGCCTCCAAGTATCCTAACATACCGAGGATCCAGCCAATTCCGTGCAAACTCAGCCCACATCATTATGTAGCCACCACTAACTAGCACAGTGCCTTGTTGATAACTACTTGCCTCCATGGCTTCGTGGGGTCTGCACCACAATTGACACCTACCGTCAGATAGAAACGTCTGAAACAGCTGAGTGAAACTGAACAAACTCAGACATTTCTCTCTCTAATTATTCTGATCGTCACTAAACTGACACACAATTATTTTTTAGCGCAACGCAGTCTGACTTTGAATAATCCCTACAAAAGAATGGTCCTGACTAACAATAACCTATACCTTTCATGAATCACTTACCTCACAAAAATCTTAGTTACTCGAACTACTGCAATACAGCGAGCACCAATACTACCAGCTAAATAAGATTCCAACTACTGAAGGACATTGACTACTGATAGGCATAGTTAGCAAATGAAAGATTTTGATAGAGAACAAACAATGTATTTACCTTAATTATATTTCATGGCATCCAGGCTTATAAATTTCCTTTTTATGACGGACACCTGTCCAGATTGTCCGCACTCAAAACTGTTACCTCTAACCCCACATCCACCATTGCTGGCGGCTCACCTCCAACTGCCCAACGCTACGTGCTGTTGACATCCAACTGCCCAACACTACATAAGCGAATATTCCAACAATGAGTCCAACCAGCCACAGACTGCACACAGCACAGTCAGTGATTTTCATACAGAGCGCTACGTGGCGTTACCAACATACAAACCTAAACAGCCCACTTACAAGCTCTTGGTAACTCAAATGCGGACTCATATGACCAGGCCACGGTTCTCCAGCAGTCTAGGCCACAACCGAGGCGCTGCAGGTGATGTCATGCTGTTAGAAAAGGCACTCGCGTCGGTCGTCTCCTGCCATAGCCCATTAACATCAAATTTTATCGCACTGTCCTAATGGATGCGGTGTGCTTTCTGCGGTTATTTCACTCAGTGTTGACAACTCTACGCAAACGGTGCTGCACTCAGTCGTTAACTGGAGGCCGTCGGCCACTGCTTTGTCCATGGTGAGAAGTATTCGATCACATTTGGCCTTCTTGGCACAGTCGATCCCGGAATATTAAATTCCCTAACGATTTCCGAAATCGAATATCGTCCCATGTGTCTAGCTCCAGCTACCATTCCGCGTTCAAAGTCTGTCAGTTCCCGTCCTGAGGGCACAATCACATCGGTAATATGTTCACAGGCACCACCTGAATACAATTAAGAGTTCCACAGATGCACTGTCCTTTTATATCTAGTGTACGCAACACTACCGTCATCAGTATACAGTGACTAGCCAGAACATTGTAACTACCTACCTAAAACGTGGTACATCCACCACTGGCATGGATAACAGCAGCGACGCTTCGTGGCATGGTAGCAACGAGGCCTTGGTAGGAAACTGGAGGGAGTTGCCACCACATCTGCACACACATGACACCTAATCCCCATAAATTACGGCGAGGGAGCGTTGACCTCTGACATCATGTTCAATCACATCCCAGATGTGTTCGATCAGGTTCAGATATGGTGAGCAGGGTGGCAAGCACATCAATTGGAACTCGCACCTCTGCTCCTCGAACCACTCTATCACACTCCTGGCCTTTTGACATGGCGCATTATCTTGACGAAAGGTGCCATTGCCGTCGGGAAACATGATCGTCATTAAGGGGTGTACGTAGTATGCAACCAGTGTACGATAGTCCTTTGCTGTCATAGTGCCTTGCACAAGCTCTGCTGGACCTATGGATGCATACATCAATGTTCCCCAGAGCTTAATGGAGCCACCATCAGCTTGTCTCCGTCCTGCAGCACGGGTGTCAAAGAGGTATTCCCCTGAAAGATAAGGATTTGCGCCCTCCCATCGGCATGACGAAGAACATATGATTCATCAGACCATTCAGCATTCTGTCACTGCCCCAACGTCCAGTGCCGATTGTCGCGTTTGGTCTGTCTGGTGACATAACTCTTTCAGAGAGTGTCTTATAGTCAGGAGATCCTCAGATTATCTGACTGCTAGTATGTGCTAGTTCATTTAGTGCTACCCAGGGTGCACATGTAGTGTTATACTACTAACGCGAACTAGTTTCACACCCCAGAATTGTTAGCCCAGAATTGTTCAGGGTGATCCCAATTGAGCAGGCAGGCTTTCAGCCAGGAAGAAGTTGTACTGACCAAGTGTTGTCACTCACGACTTACATTGAGGCGGGATTCCAGAGAAAATTGAAAACATCAGTGGCCTTTATTGACCTCTCAGCAGCTTATGACACTATGTGGAGAGAAGGCATCATGTACAAAACTCCCCAAGTAATTCCTTGCAAATCTATAGCACGCTTAATAGACAGCATATTCAATCATAGGGTGTTCCAAATAAGTATGGGCACTGACTACAGCTCCATCAAAAAACTAAAGAATGGCTTACCACAAGGATCAGTGCTCACACCACTGCTGTTTAGTCTCTATAATGCAGACCTGCCGGAAACACAGTCAAGAAAGTTCGGGTATGCTGACGATTGGGCCCTCACTACACGATGGAGCACAATTGAAGCATCTAGGGACATCCTAACGAAAGACCTGAAGATAATGGGCGAATATTTCCTTTAGTGGAGACTTCAACCAAATGCTTCCAGAACAGATGTTAGTTGCTTCCATATCAACAACAAAATCGCTAGAAAGGACCTCAACATTCGATTTGAAACCACCATTCTCAGGCACAATAAAACTCCGAAGTACTTGGGCATGACGCTGGACCGAACACTATCTTTTAAAGAGCACCTAACAAGGACTGCCAAAAAATTAAAGACAAGGAACAACATTATTCAAAAGCTCTGTGGTACCACCTGGGGAGCAACGGCCTCCACTCTCCGCACCTCTGCTCTCGGCTGCCGAATACTGTGCTCCGATTTGGCGAAAAAGCCCACACGTGAAGAAAGGTGGATGTCCAGTTGCTTAACACTCTAAGGATGATTTCTGGAGTAATTAAACCCACTCCAATGGAATGTCTCCCAATACTAAGCCACATCCCGCCGCCACACCTTCGACATACTGACGCCCTTTTACGTGAATACAAAAACATCATCTGAAATCGAAGCCTGCCACTCCACCAAGACATTGAGGCTGCAAACTCTAACAGGCTTCGGTCTAGGAACTCGCCAACAAGAACAGCAAGGACCTGTGCACAAGAACGTTTCACTATCAAAAACGCGTGGTCTGAAAAATGGAACGCATGGCAAAATCATAACATGCCTTGCATCACACACAAGCCACCTGGTTTTCACCTACCACGCAAAACGTGGTCCACTCCAAATAGGATTCGAACTCGTCATGGCAGATGTGCTTACTCCCTGTATAAATGGGGTAAAATACCATCCCCTCAGTGCGACTGCGGAGAAAATTTGACCATCAGGCACATTGTTGAAGATTGTTCCAGAAGAGCCTATAATGGGATCCCCGACGACTTCCTGCTCGCAACTCCAGAGTCGTTGTTGTTGTTGTTGTTGTTGTTGTTGTTGTTCAGGTCTTCAGTCCTCAGACTGGTTTCATGCAGCACTCCATGCTACTCTATCCTGTGCAAGCTTCATCTCCCAGTACTTACTGCAGCCTACATCCTTCTGAATCTGCTTAGTGTATTCATCTCTTGGTCTCCCTCTACGATTTTTACCCTCCACGCTGCCCTCCAATATTAAATTGGTGATCCCTTGATGTCTCAGAACATGTCCTACCAACCGATCGCTTCTTCTAGTCAAGTTGTGCCACAAGCTCCTCTTCTCCCCAATTCTATTGAATACCTCCTCATTAGTCATGTGATCTACCCATCTAATCTTCAGCATTCTTCTGTAACACCACATTTCGAAAGTTTCTATTCTCTTCTTGTCTAAACTATGTATCGTCCACGTTTCACTTCCATACATGGCTACACTCCATACAAATACTTTCAGAAACGACTTCTTGACATTTAAATCTATATTCAATGTTAACAAATTTTTCTTCTTCAGAAACGCTTTCCTTGCCTTTGCCAGTCTACATTTTCTATCCACTCTACTTCGACCATCAGTTATTTTGCTCCCCCAAATAGCAAAAGTCATTTACTACTTTAAGTGTGTCATTTCCTAGTCTAATTCCCTCTGCATCACCTGAGTTAATTCGACTACATTCCATTATCCTCGTTTTGCTTTTGTTGATGTTCATCTTATGCCCTCCTTTCAAGACACTGTCCATTCCGTTCAGCTGCTCTTCCAAGTCCTTTGCTGTCTCTGACAGAATTACAATGTCATCGGCGAACCTCAAAGTTTTTACTTCTTCTCCATGGATTTTAATACTTATTCCGAACTTTTCTTTTGTTTCCTTTATTGCTTGCTCAATATACAGATTGAATAACATCGGGGATAGGCTACAACCCTGTCTCACTCCCTTCCCAACCACGATAGATTATATTAATAGACTTGATGTTTATTTGTAATCCTTAAACTTTGTTATATTAGTGATGTTTGTTTGCAATTATTAACGTTCGTTATATTAGTGATTTGTCTGTTTCATTCTTGTGTGTCTGTGTTGACATACGATAAATAATAAATAGATGGTCACGTATTCGTTTCAGTGGTAGGTACCGATATCATGTTGTTAACAATGGCACATGCATGGCTCGCCGGCTGCTGACGTCCTTCGGTAGGAGCGTTGTATTCGCTGCACTGTGTTTGTGTTCAGACACAGTTGTACTCTGACCAGCACTGAAATCTGATGTTAGTTCGGCAACAGTTCGCCGCCTGTCCTGTTTTACCAGTTTGTCCAGCCTGCGACGTCGAACACAAGTAATGATTAGATTAGATTAGATTAGATTACTACTAGTTCCATGGATCATGAATACGATATTTCGTAATGATGTGGAACGAGTCGAATTTTCCAATACATGACATAATTAGGTTAATTTAACAACATACTTAAGTTAATATAACAACTTTATTTTTTGTGTTTTTTTCTTTAATGATTGCGCTGAGCCTCTCGGTTATCATAATCTGCCCTCAGTCAGACAGCGCGCCTTCCCCGGCGCTCACTGATACTACACGCGCCCTGTGTGTGTCTGACTAACAGTCATTCCTCGCCAGGTGACGCTGCTATCGCCTGCACGGGTTTAAATCGATAGCACGTCGGTGTCATAATGTTTACTCATTAGTGTATATGTATATCGCTACCCCATTACTTCTACCGAGCGAGGTGGCGCATTGGTTAGCACACTGGACTCGCACTCGGGACGACACCTGTTCAATCCCGCGTCTGGACATCCTGATTTCGGATTTCCGTGATTTCTCTAAATCGCTCCAGGCAAATGCCGGGATGGTTCCTTAGAAAGGGCACGGCCGACGTCCTTCCCCATCCTTCCCTAATCCTATGAGACCGATGACCTCGCTGGTCTCTTCCCCCAAACATCCCAACCCAACCCGTTACTTCTATCTCCCCACTGTACACAAAATCCCATTACGTGATTGGTCAAGAACACCAAATGAAGAGATGTCTAAAAGAGGAAACACCAGCCCAACCGAAAGAACAGAAAGAAGGAAGAGAAGTAAAGCCTATAGCCTTCCTACCGTGTGAGGGAAATATTGCTTCAAAAACAGCAATAACAGTGATGGAGCATTAAGCGTATGTGATTTTTGTTCCACCTCAAGACGCAAGTTGTTCTGGAGTCTGTGAATGATGATCTGCTTTTACGAATGGCTAATGTATACATGAAATTCCTTGAAAGTGTCGTAAAAGGTACACAGGAAATTTAAGAACGTTGCACTGAACAGCTGCGATCAGCCCACTTTCTACGGCTCAATAAATGTTGAATGGTCGACAACTATTTCCACTAGACATGCCATCGATTACGGGGAAGTCAAGAAACCAGCATCAGCCTAATCGTACTGGGTTTTAGTGGTCAAGGAAGCCTTGGAAATACAATTACTAGACAATCTGCTCAACTGAGACAAGAGTTTTCAGCTCGTTAAAGGTCGCTAACCCCTCATTTCATGTGTGCGCTTGCAAAGAAAATGTTGTTCTAAGTCTTCACTGCCTGGCATTCGAACGTATGCCACCCATAACAATCAACCACATAATTCGTAAGCACAGAAGATTCCCCGATTCTGAACTTGCTTTGTTTTACTCTTGGGTGCACATAATTTTGGGGTAACACCCTTTATACAACGCTTCGTGCAAACGTGACTTCATTTTGGCGTCCACACAATATCGACAACCGCAGTAATTGCTGTCGACTTCCGTTAGCGTTAGATGTGGATTTCTCTCGCCTTGGTAAAAGGCCACCTATTTCGTTAGTGGCAGAAACATACCACCGGTTTTTAGGAAGTATTGTGAGATGAGTGTTACGAAATAATTGTGATACGGAAGAATATGATGTTATTGCTCACAGTTTCACTTGCATCAATTTCAGTTGTGCTCTTACGTTCCTACCTAGCCACACTCTCTGAAATCGCCACATATTCGGAAATAAATAGTCAATTATTCACATCATTTTTCGTTGTCTAAGCAGACGGTAATGTTAAATGACACCGAAATTACAGAACACACTTTTACTACATTTATAAGAAACTCCCACAATGTCTTAACAACACTAAGATCGGAAAAAGATATTACGCATGTAGCAGGATGAGAACCTACAGCCTTCGGCGCCATAAACCTCTAACTTATCCATTACGTTGCGGCTTAGTCGTAAGATTTTTGACATGTCGCGGTTATCATACTATCTCTGTCGATATCAAAATCTAGGGTGTAGTCGATATTGCTTGTGATGTCAAAATGACATCAGGTTTGTAGGAAGTACTGTCTGACGATTTTTACCATGGAGGTAAAGAAAGAAAAGAGGTGATGCTATAGAATAGCACAGATCATTAACAGACTATTGTTTACGACTGCTTCTTGTTCGCTGTGTCTGTCGTGTGCACGCACAGCTGTTTTAAATACTAAAAACTACAGTCCTTACATGAATAACACAGTATCAGGAAGGCAATATCAAACGTTTCCCTGTTCTTGAATACTTATTTGATCTAGTAATACGACTCACGTGGCCTCGTTAATGTGATATGTTTCGAATAAGCAAGAAGAGAAGGAAGTGATGAAAGAAGCATCGTTTCGTTATTCATTTACTTCCGCTTTTGCTGTATTTGTATCGATAGCAAATGAAGCTGGAACTCCGAAACCAGTGCTTTTTTGTTACTGGTACTACTTCTTGTTCGTTGCATTTTCAGCTTTCAACTCGTACTTACAACGTTTTTAATGTTCACGTTATCAAAAAACTTACCTATGTGTTCTTTGCTAGCCCATAAACATATGTAATGAGGAAAGAAGCAATTTATGCTATCATTTGTTGTACCTCACAGTCCACTTTTGTTGAAATGTCAATGAATCAGAACTGCATACCTTCAAAACAGAGTTCTGTTTTATTAGAGCGTCACTGCATTAGTTTCACTGTTGTTACGCATCTTCTCACTTCAATGTCTTCTCCACGATGCCTCATTCTGTGTGCGACCAATAATGACGGTTTCCAGAGTAAAAAAACAATATAACTTTTTAAATATGTTCTAGCACTAAGCAATACTGTAAATGTGATTAAGGGAATAGTCTCAAGCGATTAGACTCCCTAAAATGGGTATTTTGCTTTAACATACATGTAAGTCATTTCCCAGCAACGATAGCTTAACTAGTGTAACGTGTACCTTTCCAACAGTAGCCTAGTTTCTTCTTTACCCGCAATATTTCTCACCAGGAACTGTCAGTTTTTCAGCAATAATAAAGTGTATCACAATTGGAATGTAAGTCCACTTTGATTATCTGCTTCATTTTACATTCTAATTTAATTTTGAGGTTTTCTGAGTATGTAAATTTACACCATTCTTTGTTATATACCAAAAGTTAGTTAGTTAATTACTTTCGTGTTCTATGTATCAATTACACAATAAACAGTAATGATGTGGATGAGTCATTTTATATTAGCATCAGTTTCTTTTTAAATATCCCTCTTGTTGATAATTTATTACTTTCTTTGCTTTTTAATTAAGCACAGACCGATCACTATTTACACATATCAATAATAGACAGTCTTCTGCAGAATAGGAGGAGTTGTCAAAGAGGAACGTTTTCAGTTTAGTTTCAAATTTTACTTTGCTGTCTTTCAGACACCTTATATCACTGGGTAAGTTATCAAAACTTTTGGTTGTAGCATTGTGAACCCCTGTTTGTGCTACAGACCATCTTAATGTGGCGTAATGAATGTCAGTTTTTGCATTTGCTTCTGGTTTTGTAATTGCCTACATCATTGTTTCTCATGAAGTGCAGTGGATTATTTGTTATTTCTAATACACTTTATGAAAGAATAAAGTTTAAGGCCTTCTTCACAAAGGAATCCAGCCACATGCGCACATTGATAGAATCATACACTCAAAAGTAACACACACAAGACAACTGTCTCCGGCTCTTCTAGTCAGAATCGTTTTTATTTAAAGAGGGAGGAAATACGAACAATGGATAATTATCGGCGGGAGAAATTTAAGGCATGACATGCTGCATCAACTTAGCCGTGTGTTGTGTGGCAACGAGATCGTTGATAAAGTTTGGCTCGGATATTGGATCGTTTACGGCAATGAGAAACACAGGAAAGAATAAAAGTAAACAATGCAACCATAATTCATGTATAAAAAAGGAACCAGTAATTGAATGAATCCACTTATAAATGAAATGTGATTCTTTTAAACTTTAGATTACGATCGGATTGATTAGTACACCCATAAACGACACAAGCTGGCATTTTTCATAAAGCAACTACGTCTCCACACGATAGAAGCACAAGATACAATTTAGGATACGACCACAAAAACCGATAAATATTCCCAACGATCGAAACTGGACATGGACGTTTCAGTGATATCACGGGAAAGTATCACCGCTATGAGCCATGGAAGTATAAATACGTTGAAACTATGTTTTGGGCTACAGCGGATGGCGGATGTCAGCTACAAGATTGTGATGTAATAACAAGTCTCTTCTTTTTTTTACCTCCGAGTTAGGTGCTATACATTTACGCTGTATGTTCTTTTGAAGCCAGAGTGGGCGGGGCTTGCTGCCATCTTAAATAGCCCAAAACATTAGCACACTACTGTTTATGATTCTTCTTGTTCATTATTTCTACCGTGTGTACACGTAACAGCTGCCTGAAAAACTAAAAATTACGTTGCATACATGAGTAACATAGCGTCAGGAGGGCAATTTCGAACGTTCTTCTATTCTTGAATTCGTATTTTCCTCTAGTGATACGACACATTTGGCCTCGGTAATGTTGCTTAGTCTTTTGTTGATATATTTCGAACAACCAAGAAGAGAAGGATGTGTCGTGAACAGGATACCTTAGTAATCCATTTAATTCCACTTTTACCATGTTTGTATCGATAGCAATTGAATTGTGGAACTCCGAAACAGATGCTAGTTTGCTTACTGATACTGTGTCCTGTCCATTGCACTTCCAACTTTCATCTCGTATGCACTTTTAAAGTTCAAGTTTGCAAAAAAAAAAAACTTACTTACTTTTATTTGTTAGCGCACATAGGTGTAATGAAAGAAGCAAGGCACGCTATCGTATCTTGCGCATTTCAACAAAGTGAACGATTACTGAAATGTCAAAGAAACGGAACTGCATAGATGTACAGTATACTTCCGTGATGAATAGAGTTCTTGTCCTATTAGACTGTCAGTGCGCCATTCTCATTATAATTTACACATGTTCTCACTTTGAAATCTTACCATGATGCGTCATTTTACGGGATAAGAAAACGATATAATTTTTAAACATGTTCCAGAATTTTGCAATGTTAATAACAGTCATTAAGAGGATGGTCCCAAACTGTTAGGCCCTGTGAAATGGATACTTTCCCGTAACATGTGTTTAAGTAATTCTTTGAGTAATGATAGCCTAACCTGTGTAACATGCAGGTCTACGTTCCCAACATAGCCTTTTTTCATCTTTTCCCAGAATATCTGTTGCCAGTACCTCTGTCAGTTGTTCAGGAAAACATACCACAATTGAAATGTAAGTCTAGTTTGATTATCTGCTTCATTTCACATTTCAGTTTTATTTTAAGGTTTTTAAACTTTGTAAATGTATACCATGCTTCGTCATATATCAACAGCTAGTTAACTAGTTTCATGTTCCATGTGTCATTTGCACGCTAAATCATAATGATGTTACATTAACATCATAATGATGTTATATTAACATCAATTTTTGTTGTAAATATCCATCCATGCTGATCCTGCTTTAGTCTTTTTCCTTTGCTTTTTAATTAAAGACAGAGAGATTTTAATCAGTAATTTCTTCTCATCACCATTCACACATTACAGTAACAGTCAAAGAGAATAGTTTTCATTTTTGTTTCAAATTTAACTTTGTTAACTGGCAGGCATTTTATATCATTGTGTAAGTAACCAAAACTTTTCCGGACAGCATAGTGAACTCCTGTTTGTGCTGTGGGCGACCTTAATGTGGCGTAAAGAACGTCATTTTTTCCTTCTGGTGTTATTATGTTTATCAGTGTTCCTATTGAAGTACAGCAGATTATTTACCATAAACTTCATCAGGAAGTAACTATACCGTGAAGTGGATAGACTGCTAATTACACGCCGAGCAGACACACACACACACACACACACACACACACACACACACACACACACACTCATATTCATATAATCATGCACACAAAACTCGCACACACATAACCGCTGTCTCCGGCTGTACTGTCCAGAATCTTTTTTATAGAGAGATAAAATGTGAACAATGAATAATTGTCAGCGTGGGAGGAATACAGAGCATGAGGCGCTGCACTAACAATCAGTGCGGTCACGAAGCCGCGTGTTGTGCGGTGACGAGGTCGTTCATACACTGGTGCTCGGGTGACGGAACGTTTGCGGTTTGGAAGGCAGTGAAAAACATACGAAAGAATAAAAGTAAACAGTGCAACCATAACTCATGTATTACAAAACATCATATTTCTTGAACGGCACCGCTTACGATTGAAATGTGATATTTTACAACTCCAAGTTACGATCGGATCGATTAGTACGCCCGTAAACGACGCAAGCTGCCATTTTTGATGAAACAACTACGTCTCCGCACAATCAAAGCGCCAGATGCTATCAGCTACACGATACAAAAGTTGATAATCATCGTCAGCCGTCAGAACTGTTTATTTGTAGTAATTTGTACGCCTGTTTGATTTCAAAAATTACTTCCTGAATTCCATCGCATTAGTTATGTAAATTAGGCACTTCAAAATGAGATTCGTTCGGAAATAGTCTTGTCTATCTGGTGTGTGTTAAAACTGCTGCAGTCCTGGAAAAATGTGTTCCGTTTTATTTAGCAGACAGTGCCATAATAAGCATAATTAATGAAATGTTCCGGGCTATTATGCCGTGGTCGAAAGGATTTTCCTTGAATGCGAACGCTTCGTCCCCAATTGCGGAGGACATTTACATTGGGCATCGTACCCACTTTTTTTGAATGTCCAATTCACACCCTGGCTCGCTACTGACTACAGCAAAATTCCGCTTCCGCGCAATGGCGTAACATTTTTAATGAAAAAAATGGAAATGAGCGTTTGGCGTCATTGGCCGGGAGGCCCCTTACGGGGAAGGTCCGGCCGCCTTGGTGCAGGTCTTATTACATTCGACCCCACACTGGGCGATCTGCGCGCTGGATGGGGATAAAATGATGATGATGACAGTCCCTGAGCGGAGAAAATCCCCGACCCAGCCTGGAATCGAGCCCGGGCCCGTAGGACGGCAATTCGTCACGCTGACCACTCAGCTATCGGGGCGGACACGTGTTTTGAATGAGTGACCGCAACTTGCCATTGTCAGCTGGCATCGTCCGCTGCTGTTAACACCTCATGGTGTATGACTGGTACACCTCTTCTTCAGCACCAGAATCCACGTGTCATTCAGTTTCATGCCCTCCTCCTTCCTGTTGAAACTGCTGTGGTGTTTCACAATCTCTATGGCCTCCCTGTATAACCTTTCATTGCATCTGCTTGTGGCTGCCAGTACTTGAGTCCTACCAAAGCGAATGCAGTGGTCTCCTGGCTGCAAAGCATGTTTCGCAGTAGCTGATCTGTCAATCTCCCCTCTTCTGCAGCTTCCCTTGTGCTCACTAGCCGCTTTGCGACCGTTCTTTTCGTAGTATCCGCGTACATCTCCCCACAACTACACAGAATCCTCTAAATTCATGCTTCTTCCAGCAGTTGGCGAGTATCCTTGGCCAATTTCAGGGGACATTATATCTTCAGAGTGGGCTTGGATGTTACCGCGATCTTCCACTTTTTCAAGTTTTCCCTACGCTGTCAGTAACGTTCTTAATTAAAGGCAGGGAAACTTTCGATTTCATCGGCGCTTGCTCATCGGTACGATGTTTACTCAGTGGTCTTAAAGCTCGCCGGCCGCTGTGGACGAGCGGTTCTAGGCTCTTCAGTCCGGAACCGCGCTGCGGCTATGGTCGCAGGTTCGAATCCTGCCTCGGTCATGGATGTGTGTGATAGCCTTAGGTTAGTTAGGTTTAAGTAGTTCTAAGTCTAGGGGACTGATGAACTCAAATGTTAAGTCCCAAAGTGCTTAGAGCCATTTGCACCATCTTAAACCTCTTTTCACCTCAGAAAACGAATAATCACTCTTGAACAATGCACTGATGAGATTTTTTAATTTTGTGTCAAGCAGCTCTGGTTTGCAGATTTTACTTGCCCTACCCGCCATCGTTTTTATGATGTATCGCTATTGTTTTTGATGGTAGTTCGAATACCGGTGTAGGTAACGGACTATTTGCATCGCTTTTCGGTAAACCGTGTGGCCCAATCTACCATCATCTTTCTTGAAAACTGGCACATGTGGAAAATTCAATCTTCCTCCTGCCTCCTCCATGGTAGATTGAATATTCGGATTGATCCCGTTGAGACTATTGTGAAAACGATCCAGTTCGTTCCTGCCACGCCACCACAAAACAAATGAATTATCCCCGTACTGGAACCAAATATTCGATTTCTTGTTCGCGGTTACCAATGACTGCTCCTCGAATTTTGCCATAAAGGAGTTTGCTGTAGCCGTTCTTAAGGAGCTCCCCACAATGACACTATCCTATTCATAGAACTCATCGCTCCATTTGAAATACATGGTTGTGCGGCAATATTTAAATAGTTCTACAGCATCGAGAGGAAAAATCTGAGTCAGGTGTTGCAACACTTCATTGAGTGAAACCGTAGTGAATAGCGAAACCACATCAAAACTTCCTCCAGTTGTACCACTCTGCCGTTTAATTTGATACAGTGTGCCGAATTCTTCATATACGAATCCAATCGGCCCAAAAACAGTCGTAAAAATGTTGTCGAGAACTTGGCAATCGAATAGGTAGGAACCAATCGCGCACATTATAGGCCTTAGAGAAACGTGTTTCTTGTGCACCTTCTCCAATCCTTAAACTCATGATAATAGCGCAACTGACCTCAACAGACGTTTCTGAAAGCTCTATTCTATAGAGGACTTCTTTATCAACCTCGTAAAAATTCTAAGAGATTTGTCAGTGGGGTCTTTACTCAGTTTCCTATACAGGGTGGTCCATTGACAGTGACCGGATCAAATATCTCACGAAACAAGCATCGAAAGAAAAACTGCAAAGAACGAAACTTGTCTAGCTTGAAGGGGGAAACTAGATGGCGCTATGGTTGGCCCGCTAGATGGCGCTGACACAGGTCAAACGAATATCGACTGCGTTTTCTTAAATAGGAACCCGCATTTTTATAACATATTCGTGTAGTACGTAGAGAAATATGATTGTTTTAGTTGGACCACTTTTTTCGCTTTGTGATACATGGCATTGTAGTAGTCTAAAACGTATAAGTACGTGGTATCATGTAACATTCCGCCAGTGCGGACGGTATTTGCTTCGTGATACATTAGCCATGTTAAAATGGACCGTTTACCAATTCGTGTTGACGTATGGCTATAGTGATCAAAATGCCCAACGAGCGTGTGCTATGTATGCTGCTCGGTATCCTGGACGACATCATCCAAGTGTCCGAATAGTTCGCCTGATAGTTACGTTATTTAAGGAAACAGGAAGTGTTCGGCCACATGTGAAACGTCAACCACGACCTACAACAAATGATGATGCCCAAGTAGGTGTTTTAGCTGCTGTCGCGGCTAATGCGCACATTAGTAGCAGACAAATTGCGCGGGAATCGGGAATCTCACGAACGTCGGTGTTGAGAATGCTATGTCAACATCGATTGCACCCGTACCATATTTCTATGCACCAGGAATTGCATGGCGGCCACTTTGAACGTTGTGTACAGTTCTGCCACTGGGCACAAGAGAAATTACGCGACGATGACAGATTGTTTGCACGCGTTCTATTTAGTGTCGAAGCGTCATTCACCAACAGCGGTAACGTAAACCGGCAAAATATGCACAATTGGGCAACGGAAAATCCACGATGGTTGCGACAAGCGGAACATCAGCGACCTTGGTGGGTTAATGTATGGTGCGGCATTATGGGAGGAAGGATAATTGGCCTCCATTTTATCGAATGCAATCTAAATAGTGCAATGTATGCTGATTTCCTACGTAATGTTCTGCCGATGTTACTACAAGATGTTTCACTGCATGACAGAATGGCGATGTACTTCCAACATGATGGATGTCCAGCACGTAGCTCACGTGCTGTTGAAGCGGTATTGAATACCATATTTCATGACTGGTGGATTGGTCGTCGAAGCACCATACAATGGCCCGCACGTTCACTGGATCTGACGTCCCCGGATTTCTTTCTGTGGGGAAAGTTGAAGGATATCTGATATCGTGATCCACCGACAACGCCTGACAATATGCGTCAGCGCATTGTCAATGCATGTGCGAATATTACGGAAGGCGAACTACTCGCTGTTGAGAGGAATATCTTTACACGTATTGCCAAATTCATTGAGGTTGACGGACATAATTTTGAGCATTTATTGCATTAATGTGGTATTTACAGGTAATCACCCCGTAACAGCTTGCGTACTCAGAAATGATAGGTTCACAAAGGTACATTTATCAGATTGGAACAACCGAAATAAGATGTTCAAACGTACCTACATTCCGTATTTTAATTTAAGAAACCTACCTGTTACCAACTGCTCATCTAAAATTGTGAGCCATATGTTTGTGACTAGTACAGCGCCATCTATCAGAAAGCGAAAAAAGTGGTCCAACTGATACATTCATATTTCTTTACGTACTACACGAATATGAAATAAAACATGTGGGTTCCTATTTAAATAAACGCATTGATATCCATTTGACCTATGGCAGCGCCAACTAGTGGGCCAACCATAGCGCCACCTGGTCTCCCCCTTTAAGCTAGAGAAGTTTTGTTCTTTGTAGTTTTTTCGTTTGACGCTTATTTCGTGAGATATTTGGCCTGCTCATGATGAATGGACCACCCTGTATATTTCCTTGTAAGATGTCCACATTGTCGGGCCCTGCATAAGCTGCATGACGACGATACCGAAAAAATTCCGATCAAATAACGATATTATTGACAACAAGAAATAACTAGCGTCATCTCATGTACGGCATAACAAACTATTTACCCTTTTAACGACAGGGCCATGAATAATATAACAAAGTGAACGCAGCTAGGAGACGGACAGAGCAGGTGGCTAATGACATTGGAATGACTCAGATAGCTTTAACAAAAGAAAGTCCAGGTGCGCTGCAGAAAGAAATAAGTTGAGTCAATATAATACCTATCAGAATAAACACGGCCAGGACGCAAGCAAAAGGACAGATTACATTAACGAGTGAAGACCTGGGCAAGAAAAATAAGAATTTACCTTTAACGTGTGTACGGTCATCCGAAGCCAGACGTGTGACGTAGTAGAGTCAAGGTGGGGATGATAACCTCATATAAAAGCACTTTGAGAACTCAATTAAGACACAGAGACAGAGAGAGCGGTCGCTCATGTCTAGCGGTGGGCCACATACGTGCGTGTGGTAAAGGCGCGACTCTGACTCTACTTTATGTTTGCGAAGTGAGGACGATACACTTCACGTATCGTGGCAACAAACGTAAAGCGACAGTTAAATATTCCTGCGGGAATCTTTTCTGGCTGAATTTTCCGCACATCACTTCAACCCAGATCGAGTGTGTAATTGCCATCAATTTCGACTTGCGAAATTTGAACGTTCCACAGAACGCATAGCGTTTGAGACTGATTACTTTCAGTCACGGCCAGAGTAGGGAATTAGCGATTTCAGATCCAGCACGGACACAACGCCGCCGCAGTTGCCGTGTGGTAATGTACAAAGCGCTTTAGGCGAAATTAAACGTTGAGTCCAAATTTGCGAGAGTTGCATACTCCAACATGTGTACGTTTTGCATAGAGAAATTCAAGAGCTAATTACTGACCTACCCTCCAATGAGAACATGAGAATAGATTAGATAAAGTCATCCTCCCCCAACTTAGTTCATTGTACAGCTATGATGTAGGTGTAATTTTCAATGGTAAAGATTTACTTAATTTCCTTTAAATTACGTCTATGGTCACAAACTTTTTGTTAACAAATTACCGGTTTCGGTCTTTGATGACCATCATCAGATCTGTTTCATGAAAACAAAGTCCTAATGTACTGCAGCCATAGTGGCATCGTCAAATGTTAAATGCGGAATCAGCAGCAGCATCGTCAAATACATATAAATAACATCACATGCACGATCACATGTGAAAGATTTACTTGTTTCAATTGATAACATTTTCACATATAGAGTTATAGATTGATTAATTACATATTCAATGTTTAAATATTAATTGATATATTGAGAGAAGAAGTAATTAAACTTACTTATTGATTATAACTTGATTCGTGAGAGCTTTGGTAAATTGAATGCAATATGGAAGAGGGAGAGATTGTGTTATCATTTTAGGTTAAATCACAAACTTGTCATCAATATCAATTTATGTGTTCTTGGAATGTCGCAGTAGTATTTTTGATTACTTTGAGATAGGGCCAGCATTAATAGGTATGTGGAATGTCTGTTTACCACGCTGGGCTTGAGAAGACAGTCAGAACATTATCCTTTGCCGCATTCAAAATTAACAAATACAACAAATCCTTACTAAATGGCTTTACCCTGCAAGGATACTGAATTAACAGCATTCTGATAGCGTGTCAGCATTTTGAATTAAAAGCATTCTGTCAGACAAGATAGCAAACTGATAGTAGAGAGGTAGACAAAAGCTAACGCAAATTGGAGAAAATTAATTTTAACATTAAATGTGAGTCAACTGAGTAGTTAAGTAAATAAGTAGTACATAAGTGTAGATAGAAGTGTATTTTTGTATGTTGATTGCTGGCTCAAAAATATTGTTGTATTGGGTTGTGTTGAGTTCTGTGTGAACACCATGAACAGAAAAGATTGATTTTAGAACTGTGTGAATGATATTTTGGGGTAGTGTCAAATCTTACAACCTGATGTTAACGCATAGTCAAGTTCATAAAATTCAAGAACAACAACACGTAGAAGAACGATCGAAAATGACAGACAACAATAGGTCAAGACAGAGCGAAATAATGGCAGCCCCTGATAGGATCAAGTTGGACACGCAACAGCCACGTGAACAGAGAATGTGGCAATACCAAATGAGACTGAAAATGCAACCCATGGCGTTCATTCAGATCAAAGTAATGGGCATGAGAATAGTGTTGCACATGATTCAGATGTAGAATAAGTAGATAGCAATTTACTGTATGTAGAACTGAACGTGATAATAATGAATCAGACAGTTTCACAGTCATATGAAAGAACAAGTGTTAGTGCACATACACTGTGTTCGGAAGAGAGGGAAACAGTGTTACGAAGGGCGAGATGGGGAATGATTGCATCACATGGCAACAGGTGAGAATGATGTAAGTGTAGAACATGCTAACATATTGGTTATGTTCCAGCGTTTACTACAAACATCTTAAGAAACTAATGAAGGACAAAAAGAATTAGCAGAGTGCTAAGAAGGACGAATAACACAGGGGCTGAAAAAAACTAACAGAGAAATACAGAAAACGCGTGATAATATACAAGGACTATTAGATCAAATCCGAACTGAAGCTCAAGAAGCACAAGTCACGCTTCAAACGCTTATGACAGGGCAAATGAGAACAGATATCGACACTGTACAAGCAGATGTGAATACATTACGTGAAGATACCAACAAAGTGTCAAGAAAGTACAACAACTGGTCGAAGCTTTTGCCATCAGAGCGTCGACAAAAAGGAAACATGTCATTGCCGAGACGATGTCTCATAAACGAACAACTAAAGCTGCATTAGGGAAATTCGATGCTCGTATCGTAAAGACTCAAGAGAAAAACGAACATCAACTTCAAAAGCTCAAGTCGGAATTTTTGCGTTCAACTGGAAGTCGATTAGACGCAGAAAGCGTTAGTGGGGAGTCGCAGACGACGACAGAATCCACGTTAATATCAGTAGATACGACTGTGAAGACGGCAAAGTCAGCAGTCGCCACCAACGCAACAGAAAACGAACGTGAAAGTACGTGTAACACACGACGAAAAGGCACATGTGAATGTCATTCTGAAAACACAAACAGAGATCGGGAAATTAATTCAAAACAGCATATTCCAGAACAGTACAGTAACACTAGGGAACAACGTGGTTTACAGCAAGGTTACATACGTCAAACACAAAGCGTGACGTACGCAGACCAAGCGATAGCACCACATTACGCAATACCACAACCAGTACCAAGATTACCGACAAGTTACTGTACGGTACCTCACGAGCCAGAATTGCTTTCTAGACAAGATACAGAGCCGGTAGCGGCGAGTGTTATGCACGCATATTGCGAAAAGAAACCTGCAAGTGATTCTGAAACACAAATGTCACACAATGAGCAGCCAAATTACACACGTATGCGGAGATTTGATGCAAACCTAGGGCAGAATTTGAGTTTCCAAAACACAGAAGGTACATCGCAGAACAAAGTACAGAACTTTGATGGTAGGCACTTTCTTACAGTGAGCAAATATCAGAACTATAAGGAAGACACAAACAGTCCTCACCCTCGCACGTTCATAGATCAATTCAAAGTAGGGATACTAACGTTCTATCCTGTGAAACATAAATTAGATTTCATTTGTGCACACATGGACGGAAATATAGTGGAAACTATGCAAAAGATAGCGGGGACTTGTGACTCGTATGACTCGTTTCGTGCTGCCTTCGTTGCCAGGTATTGGTCACCGGAGACGCAAATGAGAATAAAGAATGGCCCATTGCAAAATGTCTCATTTGAAAACTCGCGAGAGAAAACTGCAGTCAAATTATTCGAGAATATGGCTAACCGAATCAATATTTAGACAGTCCAACCCAAATACGCAAGACGAAGTTACCGACGAGATATCCACAGATATTGATAGGACGAGGGGGTGACAATGTTGAAACATTCAAAGGTGTTTTGCGAGGGGTCGAAGTCATATATGAAAAAGACGCTCAAAGACGTCTCGAGTCAGGATAGAATAGCTTTGAAAGGACAAGTAATAAGAATGACAGTATTGGTAGTAACGGTAAACAGGAAATAGGCTTGCATTGTGAGAGAAATGGCAATAATTACGTAGGTGGGAACAGTGTAAACACGTGGCCACAACGTAACGGATATGGCTTTAATAATAATAATAATAATTGGAACAGGACAAACAGGGACGATAATCGGAATGGCAACTGGAGAACTGGGGAAACCGATAGCCTGATTTCAATCAGTGATCGCCAGGTCCGTGGAGAGAAAGCAGATTGGGGGGTTGGTGCTGGAACGCAGCCACAACAAAACACGTCAGGAAATTACAGGAGAAATGAACCGCAGAGGAAGGTGGAATTACGACCACCAAATCCAGGGAAATGTACAGAATGACGAACATCCGGTATGGCAGGGGTTTGATAAGATGATATACCTTCTGCGCTCATGTCTAGCGGCGGGCCACAACCCTGCGTGTGGTAAAGGCGCGACTCTGACTCTACTTTATGTTTGGGAAGTGACGGCGATACACTTCATGTACCATAGCGACAAACGTAAAGCGATAGTTAAATATTCCTGGGGGATACTTTTCTGGCTGAATTTTGGACACATCGGTTCAACCCAGAGCGAGCGTGCAATTGCCATCAATTTCGACTAGTGAAATTTGAACGTTCCACAGAGCACACAGCGTTTGAGACTGATTACTTTCAGTCACGGCCAGAGTAGGGAATTAGCGATTTCAGATCCAGCACGGAGACAACGCCACTTCAGTTGCCGTGTGGTAATGTACAAAGCGCTTTTGGTGAAATTAAATGTTGAGTCGAATTTTGCGAAAGTTGAATACTCCAACATGTGTACCCTTTGAATAGAGAAATTCAAGAGCTAATTCCTAACCTACCCTCCAACGAGTACATGAGAATGGATTAGATAAAGTCATCTTCCCCCAACTTAGTTCACTGTATAGCTACGGCATAGGTGTAATTTTCACTGCTAAAGATTTACTTGTTTCAATTGATAACATTTTCACATATAGAGATATAGTTTGATTAATTACATATTCAAGGTTTAAGTATTAATTGATTTATTGAGAGAAGAAGTAATTAAAATTGCTTACTGATTATAACTTGATTCTTGAGAGCTTTGGTAAATTAAATCTAATATGGAAAAGTGAGAAATTGTGTTATCATTTTAGGTTAAATCACAAACTTGTCATCAATATCAATTTATGTATTCTTGGAATGTCACAGTAGCAGTTTTGATTACTTTGAGATAGGGCCGGCATTAATAGCTATGTGGAATGTCTGTTTACCACCCTGGGCTTCAGAAGACAGTCAGAACGTTATCCCGTGCCCCATTCAAAATTAACAATTACGACGACACATTACATATTGATTTAATAAGCCTGTAATATTACAATCATAGTCGGTCACATTTAAAACAACCGTTGCGTTTTCCTTGTCAACAGGACAACATACTCGTTTGGTGAAGTCTACCAGTTGCGATAATGCTAGTATTGGTGTTGCTGGAAGAGAAATAACATCCTCCAGATTACTTCCGTGATGACAGATGAGCTGTTAACTAACAACTAAATTAGTCTCTTTGAGAGGGTTTTACATTAAGAATACTGGTGTATTTTTTGTAGCGTGTAGCGTGGTTCTATAGGTTTGATTTATTAAGCAATGATAGATGGCGGTGTTTTCTACAGCCATGTAGCGCTAATCTAATACAGAATATTGTACGATGAAAATTAGTACCGTTTTAAGTAGTGATTTGTTGATTTTTTGTATTGTTTGTGAGCGATTAGCTTAACTATAGATTACGTTTATGCTCATTTTGCCTCATCTTCTTAACATAATACTGGGTTAAATGTGAAGTTAGGCAATTTACACTGGCTGTTCAAAAAGTTCTGAGAGTGATTTTACTCTTGGCGTAGAAGGAACATCAGCACAGGAAGTATGGCAGCATCTTGACCTGTAGCTCTGCTCAGATGTACTGATGGGTGGCTGTTAGTGCCCTGTTTCGAAAACGTAGTGACTCTGTTACGTCAGACCGCTCGCTCACAAGTGGCTGTTTTTCCCTCGATTGTGCGCATGCCGGTAACGTGGAACGGGCGAGTCCATTTACTCGGAGATCAGGTAGATATGTCAAGAACGTGCGCTATCAGCGACAACAGTAGATTCCATTGCATAGTGTCTCCACAGCAGTGCTGCCACTATCTAAGTTCCAACCTATGTATTTATGGACCAATGTACAGTTCGCGCAGTCAGTTTAATAATTATTTCGTGTTTTTCAAATGTAATTCATTTTGTCCTACATGCCACGTAAGAGTGTCGCTTCAGCAGAGGTACATTTCTGTGAAACTTGATCTGCAGATAATAATGTGACAAGGGTCACATGTTGACTACCAGCTACAGCCGAAGGACATCAGCAGCAAAGTCACACACCCTACCAGGCACTGGCATCCAGCTGGTTAAGACGTTTTTCATTACTGACTCCTTTAAGGATTGTAGCTCCGAAACGACTTACATTTCTAATGTGTCCCCTCTCGGCCACATCAAGACTGGCTGATGGCCTTGTAATCCGACCTGGGCGCGCCTGTCTGTACCCCTGTATGGAATAACGATCTTTCAATTTATAAAAACCTACATCTTATGATTTAAGACTCCCTAAAGACGCCCACACCTCTGCTATCCAGATCAGGCTCCTCTGCAACTGGACATCTAGTGTCAAAAGTGATATATCCTACTTTTAGACCTAAGAGACTGGCCGTTATGTTTTGTGCCAACATCTGCCACGAGTTACATATCTCTTCCTAGTTGGGCCGGCAAGAGACACACCACTCGGGAGCCATCATGCCGTAGTCAGCTTGTAGTACAATCGATAAATAAAGATCGCTGGCATCTGCCAACGCTACTGCTAGTTTCCAGCTGAACTACTAACGGCTGCTGGCAAGAAATGTTTATTCTTGTGTTTGGACCCACAGCAACACTTACGCGTTGCCATAGAGACACACACTGAGATGACAGAAGTCATGGAATAACTCCTGATATCGTGTCGAACCTCCTTCGGCGCGGCGTAGCTTGCCGTGGCATGGACTCAACATGTCGTTGAAAGTCCCATGCAGAAATATTGAGTTATGCTGCCTGTGCAATATATCCGTCCATAATTGCGAAAGTATTGCCAGTGCAACGTTCGATGGGATTCACGTCGAGTGATCTCAGTGGCCAAATCATTCACTCGAAATGTCCAGAATGTTCTTCAAACAAATTGCGAACAATTGTGGCCCAGTGATATAGCACATAGTCACTCAAAAACATTCCATCATCGTTGGCGAACATGAAATTCATGAATGGCGGAAAATGGTCTCTGAGCCGTGCACGGCTCGCGTTTATCCAATATATTGTTTGTCATCTTCTATTACGGTACTGCCGCCTCGTTTTCTTATTCCATTTGCTGGCGTAACTAACTTCCTGCCTTACTTGCTCGTGTGCGGCAGCAGCAGCGCGTATCGATAAGTGCACTGTCGTACCATCTCTGGAGCGACCGATAGTGTTTCCTGGTCGCCGTATGTCTGGCACTACGTGCGGGATGGACCAGTAGTGCAGTCGGGACGCAGCAGCAGTGAAGTCGGGGGACGGAGCGCCGATGAGGCGCCGACAGCCAGTGCTCGCCGACCGCTGGCGACATACGTGAACTGTCCGACGGAGGGAGATTGGAGCGGGACGACCGTTGGTTGGTCATTCGGTTGGTCGTCTCATCGGCCAACATATACTTGCTCCTTTCACTGTTTCCGGGCCTGCGAGCGTTAGTGTTTGAATTCCAGGCCGACCCTCGAAACTTCTGAGCGCCCTTGGGTGTACTGCCTTTTTTTAATTTGTTCTTGTTGTTTGTACTTGCATGGCTTCTAGCCGACGTTTTTTAAAATTAAGGTTGTTTTGCCCTTAAGGCGTAAGGTTCCTTAGGCCTTCAACATAATGTAAAGAACTGTTTCACGTAAGACCTTTGGCATTTTAAAAATTTTAATGTTGTTGAATTTTATGTGTTGGGCCTTCAGCCGATTTTTAGTTGTTTTGCTCCTAAGGCCTTCAGCCTAAATTAGAGAACAATTTCACGTAAGGCCTTGGGTATTTAAAAAAAAATTAATGTTATGGAGTTTTAAGTGTTGGGCCTTCAGCCGATTTGAATTTAACTTGTTTGCTCTTGAAGTGTCTGATTCTTTGGGCCTTCAGCCTAACTAAAGAACTGTTGAAAGATAAGGCTTTGCCTTTAAAATCTTGGTTGAGTTTTGCGTAATTAAGAACTGTTTTACGTAACGCCTTTGGTTTTTTTTATTTAATGTTGTTTAGCGATAAGTGTTAGGCTTTCAGCCAATTTTGAATTCAAACTGTTTGCTCTGAGAATCTCAGATTCTTTGGGCCTTCAGCCTAAATAAAGAACTATTGTAGGTTAAGGCATGCCTTTTAAATTTCTGATTAGGCTTGCGTTTTAAGTTTTTGGCCTTCAGTCGTTTTTAAATTAAAGTGGCTTTCAGCTGGTAATTAAGTCCCAAAGATTAAAGCTGTGTGTTTAAAAAAAATTCTTTTGGGATCTCGTAATGTTTCATCAAGTAATAAAGTTGTATGTTCGAGTGCAACTGACAGCCCCTTAGTTTGGCCCCTTTCCTCAATTTAGACTACCTGTCCTGTCCTGCGAGTTTAGCAGGGCGTCTCAGTCTCCAGGTAGCTTGACATAACCAGCACTCAGTCCATTCCAAGTAAACACAGATCACACCATTATGGAGCCACCATTAGCTTGCACATTCCATTGTCAACAACTGGGATCCATAGCGTCTTGGTGTTTGCGGCACATTCGAACCCTACCATCAGCTCTTACCAACTGTAATCGGAACTCATGTGACCAGACCACTGTTTTCCGATCGTCTAGGATCGATCCCATATGGTCACGAGCCCAGGAGAGGCACTGTAGGCGTTGTCGTGCTGTTAGCAAAGGCACTCGCGTCGGTCGTCTGTTGCTATAGCCCCTTAACGTCATATTTCGATGCACTGTCCTAACGATTGGTCTCATATTGATATCTGGGTTATTTCACTCAGTGTTGCTTGTCTGTTAGCATTGACAACTCTACGCGAATGCCACTGCCCTGGGTCGTTAAGTGAAGGCCGTCTGAGATCATCAGTCGCCTAGAACTTAGAACTAATAAACCTAACTAACCTAAGGACATCACACACATCCATGCCCGAGGCAGGATTCGAACCTGCGACCGTAGCGGTCGCCCGGCTCCAGACTGCAGCGCCTAGAACCGCATGGCCACTCCGGCCGGCGTCAAACTAGTACCCTAGAACTAAGACATGGAGGGGAATCAGAAACTAATGATGCTCCTGTTGCACATATATAGCAATTATCTCCTATTAAATTAAATGTCGTGTGACTAGGGCCTCCTGTGGGGGAAGAGCGTTAGCCGGGTGCAAGTCTTTCGATTTGACGCCACCTCGGCGACTTGCGCGTCGATGGGGATGAAATGATGATTATTAGGATAACACAACACACAGTCCCTGAGCGGAGAAAATCTCTGACCCAGCCGGGAATCGAACCCATACCCTGAGGAATGACATTCTGTCGCGCTGACAACTTTCTTTTCTTATTTTTTTTTTTTTTTTTTCGTTGCGTTTGGTCTGGGCGGACGTCACAGGACATCCGTTTAAGTTGATCGTTGATTTCTTTACTCAGTTTATTTGTTAGAGGGCGAGCAGCCCTCTGACCGAACACGCTGAGCTACCGTGCCGGCATCCACTCAGCTACCAGGAGCGGACGTTATCTCCTATTGACAAGGGACATCTTTGATCTCGAACGCTCAGTACCTCACGAGACCATACTTAGACAAATACTTGATCATAAAAGTGACATTGGGCTTTGTCATTTCCATGCAGATCTCTGATAGCACTATCAGACGGTGGCATTTTGTAGCTGCACAAACAAACGCTCGCGTTGCTTGAATGCTGCAATACGGATGTCTGCCTTGCAGCGTTCGCATGCAGCTTGCTGTGTAAACAGTGTACAGTGATATCACGAAGAGAATTATTCTTACGAGTGTAATCCTAATATTAGGGACAAAGCTACGACGTGTTAATATGGAATTGAAATCAAGGTCGAGGATAGAGAGTTCGCGGATGTGTTATATAACATAATAATTCAGAAATATGATGGGAATGATACAGAAATATATGACGTTACGCTCGATAGATATACTGACTTTGAAGGACAGGAAGAACCTGAACCTGAAGGTGGCTGTTCAACCAGTACACGACGTTCATCTCCAGAGCGACAGGAACTGCCCAGTCAAAGTGAGTACGAAATGTCTTCACCGAAACAGTCGAGGCACAGTGTACTAGAAGATATTGATGACAGAGTACTAGAAAATATTTCTGAAGATTATTTGCAATGGTGGTTTCAATTCATAATAAGGCACCATATGCGCATTAGAAGTAACGCCAATAGCGGATTAATTCTAAATAATGCGTCTAGCAAAAGGCGAGCAGGGGCTTGTTTCAAAGGAAACATACTGTCGCAATTACAAACAATAAAAGATTAAGTAATACTGCAATTTGACACAGGAAACTCGTATGGATCTACAGTTCACTATTAGCCTGTGCAAATGTGTCCACTAGATGCGCCTAAAATGGTTGACTTGGACAATTTCAACGCTGCGACTTCTTTTATCGACAATCTTAACGATGAACATGGCGTTTCATCCAGGCAAGTTGCTACATTCGTCACACGTAGTGATACACAAGACGATAATAGTATACGTCAGAAGGCACAAACAACTGTTTGTAGAGGACGTGAACACACTTCTGACTTAGAAGGGTGTAGAGAAAGGAAATGTTTGGAACAGTGAAAAGATTCAGTTCCGTTATGAAGTGTCAGCATCATTAACACTGTATCGCAGAGGAGAGAAAACTACAGCTAGTATGTTGCAGACTGCTTGTATCTCTACCCAAAGGTACACGATTTATGTGGCTTTATCATTGACAGGCAGACTAACAACCAAGTTATGCATCTGTTTTCAAAAGACGCAAGACACTTTCGGCCCAAATAT
Organism: Schistocerca piceifrons; assembly: GCF_021461385.2. NCBI lineage: Eukaryota > Metazoa > Arthropoda > Insecta > Orthoptera > Acrididae > Schistocerca > Schistocerca piceifrons. The sequence continues at coordinate 120,244,354 of NC_060140.1, read as the reverse complement.
TTCGAAAAAAAGGCTTAAGAGCACATGAAACGTTTTCTAACTTCATTCCTTGGCAAACATGTAACAAGTGAAA